>NW_026775581.1:126517680-127717680 GCF_030987335.1 Cornus florida
TAGTCTTTTAATTTAATTTTTTGGGTTAATTTCACTAACACCCCCTCAGGTTTGGCCAAATATCACACTAAAACAACTTTTGAAAATTACTATCATTCATACTGCAAATATTTGTTCTGTTTTTCACTCACACCCCAACCATCACATTCAGAGCTCTGACACCATGTAAATTAACTAAAATACTCTTTGACTTTGTCAAAGGAGTTCTTTAACCTACAAAACTAGAGTAAAAAGACTAAATTATCCCTATATGTTTTGCAATTTATAATTATATTATATTATAATTTATATATATATATATAAATGGAAAAGCTATTGTATAAAAGTAAATATAAATGGAAAAGCTATTGTACCAAAGTACCCTCACAAAAATCTGCCACCTCATAACAATTCTAGGTGTTTATGTAATTTTAAAACCAAACTACTTCTCTCACGCATATTTCCCTTTTCCCTTCACATTCCCTGCCATATTGTTTACATACTCCTTGTATGCACTGATTATCTATGTTTGTTTCCCATTTTATATGATATTTTATCTTTTATCTGATATTTTTGTTTCCCTATCTCTTTTCCCTTCACATCGTTAGCAAACCCTCTGAACCACACTGGTGGTGGAGGCCCATTATTTCCTGCCACGTTGTTTACGTATTCCTCGTATGCACCGACTATCTGATCAATTTTTGTTTCCTATTTTATCTGAATTTATAATCAAAAAAAGAAAAGAAAAAAACCACTCGAGAAATTCTCAAGAATCCACAAAGCAAACCCAAACTTTGTGTATGTATATAAAGATAAAGGAGAGGTTGTGGAGATTAGACAGCGAGGCACAACGTGGGGGTTGGGAATGGTGGTGGTAGCAGCGCCGGTGTGGGGGGTGGTGGCCCCATTAATTGCAATTTTGACGGTGTTGACGTCGATTTGGGTTTGTTTTGTGGGAATGATTGTTTCAGATAAAACATAATCAGAATCGTTGATAGTCTTTGTCATCTTTGGAGTAGTTGCGTCGCTGTCATTGTCGTGCCGTTGCCGTTTCTGTTGTCGTCTTTGCCGTTGCTGTTGCCGTCGTCCCCGTTGTTGAAGCCACCGAGCCTATTTGTATATATATCTATACATATATATTTTAGAGAGAGAAACTATTGGGGCAATGTTGTCTTTTCAATTTGTTGATAATTTAGCGTAAAATGAATTTTAAAAATAAGGATAGATTTGTCTTTTCGCACGTTTTTAACGGTGTTAGTGACGGAAAAGTAAAATTGGGCTAAGTAATAGTAATTTTTGAAAGTTGTTTCAGAGTGATATTTGGTCAAACCTGAGGGGGTGTCAGTGAAATTAACTCTAATTTTTTTTTTTTAAGGTAAATGGTTAGTTTGACAAATTCAAAGGGTGATTAAGTCATTTTACATCATGTCAGAATTGTTCAACTAACGGTTGGGGTGTTAGTGAAAAACGGAGCAAAAGTTTATGATGTGAGTGATAGTTATTTTTGAAAAATGTTTGAAGATGATATTTCGTCAAGCTTAAAAGGGTGTCAGTGAAATTAACCCTTTTTATTTTTGTTAAATTTTCCTTGAACAATATTACATAGGATTAGAGAGCATATCCTAAACTAACAATACTTTAAAATGTTTGTCCCGTTACAAAATTGGAATTCCAAAGGTGCTTAATAATTTCGGGACGGAGGAAGTATCTCCTAAGTGATAATTATTGATGGGTTATAATTCGATTAGGTCCCAACTCCTAAGTGATCAGGTTAAGGTTAATCAAATTGTTAAGAGAGGGTTTTGTACTCCAGTGGTGTTAGATTAGATCAATATGAGACGCACCCGCTAATGATTAGTGGAGTACGACAACACCCTCTCCAACCGGAGAGAATCCAAGTCCAGAGCTACTAATATTCCAATAATTGCATTCTTATTAATACCAATATATAATAGAGTTTGTTCACGTTGGGCTAGAGTTGTCCCAGCTCTGAATTGAGATTGGTTGACAAAATTCACCTAAACCACAAGAAAAGTTGTCTAAGCACATCCAAATATCAAGTTATGACAACCAAAAACAAAACCTAAAAATAGCATCATAAGAAAGAATAGAGGGGCAGGAAGTGATTGTCCAACGTCACTGATTGCAGGAGGCCTTATATGATAATTGGTACCAGCTCAGTGCCTCTACCGGCAGGGTCGGGGGAAACATGGCCCCTCTTAGGGGCATTTTAGTGGATAGGTTCCGTAGGAACCGGACAATCTTATTGGGAAATACCTAGCCACAAACTCCCGTGATGCAAGATTTTGGACGATAAATGAAACAGGCAATAATGTAGTGAAGGGCTTTCGGGACAACTAAGCTGTTTCGTAACAATTCTGATCCAAGTTTTCTTCAAGGCAGAATATTTAGAAAGAGAAACAGAGCAACTCAACGGAAAAGGGAATAAAAGGAAAAAAAAAAAAGAAGGAAGAAAGAGAAACAGAGCAACTCAAATGTGAAGAAACCAAAGATACTTAGATTAACTTATATTCCATTACTAAAATTTATTGAGGATAATAATATTTAATATGCTTGACAAAAAAAAAAAGTTGTAGCATCAGCGTTTGGTTTTCGAGTCCCGAATACAGATAATGAATGATCCACTCAGGCACTGATGGGTTCAGTAGCTTTCTTCAGCCATGCCATTTCAGATTCATCCAAGTATGGGGCAAGGATTTCTCTACACTTGGAATGGTAAGTGTTCAACCAATTTATTTCTTCAGGCTGTAGAAGGCTCATGTCCATCAACTTTCTCTGGAACGGTGCCTGGACAAAAGACGAAGCATCAGAAATTAGAAGAATTAAAAATACTCTATTGTCACTAGCAAATGACTAGAGAAGTATTTTATTCCACTCCATGTATTTAAGAAAGTCACATTTCAGTGAACTTTCGAGAAAAAAAATAAATCACATTTCAGTGTTTGCAAGGCGGTATAGGAAAAATGGTAACAGATTCACATATATGATAGCCAATCTAATCACAGGTTTCAAACTCTTCACTTAATTTATTGATTTTGCTCATAAAAACAGAGTATTTTATCTATTAACTGCTTTCAAGTTAAATCAACTGCAATGAATAAAATAAAAACAGGAACAAAAAACCCAAATTTCTTGCAAATGCTAAAAAGAAGAAAAACACACTGGACCACTTGAAAAAGTATAACAAGTTGAAAGAGTTCTTTTATTTTTTACCGCACAAACTGACCTAGTTTCTGCTGAGTAAACTTCAATAGTTAAGCTTTTCAAGTTCAATAATTGACATATACACAGAAATTAAAAGGTAAAAACAAAAAAAAAAAAATTAAAATTCAAGGGATAGGTGGTATAACAATCTTACCCATGTTATGTGCTCAAATTCCAAGTAACCTTTGTCACCGTAGTTGAACTTTGTATCAGCCTCCTTGATTATAAGTAGATTCTCCAATCTTATGCCAAAGCTACCATCCTCATAATAGCCAGGTTCTAGAAAATGCAATTCCATTATAAGAATTCCAAAGGAAAAAAGAAGACGAATGATTAAAGATTTCCGACACAAGTGTTTCTTTTGGTTCTTGAAAAAGATGAACACAAATTTAGAGAAGTTGGGATGCAGGTGTTTCTTTAAAAGAGAAGTATGGTCAATTTGTGTAAACCTTCTGTGATACATCAAAAGTGAATCTCTATATGTGTAGGCTATTTATTCACTCCCGAGGACTTCCATAAGACAAATCCACCAAGAAAACATGTCCAAAAAAGTAGGGGATAAAGAGCTCATAAGAGCGAGTATGCATGCATGCCTAGTCATACAAACTCAATCTAGAGCCACAAGGCAGTAAAAATATGACACTTACCAATCGTGACTGTCATTGTAGCTTGTAGTGGCACGGGCACGGGCTGCGGTCTTGCAGCAACTCCATGGGGTCCTGTCAAAATATAAAGAGAGAAAAGATGCAGCCATTTAGTTGATATAGAAGTAGTCTCAAAATTGCAAGGAAATGATTATGCAGCTAACTAGTTGACATATAAGTAGACTCAAGATTACAAAAATATTATTGTTCATTACTCACCCTCATGAACGTTCAAGTAAGACCCCACTCCATGTCCAGTACCATGTCGAAAATCAAGGCCAAATTTCCACAAATGCATTCGAGCAAGAACATCAATACCATACCCTATAAAAAGAATTCACAATTGAAAAGGAATAACATAAGCATATGGAAAAATTCACATTTTTACTTACCAAAGGAAAAACTAAATCCACATCTTTACATCGGGCAAAAATTCCATTACTTCATTTAAAAGGAGAAAATCAGAAAACTATGTGCATTCAGTTAGGAGTCCACTCCATTATATGATACTTGAACTTACACCACTTTGAAATGAAGCAACTTAATGAATTATTACCAATTTAAGTAAAGGAAGAAAACTCATAATACCTTGAACTCCATTTGGAAATCGAGCATTGCCAAAACCAATATGACCCTTGAGAACCTGAAAACAAGAAAATAAAGAAACTTTTCAAGATCCTAGATAACAGCAAGCAAGACGAAACAAAAACATAGCTAAGTTACACTTTTACAAGATTATATATAAATAAAAAGCAAAGCATTTTTTCTCCTTTGATATGACAGCATAATTATAAAATCATTTAACTCCTGAAATAAGAAATATAAGAGAATGCAATAAAGATATTACTTTTATTATCCTTTCCAGGACAAAATGTACTCATTCTCTGAGCATGTTCATGCAACACAAACCTCTCCAAGTATTCCATACCATGAAAAGTATAAATCATAAGAACTTCAATTGTTAAACGTGACCAATATATGCAAATACCAGTATCAGAATGATCATGAAATTACATATAAAAACTGATTTCTGGTTTTCCAATTCAAATAATTAAAATATTGGTAACTTTACCATTTTATAAATTATAAAAAATCGACTCATCAAAAACTAAAATGACTATTGGAAGAGTGTCAAAGGTTCGCGACTAATAGGGGGAGGGAACAAAACCTTGGTAATTGGTAACTGATCCTTAGTGATGGAGGTGCTGGAAGAGCTTTGCCCAAAAAATTTTTTTTAAAAAAAACTAGTGATTTAGTGTAGCCAGTCTTGTTTTTAGGTACCTCTTGTAGGCATAATTACAGACATGGACACCAATGCGGACACGGGTTATATCAGGCTTAACTTCAAGGATTCAATTATCGTAGTTGTGAACATTTTCAACTTGCACACCATTTAATGTGACTACTTGACCAAGTCCATGTAATTTTGATTACTATTTATATATCATTCAGCCGGGTGTGTTACGGCTCTGCCTATATGCAAAGAACCGGCTAACACGGAGAACTATGCTTGTAGGCAGTAGAGTATCATAGGCAGCAACCATGATGGTACTGGCGGCTAAACAAAAACGAGATGATGGATGTGGTAATTTAGGCATAATACAAGAGACATTGGAGGTAATTTTGTTTCAAGGTGGTGGCATTCCAGTGCTTGTAATCGGTAACAAGATTATAGTTATGGTGGTGGCAGTCACCATAACTGGCAATGCTGGTGTCATGTGGGTATGCAATGGTTACAGACAACAATGACAGTATTGGTAAGGATAACATGCATGGTAGTAGCCAGTGTATGGTCAGAAATGGGTTGTAAATGAACAGAAGGGCTCGGTTCAGTAAATGAAATTGAGCTCAAACAAAATTCTTAAATTCATTTTATAAAACAAGTTGAGTTCAAGCATCTCTCTGCTTGGCTCGTTTGTTCATGAACATGCTCAATTAAGGACTTTTTTTAGCTCATGAAATTAAAATAATAATTTTATAAATTTGATGATATATAAGCTTAGCCCATGCAAACTAGGCCCATTAAATCATTTCAATATCTTTAACTCATATGTATATCCTAGCCCAACCTAACCATTATAATATATTTTTATCAATTTTAAAATAGAATCCAAGCCCATCTACTTTTCCTAACCCAAGTGACCTCTATTTTAGAGCTTCGGCTGGTCGCTTTTTAGCATATTTCAATACGCCTACAGGAGTCAACACTCTATCAAGAACCATCATTTTCTTAGTATTTGCCAGTTGACCCCCTTCCTTACTATAGGGCTAGCCGAGATGAAGCTCAGGAATCTTTCTAGTTAGAATAGAGTACCATACTGCAAACATCAGCTTTCACTCCTTTCAGTCATCAAGTTTACCTCTCTTTCCTTAAAAGATCATAGTAGATGCAGCAATTCGGTTTCGAGATGGCCTTGACAAGTAAGTGTCAAATGGAGTAACTCTAACAAAACCCTAGCCACCACATACACAAGACCACCCTTTATCCATGAATGCCGACAAGGAAGCGAACATACTCCATATTGACTACACTGATTGAATCGCCATGAAGGACATCACCCTTCTCTTCTTTTCCCTCGTATTTGTTTCATCAGTTCGACTGTGTTGAATGGCCGCCACATATACAAGACCACCCTTCATTCGTGGCGAACAAACTACGACGACTGAATCACCATGAAGAACATCACTCTTCTTTTCGCTCATATTTGTTCAATCAGCTCGAATGTGTTTTGAGGGTGAAGATCAAGAATTAGGCAGTGTTTGACAGCAATTTTTTCTACCAATGGAACAATTAGTATGTATATAAATAGACCAAATTGTATGTGCCAAACCTATTGATACTGTGTAAATGAGCTTGATCAAGCCGAGCTCCAGCTTTGCCTGAACAATACTGAATTGAGCTCAATCATGGCTAGGGCTATAGGCTCTATCAAACATGATCCATTAAGGGTATAGATTTTTTTTTTTTTTTTTTAAATTGATGTCAAAAGAGATTCCCAAACAATAATTAAAAGAAGTGAAAAAGGCCAAAGAAGACAAATAAAAAATTAACAAAAAAGAGAAGAATTAAGTATTTGACTCTTTGTTAAAATTAAAAAAATAGAGTACGAATAATAAACAGAGGGAAGAAAAACGAAAAAATAATGCTGAAAACATTTTGATTCAGTTGACAGGTCTATCTCTAATACTTCAATTTACCGTTCACATATATGTTCTTTTGGTTGTGAAGTGTTAGATTGCTTTTGGATTGATGGAATTATAATGAGTGGATCATTTGATTCCACAGGTTCACTTTATTTACGCAGCTTGGATTTGGCTTTGAAGAAGATTGAGAATATTTTTCCTTTATAGATTTGAAATAACCAAGGGTGTTATTTGAAATTATCCTAGGAAGGATTCTAATTGGATATCCCTACTCTCTCCTCTCCCTCACTTTTTATTGTCCCCAATAGCCATTTTGGCATTTAAGTAGGTTGGATCTGGCTTTCAAAAAGAGATTGAGACAATTGAATTTGTGGGTTTGGAATAACAAAATGAAGGATGTCATGGAATATCCATCAATAAGGATTATAGTCGAATTCTACTTGATATAGAGTTCTCACGTTCTAACCTACTAATTCACAAATCTGAATCCCCAATTCCTCTCCTTCCAACATCTAACCAAATACAACCTCGGTCATCATTTTTGAGAACTTTCAGTTCACAAAATTTGTGGCATTTTTATTCACATTCCAAGGTGTTCCAGGGTTGATTGAAACATCCATCACTGAAAATAATTCAATAACTTGGTTCCCACTCCAGAAACACGTCCATGTGGGATAAGGTTTCTAATTGTTATCTGGCAGCTCCAAATGAGCCACAGCAAAAGCTTACAATTATAAATTTGGACAGGTGTAATCAAGATTAACTTGGAATTAAGTAACAAACAGACAAAGGTGTTCAGGAAATTAACAAATACCACTTACAGCAGTATAGCATGCTTTCTCATGTGCTGAAGGTTTTGCAAAATGAACTGTCCGTGTTATATCAGTGGTTCCATCTAAATACTTCAAAGAGAGCAACACCAATAAAGGTAAAAAAAAAAATCAAGGTATTAGAAAAACAAGTTCTAACAAATGGCTATATGATGAGAGCACAAACTATTTAATTTAGCTGCAGACCTGTCCTCCCGAATCGAATAAATAAATGCTATTTGGGTCAAGTTCTAAACATGTTTCCTTCTCTGGTTTATAATGATTAATTGCTGCATTAGGACCAACTGATGAAATAGTAGGAAAACTCAACCCTTTAAAATGCTGCAGACATAAAATATAAAAGAATATGAGCATGTGAAACAAAATGCCAGTAAATAAAAATGACACATATCACCTAAACCACATAAAACAATTTATATAAATTTTAGAAAAACAACTGCACCACATAATTCATTTTCTTTTAAACTGCTGCAAGCTCTTTTACCCAAAAGTATATATCACATTTTATAGCAGATTTCTAGCCACACATACAGTAACGATGAGACATCCATCCTCTGGATACATCAGAAGATGTCCAGAATAAGAACTTGGAGCCTCCACGATCATAAGTTGAAAAGAAAGGAAAGATTCTGTATTACTTGTACATATAGTCATGGGTATATGCTCTAGTAAACTTCACATTATTTATGGGAAAAGTATCTCATTTTTTGCTCACACACACACACACACATTCGGAACAATACTTTCTATTATGACAAGATATGGAGTATTACTAAAAGAAAGAGAGAGACAACCATACAAAAGATGTTCTCCAGAAGAATTAGAAACATGTTCGCAACATGAATTGTTAAAAACCGACTTCCTAATAAAGTAATAGCAAACATGTCATATAACTTTCAAATAATTATTCGAATAGAAAATTAAAAGCCAAGAAACTCAAATGAAGAAAGAAATGCATCAATATGTCAAAGTAATTTAACAAGAATTATAAAATGCTACTACCAGTATGGCAGCATCCACATATTTCATTATCAGAAGAAATCGGGAAGTTGTTCTACTAAACTAAAATATCTCTATTTCCAACTTTAAATGTGTCTTACATTATATCTGCCTTTAATTGTTCAGAATAGTCATTAATTATAAAAAACACATTACCTCTTTTGATGCGCGGAACCCCTCTAGCTTATCACTTACAGACAACTCCGTCAGTTTCATGGTTTCCCTGCCATATTTTATTCAATCAGTGACAGATTGATATGATACAGCTTTATGGATGCAGAGTAACCCTGGTACAGGCTCTAGAGAAAACCCATCCATGAAATCATGATTCAAAAGTGGGCAATGTGCTTGTGGAATACAGAAGCATTTTGTCTGTCTGTTAGATAATGTGAATACTAAAGCAGTTCCAAATTCAGGTTAAGAACTAAACATAATTTTTTATTCAAAGGGAACAATATTTTATTAACTCCAAGACAACAATTAGTTTAACCATTTGATTCCCATGCAGAACATCAGTATTTTACCTTTTACCAGTTCATTTATATTATCATCAAACTTGACCAAAATAATAAACAGACATGACTTAACCATTCTACCCATTATAAAGGGACAACCTTTAGGTATAAATTAGTAAAAGTTCTCGTATGTCCTTCTGGGTCACAGAAACGAATTCTACCAAGTACGAAATATGCAGAATGAAAATGAACAAAAGCAGTTACTCTGCGCTACTAGCAAGTAAATTAGCCAAAAGTACTAAAATCAATGAGGAAAAACACACGACTGTTTTGTCTTGTTCGTACACTCTGCCTCCACAAAATAACCAGAAGCCCCATAAATTTCTTGCATCTGCAAAAAAATTGAACCATGTAGAGATCAATGGCATTATCAAAATAAATACACAACCTAAGTGCTAAAAAGAGCCTTCATAATAAAAATGATCTCTGATTTGAGAAGTCATTACAACGAAAGTACAGTAATATGTTCCTCACATAAAAATTGGCATATCAATCCTGCAAGTTTCTACATCAGGAAAACTAAAAAGTGAAAGAAAAATGCTGTAGAACAATGTCAACAAATTCTAAGTAAAGGGAAAACTTTTTGGAAGCAGTATCCGGTAAAAAATATAGCTTAATTCTTTCCTCTTTTTTTCCTTTTAAAATCCAACTTAATTCAGCATTCATATATATCATCATTGTGTCATAGAGACATTGAAAAACAATACTTTATTTTCTGTGTAACATTTTAAACATTTGAGAACCAGTCCTCAATTTCGTAAAACAAATACTAAAGGTAGATTGGCCTCAGAGAGAACAAAATTAATATAACCATCCCAAATATTTGGAACAAGATTTAGTTGAAGTGAGATAAGTGTAACAGCAATGTCAAACAATAAGAACTCTACCACTCATAGCAACAAAAACATTTATAATAAACACAAGAAAAAAAATGAAAGGTAAACTCTCATGCTAAAATAATGCAATATAAATTAAAATTTGAATGACCAATCCTATAAAAGCATTTTTCTTCCACCGATCAATCATAATTTATAAAACACATTGAATTCTATTTAGGAAACTAAATTCAGGATTTTCTTTATCAATAAACCCTTGGTAAATATTCAACATAACCCTATGTCAACTATTTGGAGTACACTGTATGAATCATTTTTTCACCATTTCTACTCTACTTAACGCCATAACTTCAATTAAGCCACACCATATCTTTCTTTACTATCTCGATCCATGTTCATAGCCTTCTCCTCTTCTTTCCTATCTAGATCCATATTAATTACTCAATCCTTTTTCCATATTTATCGTCAACGTGGATCATGACACCCTTTAGTATAATTATTACTCATGAAACCATCTTAAATCAGTTTGCTCTCATTTTATCGAATACTTGTGTTACAAAATTTGCCTTTTTATTTTTACAACATATATCAATTGTACAATTTCCAGAAGCACTCCACTCATCTTCAATTTTATGAGCATTATCCTCAATAATCTGTCCCTTCCTGCAAATAGTCTAAATTAGGTAATGAAACTCTTCACTTTTTTATATATCTTGCCTACCGATATTCACTATAATAGGAAATGATCTCTTGCTCACCGGTGAGCAAGAAATTCATCCACACCATGCATAGATGAGGGGGCAGCAAATCAGAGATGCGAGACTTTTGACTAAGATGTCTGTTGGATGTGATTGCTATGTTTTTTTGGTAACTAATTTTTTACATCCAATGGTCACTATGCATAGTGCGGATGAATTTCTTCTTCACTGGTGAGTAAGAGATCATTACCCTCACTATAATGTTACAAACCATCAATTTACTGATACTCATAATTGTTAATTCTCTTGATTTTAATATTCTCTTTAATATCTAATTTAGCACCTAGCCTACTTTGGTTTCACCAATTAAAACAAATATCATCAAGAAAATAGCACATACAATTGAACCTCATTCTAAACATGTCTAGACAGTTTCTCAAGTTATCCTTAATTTAGATAGAGAAAGGTGCTTCATGTTGATCCCTGATGTAAACCTAAGATGATTAAAATCTACTTAATTTAATTTATTATTTATTTATTTATTTTTTCGATATTTCAATTTGTGACTCCTTTTTTATTTAAAACCTACTAAATAATATAGGGGTGAAGTGCAGTTAACGCCCCTGTACTATCCTTATAGTTCATATCAAACCCCTGTTGTGCACTAAATCCCCTCAAATTGAAAAAGCGTGCAAGTACTAACTGGCACATTAAACTAAGATCTTGACCAAAATACCCTTACATAAACATTTCTTACATTATTTAAAAAAAAGATCAAATGTGAAAGGACCATTTCTTACATTTCTTACACCCAACGTTTTTTCTTGTACGTATAGTATCAAACACACACACACACACACACACACACACACACACACACACACACACATGTATATATCTTCCTTGTGATCTATACATATATTCTTCCTCAAGAAGATCTACTGGAGTTGTCGTTCAAAATTCTCACCTCCAGAAATATTGTAAATGACAATATTTTGATGTAAATTTGTAGGTTTGCGTGACTAGAATTACTCAGGGAAGTAAAGTTTTGGCGATTCATTAACATGTTTCAGGTTTGTTTGCTTAGTAAAGTTTCTCATGCTTAGGAAATATGTTTTTATGTAAATCAAGGATGCACACCAATAGTGGTTTTTGATTTGTGATTATAAAAAGACCAAGAAGGATTGTGGAAAAATGGTTCAGAGATGCCATTGTTTTGCTTTTTAATTTTTCTTTATTTTTTTAAATGATGGGATTGGACAAGATTTACTATTTGTTGGTTTGGTTTTGAAGGGATGCTTACTCCATTTAGTCATTTTACTTTGGTCTGTAGACCAAGATCGTTAATCCAGAAATAGAGAAGCCATCAAGTACAAATTAAGACAGAGAAGTGGAAATTACTTAAATAAATGTGTTGCTTTATACAGCTTGTAGTCTTTTGTGCTTATTCTCACAATATATACGTGTCAACACTCCATATAGTCCATCTTAGGGAAGATTTTGACTCAAGACAACCTAAGGAGAAGGAATCAGATTGTGGTTAACTGGTGCTTTATGTGTAAGAACGATGAGGAAACAGTTAATCATCTTCTTTTGCATTGCCCAGTGGCATGGGATTGTTGGATGTTGATGCTGGGGTTATTCGGGCATCAGTGGGTTATGCCGAGGTCTCCCAAATGCTTTATTGAGGCTTGGAAAGGCTGTACAGTGGGGGTTCAAGTCAGGATTTCTGGAGAGTTACACCTTTATGCATTTGGTGGTGCATTTGGCTTGAAAGAAATAGGAGATCTTTTGAAGGAAAGGAAAATACTATTGGGTCTTTGAAATTCTCCATTATTAGCACCCTTTTTTGTTGGGTTATTGGGAGAAATTGTAAATCCATAGAGGAGTTTGTTGATTTTTTGGGTTATTTGAGGGTTTAGAGGCCCTCTGTTCTTTTGTGGCTCTTTTGGGATGCGTTCCCCTTTTGGATGCTCTTTTATACATTATTTACTTATCACAAAAAAAAAAAAATCTAGGTGATGGTGGCTGAATGTATGGGTATATATATATGTGTGTGTGTGTGTGTTTGTTATACATGAATATATGTAGAATTAAAAGTAGATGATGAGGACTGTCGTGTGTTGATTGTATTAATTGATGAACTCAGTGTTGCTTTGTCCATTTAGCATAATTAACTGTGTTAATTTGATGGAGTTCGGGTCAGATTTGAAGAATGCATGGATTGATTTCAAATTTGGAACTCATGAACTAGGCGATGGTTGTGGAAGATTTTTGTTCCAATAGATAGATTAGAGGGTAAGGAATTGATTGATATAGGTTTGGTGTTGAAGAAGTGGTGGATGATGACCAGAATAAGGGCTGAAAGTTTCTGTGTGAACAGGAGTTAGAAATGGGTCTGCAGTAGCGTGAAGAAGAAGAGAGGAGGAGAATGACACAGTCGAGGGCATTTTCGGAAGCGTAAAAGGGAAAAAGGGGCATATTACAATTACTTTGTCACTTTTTGCAGATAAGTGATATGAGAAGAAGAGGGGGGGGGGGTTCGCACAATTTTTTCAAAAATAAGGGGTGACATGGCACATTTTAGAAAGTAGGGGGGTGAAAGTGCTATGTGGAGTATACTACAGGGGGGTTAAAAGCGCTTAACCCATATTATATAGTCGCGATCTTATTATAGGCTTTTTTCGAATCTATAAAAATCATATGACAATCTTTCTCACTATATACACCTTTTTTATTAAGCCTCCTCATTCAGTAGACAATTTTCATAATCAACATCTAAGAGCTCAAATCCAAATTGATTTTTTTATACTATTATTATAAGGATTAATTGTTGCTCACAAACTCCTAAAGTTTCATAACATGACTCCTTAATTTAATATAGCAATAAATACTAAGATACTTTTTCACCACTCACCAACCTTTTATTATAATGATCTTATTAAAAACATTTATTATTCAAGACATGCCATAATCTACATAGCACTTTCAAGCCTTGATAAATAATAAGAGTACCATACTACCAATATGATCTTAAATCCCTTCCTCTTTTTATCATTCCCACAGTAATTTGTTTACCTTTTCAGCGAACAAAAAGTACAACTTTTAACTTCCTTCAATTTTGTCATCTTGGATATTTTTTTTACCTTTTCATCGACAAAAAGTAATTTTTTTTACCTTTCTTCAATTTTATCATCTTGGTAACTCTTAGATCATCACCCTTCAAGCACTTAACATGATCAAATTTTCAAACCTCTTTTCAGTATCTTATCATTAAATCCCGTGTTACTATTTTCAGCATCTTATCATTAAATAATTTGGCGTCCTCTCCTTCCACATTCCACCACTTGATTCTCTTTTTCTCTTTCTTGGTTGTAGGCTAATATAGAACTGTCAGCCTATATTATATTGCAAGGTCAAGTTCTTTCCCAAAATTCAACTCTTTGCATGTTATCCACTTTCAAATAAAAAAATAATCACTGGGTCACTTGTCCCCAGTCAGCTCTATTTAGCTCTGCCCTGTCTGCCCATAACATAATTGTTAGTTCATAACACATTCAAAGCAAAAGCTTAGATTTAAGGTGCAAATAATCTTAATGAGAGATTGTGTGCGCGCAAGTCCCATGGAAGGCAAAGTGAAAACAATTTGAGGTAATATGCGTTGGTTTGCAGATGCCAAGATGCACTTGCCACCACTTAAGTGACTCTGAGACTCTTGCATATGATGGTACATATATATATATATATATATATATATATATATATATATATAAGATGGGATCAGAAAGGGAAAACCTAGAAAGAGACCTTAACCTTGAATAAGTTTAATTTGCACCTACCATGAAATAAAACTACATTTTTACGATTATAAAACAGAACTCTTAATCCTAACATTACCTGCTTATCCAGCCAGACAAGAAATTGCACAACAGCTGCACCATCACGAATGTGACACTTTTTTAACCCATCCAACTCCACGGGGTTCTGAAAATATAAACAGCCAGAAGCTAAATTAACTAGGCAGAGATGATATCAAAATAGGAAAGCAAAATTGTTCTGAACATCGGACCCTTGACACGATTAAAAAGAATGAAAAGTATTTTAATCTTAGTACATTCTGACATTAAGTATACAATTTAGAGTTTTAGGAATACTCATCTCCACATTTGAGTTATGGATTCAGTTTGTCATAATCCAAGAACTGAAGTTTATGCTCTTAATAAAAATACAAAAAATTCAGATATTTTGATATTACTCCTTTAGCATTGCCAAATCCAATATGTATTGAAAAATTATAATTAAAAAAAAAATCAATTAATTCTCTCTCAACAGTCTATTAGAATCTGTTGGGGGCAGCAGAAGCGTGCGAACACAAAGATCCAATGAAAGCCAACAAAACAATCACACACAAAGACAATATATACATGATTCAGCCAAATTCAGGGCTACGTCCATGAATGAGAAGAGACTCCACTGTGATTTGTAGAGATGTTACAACAATAGAGTACCAACACCGCATACATGTCTTTTCACCATGTATGTTTGTCTCCTCGCTACCAGTGACCCTAGGTGTTTTTCCTACTCTACCAACTCACATACTACCTCTACTCATCAACCCCCTCATGAGACTACATCTCTCTCAATCTCATAAGTCTCAACCCAAATCCTTTGTATCTATTTATTGAGTTTCAAACCCAATTCCTTGTTAGACAAGGATCAGGGCCGGCTTGAGCCTTAGGCAGGTTGGGCGACTGCCTTAAGCCCCGACAAATAAGAAGGCCCCAAAAATTTGTATTTCTTTATATATTATTGTAACAACCCTCACCCTAACCAAACACAATATTGTCCGCTTTTGGCTCCCCAGATAAGAGACTTCCCAGTGGGTCACCCATCCTGGTACTACTCCAGGTTAAGCACGCTTAACTCTTAAGTTCTAATGGGTTCACGGTCATCACGGCTTTAAAACGCGTTGTGTCATAGAAAAGTGTAAAACCTACATATAGCACTTCACCTTTCCCAGACAATGTAAGACCATGACACCCTATAGCCTGCCAATGCTTGCCCACACCACACCTGCTCAAAGAGGACGCCACAATCGTCCCCCATGGGCCCAACGTCCTCGTTGGCCGCACTACTGACTGGGTTCCGGCTCTGATACCATTCGTAACAACCCTCACCTTAGCCAAACATAATATTGTCCGCTTTTGGCTCCCCTGGACCACAGACTTCGCAGGGGGTCACCCATCTTGGTACTACTCCAGGCTAAGCACGCTTAACTCTAGAGTTTTGGATGGTTCACGACCATCACGACTTTAAAATGCGGGTGTAGAAACCTACATATAGCACTTCACCTTTCTTAGGTGATGTGGGATCATGACACCCTGTAACTTGCCAGTGCTCGCCCACATCACACCCGCCCACAGAGGTCGTCACAAATATAACTTTCCTTCAAAAAAAAAATTCTCTTCAAGTATTAAACCTCGACGAATAAAGAGATTTGATAATGGGCCTAAAAGATCTTTATCTACTATAACTTACCTAAAAATTTTATTTACTTTTATTATTAGACCTAAATCAAGAGAGAACTTTAATAGTTGGCCAAAAATATTTTTATCCTTTTATCAATTTTTTTTCTCTCACTATTATCCTCGATTCCTCATTACATCGTACATATATATATATATACATGTTTCTCATCATCATCATTACAACAACAGTAAGTATTAAATATGGTTGAGATTTGTGAAACTTTCCATATTTTTTACTCTTAATTAACTCTTATCTTCCCTCTTTTTCTTATTACTCGCATATTTTCCATCTTCCCTAATTGTGTAGCATTTTTTTTTCTTTTCTCGACTCAGTACTCGGTACAATCTGTCGAAAGATTTTGAATATAGTTTTATTCTATAGAAGAATTTATTGGAGCATTAGACCTAATTTTTCTTTATGGTTTTATAAATTAAATTATTTTATAATTTTATTATTATTTTTTGATAAGTAAATATAATTTCATTAATTTTTGTTATCATAAATTATATATTTTGTTTCTGAGTTGCCATCATTTTTTACTTAAGTTGTTGAATATATCTACTAGTATGAATCTGGATATGAAAAACTTAAAAAGATGAGAAGAATAGATAACTAATTAAATCCAAAAAAATGAACTATTGATAAATTTATTACAAACAATAATTAAAACATAGCAAAAATTTTAAGAGAAAATTCAACAAATGAACAATTAAGTAATCTACAGGAATTAAAATATTATACGGTAGTGAAAGTAAAAAGCCTAGCTGACTTTATTTATACTGATCATCAAATTCGTGATTACAAAAAAAAAAATCGCACAAGCCAATTAACTAATGATAGAACAAAAGATTGAAAAAATCTTAGTGCTAAGTTTAAAAATTGTGAAACAACTAATGAGCATAATACTAATTTCTTAGAGGCCAAGACTTACCAAACAAGAAATTACCAAACATAATACAACTCTAAAATAGACACATAACTAGAATAGGAATTTGAGACACAATTTCCAACAGAATCCAACACTATTATTTTTGTACTGTTGGGGTTTTCTTCCCAAAAAGGCCCAAGGGCTACTTGAGATCCCATAAAAGGAATAAGGACTCCTTCTCTGAACATTGTTTGCACTCCTGAAGATTCTTTGAAAAGGAATTTAACACAGATTTATAACATATTGTAAAAACAACTAGCAAAAATTGCACAACCTAGTCTACGTCCAAGCACATGAAAGTTTGACCTTGTTCTGCTTCTAAAAGAAACTAAAGTAATAAAATAAAGCCACCAAAATATATATGTTGTAAAGCATAAAATATATGTGAAGAGAGAAATAATATATATATATATATATATATATATTACCAAATCCAATAAAAAAACATGTCACCAACGAATGCAGGAAATTTGAGATGATATCACTTCTTATTGGCACCAGATATCAAAAGCATGAGCAAATCATGGAATATAACTACACTGACTGTAAATGAGGCTTGGACTATCTTAGCAACTAGACAACTACAATTTCTCAAGGTTTACTTTGGCTAGAATTTTATTTTAGAATGAAAAAAAGAAAAAGAATGCGCCAATTTTCAACAAACCAGTGTTACTGATCAGGGGTCGTTACTTTTTGTAATGGTAAAAAACTTAGCCAACAAGTGTGAGGATGCGAATCATGAGAGCGCCAAGCAAAGAATCTGATAGCAAACTCAGCTAATAAATGTGAGGATGTGAAATCATGAGCACGCCAAGAAAAGAGTCTGAGAGCTACTTTTTGCAAAATAATATAATAATTTAGGTCTGTCTCTAGTCTTCTTTCCTTGCATCCCATGTAAGCAGGACCAGGAGTGGGTAATAGCCCTTTTCTGATAGTATTCCTGGTCCAGTCCTCTCAGTTTATGGCATTATGGACTTTCTGCCAAAGCCTAGTGGCTCCAACTACAGATTCTTTTTTTTATTATTATTATTTATTTATTATTATTATTATTATTACTACTACTACTACTATTTATACAGAAAGCTCCTATTACGGAAAATTTTCAGTAAATGTGCCACCTTTTGGTTAAAAGTGTCTGAACTTCGATATGGATATTTACTACCTTGAGAGCTTTGGGAAGGGCCAAAGGTGATGGCTGCAGGAGAACCTGATCAGGATTCAGTTTCGAATACAAAGCAAAGCAGCATGAACCAGGGGCAATCCAGATGAGGTTATGACCATTCTCCTCTGCTTCATTTTTACCATTTCCAGATTGAGTTTCATTAGCTGAAGAAGTGAGCTGATTGGATGCAAGCAAGACCACATCTGAACTCACTGCACTGTAGTCACGTGCTTCAATTCCATTATCTTTTAAATAATTGATTACCTGTATACACTAAACATTTGTTAGATAAACGTGAAAATAAACCTTTTTACTTCAGACACCGCTGTTAAAACATATTAATGATAACAGAATACATTATTCAAAAATATATATAAAATAAAATAAAATAAACAAATAAAAAAAAGAATACAAAGGAGAAGAAAAATACTGACCTCCGAAGACAACTTTCTCTTGTCCACATATAAGAAAGAAGAAACTGTTGTTACCACAGCAAACGCCTGAACAACCGGATTGTAGTCAACATCACTCCCGCGGATATTATACAACCAAGCAACCTGCATTGCAGCAAATCATATTGAAATACTTATGGGCACTACTACCTAAATCAAGATGAAAAAAAGTAATAATTTAAAAAAAAAAAAAAAACAAATATAGGAGATGCAAGAAACTGAACCTATCAACCTCAACACAACACAAGCTGCTACAGATAAGAATATTTGTTGTGGATGGTATAGACAAACCTCATCCAGTGCAGTGACAATTATAGCACGAGCTTTCTCCAGAACGAGCTTTTCTCTCAGTTCCTTCAACTTGTCTGCGACAGAACGACCAGTGAACTCTATGGGATGTAAAATTACAGGATTAGTTCCTTCTGGCGGTCGGTTTTTCCAGACTTCATCTACCAAGTTGGTGGATGTATGAACCAGCTTTTGCTGCTTCTTGGCAAAAGCATGCTCCCATTTCTTTGCGGTGTCCACTGATATACACCATGTATCTACACCAATAGCCGCATCTTTCGGCAGATTCTAATAAAGCATATCATGAGATCAGCTTATAATAAATATTTTACAAACTACAATGAACAAAAATTAAATTAACCATAAGTGCTAAATGTACACAAAATGATAGTAATTGTTAGAGCAGCAGTAATAGTTAGTTGTTCAACCATAGCAACTATCCTTCTGGTGATGTAAACAAGATTGGACATCAGCAGAAACATGAATCATAGAGCAGCAATGCAGAAAATAAATGGACTTCTAACAGTTGAGCTTCCCATGACAACACTCTAGCAAAGGTACCCAGTTTCAATGGATTTCCACTTTCACTTGTTACTGCTTTTAAGATCAGAAATTGGTCAACTTATCCCCAAGAACACAGAGTATCAGAAAATAGGCCAAAATGACCAATTAAATCATTTGGCAAAGAAAGTCTGGTACTTATACTTACCTAATCTAAAAACGAAGGAAACATAAGGGATCGACCTATACCACATCTTATGTTTGAAAGTTTGTATTTCTTTGTCTCTTATTTATCTATTTTTCTTTTTTTCGTTTTTTGTTGTTCACTCCATACCAAAAAATATTGTTGTTCCATAATCTACTGATGAATTTGGCCTGATATAAAAGATCGCTTTTATTCTATATTTTAAAGAGATTTTTTTTTCCAATGCAGATCCAATCTACCAACGGCATCATTGATCAAAATTTCAAATTTTGTCCCAAAATACCAATATACTTTTAACGTTAGGAAAGCCTAGAAGCCTATTAAAATTTACTTTCCAAATTCAGTAGATGTCAGTCCAGATGATTTTCCTTTTGAAACACTTTGGAACTTGTACTGCAATCCTAACCTAAGATATGCCTATTTTCCTCCCCTCCTAGTACTTTCTTCTTGTGCCCCTCAATTTTCTGCTCTCAAATTTACTTACAACTTTAAAAACCCTACCCATTCCTCCTTTCCACCATCCAACTTTAAGTAAAACTACAAAGAATATCCCCTACAGCCCCTAGTTCCTGTTCACTGTACTGTTCACAGCTTCAAAACAAAACTAAAATTTGCCCTTTTTATCAGTTCCCCAAGATCATAAACCTCTATTACACCAATATAAACCCTCTATTAATCAACCATTAACCACACAAAACTACGAATAATCAGCCCCAAACTTCAACTAAATAGAACTCCACTTAAGTTGCCAATGTGGTCCAAAATATCATTCCAAAGATGAGCAAGCTCTGAGGAAGGAAGCACCACCTTCTCTAACTTCACAAAGCTGAGATTAAAAGTAAATATATATATATATATAAACCTTAATTCCCCTATAAGCCTATATTCCAGAGATAAGCTCTGAGGAAGCACCTTCTCTAACTTAGCAAAGCTGAAATGTTAAAATATAAAATTAAATTTAAAAAAAAAAAAACCTTAATTCCCCTATACGCCTATCTTCTATAAATTTGTATGACCCATCAAAAGATGCCCATTTCCTTTATCATCAGAGATGACTACCTATAGTGTCCTCCTTTTAATTTTTAATCACAATGCAATTCCTAGTTTGGCCCAAGAAACTACAAAAGAATCTCCACCTAAAACAAATAATAATGAAATGTTTAAACGGTACACCCGCCGTTATTTTTAGATTTGAGAGGCACAAACCAATTTCCACTATATCGAACCTAGCATATTATTAAATGCACATCACAAATATTATTTTTCATGCTATGTTACATGGAGTCGGTTACGCGTGTCAGGTGCGAGCAAACATCAGATGTCTCAGATCATCAAATAGAAAGACACAGCAACATTGTTAAATAGTTATATTATTTAATCTTTTTCTTTCTATAGCAAAATAATAACTTTATATGCAAAAGATATTTTCTGTAGTAAAATAATATCTTCAAGTAAAATAGTGTTCAATAGAGGCATTTTAGTCATTTTGAAACAATCATAGAACAAAATCGAATTATTGGATGTGTTTTAGGTGCATGTTCAACCAAAAACATTGAATACATCGTCCATACTCATGCCCAAATATTGTGAGTATGACATGGGTTCTTGACCTACTTTTGAAGAGTCAATATAACACAGTTTCTGTGACTGTCCAGCCTACATTCTAATAAACAAGACAAAAGGCATGGCACAGAGCCTGAAACAGGATGTGTGGTGAAGAATTCAATAAATAAATAAATAACTATAAGACCTCTTATTAATCCAACAAAATGCTAATTAGAAAACTAAATTATAATAGGAACCTTGGAAAAGGATCCATGTTAAACCAACAAAAATGACGTTAAACGCATTATTAATAGCACATTTCGGGAGAAATGTTGATAAAGGGTGATTGCTTCAACATAAACGATGTGAGTATTTTTTGACAGTTGAAACATTCAGGGAAAGAGTCAATGTTATTAAGTTTACTCTTTATAGCATAAGTGAGCATAAATCAAAACAATAAAAAATGAAACACACATCAACAAGGAGACGCATGCACTGCATTATTGGTGGGGATGCAGATATATATGTTAATTATAAGAATTGGTAATAGAATAGGGTACTGTAATGGGTGGCCATTTCAAATGGAGAGAAAAATGGATATTCGTAATAGTGATCCGTTATGCTAATCATCGAGTGCATAAAGCAACAGAGCATGTGGAACTTTCTTCTAGCAGATATTTGCTTAATTTTAGGTCTGAAAAATTAGTTTGATCATAATAAATGTCTCAAAAAATTTGGAAGTTGATGTGGTTTTAAGGTTCTTTGTTATCAAAAGGCAATGTGTTCTTCGCAGAAGATCTTGAAGAACCTGGAGAAAGGAAAAAGGATTGCTAGCTAACAGGTAGCCTAACCAAAAGGAACCAATGAACTAAAGAAAGGGACAGATAAATGCACTGCCTAAATTTGAGCCACTTGGCTTTGTTGAATGCGCTTCTGGAAGGCAACAAAAGTCAAATTTATAACATAACCGGATTAAAATTAAAAAAAAAAAAAGAAAAGAAAGAAATAATTAAACAATTCAGAGTGAAAATTTTTAATACGTATAAAACTAACAATAGAGAACATGTTCAACTGGTGGATTCAACCACAGATGAAGAGTGATGTGAATGAAAGCACATGATGATAAAGAACTACTACATACTCAAAATTTGGAAAACAAGCCCCAACATTTTACTAGTGAAAAAAAATATTATGGCAGAAAGCCAGAAAAACATGAGCTTGTTTTGGATAAGTATTACAAACCAAAACTACAAACAAGAGTTCCTGCACAGCTTAAAGACGTTAGAAAGGCTGAATAAGTTCAAGTAATAAAAAAGAACTCTGTGAGGGAGGCTTTTTCATGCTTTAGTTGAAGACCAACTTCAAATAAGTGGGAGTAGGAGAAGAACATTGATTTGGCCCAACTAACAAGTTGAGGCACTAAAAACATGATGATAATAATGAATATCAGAACAACAGTCAAAACAAAAAATTGAAGTGTCAAAATTGAGAATATATATGTTTGTGCCCAGCCAAAAGAATGTGACTCACATCTGCCATCCAGGTATCAACATTGGGGTCTTCTCCTACACGCATGAGCTTCCATGGGTCACTTAGTTCCTGTGTTGCTTGCACGAAGTACCGGCCATCGGTCCACAATAGTGCTTCCCTCATTGTTATAAGTGCCAAACCTAAATGCAATTTAGATAACAGGTATTATAAGTTTTGGAAGTTCTATACATACAAAACAAAAGCAGATCAATGAAGAGTCTCAATAATAATTTTAGTAACGTGTTACTTATCAAAAAAAAAAAAAAATTTTAGTAACGTGCCAACATAGGAAAGAAAAAACTGCACGACAAACAGACAACTGTGGCATTGATTATGATGATAACAATATCTAGGAAGAGTACCACATGCGCAGGACTGAAGTATCAGCCATTACGGAGCAACTCCGCCAAGTTGCAACGGACTCGGCCAAAGTTGATCCAGTTACAGCCCAATATATCACTATGAAAATAGATTACAAGGAACTCCAATGGAATTGGGGACGACTCAGAAAGCCTCAGACAAGTCTCAGAGGGTCTCGTAATCTGCATAGCAACAGCTGAGTCAACCCTTTCAACAAGGTTAATTCTGCCCATTTTTCTCGGTCTCTCGGTCTCTAGTCCTCTTTCACCTTTAAATTCATTTCAAATCCTAAATACGTGAATCAACATAAAAATAAATTAAGATCTCGGCCTAAACCTTCTGTCAAACCACTCCCAAACCTTCAACCAGCTAATTTTTTAGGTTCCTTTTTCTTTTAACTTAGATTTAACATGCAAGTGTAGTTTGATTATTTGTGTGTTTTATGTTATAAATTTTCATTTATTTTATGTTATAGCCTCTTTTGACTATTAATTTAGAGAAAGACATAAATTACTAATAAGCCTTAATACTAACGACAACTTAAATTCCATGATAAACCGTCACTTGTATTAAATGATCTTTAAAAAACTTAATAAAAATCATTGAAATTCATTAAAAATACAGGTCTATTGGATTCTTTCTAAAAGTTGTTTTACATTTTGGGCCTTACTTGTGCGGTTAAAAATTTTACAACAGTGGCAACCGATTTCGTTGCATTACAGCCAATTCCGTCCCGTGTCCATTACACTATGCATCTTTGAGCAATGGAAGAAACGCCACAGGGAAAAGAAAATAAAGAGTGTAGTACTAAAATATGTAAGGCTACATTATTTAGTACATTAGAATGGGAATGGAATCCTCATTTCAGCTTTTCATTCCCTTTTCACTGTCTAGTAATCAAAATCATGGACTCTTCAAAAGTAGGTGAAGTACTCATATCATACATACAATATTCGAACATCGGTATGGAATATATGTCCGACATTTTTGGATGGACACGTACCTAAAAACACAACCATTCATCCAACAATACACTATGTTACATAAAAAACATTACTTCACTTTACAAAATAAAACACAAATATTAAATTATATGAATATTAGCAGTGTCCATATGTCCTTATATATAATATTTGACGCATCCGACATTTGAATACACGCCTGCACCTGATAGGCATACTAGAGTCCATTTAACATGGATCAAAATAAAGTCGAAATACCATTCTCTTAAAATGGTCGTTCTCACAAAAATTTAAAATGCTCAGCATTCACCATGAATTAGGGTTAACCAACATACCAATACACACTACTTTTCTCTGTATCATCCTATTTCTCACTCTGGTATTTATCAAACCTGAAACAAGGCCATTACTACAGCCACCTCATGTCAAACCCAAAACCAAGACATCAACATCAGGACATAATCTCACCACAACCAGATAAAATCAACAAGCCAAAGAAAAAATCAGGACAATATCACCGGGACATCATGATACGCATCTCACCACCACCGAACATAATCAACCCTTGGCAGATCTCCTCTTATCATATCAATTAACTATCTTCACCAACAAGACTCATCTTAACCCATTCTCTACATTATCTTATTTCACCCTTTGGTTTCTATCAAACCCAAAATAAGGGCATTATTATTGGCACGTCATGTAAAACCCAAAACCAGGAAACCATCATCGCGGTGAGATAGGACATCATCTCACAACCACACAATATTCCACCCCTTGACAGATCTCTTATCATATCAATCAATTGTTGCTCATCTCAACCTCCATCATATCTCTCTATTCCCTTTCCCATTATGATGCATCATCACCTTGATTATAGTGGTGGCAATTCGTATTTCCAAGTCATATTCTTGTCATGTCATAACATGGATATCATGTTATATGGGTCGACACGAACACGACTTGACTACCAATGCTATATGTTTAATAAATGAATCAAGACCTGACACTACACAACAAGAAAAAACAAGATACATATTGACAAATCTGCTCAAATATTCTTAGGATATTACAATTTAAACACGTTGAAATGGGTAGTAAACAGGTTTGGGTCATATCTGTGTTGAGTCGACATGTTTAGTTAAATGAGTTGGCAGGTAAAAGATGAATACAACACGATTAATTAGCGTGTCAATTCAAGTCTACATAATTATGACCCAAACACGATTAAGCCAAACCCAAACCCACTTATGTTGTGTCGTGTTCAAATCGTGTTAGCTGTCACATAAATTATTCACCCTTAATCTTACAACAACCCTAGTGCCTGGACATTATTTCAACTCCAATTCCATTCCAATTAGCATGGTCTTCATCTTTTTGCTATTTCCATCTTTGTTGTAGTTAGTTTAGTCCTCATTTGATCCTTCTCTCTTCCCCCTCCATGTCACTACAATTAATCTATTGACCTACCTTTAACAAAAAAAATGAAGTCCAAACCCACTTATGTTCTGTCGTCCCCTCAAGTTGGTGCATGGATATCTGAGACGCCCAACTTGGATAATGCATCTTCAAACACGGTCATACTAGCACCCTTCTTCAAAATCTACAAGTTGCAGAGTGCAAATCTGACTATGGATGATTTTCTCTCAAATGAAATGCCGATCAACAAATCAAAAATGTCTCCTCAGATCATAAACAATTAACAATGTCTCCTCAGACCATAAACAACCAATCATGTTTCCTCATACCATAAACAACCAATCATGTCTCCTCAGACCATAAACAACCAACAATGTCTCCTCAGACCATTTCCCCCACATGGTTAAAACATGTAGATGGAAGAATCAACAATGACTCCTTAGACCATTCCCCTTCATACACATGTTTAAACAATGTAGATGAAAGAATCAACAATGTCTCCTTAGACCATAAAAAAGAAACAACTATGTCTCCTCAGACCATTTTTGAATGGGTGGTGCCGAACTCGCAATGCCCAGACCACCCTGGCTCTGATACCAAGTAAAAATATAATATAGAAGAAAATGAAGCGAATTGTGTAAAGGTTTGAATGAGATAAATCACTCATTCACAGCTTTACTATTTATAGATAAAAAGAGCACATTGTCACGCCCCACCTATGGAGGTTGTGCCACGCAGGCGACACGCAGACGCTGAGGAGGACGCTGCATGGCGACTACATGGCATGGGAGTTTCTAGAATCTTTCAGAATAGTCTAGAGTTGTGTGGAAGATTCTAGATATGTGTAGAAATGTGAAGAACATTATAGAAGTGTGTGGAAGGTTCTAGAATTCTCCAGAATTGTGTGGAGTAGTATGGAGAATTCTAGAATGTTGTAGATACTAGTAGATAAGTATGGAAGTGTGAAGAAGGTGGGAGAAGATTCTAGAAAATCGATCTCCACCGTTGGTTAGAATGCATCCTAGCCATCCATTAGGGATGGGGATGCCTATAAATAGAGGTAGGACTTCATTTTGTAGGCAACAAGTCCTAGAGTGAGTCTTGAGAGCCTTGTAGAGAGCTTGAGTGTTAGCCTTGTACAAAGCATTCTTTGAAGTAATAGAAGTGTTCTTTCCTTGCCAACTTAAGTGCCTTAGTGTGTGTGAGTGTGCAAGCCAAGTGAGGAGAGGGCGAGTGCAACTACAACACTAGTAAGCGCACGAGGGGAGTGTGTTGGCTAAGGTGCGCACGGGAATTAGGCTGACCAAGTACTTGCGGGAGTGGAAGCAACGTCTTGGTGCCGCACGGGAACAGCTAGAGTGGTGCTGAAACTCTAAGCCCGTGACAACATGCTCATATTACAAGAAAGGAAATTAAATCAAATCTAAATCAAATCACAACATATTCTATGGCATATTCTATAGCATAATCAAATATTTGCTAATATGGTAAGTCATTCCATAAATCGTGGCTATCATGCTAACACTCTCCTTCAAGTTGGTGCGTGGATATCTGAGATGCTCTACTTGGACAATGCATCTTTAAACACGGTTTTGCTAGCACCCTTCTTTAGAATCTACAAGTTGCAAAGTGCAAATCTAACTAGGGATGATTTTTTCTCAAATGAAGTGTCGATCAACAAATCAAAATTGTCTCCTCAGACCATAAACAACCAATCATGTCTACTTAAACTGTAAAGAACCAACAATGTCTCCTCAGACCGTAAACTACCAACAATGTCTCCTCAGACCGTAAACTACCAACAATGTCTCCTCAGACCATTTCCCTTCATATGTTTAAAGCATATAGATGGAAGAATCAACAATGTCTCCTCAGACCATTCCCCTTCATACATATGTTTAAATAATGTAGAAGAAAGAATCAACAATATCTCCTCAGACCATCAACAATGTCTCCTCGGACCATAAAAAAGAAATAACTATGTCTCCTCAGACTATTTCTGAATGGGTGGTGTGCCAAACTCGCAACGCCCTCATTGAGGTCGGACCACCCTGCCTACTCGAAACCTCCCGGATGGTCATTAAACCATTCCCGAATGGATGGTACCGAACTCACAATGCCCTCATTGCAGTCGGACCACCTTGGCTCTGATACCAAGTAGAAATATAATATAGAAGAAAATAAATAGAATTGTGTAAAGGCTTGAATGATATAAAAATCGCTCATTCACAGTTGTAGTATTTATAGATAAAAAGAGCACATGCTTATATTATAAGAAAGGAAATTAAATCAAATCACAACATATTCTATGCCACGATTCAGGGCTATCAAATCTCTGCTAATATGGTAAGTCATTCCATAAATCATGGCTATCATATCCGCTAACATGTTCAAATCATGTTAGCCTAGAGCAAAAATTGTTCACCCTTAATCTTACAACAACCCCGATGTGCCTAGACATCATTTCTACCCCAATTCCATTCCAATTAGCATGGTCTTCATCTTTTTGCTATTTCCATCTCTGTTGTAGTTAGGTTAGTCCTCATTTGTTCCTTCTCTCTCCTCCCCTCCATGTCACTTCAATTGATCTATTGACCTACTTTTAACAAAAAAAACGTAGTCCCTAATTCCACAAAAGTGAAAATGCTGCTCCCCACCATTACTGGTTTATCACAAATCAATGAATGAGTCAAAGAAATTAACTCTGTCCCACTAAACATTGGTGTTTGCATGATTGCCAGAGTGACTAGATGGGAGCAGAAGGAAACTAGAAACAAATTCATGTTTATCTAGCAGGAAGGTAAATGATAAATATTTTATAACCGTTACCATATTTTGATCCTCATTATTTGACTCTTATCATTCTTATGTTCTTGGATTTTATAATGAATGTCAAAGGGTAAAGGAAAAAGATTTCAGGGTATCAAGCTGCACAAGACAATTTTGTGTTTTCTGCATTTCTTAAAAGAAGAAAAGCTAATTCAACAACGAACACCAGTCACCAAGGTTCACTAAGAAACATAGATTTCAGTATAATTTCTGCAAGCAGAAGAATGTCAATTATGTATTATTGGCATATGCTCAGCAGTTGAATGTGTCCATCTTAAAACTTTTACAAATCACAGTCTAATGCTTTTGCCATATCATGTGAATTGATCTGAATTTGTTGCAATCCTTTTTAGTATTTACAGTATTGCTAATGGGTTAATAAATTATTTTAATCATTGGAATTTTACATAAAGTTGTTAGTGGTGCTTTAAGTATTTATCCATAAATGTGTTCAAGTATTAGTTTTTTCAGCGTTGGTGAGGAAGAAAGAGACACATTGATACTTGTTCTGTTTTCTCACAGAGAAATATGTGTGGCTTGTCCATCTTGTCAGTTGGTATAATTGGTTACTTAATCACATACATTTATAATATGCTAATTGAATCCTTTCTGTATGAGCACAATTATAATATATGTCGAGCCATCTAAACAAGGTTCATCAAATTAATGGCCATATTGGGTTTTCATACATTGTTGTGCATCATCTGTATCCTCTACCTCCTCTCCACTCCTAATCAAATCAATGCTAATTGAATCCTTTCTGTAGATACATTGTTGATTACAACCAAAGAGATATATGGACTGCTTTAGTCAAGTCCACTTATA
The DNA here is from genome assembly GCF_030987335.1 of Cornus florida. Classification (NCBI taxonomy): domain Eukaryota; kingdom Viridiplantae; phylum Streptophyta; class Magnoliopsida; order Cornales; family Cornaceae; genus Cornus; species Cornus florida. The sequence goes on from NW_026775581.1 coordinate 126,547,086, forward strand.
AGTTGATAAATAAATATTTAAGCTTTGAAAGAAATTATTTTTTGTGAGTTTCCAAAAAGAAAGATATCTAAGATTGTACAAGCTAATTATGAAAAAAAAAAAAAAAGAAAAAAGAAAAAAAGAAAGATTGTACAAGCCATGGAGTGGATCATGTTGCGTAACTACATAAGTTAAATTCTCATAAGAAATATCTCTAACATTGTACAAGTTATAATTATACGTAATGTTGCATAACCACATAAGTTATATGGAGATGATTTTTTGTGGATACATGCAATTTAGTGATTGTTCATGTTATCATCTTTCAGAATCCAAATCAGTCCTTCATCCCATTTTCCCATCATGCTTACTAGACACGGCGTAAGAGGGTCCACCCATCTTCATATGACTCTCATCCAAACAAGATAAACTATGGAGTCTATTGAGATCATATGGTCAGGTCCTAGACTAAAACTATGCACATGGTTTGATGAGGATTGCATGCACATATTCGTACAAATTAGTCTCAACTCACAAATGAGTTGGCAATGCCACGGAGAACTAAAATTAAATAGATTAAAGATCAACCAGAAGGCATGAAAGTGTCACAAAACCATATCATGACAGAATAGTGTCACGAAGTGATTCCTAAGACGCTTGGAGGATGGAAGACACGCATGCTGGTTGGCAAAGAGTAGAGTTTGACTGGGAATGGTTCTAGGGAAGGGGCGTGCAGGAGCACAGGATGGTACCTCTTCAGAGTTCAGGCAGGTCGACTCGGTTGAGTGCGAAGAGCTTGTCGCTGGTCGTGGACTTGACTATGAAGAAGGGAGTTGGCCATCCCTGCACAAACTGGTCGGGAGCTGGAGCCGTTCCCCTGACGAGGCCAAGGCAAGCCGAAACCAGTCAGCATGTATCCTTGGGAGGGCAGGTCGTGGTGGCTGATCAGGGCGCTTGCGCGAGCTGAAGCAACGCCTTAGTGCCGCACGGGCCGTGCCGCTGCGCCAAATCTCTAGGCGTGACAAATGTTATCAAAGCAGGACTTGGGGTAAAGCACGGTGGGGTGCCCCCTTGTCAGTCCGGGAGGGGTCAGAGAATGAAGACGGTGCACTGAAGTTGCGTCGATGAGGAGGAATCAATGCAGTTGAGGGGAGAGCCTTCATCTCCCAGGAAGAGGCGTCCGTTGAAGTTGCGTGCTGGAGGGCCGGAGGGCCGCGCGCACCAAAGTTCGTGCTTAGTCCTTGGGTGATGCTAATCGTGGTGAAGGGCGAGCATCAAGTCGGCAGGAGGCCCTTACTTGCTCGGGATGTCGCGGAGGCGGCATGACAGAGAAGAGTCGCGTCCTTGAGGAGTGGACGTCCCCTTGGTCCGAGGACTATTATTGGGCGAGTGCAGTGCAGGGAGTTGCACAAGGAAGCGATGGTGGGAATGCGAGCATACCGCTTGGAGGCAGACTTTGGAAAGGAGTCGACGCAGTAGTGAAGCGCCGCACTGCGACAAGGGCGTCGCAAGATTTGGGTGGGGGAGAGTGTCACAAAGTGATTCCTAAGACGCTTGGAGGATGAAAGACACGCATGCTGGTTAGCAAAGAGCAGAGTTTGACTGGGAGTGGTTCCAGGGAAGGAGCGTGCAGGAGTACAGGATGGTACCTCTTCAGAGTTCAGGCAGGTCGACCCGGTTGAGTGCGAGGAGCTTGTCGCTGGTCGTGGACTTGACTATGAAGAAGGGAGTTGGCCATCCCTGCACAAACTGGTCGGGAGCTGGAGCCGTTCCCCTGACGAGGCCAAGGCAGACCGAAACCAGTCAGCATGTATTATTGGAAGGGCAGGTCGTGGTGGCTGATCAGGGCGCTTGAGCGAGCTGAAGCAACGCCTTGGTGCCGCACGAGCCGTGCCGCTGCGCCAAATCTCTAGGCCCGTGACACTAGGCTCTAAAGACAGCAAGGCATCACAATGTATGTTGGTATGTGTCTCATGCATGTAATGAGGACCCTTTCGGCCTTACAAAAGTTTTAATAAGGATTTTCCGGGTTTTTGGAAAGAAAAAAAAAATGATAAAAAACATGCTCTTTTTACACAAATGTCACCCGTAAATGGTACAAATAGTATCAAATGAGATTGAACTAACCCGCACTTCCGGTGAATTTACTAATGAATTCGCGCCTTTTATCCCTATCAGCTACATACTCACTCTGCAATGAAATCCAACAAAATATATATATAAGATCAGTTAAAATCCCAAGAAAGAAGCTTAAAGAAAAAAAAAAAAAAAAATAGTGATCAAATCAAAGTAATACACATATATAAAATGAAAAATCAAACTGGAAATACAATTAAAAGGGGACCAAAGCAGTGATTGATTGATTAAGTATCAGCATATCTAATGCAACAACAAAATTAATATAAGAGTGCATATTTATAGATATATATATACATATATATCCGTCGCAGATATATACTCAGTCTGCAACGAAATCCAACAATATATATATATATATATGATCAGTTAAAAATCGCAAGAAATAAACTTAAAGAATAAATAATCAAAAAAAAAATTGTGATCAAAGTAATACACGCACATACATATGTAACAGTAATTTATTAAAAGGGACCAAAGCAGTGAATCAGTGATTGATTAATTAAGTATCAGCATAACAAATGCAATAACAAAATTTATTAAGGATGCATATATATAGAGAGATGAGAAGATAGGACCTGATGAGCATCTGAGGTGGGAACGACTAAGGCATGGAGAGGTGGAGAGTGAGAAGACATTAAAGATCTCACAGCAGCGAGTGTGTCCGCCATGTCTGTGCTTGATTCAGTCGCTATCTATCTGTCAACAGTCTGGTTGTTTATGGTGAATTTGAAGGAGGTAGATAGATATATATATATAGAGAGAGAGAGAGAGAGAGAGAGAGAAGAGAGAGAGAGTCTGGTTTTATTGGAAAACAACTAAGATAGATAGAGAGAGAGAGAGTTAGCGTTGGAATTGGGCTAACATCTACTTATGTTCCGGAATTGACCTTAATCATCTCATCTGACATTAGGCTTCCCATTCGAACCGCACTTTTGACGGTTACATTTTTATCCTGAAAACCGTAAAACATCGTCAAGTTCGCATAGGAGGAAAAATTTAAATGTTTAGGTACTAAATTTAGGATCCAATGAGAAAAAATTTAGTTGACTCCAAATTTTATAATATCAATTAAATACATACTTTATTTGGGATAAATATTTTTCAATTAGCAATAACATCAGCGGAAATCAATTTATTTAAAATATAACATGTTAATATTTGAAACATAAATGCTCATAAACATTATATATATATATATTAATGGGTTAAGTGCAAAAAACCTCCTGATATATAAACTTTGTGTTGAACAAGTCCCTACTTTTTAAAAAAGTGCATGTAAGTCCATAAAATTCAAAAAAGGTACGTAACCGGTCCCTCTGACAACTTTATGCAAAAAGTAAAACTTAAAACCCCATTTTAACCTTTTGTTTCCCATTTTGCCCCTCACAATTTGTGCAGAAAAGACCCTCCGTAAGATCAAAAAGAAAGTGTCACTGTGGTGGGCAAATGGATTTCTTAGTTTCAATTTTTTACTTCATTTATCTGGTACGATTTGTTATGGCATGCATTTGTATCTTATGTTACATGCTGTACGTGTCTGGAAGTTTGATTTGTCCAACTCTCATGCCTTACTAAGTAAGAATGAGAGGAGAAGCATAACAACCTGGCAAATTGGAATGTCTGAGAATCACAAGGGAGATACAGAACCCATAATTGGACCAATGTTGTGCCATGTTGACATGGGTAAGATTGGGGTTCAAATTGAGAGTTGTGGGTTTCAGTCCAGTGAGAGTTCATAATAGTTTCAGCGATCAACTCCAATGAACTACATAAAAGACTGAGTGTTGTCCGTGGTGAAACAAATAGAGGCTACAAGTTTCACTTGTTAGTGGTAATTCAACTGAGAGTATCAACAATCTTCAGTTCCAATGTGTTCTTGTTTTGACGGGATCTAGTTTTGTGTGCCGTAATTGAGTAGGGAGCCATGAAAAACTGTTCCGGTGAGCTTTCAACAGACCCAACCGCGACGATTTGTAGTGGCGACAATCTTATGCGACGTCGACGATCATGGGCGCAATATGCGGCGACGGTGTTTGGACGGAATCTGTGCAGCGAAGGAGTATTGCAAGACTTTTCAAGCGTGCACTATCAAAGTTATTTCCCAAATAACAGGTCACCATGTAGTGCTCTCTTGGAAGGAAATTGATAAATCAATAAAAAGTGTGAAAAGCAATAAGAGGCAACTCAGGCGACCATGATGCCGGCGATTAAAAGCTGACATATTTTAAGCTTGATAAACCCAGAAACTTCAATGAGAAAAAACCGACAAGAACCAACGAGCTCCACCTTGTATCTTTCCGACAAGCTGCATGAACAAGTCTGACGAGTTTCATTCTGAATCAATAGTTCCAGCAAGCTTGATTCAAAAACTGAACAACTCCGGTGTGATTTATTTAAGGGCAACAAATGCTTCAGTACTTCTCATCACCTGCAACATATATTTGAGGGAAATTAAAAGAAGCTTAACCAGAATCTTAAAAGAAGCTTGACCAGAATAAAAAAAAACGACGAACCCAAACTGGAACAGCGGCTGAAGCTTACGAACGGCGAACCTGAACTGGAACAGCGGGCGATGGAAATCGCCATCGACCATCATCAGAGAGTCAAAATTAACGTTACTAAAGTCGTCATCGACCTTCAATATACCGAAATTGAAGGTGAACTTATCACCGCCGTTGGCAAGTGTCGTCGTCGCCGGCATTGCTTGAAGCTTCGGCATTCATGATAGACAAATTCAAAGCGCCTGATTCGTCCATCTGACCTCCTCCAGAACCGTCAACACAAACTTCTCCACCATCATGATTGAAACCCCATTGTCATCAACACCGAGATTAAGATCTAACATGACTATCGTTCACATGTGTGTATATATATATATATAGAGAGAGAGAGAGTTTCAATTTTGAGCTTCAAAGTAGTTTCTATTAAAATCGAACATCATTCATCGCATTAAACTAAGAACAAAATTCAAACAAACCGATTAGAGCAGACAATCAATCCAATTAGAAAATTCGAAAATCGAAAAAGGATTAGAAATTAGAGAATCAAGTGATCGTAGCTAATATTAGCGGTAATTATAGAGAGAGTTTTGATCAACAAGCTGATGATGGAGAGAGAATAAGATATTTTAAGAACTCTTTATAAAAACACACACATATGTATATGTGAAGTCAGCAGAAAAGGCTCCGGTGACCGGAGAAGATGAAGAGAGATGGTCGGGGAAGTTGTGGAGAGAGAAGTTTAAGGGCATGTTTGGTTTTAGATTTAATTATATTCAGGTTTAGGGTATTCCTATTTTATACAATTTGAAGTTTATATTATCCTTCTGTCAAACAAACCCCATTTTATACAATTTTGGACAAAAAGGTCATTTTACATGGCTTGTATTATAATCATTAATTTATTAAACTGAAGTGAGGGTATTATCGTCATTTTACACCACCAGGGACCCAATCGCACCAAATTGATAGTATAGGGGTTTTTTTTTACCACACAGGGACTGATATGCACTATATCGATAGTAAAAGGGAGTTTTTTGTACTTAACCCTATATTAATAGACATAAGAATATAATTTGAAATAGTAATAGTTTTCGTGCTATATATATAAGAATACAATTTAAAATAATACTTCATCCATCCAATAATAAGTGTCTTGTTGGCTCCATGTTATATATGTATCTATATGTGTGTGTGTGTATTGTTAATAACATTTTCTTAGCACCAGCTTCAATATATATATATATATATATATATATATATATATATATATATATATATATATAAATACATTTTATTTTTACTAACTTAGTCATAATACACATTCAATATACCTCTATACTTCTTTTTAAAGATATTATAAAAAAAAATTAAAAAAAATAAAAAATAAAAAACCTTAATAATTAGAATATGATATTATACTTGAAAAATATATATTTAAAATATTTAAAACTTGTTAAAAAGTACTTGAGAATTTTTTTTTAAAAAAATTACATTTTACACTATAAATACATTTCAAAATTTGACACATTCAAACGTTTTAATAAACATAGGTTTCAATTCGAGAGGGTTGCGAGGAGTTCGAGCACAACTCGATATATAAAGTGTTCAACTTTAATTGGACCTTCAACCTTAATTACTAAACACAAACACAAGCCATCCTTATATTTTTAAACACATGTGCAACTAGAGTTGAGATTTCGGATTAGAATGTTGGCTAATTCGGGTTTACCTATATGACCAATTTTCACGTTGAAAATTTAAGGCAATATTGAGTTAGTTTCAAATTTAATTATTCCTAAACATGAAGAGATGTAGAAACTTATTGCAAATTTTAATAAATTACAAATAGATTATTAGAAAATTAATTTCCTTAATTGTTAACACACAATAAATTAAAATGTAAACAGAGGAAGTTGAAAAGGAAAAAAATTATCACAACTTAAATATCCAACCCTTATTATTAATTATTATTATTATTTTTTCTAATTTTAAAAACGCTGTCTCAAAAAGCTAAGCATTCTACAAATTAGGTTATTGAATAATGCCCTTTTTATGATGGTGCATTCTCAAAATCTCAATGTATTATGCTGCACGGTCCATTTAAAGTGCGCCGGATCGTACTATACCAGCGCTTATGGTTATAGCTTACACGTTTATGGACCATATTGAGAATTGGGCCAATCTGGGCTAAGCTTGGTTCTATCGAGCATATTGAAAACTGGGCCGATCGGGGGCAAAGTGTTAGGGCTGGGCTTGGTTTCGTACAAGTGAGTGGTAATTTCAAATTATTTTAATTCATTAGTTTAACATTAGATTTTTATTCTACAAATTCAATTTAAGTACTATAATCCAATTTTGAAGTTATGCAGTGATTAATTTCAATTTTATTAGATACTCTAATACCTACGTTCTAAAAGAGTCTTTCATAGTTGTTGTAATGAAGTACGAGTATATCAATAACACCTAATCAAAGACCAAACGTAAAACAAAACTATAAGCCCTTTTTGACATGCGTTTTGTTTGTGCTGTTTTTTTTTTGAACTGTTACAGTGTCAATTTTGGCAACAAAAGTATATTTGGTGCTGTCTTATTTTATTTTACACAGTGCTAAAATACTTCGTCAACAATGACCCAAAACCAAAACATCAAAAAGATGTTTTTTCTCGTTTTGACAACTATTCATGATCCAAAACCATAACTGTGCATATTTCTGTTTCCGATATTTCCACAACAAAATATCGTTCCCAAACGTGCTTTCAATTTTTTTCCAAAACACTCTTACAACAAACAAAAACACTATTTCTATTTTAACTAAAAACAAAACGCCTAAAACAAAGCACATGCCAAAGGGCCTAATTGATCAGATAAGGAGGAATCATGAAAAAAATAAATAAATAAATAAAAAGAGGAAAAGACTTGTTGATTCTTAGGCCCATTATTTTTAGTTGGCAAGCATGTTCAGGCTTGGGCCGCTGGCCTTATTAAAATGAAACCATTGGTGAAATGTTATCCTACTAAGAAAAACTTGGTTTTCAATGTTTCATATAGAGATTCTTGGGTTAGACTATTAGATTTAAGAATTATTCAGCGACGATAATGGCGTAGTCTGTTGATAATCGACTTCTAGGAAAAGAGTTGGGGGCCTCGCCAACCGACTTCTTGAAAAAAAGTTGGGGGGCGGCCACATCCTATATAGGGGGGTGTCATGACTCATGAGTCCATTGCACTACTTTATGCAGACCATAGACACTAATATTGTTATTCAATGTTGAAAGGATAACTGGAATTACAGAAATAATGTCACCACTGTGGACTAGACCATAAAGTCTATAACTAAATTTGAAGGCTCAGTCAAAAAGGCTCATCACTACTGCGAGATGGGACATGACTGAATACTGATTGTTGTGGGATTATAAATTGGCCAGACCAAGCTGCTTCGTTCATTTGTCCATCACAATTACAGTTCAGAATGATTCCTCCAAAGTGTCACAGTTGAATGAATGACACTCAGTTTTCCAAAATAGCTTTCTAGGATTCAAAACCTAGACACATAGCAGTGCCAAACTGCTGTCAGTCCCTTCACATGGTTAGTAGTTTCTCACACTGTGTGTGTATGTGTGTGTATTCAACCTGTTTCTAAGCACAAAATAGTAAACATTGGTGTGATGACAATAATGTAGGATATTATTTAACCAAAGTCCCGAAACAGTATCTCCTTGTAAAAGTAAGATAGCGTACATCTGATTCTTTCACGTCTCGAAATGGCCAAACACTTGAACGCTAAACTAGCCTTTATGTTATCGCTAGTTTGTGAGATAATTAAAAAGAGAAAAAGAGTATATGATAAAAGTATAAGCACTATTAATTGTAGCCCTAAATTGAAGCTGGGCTTAAAGTTAGATGGTCCTAAATTGTCTCAACAATGCGATTCTGTAATTAGTATTGGCGTATCATGGACCACCATGAATTAGATGCAAATCAGTGTCCAAAAAGCTTCCACAAACCACTGTCTTCGGATCTGGGACACCTGAGAGATCAATCCAGAAACACTTTATTGATACATGGCAATGCCAAAAAACCGACACGTGTTCTAAAACAAAATCTTATTAATTAATTAAATTAATCAAAGAGAAAGAGCATCAAAACCCTAAAACAAAAGATTTGTTAAGTGATGAGCATGTGCTAAAGCTGAGTCAAGTTCAGTGAATTAAGGAAAGAAAAGCCAGCTTGCAATTTATGAAACGAAGGGAAGTTAGAATGCCACGTATATACCCACTTGTCATCCACACACAGTTTGTACGATTCCCAATAAATTAACACTAAGTTCATGTATTAATTAATAATTAATCCACTAGTTTAAGCTATTAGAATCTTTGATTTCTCGCTTTCAAGTATGGAAAGAATAATCTTACTTTTATGTGTGTGTTGTTTATGTGTGTATTTTGTAGACCTTTTTATTTAACCTTTAATGAAAGTGATGATCATAATCTATCTAGGGCTAGCTTGCCTTCCAATGGCAAACTTGAAAGCCATCTTTTTATGGATCTCATTTCGAGTAGTATTTGACTATTATCTTTTTCACCTAATTAATTAATTTAGATGTGGATCATGTTGATTACTAGCTCTTTCATCTTTCCCATATCTTTGTAAATCACACACACAATAGGTGCAATCTTTATTGTGTGTCAGAGTCTTAATCAACATAACATATGGTCTTAATCCGGATTATATATGTGTCCTGTATTGATTGGTACTTGGCGTGTCTTGGGCGTAAGCTAATACACACACACACACACACACACACACACCCTCTACATGTAAGTTTATGTAAATTACATTAAAGTCATAATCCACCTAGATTATGCCCCAAATTATGGCGTAAATTAAGGGTTATTGAAATCAGAGTTTAAAGAAATGGTTGATGTCCCACACCATGCGCGAGCTAGGGTTTGTAATCTAAGAAAATGGGCTCAAACTCAGAGGAGAGTATTGGTATTGGAGGAGGGAAACATGGAAGGCCACTGTGTGTGGCATATACAACACAAACAAAATTGACTGCAAGGTTAATTATATATATATAGTGGAGAGATTGGTGGACAAATATATGTGACATTAATCAACTAACATAATTCACAAAGCTAAAGGTTACCACATCTCTCTATCCATGCAGCTTCAAGAGCATATAAAATTAGAGAGAATAGACCCTACCATAATTATTGTAATTACTAATTGACAAATATAAGAAAGGGACATTGATATTTAAAATTTATGGGGGTCCATGATCATGCAGTACATTAGATCATGCGCGATGTCCTAGAAAGCATCAGTGATGTTAAAACCAATTGATAGCTAGTCTAGCTGTCTATTGTTTTTGAAAATTAGTACGTACCATCATCTTCATAATCAATTAATTAACCCCATTGTAACTAGTAATTACGTACCATCATCTACATAATCAATTAATTAACCCCACTGTAACTAGTAATTAATCACATTGCATGGATCTTCGTTAAAAATAAAAATATTATGCTCAAGTAAAAAGAGATAATTGATAATCGTAGACTACCTGACTACTCACAAGGACCTGTGTGCCGTTTTCATTCTATATACACGACATTTTAGAACATTAAATTTAGAGTGATTATTCACTTATATAATCAGAGGTGTGGTTAAATGTGTTGAATATTCATTTCTTGAACCGAATTAATGTACTGTTTGATGCAGTAGCAGTAATGATTCATGAGGTAAAGGGGACCACACTATATGATATTTTATATACGTGAAGAGATGGATTAAAAGGTGTTGTAGATTTTGTGCGTGAAGTGAAGGGTAAACAATATGGTTCTAAAGTGTACTTTGATTAAGTGTTTAATTATGAATTAGCTAATTAAGTGAGCATAATCAAGGGGATAATTGTGATTAGCCAGAAGTAGATGTGAAAATCCAATCAGCAAATAGCAAAGCTAGCTGTTTAGCATCTAATCAAATCAAGGAGGTAGTTGGAAGATGGGAAACAAAGGGTGTAGTTGTCGGGACAAACATGACACCCATTACTTTAACCATTCTCTAGTTGCGATTATCTTAGTGAAATTAATAAATAAAAAAAATAAAAAACTAATTAAATTAATCCCTCTAAACAACTCAAAAGCATATCAAAAGAATCCTTTCCATACCATGCGCATCTCCAACCAATCTTTCATTATAAAATAAGGGACAACACATTCAACCTAAAATATATTGCTACCTTAGAAGAGAAAGAATCTCTCTCTCTCTCTCCTCTCTTTCTCTCTCTACATTCATCCTTATCCATTCTTACCACCTTTGTCTTTACTTTAATCTTACTTGAACCTAGTAAATTTAATTTAATCCTTCTTGTTTAAGATAACCACAACTTGATATAGAAATAACCCTTCTAGACGACTCCTTGAAATAGAGAATGAAGAATTAAAGTTAGCTATATACGTCAATAGGAGTATTATAGTATTAGGTAGGAAAATTTTTATAGTGGAAACTCAGGCTGGATAATATATTATATATATGTATATGTATATCCACTAAAAAAACAATGCTAATCAATGTCCCTCTTGGAACCTATGACTTGAAGGAGGGGGGTGGTGGTGTATGTGTTTGCATGTCCACTCAAAGATCAAATCCAACAAGCGAGCATCTGACAAACTCATTACCCTTCATTCAAAGGGGTCCTTGTAGCTTACTTGCGCATCATCCACGTGTCTAGATAGACTATACCCTTTACGAGAAAGTAGTTGCCATTTCTAATTTAATTCTCTATCAATTTGCCAACATGGGAACTTTTGAAAATGCCTCAAGGACGTGAAGTGAGCCCCAACCCAACACACACACCACACGCAACCTATATGCATTTATCCAACTTCGATTCCCATCTGCATACATTCAAAAAATTTCCCCAAATTTAGAGGAAGGTAGGGTTTATTCTGTGACCTTATCTCATCTATAAGCCACCATTACCATATTAAGAACCCGTGACCAAACCATTTGGTTAACTTGTAGCATGAAACATCTCCTATGTCTCAATCCTCCAATTAATGCTGGAATCCAAATTGTTTACGGTACATAATGTAACAGTGAACGACCACAATCACTTACATTTGTGATTGCAAGTATGACATAAAATAAGTGTGTGTAGTGTGTGTATTATACGTAATATATTTGTGTACAAATATGTGTATTAGTGTGTGTATAAATATATATGAGTTTTATGTTGGCGGCTACCGTTAACTGGTGGAAGTGGAAGTGGAAGTGTAGTACCTGATTGGAGGGCAGGGCTGAAAAGCTGTGTACATCTATAGAAAAGAGACACGTGGATGGATAGAATCTGTGGTCCCGTCCATTCGTTGTTGGGGAGTTGCCGCGTGTAGAAGTAATTGGTTGCAACCCATGTGCCGTCCTTTAGCGTGGAAGCTGGTCTTCGTCACTTTCTTTTTTCTTTTTTCTTTTTATAAGCTTTTTCTTTTGCTGACTCCATCGGCTTAGTTTATTCAGCTTTGTTTTGCCTTGGGCTTCCCCCAATTCACTAGTGCCCACCACTTCTTTACCGTCTGATCCCGAGGAATCACCCGCCAATCAGAAGTGCTCTGAAGATTAACTGCCCTACCCTAGTTGATCACAACCAAGTAAAAGGGGACCAGTAATTTAGTACAAGTAATAATTAACTAAAACGTAGTTTTTTTTCAAGCTAAAACTTAGAAGAACGTATTCCAATGGAGTCCGAGTCCTGCCTCTCAATTATTATTTTCGTCTCACTTTAATTGACTTATTTTGAAATCGTGATGTGTGTCACAATTGTTAAAATAACACAATTAAAATAAAATAAAATAATTAAATAACTTACGGAGTAAGATCCTTTCACAATAATATTTTGTATTGTTTTCTTTTGTTAATTACGATAATAAAATAAAAGCACAAAACATATTTAGTAACGAATAGTATTTTATTGTTCTTAAAAAAGAGGTCAAAAAACATAAAATTAATGTTTTTAATATTTTTTTTTATCAAACACGCTTTCATAATTTTACTTCCAAAATTCTTATAACAAATTTACATTACCAAATAAGTTTCGAAAGTTGAATATATTTTAAAACAAAAAAATTGCTTAGTCAAAACAAAAGCACAAAACAAAAATAATTACCAAGCAAGTCCGGCACAAAAATGTAGAACAGTGGCATGTTAGGCGTGCTAGTTATGAGTAAGGGGTGAAAACAAAATCTGAAATATGTAAATGTTACAAGCACTAGTCAATATTGAGGATAGGTCGTTGTCATTTTTTAAATCGTTGTAACGCTAAGGACAATTGTATCGGTTTCAAATTTATTAGCATCAGTCATTTTGTTTCGACTCATAACACTCGTCGTTGTCAAACTGCAATAATTTCAAACCAAAACTCAGTAATTCCAAACAGGGATGGCCCCTTCCGGCTCATAATTTCACATAAAAATTCAAGGTCTGTGTATGCATGTACTCCCAACAATTTTTGTCTTTGCAGACCAACTGACATGCGCGCACTAAAAACCTACTGAACCATGAAGCACTCTTGTTCATGCAATGAATTCGAAAATGTCTCCACATCCATTGACTTAGTCTTCCCTTGGCGTTGGCGTTGCTGCCATCTCAATCATTCCTTGGATTATAATAACAGTCGCGAGTATGATCAAGATATAAAATTTTGTCACCGCCATGATCAAGATATAAAATGAAAATGACTTACCTGCATGGGATTGATCAAGTCCACCAATTTTGTCATCGCCATAATCAAAATTCACGTCACAATTTTGTCATCGCCGTGATCAAGATATAAAAGTTTGACTTATTGACCCACTAGCAACAAAATTTTGTTACCGCACCATTCATACCTTTTTTTTTTTTTTTTCAATCCATGATTATTTTTCTTCATATTTATGAAAATTACCGAACGCCAGAGAAAAAACATAACAATACCATCCAAGTCCCTATTCTGCAAAGCCTTTAAGGTCAAACAACTGCCCTTAATATGATTACTTTTTCCTTGTAGGGAACTCCAAACATGAAATTTCTATATAAAATCTCTTTAAAACATAAATTTAAATTTCAGTTAAAATTTTCAGCAGAATCATCTAATAACTTGAATAAAGATCCCCTCCTAAATATCGTATGGTACATTTAAATTGACAATGTAACACCCACCCAATTATATATATAAAAAAAAAAAAACAAATAACATTAAATCAACAGTGCAATAATGACATAAAAATTGTGTATTTTTTATTTAGCAGTGTTGAAATATTATAACTCGATGTAATACGTTGTATGGGTGTTGAAGACTACAAACAAAAGTGCACAAGAGAGGACACCGAGACCCTACCATGTTGGAGTCTGGAGAGAATACCGCTGAGGACTTAACCAAGTGATATTACCTCCTCGTGGTCGAAGTTTGAGATTATGTGATTTATCTAAAAATAAATAAATAAGAAGAAGAAAATATCTAGATTTAATCTTCTGTATGTAAAGAAGAAGAAACCTAGCTATTTTCTTTTGTCGGGTCCCTTGAGTTCTGGTCCTTGAATGTTTTTTTTATAGCTTTTGAGCTCTTCTAGCTTGTTACACTAGAGCAACAAAAGTTTTTCAATTAAGGACCGACAAAGTGGGCAATGCTTTCTTGTCCATAACCAAATATTCCTGAAGAAGATAACGTCGTCCAACCAAGTACTCCCACCATGGTTACATCCAAGCAGGCCACATTGTTTCATGCAATACAAAAGCAAGGAAAGAACAAAAGGCAAAAAAATGAGGACAAAGAGACTTTAAGGTGTTAAATTTTGACAAAATAAGACAAATTGATATTTCTCAAGATAAGGCATATTCCTCCAACTATCATTCACTTTCTATGCATACACATTATTCAGATTGGAAATCCAATCCACAGATAATTGTATTCTTTCATCACATATATATGTTACACAAATTGGTTTTTTTTTTTTTTTTTTATTTAGGATAGTTTTAGGAAAAACTAAAAACTAAATTTAAAATATTTTATGGTAGATAAAAATTGTATTGCATCTACCAGATCCCGATCTACACACATGTAAAACTAAAGTTAAAATATTTTATGGTACATAAATATTGTATTGCATCTACTAGATCTCAATCTACGCTAATGTAAACATGTGTGAGTCTTCAGATATGTAAAGTTAAAATTGATTGAATGCAGTACAACACTCGAGTTATATAGAAGTGAATCCCAACTCATTGCATATGACATGATGTACTGGAGCATAATCCGAAAATTGTTCTACATTAATAGGTAGGGGGGTAAAGCACTTGTCCCAAATAAGGAGTACAAGTTTTGCATCTCAGAGTGATAATCTATCTCTAATGACCTAGATTTGCTCTAAACAAATCTTGGTTTTGAGATGGGAATATCTCCTAGTGATGTAAGAGCTTAGGTCACTCCCCCAACTTCAACTGCTGTCACTTTTGTAAATTAATCAACAAAAATCTTAAAGTTGTTTAAACCCATCTCGAGCCACGCATGTGATGGTGTTGGGTTGATTTAAAAGCCAATAGTAGAGGCTAAGCTAAAGTGAGACTAGTGGCTTGGCTTGGTACTAGCCATAGAAAGAGGGAAAATACCACCAAATTGGACAACTAAAGTGACTCACTTGCCCAAATACTGAGGCCAAACGTTGTCTTTGTTTAATGACTTCGAGGTGGTCAGGTTTGGGATCCTAACCTAGCTATCTACGTTTTACTCCTACTCACTGCTACCACTCAAGTAGTAGTTGTATCCATATGTATGTGGTCACTCTTGACTAAAATGGCCCCCCTCTCTCTGTATTATTTACCCAATTAGGAAAGCCAAACCCAATCTTACTTCCCCCTGCTCTATCTCTACCACAACAAAAGTCAAAAATGGAGGAGAGAAAAAAAACACAAAAAAACCATACCAATGTGTTACATGTTATTCTTTATTTATTCATATATACATATGTGTGTGTGGAAAATGACCAAAACTTTATAATGACTATCTTAATTAATAAAACTCAACAAATTTGGCTAGATTTGAAATATTCAAAGTAACTTTTCATAACCCTAATACCCTTATGCTATACATAGAAAATTCATATTCACACTCTAAGAGAAACTTCCAACACTATCCCTCTTTGTTTATTTGCTGCATCAAAGGAGTAAAAATTTCAATGAATTAGAATATAATTATTCATAATTAAAAAATAATAATACACAAAATTTTATGGATAAATAAACACACATACACATCCATGTGTGTGCAGTTGTATGTCAAGGTCACCCAACAACCATCATGATTAATCAGATGATGATCATACTGTTCTAGATAAGTCCCAAACTCATGGAAGGCTATGATCCTTACATTGATCACATTAGTGCTTTAGATAGGGCCCACTTTTGTTAAAGAGTGGGCCTGCTATTATCTGTACGGTTCATTCCGACAAACCAGGTGCTTGAGTACTTAAGACACACAAGTAATCAATGTTGTATTGGCTCTCTCTCCCTACCATAATTACCTAGTCACGTTGCACCAAATCGGACATGTGTGTGTATACCAAGCGCTTCAATCTAACGGTTGATAATTCATAAATGGCATTCTCGGTAATTTATTAGAAAAAGTAAGGTGTATTTTGGGTGGTTAGCTTTATAAATAAAGTCTTCCATGTACACTTCAGCATTCTAAGACAACAACTCCTTAGTCTGCACTCGAACTTTATAAATAAAGTCCTTCCAGTTGCATTCTCCCAAGACAGCTACTTCTTTCCAATATCACAACAATACCAATTTAGAGAGAGAAAGGGATAGATATAGAGAGAGGAGAGGCAAAGATGACAAGCAGCATGAACGATCAAGTTGAAGATCAAATGGTACTCATCTCTCAGTACTATCCTGGGATATACACCCAACTGGTACCAGAACAAGGTTTGTACACTAAAAACATTAGATATGTCATATGTGTCATGCATGCATGCATTTGATCATGTACATAATAGTGTTTAATATGAAGTACTTGTGTGCGTATATATGTTTTTTTAGGAGAGGGGAAAAGGAAACGACGACGGAAGAAGAACAAAGGAGAGGCTAGCAGTAGTACTGGTTTGAGGAAGAGGAAGCTTTCTGCCGAACAAGTCAATCTTCTTGAGCAGAACTTTGGGAATGAACATAAACTGGAGTCTGAGAGAAAGGACCGGCTTGCTTCCGAGCTCGGCCTCGATCCGCGCCAAGTCGCCGTTTGGTTTCAGAACAGAAGGGCTCGATGGAAGAGCAAGAAGTTAGAGGAGGAGTATTCTAAATTGAAGAACCAACATGAGACCACCGTTGTTGAGAAATGCCGGCTTGAAACAGAGGTATATATCTCTCACATGTACACAAAAAGATAGTTCAATTAATATAAAGTCTATTATGTCTCTACTAAGCTTCTATAATATTATCCTCTAGTACCCCCGTTTGTATGCAGAGAAACCATGGGAAAAGAAAGCACTACTTTCCTTTTGTTGGGGATAATTTGGAAATGGGATCCAGATTGGCTGTGGTCTGGAGTACTTCTTTGTCATATTCTAAGCTTCTTTTCTTTTTATTTATATTTTTTTGAACTCACTAAAAAAAATAAAAAAAGAACAAGTTCTTTTTCACGTGAAATTTTTAAATTAAATTTCGTATTTCTTAATTTTATGGTATATACTTCATTAACTTCCCAGTTTTTCAAAAACTACAAGTTCAACTGTGAGAGATTTTTATTCACTATAAATTAACAACAATTAATTAACAATGCTATGTTTAGACATGCATGGCCTATAAGTTCAAGGAACCCTGCTATATAGTAATGTTTAATAATCTTATAAAAAATTATACTAAAAATAATTAAGTGGGTCTCCTAGTACCAAAGCAATATCATTTATTGTTAGAAAAAAATTATTTATATTTGCACATAAAAGAAACTTCCTGCACTCCACTTCTTAGACCCTACCATAATTTTTTTTTTTTTTTCAAAACAGGAATGAAATGTAGAAACTTTTTATGGAGTAATATTTGTTTAAGGTAGCTAATATTGCTATAAAAATAGACTAATCAACAAGAGAAAAG
Source organism: Cornus florida (assembly GCF_030987335.1). Lineage (NCBI taxonomy): Eukaryota > Viridiplantae > Streptophyta > Magnoliopsida > Cornales > Cornaceae > Cornus > Cornus florida. Next base: position 126,564,827 of record NW_026775581.1, read on the forward strand.
GAAAGTTGATAAGAACACAAGTGTCTCCTAAAGCACTAGAAAGCAAAACAATTCTACATGTTTCATCAATTCACAAGAGTCCGTACATAGTGGTTTAAGGTAGCTGGGTGGAGCAGCACATGGCATTTCATGGTCCCATATTATAATTCCTAGCTCCTAAGTTTTTAAACTCATTAATCTTGTAATTAATTAACACGAGACTCGATATTTAAACAGGTACTAAAGCTCAAGGAACAGCTCACTGAGGCAGAGAAGGAGATACAAAGGCTACTGGAGCGATCGGATGGGGTTTCAAGCAACAGTCCGAGTTCATCATTCTCAATGGATGCATTGGAGCCCCCTTTTCTTGGAGAATTCGGGATGGAAGGATTGGAAAATGTCTTGTATTTGCCACAGAACAATTACATTCATGGCATGGAATGGGTTAATCTGTATATGTAATGTATGTAATTAAGGGCATTCTAGCTAGTGTGTAGATAGTGACCACCTAATTATGTACATCTCTTTCCTTAGCTTTCTGTTCAATGTTGCAGTGGTACTGACTAGAAGATGGATTTTCATTCACATAATTTCGCCTTTTTAACTAAATACCTGGTTCTTTTCATGTATCACTATCAAATACGTGTGCATCTATTTACATATACATATACACACACACACATACAGTGTGACAATTTGACAAATACCTGGTTCTTTTCATGTATCACTATCAAATACTTGTGCATCTATCTACATATACATATATACACACATACTGTGTGACAAATACGTGTGTGCTTTGTCAAACTAGCTATTCTTTTACCATGTTCTCATGCTTTGGTTGAACATTAGTTCCATTTAGAGACCTTAAGGTTTATCCCATATACCTGTTAATAAATTTGTGAATTTGTGAATAGGATGACGCAAGGGTGAATTGGACAGTTCCACAGGATGATCAGTGTAGGAAAGATTCAATGTACCAAGGACATGAAATTCCATGCATATTGATGGCATCACGTGAATAACTAAAGATAGTGAGAAGAAAATACTATCCAACAAAACCTAACTCTATGACTATAGAAAATCATTGTTAAATGCAATGGTAGACGATAAGCATGAACTCATCGGAAAAATAACAAAGATCTATATATATTTTTTACACTAACCAACTTTTTTATAGGTCCATCAAATGAATCATATTCTATAGGCAATAAATTGCTCAGTCAAAAGATGAGATGTCAAATTTCAACTTCAATAGCTTGTACCACAATATTTATATACACATTTTTTTTTTTTTTTTTTTTCTAGTTGATACTCACCCACACTACCTCCACTGAGGTTCGAATCCCTAACATTCTTTTGGAAAGTAGGAGCCTTGTACCGCTAGGTCACAGACCTGTTAGTATTTATATACACATTGTCCAAACATTTATAAACACTAAAATATCCTAAGATTTATATACACATTATCCATACAAAGGTTTGGCACAAATTGACTTGAGAAGGATTGGGCTGCAGCCTCTCAGGGACACAACTGAAGGGAAGAGGCAGAACTCTCTAAATGGAATATTCAAATATCTTGCTTTATTAAATAATTTGTTTAGGAAAACAAAAATATAATACATGTTTTTACTTCCATGGACAAATTTTCATAGCAAGGGCTTAGACCAAGTGATATCACCTCTTCCTGTTCAGGATTCCATATATTATGCTATATAGATACAGAAGAGTGCGTAAATATATCATTATACATAACCAAGAGGAAAAAAAATAAAAAACTGGAATCTCATAAACATATAAAGCAGGAACACAATGACATATAGATAAGGTACTTGGTACAGCAAAAGACGACAACTTTACCCAAGGAAAGAGGAAAAAGAAGAACTTACTAACCTTTCCTCAGTTGGTAATAACCGTTCAAGAAAGTGAAAGCAACGAAAGCGGACTTCATCTGCCACACTGACACCAAAAATGAGCAAATGAAAGAACAACAAACAAGCAGAACTTTTCATTAGCTTGGATTTATACAGGGGTACGTGGCAAGCAGAGGCCTTAAGAGTTATTGAAGAACACTGAAAAACATGCCACAATAGTGTATGAACAAAGAAGAAATTAACAATACATACAGCTAACGACAGAACGATAACAGAGTATAGAAAGGAATTTTATTAAGTGGTTTCTCTAAAATGCTGCGCTTGCCATCCTTAGATGTATACTTCACACATCAAAAAAAGAAAATGAGCTTAGTAACTAGAATGTATCTTATAGGCAATTACCAGGCAACACCACCTTGGTGCCATTGTGTATTTGTGTGGCTCTTTGTACGACACAGCTACAATTGAATGATATGTGTGGTTTGCAATTGGTTGCACATATCCAGGGTTTGGCTTGTAGCCTCACCAACCAAAAGTCAATCCACATTAACCCCCTCATCCCAAAAATAATAATAATAAAAAACTAGAAAAGTTAAAAATTCTAAACTAAACTGCCTACAAAAGTTCCTGACTTTAAGCAATACATTATTGTACACACACTACTATTACCTTGAATCAAATGGAAATCATTTCAGACCACGAGACAGTCACAGAAATACAGAGGCCATCAAACATCCCAGGTTTGTAAAAAAAAAAACTTTTCGAGATTCCTTTGTTAAGAGTATCAAACGCGCTATCACACAGCTTTCACAAGATGAATTACACATTAGGAATATAAGAACTTTGTAGGCTTGTAGCATGAGTAGGAGGAACCCAAGAAGTAAAGTCCCAAGTGAAGAAGCGCAATATAGACCAATAGTATTCGAGGTTTATCTTCCATCAAATCAAATGAGGGAAATAAAGAAAATTGAAAAATTATAATTTTTCAAAAAGCCTCACAAAAAATGTTTTCACCAAGTTCTCCATCTTTTCAAAAAGGATCCTTGAACAATTCAGAGAGAAGTACTTCACCGGTATGGCCGACTAGTTCAAAAAAGTATGTTAAACCAACATCTTCCACCAATCAGCACTCCTCCACTTGATGAAATGGATTTTGATTCTCCAAGTCTAGGGATACAGTGGAAAGTGCAAGCCAGAGAAAACGTAAAAACTTCAATGTTTGGATCTGAAAGAGAAACAAAATAATTCGGTTTGATTTTAAAAGTGACTAGTTTTGAGTCAATTGTAGGAATGGTGGCAACCGTCTTTATCGGGAAGAGGCTTTTTTGGGGGAGAAAATTATAACAAATGTAACCCATATTTTGACTAAGAACATCATGAATGTACAACGGAACCGCACTAAAATTTTCTCTTTTTAATGGGTAAACACGCACACGGAGGTTGAGATACTACTCAAGCTAATGCTTAGTGGTAGCTTATGCTGCATTAACTATTCTACATGTGTGTGAATTATACCCATACTGACAGAAGACTCATGGGACTATACGATATGTGTTTGATTATCTAGTTGAACATACACCTAGCAAGCATGCCCAGTGTTCAAGTTTACTATGCAATTAAAAATAAAACTCTTATATATATATATGCTTGTTATATGATTGCTTAAAAAACTGAGTGGGTTGCGTATATTGAAAACACCATTTTACACCAAATCACTTTAAACTAAGATATGAAAGAAGATGATTAAAAAATGAAGATTTAGTCATATCCCGTCCTTATCTTTGTCATCTAAAAAAATCTGATGCTTACATACTTCCACAAACAAACGTATCTGAATCCATGTACATACCTCTTGATTTTGTTCAAATACATCAGTTGCATGCAAAAATGCACCTTGTAACAGACCCCTTTTATGCGTTTATACATTCCAGGTATAGGTCTTCATCGATTCATGTGGATCACAACCTGACCAAAGCTTGAGATCTTTATTGATTAAATTGTCAACTTCACAAAATACTTTTGCACCAATCAGAACAATCTAGAAAAATATTCCATGTTGAATCAGCAGTGTCCCCTTGTTTTTTTTTTTTTTAGGAGGGATCACAACACCACAGCTTATTATTTATCAATCAATCAGGGTACACCATAATAAACTCGTATTGAACCACCTAAAGAATGTTTTCTTTCACATTGTGACCAAATATAATAGTAGTAGATTTTATATCACAAATCATCCTCTGATGCTTATTTCATATTGTCGGGCTAACCTTGCTAGAATTTATAAACATACTCTTTTTGGCTAATTCAGAAATACAGACCAAATCTTAATTCCGCGAGATTGACCGAATTTATATATACATACATATATATATAACTTTTAATTATGTTCTATTTTTTTGCTCAATTTCACTGAGATTATGGTAAAATCAGCCCAGCCTTTCATGAATTAATCAAAATATTAGAAATTCCGTTTTCCCTTAACTTTGAATTCTTTCAAAAATTAGCCAAATAGTCTTGACACTAAAATAAAACTTACTATTGAATCCAAGGTTTTTGCAACTTCGAATTTGACGGGTTTGAATCCATTGGCATTATGTAATTTTATAAACATCTGGAAGAAAAAAAAAATTCCACACACTGAATATTCATCAAACAAGTGCAGTGCCATCAATATGGTTGAAATCTATACTGTATGACAGATTAAAACAAAAAGAATGAACCGGCAAAAAAAATGCCAAAAACATATATGGATGGTAAAGAGTCAAAGTGGCAACGTTATTCAATGAATCAATAAGAGAAACGAACCGATTTATAGTTGGTTCACATGTAATCTACATCGAATCAACAAAATGCTGAGAAAACCACAGTGACTGAATCCGCTTCGGCTCTGATACTCAACGATTCGCCACTGTAACATTGCGATTCGCTCCTCGTTTGAGCCATTTCTCTGTTTTAGTTCGGAGTTCATTTTCTTTCTACGAGCCCAAACCCCAATAACTTGCACAGAAGAAAGAAGGTGACTTCATCGCCGAACTAACTCGGACCAAATTGTTACATTTTCTTGGAGTTGAAATAAATGGAGGGAAAGTAACTGATTGGAAAGAGCGGTCCAGCAGGAAAATAATGAAATTTGAAAAGAAAGAAAATGGAACTTGTTTGGTGCGGTGGAAAATAAATGAAAAATATTTGCCTCCGTATCTTTTGACTCACTATATCCATGGGTTAAGTACACTGACTCTGGAGTTTGTTCTAATTATATGCACAAGGGAAACTTTTCAAAAAATTTGCATTACCCTCCCCTCATAAGTTATTTTTACTTTTACACCCCCAAATATTTCGAACGTTAAAAATGCTCAAATATCTGTATTGTGAAATGACCATTTTGCCTACATGTATAATAAATCAACTCTCTCTTCCCTCTTATCTTTTTATCTCTATCCCGTCGCTCTCTTCAATCGCAGAGCACCACAACCATCTCTCCCCCCCTTTTTCTTCCCTAAATCCAATCTTCCTTGTTTCCAAAAGTGGGAGTGAAGAACATGGATTATTTTTATAGACAAAAATACCTCTCTCTCCCACCATTTTTCTCTCTCCACCTACCGTATTGGCCACCCCCTTCTCTCTCCCCCTTTTTTCTCCAACCACAACCCACATTTTGAAGAAATTTAAAATAACTTTCGGCTACATGCTCTTCCCTAAATCCAATCTTCCTTGTTTCCAAAAGTGTCCTTGTCTCCAAACCAAAAGTTCAGTAAAAACAATATACCCGTCAATACAGGAAACTGCCCGTGCCCACATGAAGATTGGCCTTTTGTTGCAATAAAAGAAGCGAGATTTTATGAGTCAAAAGCAGTCAAAAAAAAAACATAGACAAAGTAATGTAACTTTATTTGATTTTAATACATGGATCGTTAAATAATTTTATGCCATGGATTTAATTAGGACATAATTAAAACATAGAATTTATAGTGAACCCTACGTAATTGAAAAATATATATTTTATGATCGTCGTCGTTGTGGTATCATCTCATGTCCTTTATGTATAGAAAACACTTTTAAAGTTTTAATTTATACAAATAAGTCCTCCTAACACATTTAAGGTAGAATTTGCTTAAATTACACGTATTTTACATAATATTTAAAAATACATATTATGTGAAATGACAAAAATGGACATAATGCGAAATTACATTGATTAGCACAGGGGAGTGTGGCACGCACTATAAACGTACTATAGGAATATTTTATGCACTTTATTATAAAAACTATTGTTATTTTGAATTCAAACACCCTTTTTTTTTTTTTTTTTTTTTTTTTTTTATGTGAAGTATATATGTGTGTGTGAAAATTTATTGTAAATTGTAAAGTTTAAAAAATTAAATGTATATATTATATATATAATTAATAAGTATCTTTAATTTAATTTTTTATATATATTTAATGAAAAATGATAACTATATTAAATTTTGTTTGGGATTAATTTTTTTATTTTTTATAATTATAAAAGAAATTGAGGTTTTCATTACATGTGATTACTCTCTATTAATCTGACAACTGTGAGGATAAATAAATTTTTTATCTCTATTTGACAAATAAAATAAAAAATAATACTTAAATCATCACTAGTAAGAATATATATCATCCACATTGTTAATGTGAACCAATAATAAATGCACATGTCGTCATTAATTACCAAATTCAATATGATGGGGTAGGTACCCATTTACCAAATCAGATATGTTGATTTGATTATTTATCTATGATTTGGTAATTAAAATAGAACGTGTCTATTTATTATTGGTCTACATCAACGGTATTAAGTCATAATAAATGTATAACTCTCAAGTCAGAGAGAGATAATACAATGTTATGGAAAAATTTCTTAAAAGTGGGTTAAATGTACATATTACACGTCAATACTATGAGATTATTAGCATACGCAAAATTATTGGAAGCAATGAAGGTTTCACGTCACTTTGCTGGCATGGCTTCAAGCCAATAGAATTGAGTATTTTTGTACAGTTGTATTCCTCACCATGTTCTTTTTCTCTCACTACAAGTCGCAGAATCAAAATTCCCCTTCTTCCCCTTCACTCACCAGCTGGCGAAGAACCGGCCGTCCAAGCCACCGACCATTCTTCTCTTCCCTCCTCCGATCTCTGTGCAACGAACAACCACCATGGCAGATCTAACCCTAACAAACCCACCACCACCGCCACTGATTTGCCCTTAAATCCCTTACCCACAGTTGCTGCCATAACCACCAAAAAAGCCACGGCCTTTCCCACCAAACCCACCGTTGCTGCCATAACCACCAAAAAAGCCATCGCCTTGAATTATCTGACCTGGTCGCAACGCCGAGGTTGTTGCTGAAGACAAAGACGAGACCCATCCCTATAATTTTTGGATCCTTTATCGATACCCATGTCGTCGCCCGCGCTGGTTCTAACTGAACTTCACCTTCGGCTGCGCTCACTCGGCCCTCGCCAAGCCCATCGGCGTCGCCGGGTTTAGCCGCGGACTCTCTCCTTATCGGCTCAACTCTCCACCTTCTCTCCTCAATTGCCGGCGCTGGAGAGCATGAAAAGGGTTGATAGAGGAGGTAAAGGTGGGATGGTGGTGGATTCTGGACGACTTTCACGATGTTGCTGGCGGCTTGGACAACCGATTCTTCCCCCACTGGTGAGTGAGGGGAAGAAGGTGAATTTTGGGTCTGCGACTTATAGTGAGAAAAAAAGAACAGGGTAAGGAATACAGCTGTGCAAAAAGATTCAATACTACTGGTTTATGATGCCATGTCAGCAAAGTGACGTGTAACCTCTATTGCTGCCAATAATTTCTCTTAGCATACACACTCTTGAGCTTTTTTGGAAGAATAAAATGGTAAAATGGACATTACACTCTTGAGCTTTTTTGGAAGAATAAAATGGTAAAATAGACATTACAACATTACTTTAGGTCATATTTCTATTTGAGTGGTGTCTTCACACAATGTTAAAAGAATAAGATGGTTATTAATATACTTTTAAAAATAAGGGTGAATGTGCTATGCAAAATATACATTAAAGGTGTTTTATGTATTTGACCTTAAATAATTTTATATCTAATTATGAGCTGTGTGGGTTACACAAAATCATTCTTGTGATAGCTTTTCTAGTAAAACAAGTGTTTTCTTCCGTGACTTAAAATAATAATAATAATAATAAAAAATAAATAAATAATAAATATAAATATAAATATAAATATAAATTAGTGGTATATTCAAGTTACCGGATATCTTAATGTTGCATGCACTTGTGGTGTAGTGAGCAGCTTAATTAGAAAACAATGACAATAAAGTGATTTTTATGATTCTGAGTGATCGAAGTAGTTGTATTAGTTTACTTGTTTTTTGTAATAGTTGATGATTTCAAAGTATTTCAGGATAATTTTCTAACATACTGTGATACCCTTCGATTCTAGAGTCACGGGTGATCAAGTCCGAGCACAGATCTGAGTGATACCAAACAATTAATATGTAAACAAGCAAGAATAAAAACTGATTTAAGAATAAAATAATAATTCGTTGAAAGAAATCTAAAATGAAAATCCTCAAACCTTAAATAATAAATTAATATAATTAAAATCCGTACAACTCGGGAATCCACCTAGTGGACCCCTAATCCCAAATCCTTAAATAAATTTACAGAATTAAAAATCCAAAACCAAAATAGAAAGGAAGTCCTATGTAAGCGGAAGAATGAGTGTCTGTATCTGCATCAACACGATCAAGCTCTAAGCCTGGTACTGACGAACACCTGAAAAATAAGAGTGGGTCAGGCCCACATGCAAGTTCCATACTACTACAATCCATACATAAACCCGATACGCAGATACATCCTAAATAGCTCGGCAATATCTACAATAGTCCATATATATATACACACACACACTATAGGATGCTCACTAGCCTATAACATAGTTCAGCCTGGGTAGAAGGTGACATATAAAACATGTTTTTCAGCGGCCAAGTACTTAGACCTACCAGGAAACATTAGCTATATCTAGCTACTCAACATTTGCAATATACGCACCCTAACTGTGATCAGGAGACTCAAGCTCGTATCACGGTACCATACTGATATGTATATAAAGTCCGTATACTCCTAATACAAAATATCATCTATCTTTTATAGTGGTCTGATATAAGTATAACAATCCATCCAGAAACCAAAGTAGGTCATTCAATTCATAATTGATATGACACAAATATGAATGGAACTGAACCTTTATGGTAAATTCACACCTCAATCCAGAATAGGTAGGTTATAGTGTTTGAACTAATCCATACCTAGTATGCCACCGTCCCATACCGGTGCATACTATCTTCCATCCAATATAGTTGACAAATTCATAATAAATATTCATCAACCATACTCCAAAATAAACATAAATACAGTCCTATTATATGTATGACCAAATTATGCATCCAGTATATGATTATAATCATAAAACTTCCATTTAAATTGTTAAAACATTGATAGACAATTTAAACCATCCATATCCATCCAATTGATAAAACAGAAATTTCAATAGTTCATCAATTAACACCCACACCATGCTATAATGACTATCAAAAATATGAGCTAAGCACATTATACTAGACATCCCTAACCATACTCTCATACTAGTTCATTTAAATTATTAAAACAAAGACTAGTAATGAAAATCCTCATTAATCCCTGACGGCATGAAAATTATCGTTTCATTACATGACGTCCTTTTTAATCCTCCATGTTAAAACATGTGCTTAACATAATATGTCAACTAAGAAGTCTCACAACACATTATATACAGCCCCAATGGTATTTTATACTTACCCAAAATAAACTGGTTAAAACAAACCGGCAAATAAAACTCCTCCACTCTTGACAACATGCAACAATGTATTTAAATTACATAACGTCCACAACCACAACCCAACCAACCCTCATGGAACTTAAATATATCACAAATATCTTTGGTACAACATCCCTAAAATATCTTTCAATTCAGTCCATTCAATTGGCTAACCAAACTAGAAATTTAAGACTTTCTCCTTCCTGGACAACATGCACATTAATTTTTTTTTTTTTATTTTTTAAATTCATGATGTCCATTTATATTAACACACTAGCATATACTAACTATTTTATGGTTTTAATAGGTTAATTTTAAACATCTAAAACCCCACGCCACTTTCTATTAATTTCATTTAAGCCCCTAAAATCAGAAAACCACAAAAACCCACGTACTGGGCATTTAGAAAATTGGAGCTGCCTCCAATTTTAAGTTGAGCCGGCTCCAATTTTAAGTTGAGCCGCCTCAACTCTTTGTGGAGCCGGCTCCACTTCAATGGAGCCGCCTCCATTGAAGTGTGGAGCCGCCTTCACTTCCCCAGCCTCCGTTTTTCACTCTCTACTTCCTCTGTTCTTCGTCTTCGCTTCTGGCGAAAATTCCAACTGTCTGTTCTAAGTTTCTTTAGAATTTTCAAGGTTCAATTTAAGCCCAAATACTCTTAGAAACTTCTCCAATTCCATTATGAATTAATTGAAAAAAATCTAAATTGAAAACAAAAACAGTTTATGTTTCTCTGTTCGTCTTCTTCGCGTCCGGCGAAGTTCAACTCTCCGTTCTAGAATTTTTCTTACATTCCTAGGATTCAATTCAAGTTCATTCCATCCTAGAAACTCCTCAAATTCTCTTGTGAAAATATTGACAAAATTTTAAATCAAAAACACAACAGTTCATAATTTCAAAAGCGAACAGGGTTTAAAATTGTACAGAGACTCTATCACGCATAAACATCCATTTTAATAATTAAATTAGATTCCTGGAGACTATAGAGAATGCACAGAACACAAGTTTACAGGAAGGAGATAGAATGAAACTTGCCTTCGAGATTTTTGAATTAAAAATCTCTATACCGTCTTCCTAGATTTTCCGGCGATCACGCACTGTTCTAACTTCTCTGTTTCCTCCTTGGTTCCTCACACGAACAACACTCCTCCTATCCTTCCTTGGTTCAACCCACAGTCCATGGTTGAAATCCCATCTGGTGGTTCTCTCAGTCTCAAACTCCCCTCTGTTTTTCCCTCAAACACCATTACATGCCTCTGTATCTCTCTATCTCACAATACGTGAATAGGGTTTGGTTTTTTCCTCACCCTAGCAAACGTAAAAGATTATATATATATAGGCACATACTAAGACCTAATTTTTAATTCCCAGCTAACTATAAGTCGGCGACCTAATTATACAAAAACAATAAAACCCTACGACACAAACAACTTACAAAAGCTACCAAATATAATCTACCAAAAACACGTCAATTAAAACCAATAAATCAAAGAAGTAAATTTAATCATAATTAAACAATTAAATAAAACCAACCAACAAATAATTACAATTAACCAATTAAATAAAATAAATACATAATAACAATTAACCAATTAAATTAAAATAAATTCCCACTAAATCAACTAAGCAAATAAACCACATAAGTCACATAATTAAATCAAAATGTTATAAAAACAAAATTAAATTCCCTTTTTATCCTTCTGAAAACTAGGGGTATTACATTCTCCCCCCCTAACAAAAGGAATTCCGTCCTCGGAATTCACGAAATTCTGAATTATTGTCGTTTTAAAATTCATTTCCGTTTTCGTGTGGTATAGCCTCTTTTAGGTAAGCTCTACCAAATTCCCAACATAACCAACAATATACTAAGTTTCCATGTAAAAGAAATATAACATAAATGTACAACTCCTAGGTTGTATCTATCAACGATCCAATCATATCCATATTTAGCGAAGGGTAACAATCCCTATTCCTTCCAGTTCCATAGAACAAACACATAAAATTCCTATGCATACAGCGCTTAATAAGCTGGTAACGCTAAACAATAGGCTACTGCCTAAACCAATAACCAAAATCCGTGAAGAGTTAGTGCGATACGTGAACCTGACCTTCCTCTAAAAGACAATGTTTTGCCATGATTCGATATCCTGTCTAGAGATGTGAAGCATAGTTGTTGCTCTAACATCTTCAAAACTCCATTAACATAGCAGTGTTTAACTCCTATACGAGATAACCACAGACACGTGTATTATACGAACAATCCGAACATGTGACTGATTTGAAGACATGTGAGGTACTTGCTTAGCACCGAATAAAAGTGTTGTAAAATTTGAATTTTCGGACATAATCGATTGAGATATGACTATGCGATGGATATAGTTTAGGACACTTTCAAACTCCACGAGTTAGTTTTGTAATAATTTTTTTTAAAAAAAAATTGATTTCAATATAATTTTAAAATATATTACAAACTGCTCCGTATAAAAAAAATAAAAACAACTCAAATCTATCTATAAATTTTAAATAAGTGATTTAATAATTTATGATAATGCGGATAAAGATTTTATAAATTTTTTTTTGTAGGGCAAGAATGTTAGGGGTTAGGGAGTGAACTTAGAGAGGGTGCAAGGTTCGGCTATCAAATACGAATAGTAATCTAACAACTCGGGCAACACAACACTTGCATGAAGTTGATAAAATAAATAAAAATACTAGTGATTTTATTTATAATAATGTGGATAAAATAAGAAAAAAATATTACTAGTATTATTTGTATACTCCATGTAACAATTATTATCAAATATATCTCTGTCCCAATCGTATTTATTTTCATTTTGTTTATCTACCAACAAAGGTCAAATTGAATACACTCTAATAAGAGAATCCATTGAAGATGAACAAATTTAATTCAAGTACTTGTGTCATCAGAGTGACAAATCACATACAAGTACATTGGGGCACAAATGTAATTAACTAACTAATTGTAACTAACAATTCATATTACTTTAACCTAAAATGACCGCTATAACCCCCAATTTGGTTTACCTCTTCATTCGTATACACACGTGTCGTTTATACAAGCTAATCCACTTTATACACAGGCCGTACCTGATGCAATGGATAAAAATTAATTAAATAACTATTCATTAACCAAATTTAATGATTTACTAAATTTTAAAAAAGCTTTCCCATTTTTCCCTCTATTTACCATCACTAGCATATCATTCAAATACCCCCACTTTCGCTATGATACAAATGCATATACACACACTAACACACACATATATACAGATGTTGTATGTATAATTGTATATACATTTACAACACATTCTCTTTTGTAAAATGTAACAGTAAAGTAAACTTTATCTAGAGTATCAATGACGGAACATTTCGTCTCAGACAACGATCCCTTCGAGCTGTCTATCTCTACTAGTCCCTTCGGAAGCATCGAGCGCAATGTTGGTGGGTTCATGCACGATGATTTGGGGGTTCCCAACGTTGTCAAAATCGATGAGAAGTTCCTGATCAATCCTCACCACCTCTCCATGGGCACATGATCAACGAAGGCCCGTACTCAATCGTCTATGAAGGATTGTGGGTACCACTTTTCTCTCTCTCAACTCATTTTTATAGCTGTATTTATTTATTTTTATTTTTTTGGTGATTTCAGCTTCATTTCATCACATTTTTGTTTATCTTCTTCAATTGTTCTTGCATTTGCATTTGTACCCTGGTTCAAATTGTCTTTGTTTTAATTTAGCTCGAATTTTTACAAACAATGGGTTTAATTTAGGTCAGTGATAAACCCTTATTTTGTAATGAAAATATTAATGGGTTATGTGTTTTGGTCTCTAAGCTGTTATTCATCACTAGGAATTTAGTCTCGCAAAGCACAGGGAGAAAGGGAGTTTATGTGCATGGTTGGGTGTTAAAAATTCTCTATTTTTGTAATATATCTACATGACAGAGTGAATCACTTCTTATCACGTAACCATGAATTAACTTTAAAATTAACATTTAATCATTTGACAATTCATCCATGCCCACACTTTAACCATGAATTAACTTTAAAATTAACAATACACTAAATCATACATAGCCATCACATGCATATTATACGCATATCATTAATTTAACAACCAGCCTATTAAGATATGCCAAATAAGAATGATAATATTAATCATCCTAAATGATTTATATATATATATACCTACACATATGTTATTTAATGTATATATGTGTTTAACACCTTCTTTAATAATCCTTAATTATTTAAAATCAATATACATATATATATATATATATATATATATATATATATATATTCATCCTTCCATACAACTCATAGACAAATTAAACTATATATACACATATATAAATAATTATATTCATCATTCCATACAACTCATACACAAATTAAACTATATATACACATATATAAATAATTTTATATATATATATATATATATATATATATATATATATATATATATATATATACACTTCCTTCCATAACAAATTATTAATTTATTATATTTACACAAATTAGTGCAACTAAATATGTCAGAAATAGTTTCCTTTAAATACTCCATATTGGTTTAAATAGTTTTCCGACACTTTCTCACTAAAACATAAATATCTCCTAGTAGGATGGGAATCTGATAATGAAATTGGTACCATTGGAAAGAAGACGAAAAATCCTTGAATTTGAGCTCAAGAATGACCCAGTTTCGATTTAAAATGACTAAATTATGACCATTTTAATTTTATGTCACAAACAGGCAAAATAATTGGCTGAGCTCAAACACTACTGTGAGCGCGCCCACACTTAATTAGCTCACTTGAGCTCACACAAACGCACCCACACCAGATTAGCTCACTTGAGCTCACATGTATGCACCCACACCAGATCAATCTTCTGTTGACCAAACTTAATCCATGGTCCAGATTCACATGTGCACTCTTTTGTGTACACCGCAATGCACCGAATCATTCCACTTATATCTAAATTATTCCATTGGCCCAGATTAGTGGTGTAACCTCTTACCATGCACCGTCCTACACCAGATTACTACCCTATTGTTGCGCCCACCTTACAAACGCCGCCTCCAGTGTTGTGTATATATATATATATATATATATATATATATATATATATTATAAATTATCTATATAATTTTGCCAAATTAAGATAGAAAATAATTCTTGAATAATTCCAAAAAATATAAAACACATTCTAAAATTAATCTAAAAATTCCAGAAAATTCTCATAAATGCTAGAAACACTAATTAACCCTCTTGGGTCTAGATCCAGCCTATCGATTGATGTAAACAAAATATACAACACATATATAAAACAATAAAAATCTAAAATTCCAAAAATAAAATATAATAATTCATATTTTTAAGATTCCGTTCTAACCATCATTTAATCAATAAATTTAATCTTAAATTTTGATACTCAAGGTGAAATCCTTATGAGTTCTAAGAGGAAAGTTAGAGAAGAACTCGCCTGAAGGTTTCGAAACGAAACCGACGCTTTAAGCTTTAATTATCTCTTCCAATTCCGACGTCCTCCTTTTCAGATCCGACCTCCTCCTTGTCAGCCCTTCTTCTTCCTCTCTCTCTGTCTGTTTTATTTTTCTAACGTGTAAAACCTTTAACCCTAAAGCCTTATGTGTATTTTTATACACCTTAAATTCCAAATCCTATTCCAACTAGTATTATGAATTAAAATAATAACCTTTAAATAATTTATATCTATAAACATATATTATATATAAATATATATTCCTTCCATAATTAACTCATTAGTTAATTAAATCATATATACTTATAAATCCTATTCCAACTAGTATTATGAATTAAAGAAATAACCTTTAAATAATTTATATCTATAAACATATATTATATATAAATATATATTCCTTCCATAATTAACTCATTAGTTAATTAAATCATATATACTTATAAATATCAATAAATATATATCTATATATATATCTTTCCATAACAATTATTAATTAATTATATTTATATATAATTATATATATATATATATATATATATATAAATATAATTGATACAAAAGTGATCATTTAAATAATTAAATAACCACGGACCTTCATTAATTAACCCAATAAGGTTTCATACAAGCCCAAGACCACATCTGTTGGTCCAACTTTCCTTAAGCCCAATCCAATTAATTTAAATAAATAAGATAATTAATTAAATACAGAAATTAAAATAACTAATTACATGAAGCACATAAACAAACAAGAATTTACAACTAAGTCATATAATACCAACAAAATCAACACACCAATAATTCAATCAATAATCAACCACACAAACAATCAATCATCATACATAATCACGAAATATAACTTAATTAAAATAAGATAATTAATCCAGCACTCAATAAAATAAAATAAATCATTGAAAAATAAAATAAAATAATTAATCCTAATTAATAAATCTTTTAAAATTATCGGGGTATTACATTCTTCCCCCCTAACAAACGGAATTCCGTCCTCGGAATTCACAAATCCATGAAATAAAAACTTTGATTATTTAATTTCAAATTTCATTATTCCTTTTATCCGTGTGGAAATTAACCCATCCACACATATTCATTATTAGCAGACACATCACGTAATTAGCTAATTCCATATTTATATAATTGATAAATATAAGTACACACTAGAGACTCTCACTGGACTAAAGCAGTTTCAACTGGATAGTGGGTATCTCATGTAAAACGCACACAAAGGTGGTTACGAGTCCTCCTTCTACCAGAGCCCACACATCCTTAAACCCAGCTACCCATCTCAATCGGCAATATACGCCTCCATCCTAACCACTGATCCTGAGACTCAAGCTTATATCATGGCCCATATATGTGTGTGTGTATGTATATATATATATATATATATATATATATATATAATCCATTATATCCACATAAAAGTAAACTATTCAACCATATTATTTCAATGGCATACCATCCAACTATTCCGTTGACCTGACACGAATAAGTAGGACTTAACGCTATGGTTAATCCGTTCTCTTATAAATATATAGGTAGGACTTAACTTCTTTGGTTAATCCGTCCCTGAAATGCCACCGTCCCATACCGGTGTATTAAACCATACCATTCATAAATAAATAGGTAGGACTTAACTATTCCGTTAATCCGTCCCTAAAATACCTCCATATTATTTTATTGGTGCATAAATCCATAAAACCCATACTTCAAAATTAGGGGAAGACTCAACGATTTACCAATACCTTCTAAATCGATGTCTTACCATTTTCCTGATAAGACTCAATGATTTACCATTAGGACACACTAACGGACCGAATATAGAATACAATGAATCCTAAACTTAAGCTCTAAGTAAGAGTACACAACGCGGAAGTCACACAACGAAAGACACCCTAGGGACACTTGAACCTGGAGTGCTCTGATACCAACTGTGATACCCCCTAATTTTGGAACACGGATTGATCAAGTCCGCGCACAAAATCAAGGGATATCAAAACAATTTAAGTATTTAACAAGCACAGAATACAAAGATGAATAATAAAGAATAAATAAACCGCTGAAGAAAACTAATAAATAAATATTACTTAATGATTCTCCAACAATTACAATTCGGAAATCCCA
This sequence comes from Cornus florida, assembly GCF_030987335.1. Taxonomy (NCBI): domain Eukaryota; kingdom Viridiplantae; phylum Streptophyta; class Magnoliopsida; order Cornales; family Cornaceae; genus Cornus; species Cornus florida. The sequence goes on from NW_026775581.1 coordinate 126,582,227, forward strand.
TAACTCAAGGACCCCTTAAAACATTATCCAATAATCCAATACTATTTAAAAGTACACAAGATGAATAGATGAATGACAGTCTCCCAGCTGCGGATCCTCAACCTCGAGACTGGAACCTCTAATAACCTGAAAAATAAATCGTGGGTTAAACCCTACGAGCAAGTTCACTCTACCAGGCCTCTGAAAACCAATAAGCAGATCATCTCTGATCAAAACCAAACCTAATAAAGTTTTAACTTTAATAAAGCACGATATACATGTCTATATATAATTATATATACTATACTAATCACATCCATTAATAGGTTTATTAAATTTCCATACCTATTAAATAATTATTAAAATAATATTTATACCTAGACCAATCTACCATTTCATTTTATAAAAACTCCTTTGACCTTAATCCCATCCTAGTCAGTTGTTTAATCATTTAAACAACAAATTATAATAAAAAAAATACTCTATTTAATCCCAACCCGATAATGATTTTAATTGTTTAAATCACATATCCAAAATCCAAGTTTTGACAAATCATCCACGTCTTCCCCAATATTATTTTATTAATGTAAAATAATACACTAACCAGTAAGTACTAAACTATTCTCATTTAAGAATATCTAACCCTAATCCAATCCATACATACAACAACCATAGATGATATTTTAATCATCTAACACATAACAACGTAATTATGCTTTGGCAAATCAACCATGCCATTGTAAATATTTTTATTTATATATTGGCAATTCAACCATGCCTCCATAAGTATATTTATTTATACATTGGCAATTCAACCATGCCTCCGTGTATGTATATTTATACATTGGCAATTCAACCATGCCTCCACAGGTATATTTATTCATACATTTAATTAGCAATTCATCCATGCTTTCCATATATGTATTCTATTCATACAAATATTTAGGTAATATATTTAATCATTTGACAATTCATCCATGCCCACACTTTAACCATGAATTAACTTTAAAATTAACAATACACTAAATCATACATAGCCATCACATGCATATTATACGCATATCATTAATTTAACAACCAGCCTATTAAGATATGCCAAATAAGAATGATAATATTAATCATCCTAAATGATTTATATATATATATACCTACACATATGTTATTTAATGTATATATGTGTTTAACACCTTCTTTAATAATCCTTAATTATTTAAAATCAATATACATATATATATATATATATATATTCATCCTTCCATACAACTCATAGACAAATTAAACTATATATACACATATATAAATAATTATATTCATCATTCCATACAACTCATACACAAATTAAACTATATATACACATATATAAATAATTATATATATATATATATATATATATATATATATATATACACTTTCTTCCATAACAAATTATTAATTTATTATATTTACACAAATTAGTGCAACTAAATATGTCAGAAATAGTTTCCTTTAAATACTCCATATTGGTTTAAATAGTTTTCCGACACTTTCTCACTAAAACATAAATATCTCCTAGTAGGATGGGAATCTGATAATGAAATTGGTACCATTGGAAAGAAGACGAAAAATCCTTGAATTTGAGCTCAAGAATGACCCAGTTTCGATTTAAAATGACTAAATTATGACCATTTTAATTTTATGTCACAAACAGGCAAAATAATTGGCTGAGCTCAAACACTACTGTGAGCGCGCCCACACTTAATTAGCTCACTTGAGCTCACACAAACGCACCCACACCAGATTAGCTCACTTGAGCTCACATGTATGCACCCACACCAGATCAATCTTCTGTTGACCAAACTTAATCCATGGTCCAGATTCACATGTGCACTCTTTTGTGTACACCGCAATGCACCGAATCATTCCACTTATATCTAAATTATTCCAATGGCCCAGATTAGTGGTGTAACCTCTTACCATGCACCGTCCTACACCAGATTACTACCCTATTGTTGCGCCCACCTTACAAACGCCGCCTCCAGTGTTGTGTATATATATATATATATATATATATATATATATATATATATATATATATATTATAAATTATCTATATAATTTTGCCAAATTAAGATAGAAAATAATTCTTGAATAATTCCAAAAAATATAAAACACATTCTAAAATTAATCTAAAAATTCCAGAAAATTCTCATAAATGCTAGAAACACTAATTAACCCTCTTGGGTCTAGATCCAGCCTATCGATTGATGTAAACAAAATATACAACACATATATAAAACAATAAAAATCTAAAATTCCAAAAATAAAATATAATAATTCATATTTTTAAGATTCCGTTCTAACCATCATTTAATCAATAAATTTAATCTTAAATTTTGATACTCAAGGTGAAATCCTTATGAGTTATAAGAGGAAAGTTAGAGAAGAACTCGCCTGAAGGTTTCGAAACAAAACCGACGCTTTAAGCTTTAATTATCTCTTCCAATTCCGACGTCCTCCTTTTCAGATCCGACCTCCTCCTTGTCAGCCCTTCTTCTTCCTCTCTCTCTGTCTGTTTTATTTTTCTAACATGTAAAACCTTTAACCCTAAAGCCTTATGTGTATTTTTATACACCTTAAATTCCAAATCCTATTCCAACTAGTATTATGAATTAAAATAATAACCTTTAAATAATTTATATCTATAAACATATATTATATATAAATATATATTCCATCCATAATTAACTCATTAGTTAATTAAATCATATATACTTATAAATCCTACTCCAACTAGTATTATGAATTAAAGAAATAACCTTTAAATAATTTATATCTATAAACATATATTATATATAAATATATATTCCTTCCATAATTAACTCATTAGTTAATTAAATCATATATACTTATAAATATCAATAAATATATATCTATATATATATCTTTCCATAACAATTATTAATTAATTATATTTATATATAATTATATATATATATATATATATATAAATATAATTGATACAAAAGTGATCATTTAAATAATTAAATAACCACGGACCTTCATTAATTAACCCAATAAGGTTTCATACAAGCCCAAGACCACATCTGTTGGTCCAACTTTCCTTAAGCCCAATCCAATTAATTTAAATAAATAAGATAATTAATTAAATACAGAAATTAAAATAACTAATTACATGAAGCACATAAACAAACAAGAATTTACAACTAAGTCATATAATACCAACAAAATCAACACACCAATAATTCAATCAATAATCAACCACACAAACAATCAATCATCATACATAATCACGAAATATAACTTAATTAAAATAAGATAATTAATCCAGCACTCAATAAAATAAAATAAATCATTGAAAAATAAAATAAAATAATTAATCCTAATTAATAAATCTTTTAAAATTATCGGGGTATTACATTCTTCCCCCCTAACAAACGGAATTCCGTCCTCGGAATTCACAAATCCATGAAATAAAAACTTTGATTATTTAATTTCAAAGTTCATTATTCCTTTTATCCGTGTGGAAATTAACCCATCCACACATATTCATTATTAGCAGACACATCACGTAATTAGCTAATTCCATATTTATATAATTGATAAATATAAGTACACACTAGAGACTCTCACTGGACTAAAGCAGTTTCAACCGGATAGTGGGTATCTCATGTAAAACGCACACAAAGGTGGTTACGAGTCCTCCTTCTACCAGAGCCCACACATCCTTAAACCCAGCTACCCATCTCAATCGGCAATATACGCCTCCATCCTAACCACTGATCCTGAGACTCAAGCTTATATCATGGCCCATATATGTGTGTGTGTATGTATATATATATATATATAATCCATTATATCCACATAAAAGTAAACTATCCAACCATATTATTTCAATGGCATACCATCCAACTATTCCGTTGACCTGACACGAATAAGTAGGACTTAACGCTATGGTTAATCCGTTCCCTTATAAATATATAGGTAGGACTTAACTTCTTTGGTTAATCCGTCCCTGAAATGCCACCGTCCCATACCGGTGTATTAAACCATACCATTCATAAATAAATAGGTAGGACTTAACTATTCCGTTAATCCGTCCCTAAAATACCTCCATATTATTTTATTGGTGCATAAATCCATAAAACCCATACTTCAAAATTAGGGGAAGACTCAACGATTTACCAATACCTTCTAAATCGATGTCTTACCATTTTCCTGATAAGACTCAATGATTTACCATTAGGACACACTAACGGACCGAATATAGAATACAATGAATCCTAAACTTAAGCTCTAAGTAAGAGTACACAACGCGGAAGTCACACAACGAAAGACACCCTAGGGACACTTGAACCTGGAGTGCTCTGATACCAACTGTGATACCCCCTAATTTTGGAACACGGATTGATCAAGTCCGCGCACAAAATCAAGGGATATCAAAACAATTTAAGTATTTAACAAGCACAGAATACAAAGATGAATAATAAAGAATAAATAAACCGCTGAAGAAAACTAATAAATAAATATTACTTAATGATTCTCCAACAATTACAATTCGGAAATCCCATAACTCAAGGACCCCTTAAAACATTATCCAATAATCCAATACTATTTAAAAGTACACAAGATGAATAGATGAATGACAGTCTCCCAGCTGCGGATCCTCAACCTCGAGACTGGAACCTCTAATAACCTGAAAAATAAATCGTGGGTTAAACCCTACGAGCAAGTTCACTCTACCAGGCCTCTGAAAACCAATAAGCAGATCATCTCTGATCAAAACCAAACCTAATAAAGTTTTAACTTTAATAAAGCACGATATACATGTCTATATATAATTATATATACTATACTAATCACATCCATTAATAGGTTTATTAAATTTCCATACCTATTAAATAATTATTAAAATAATATTTATACCTAGACCAATCTACCATTTCATTTTATAAAAACTCCTTTGACCTTAATCCCATCCTAGTCAGTTGTTTAATCATTTAAACAACAAATTATAATAAAAAAAATACTCTATTTAATCCCAACCCGATAATGATTTTAATTGTTTAAATCACATATCCAAAATCCAAGTTTTGACAAATCATCCACGTCTTCCCCAATATTATTTTATTAATGTAAAATAATACACTAACCAGTAAGTACTAAACTATTCTCATTTAAGAATATCTAACCCTAATCCAATCCATACATACAACAACCATAGATGATATTTTAATCATCTAACACATAACAACGTAATTATGCTTTGGCAAATCAACCATGCCATTGTAAATATTTTTATTTATATATTGGCAATTCAACCATGCCTCCATAAGTATATTTATTTATACATTGGCAATTCAACCATGCCTCCGTGTATGTATATTTATACATTGGCAATTCAACCATGCCTCCACAGGTATATTTATTCATACATTTAATTAGCAATTCATCCATGCTTTCCATATATGTATTCTATTCATACAAATATTTAGGTAATATATTTAATCATTTGACAATTCATCCATGCCCACACTTTAACCATGAATTAACTTTAAAATTAACAATACACTAAATCATACATAGCCATCACATGCATATTATACGCATATCATTAATTTAACAACCAGCCTATTAAGATATGCCAAATAAGAATGATAATATTAATCATCCTAAATGATTTATATATATATATACCTACACATATGTTATTTAATGTATATATGTGTTTAACACCTTCTTTAATAATCCTTAATTATTTAAAATCAATATACATATATATATATATATATATATTCATCCTTCCATACAACTCATAGACAAATTAAACTATATATACACATATATAAATAATTATATTCATCCTTCCATACAACTCATAGACAAATTAAACTATATATACACATATATAAATAATTATATATATATATATATATATATATATATATATATATATATATATATATACACTTCCTTCCATAACAAATTATTAATTTATTATATTTACACAAATTAGTGCAACTAAATATGTCAGAAATAGTTTCCTTTAAATACTCCATATTGGTTTAAATAGTTTTCCGACACTTTCTCACTAAAACATAAATATCTCCTAGTAGGATGGGAATCTGATAATGAAATTGGTACCATTGGAAAGAAGACGAAAAATCCTTGAATTTGAGCTCAAGAATGACCCAGTTTCGATTTAAAATGACTAAATTATGACCATTTTAATTTTATGTCACAAACAGGCAAAATAATTGGCTGAGCTCAAACACTACTGTGAGCGCGCCCACACTTAATTAGCTCACTTGAGCTCACACAAACGCACCCACACCAGATTAGCTCACTTGAGCTCACATGTATGCACCCACACCAGATCAATCTTCTGTTGACCAAACTTAATCCATGGTCCAGATTCACATGTGCACTCTTTTGTGTACACCGCAATGCACCGAATCATTCCAATTATATCTAAATTATTCCAATGGCCCAGATTAGTGGTGTAACCTCTTACCATGCACCGTCCTACACCAGATTACTACCCTATTGTTGCGCCCACCTTACAAACGCCGCCTCCAGTGTTGTGTATATATATATATATATATATATATTATAAATTATCTATATAATTTTGCCAAATTAAGATAGAAAATAATTCTTGAATAATTCCAAAAAATATAAAACACATTCTAAAATTAATCTAAAAATTCCAGAAAATTCTCATAAATGCTAGAAACACTAATTAACCCTCTTGGGTCTAGATCCAGCCTATCGATTGATGTAAACAAAATATACAACACATATATAAAACAATAAAAATCTAAAATTCCAAAAATAAAATATAATAATTCATATTTTTAAGATTCCGTTCTAACCATCATTTAATCAATAAATTTAATCTTAAATTTTGATACTCAAGGTGAAATCCTTATGAGTTCTAAGAGGAAAGTTAGAGAAGAACTCGCCTGAAGGTTTCGAAACGAAACCGACGCTTTAAGCTTTAATTATCTCTTCCAATTCCGACGTCCTCCTTTTCAAATCCGACCTCCTCCTTGTCAGCCCTTCTTCTTCCTCTCTCTCTGTCTGTTTTATTTTTCTAACGTGTAAAACCTTTAACCCTAAAGCCTTATGTGTATTTTTATACACCTTAAATTCCAAATCCTATTCCAACTAGTATTATGAATTAAAATAATAACCTTTAAATAATTTATATCTATAAACATATATTATATATAAATATATATTCCTTCCATAATTAACTCATTAGTTAATTAAATCATATATACTTATAAATCCTATTCCAACTAGTATTATGAATTAAAGAAATAACCTTTAAATAATTTATATCTGTAAACATATATTATATATAAATATATATTCCTTCCATAATTAACTCATTAGTTAATTAAATCATATATACTTATAAATATCAATAAATATATATCTATATATATATCTTTCCATAACAATTATTAATTAATTATATTTATATATAATTATATATATATATATATATATATATATATATATATATATATAAATATAATTGATACAAAAGTGATCATTTAAATAATTAAATAACCACGGACCTTCATTAATTAACCCAATAAGGTTTCATACAAGCCCAAGACCACATCTTTTGGTCCAACTTTCCTTAAGCCCAATCCAATTAATTTAAATAAATAAGATAATTAATTAAATACAGAAATTAAAATAACTAATTACATGAAGCACATAAACAAACAAGAATTTACAACTAAGTCATATAATACCAACAAAATCAACACACCAATAATTCAATCAATAATCAACCACACAAACAATCAATCATCATACATAATCACGAAATATAACTTAATTAAAATAAGATAATTAATCTAGCACTCAATAAAATAAAATAAATCATTGAAAAATAAAATAAAATAATTAATCCTAATTAATAAATCTTTTAAAATTATCGGGGTATTACACGAAGACTCTTAGGAAGCGATTAGTTTTACGGTGATGCGGATAATTCAAGTTGCTTGCTTTAAAAGTAGTAATTGAATTAGGAATTTTATGTGTAAATCATATGACCGTGGTATTGGAGTAAGCATCTCAAATTATATAATGTCAGTTATGCTTAACGGGGAATTAATTGATGTTTACGACACTTAGGGAAGTTTATGTAACAACTTTATTACAGATAATTCAAGTTACTTGGTAACTGAATTAAGAAGTTTATGTTTAGATCATGAAACAGTGGTGTGGGATTAAGCATGTCGACTAATATAATTACACTTAATGCTTAATAAGAAACTAATTAATGTTGATCTAAAATTGTTTATGTCAACTTGGGGGATGTTGTGAAGTATTACAAGGAAGCATGCAATTGCTGTTAATATTATTGTTATGTCTTTGTGAGTTACAGGATCGTTATATTTGTTCTCTGTATTTAAAACTTGTCAGAGAATCATATACTGGAGGTATTAAACAAGCATGCTAGTTAAACATTCTTGTTATGCTTAGATTGGATACGTTGATATTTACTGTCATTTATATTATCAACTGGATGGATGGATTGTATGCACCGGTATGGGACGGTGTCATACTAGGGGGATTAGCTCAAAAATGCTAAGTCCTACCTACTATGGATTGAGGGATGGATTAACTATAAAAGTTAAGTTCTACCTGTATGTTGTGTCAGATCACTAAATAGTTGAGTGACACTTCTGGTTTGGAACGGAATTTAAATATATTTTTATGGTGCCACGATATGGGCCTGAGTCTCAGAGTCGTTGGTTAGGAAGCGTATATGCATTGGGATGCATAGCTGGCTATGATGGTTAGATGTGTACCCTGCTAGGTCTAGGTAGTCATGCCCACTTCGTGTGTGTTTTGCATGGTGCCTACTAGTCAGGTTGAGACGGGCCTGTAGTCCAGTGAGAGTCCTGTAGTGTGATTATATGTATATGTATATTTACGGACTATTTAGTTATTGTTGGATTGGTTAGGATGTACATGCGTATCGGGTCTCTGCTTGGGTTGTAGTAGTATAGAACTTGCTAGTGGGCCTGACCCACTTATCATTTTGCAGGAATCGGACGGTTCCAGTCTTAGGGCTTGTTCGGGCTGAGCAGAGACGATTTTCTATTCTACCGACGACGTAGGACTTCTTTCCAGTTATTGGATTTGGATTTCATCTTCAGTTATTTATTTCTCGTTCAGTTTGGGATTTTTACTAGGGGTCCACTAGAGATGGATTCCCGAGTTGTAAACTTATGGAGGTTTTGGATTACCGAATTTAAGTATTTATTGTTAAAGGATTTAATTTAGTTTCCGTCAGCTATTAAACTTTATTTCTTAAATTCAATTTTGTATTCTGTGTTCGTTATAACATATTAATTGTTTGATATCCCTCGGGTTTGGGCCTGGGCCTGATCAACCCGTGTCTCAAATCCGAGGGGTATCACATAGTGAACATTAGATGGCTAAAGTATCCAAAAAAAGATTGATTATCCACTGGGATGGAGAGAATTGGAGTACAAAATTTCTATAGAATATTTGTTAAAGTGAATTATTTTGGGATTTTGTGGGAGGAAATCTTGGTCATGACTTATAAAATTGAATGGTTAGCAGTTGGGTTATGACATGCTCATAAAATGAGTAGACCTAAAATTAGGATTGAGATGCTTTTTTAAATAGTGAATTCTAGTGCTAACTAGGAGAAACTAAAATGGGGTGGTTTGCATGTTAGCAACCAATAAGGAGTAATATGGTTCTTGCTCCTAGAGCTACTAGTTCAGGGGAAGGACAATAAACATCTTTATCAAGGCTATGAGAAAAAGGCATATCAGCTTTCTAGTTAATAATAATTTAGGTTTCTCGATAGAATGGAAAAAATTATGTGTAGTTGGGTTAAGTTTCTGTTGAAATGATTTGAACCGATTTTCCATCAAATTTGAGCAGCTGGACAAGTAATTAAATGATATTTACGATGTCACGGAGAGCAAAAAAAGTCCCTTTATGCACCATGGTTTGCCACATTTGACAAATGGTGAAAGATAATGAACTATGTTTGTAATAGTCTTTTGTTTCTTACACTAACTGAAGTTAAAACCTGTTAGTTGTGTTCCATTTTGTTATTGTATTCTTAGATTCTATATTGGTCAACGAAATTTTTCGCATTCTTATGCTGACACTCCTTTGTTTTTTCACACGGATTTATGGTGGCTAATGTAGCACATGCTTAAAAAGTATACACGAGACACAGTTCAATGTGGTTTTATTTGTAAAAGTTTCTAAGTTGGGGACGTGTGTTTCTTTTTTTTTTCCTCACTTGCCAACAAAAGGAATAAAAAAGGAAAGAAAAGAAAAAGAAATACATGATTTGTCATAAACATGCATGTTACTGTTGTTCTACACTTCTCTTATGTTAATACGTATCAGTCTTCATTAACTGTCCAACATACCGTTGAGAAAAAATCTATGCTGTGTGAAAAATTGTCCAAATGCATCAATAGTTGACTAAGAGACGTGCCTTATGCATTATTGCTTGTATTTAGGGGTTACTGGACATACATAAATTGTCGATGTTTACATGTTTTTGAGGTCATTTTATTTATTTATTTATGGCTTGTAGCCTCATGATTCTATTGAAGATATTTATGTTTTCTGAATATTCTAACAACAAGAGTTATTGGATTACATTTTACAGCTATAAATCCAAGCCTGTTGCGATAAAAGTGATACAGCCAGACAGAACATCAGCCGTGAGTCCAGAACGGAAAGGAAAATTTGAGAGGGAGGTTCTTATGCTATCCAGAGTCAAGCATGAAAATATTGTGAAGGTATGCCATGCAGGCACAGAGCCACCTTATGACAGTGGGGGCGTTTTAGTTTACATTTTATCCCTATAGTTTTGTTAAAATCTTAATAATGACCTCACAAAATATTTACTAAAACCCATCATATATAAATCCACCCCCATTGAAATTTTAATCTTCACAATCATGACCCTCCCTCTCTTATTTTCGCACTCTCTCGGCTTCTACGCCCCAACATCGACTTTCTCTTTTTAAGATCGTAATTGGGAGTTATTGTTCTTAAACTATTATACAATGTTTCAAAATATGAAAACTCGCTAACAACAATTTTAAATGTACACAATGAAAATATCAATTAATGTTAAAGTTCTTCTATTTATGGTAGTTGAATTTTTTTTTATCCTATCGTTGTTCAAGATCGCCCCCTCTCGAAGAAAAATTTTCTGGCTCCATCACTAATGCCGTGCACCATAAAATAAAAACAAGTTGAAGTGAGAATATCTTGAAAGTAGTTTACTTTTTTCTTTTTTGTTTTCCTCATACATTTATGTGTATTTATCACGCATATATACTTCCACATTTGTATATATGGCTTTTATTTTTTCCATTTTTCTTCTTTGCATAACTTTGGTTTATCATTCATTTTCACGTGGATAATGCAATCTTATTGTATGGATTGATTGGGTAATTATACTAATTTCTGAAATAAGTTCAATGAGTTTTTTGTAAAGCATTTTTGAGAAGGTAAACCAACCAGTAATGATTACCCAAATAGTAAACAAATGCACAATTATTCATCTAGGTTCCCTCATTGTTAGGTTGCCTCTGATGTTAACATCTGGCAATTCTTAACTACCATAAAGTATCCCAAATACTACTAGTGAGCTGCTTCACTTCTTGAGTGTAAAAGTTCTGAATTACAAAATGACAGAAAGCATTACATTTCTTTTCTTGTGCTCGTGAACCCTGCCAGTTTAAACCTTGTTCTCGTAGATTCAGATCAGGTTAGGTCATTCCAATTTACCTATTCTTAGATCTGCTGCTTCAGAGTTGTTTGTAGCTCATCTTGTTTAGCTCTCTGAAAGGCATGGCCACAGATATCAACACTTCTGTGATATATCTTGCCTATATATATCTTATCCATGCCTATGTAGATCTATTGTGATATAATAATTTTTACCGAAGCTTATTCTGACTATCAACCGAATATTAGTTGGCATCAAAATTAGGCCAGCCACATAATTGCCCTACCTTAGAAAAGATGAAGGGAGAAATAATTTCAATTATTAAAATTTATATCCTACTATTTATATCCTCTACAAGAACTGGTCATTAATTTTATGATGACTTTCATTAAAAATATTAATTATATCTCTGCAAGTATTTAGTGTGACATTAGATGCTTGAACTTCAATCATTATTGTCTGTCATTGAAGTTACCATCGCTTACAATTTAGTATGACATGCATATCTTGCTGCTGTTAATTTAGAGTTTGTACTTTGGTTCATGCCTTGGTTGTAGTAATCTTCAAAATACTCTTAACATGTCAGTTCCTATTATTATTATTTTTTTGATAAGTAACATGTCAGTTCCTATTATTGACACCTGAAAGCGCTCCATATTTCATTACTAGTATTCCTGGCCTGACCACAGGCATCATGAATAAGCTGTTAGAAAGGATGAAAGCTAAGGAGAGTACTGTTTAGTGTATGGACCTGCCCCACAACAACCACCACCACCCCCCCACCCCCCAACACACACACACGCAAAAAAAGGTGCCGGGTTTGTGATGGTGTTAGACTATCTCCTTTTTAGGTTACTACTATTCATTCATCCAATGTGAGCAAATTGTTTCCAGTGAACCTCAGTAAGTTGTTTTGGTTGTTACTTTTCTTATCCAGTTAATTGTTAAGTGTTAACTATCTCTATTAAGTCATTTTACTAAAACAAAATACGAGTACAAATTGATCTTAAATGTAGCCCCAAATTTTGAAAATTGGTGGGATATGTGTGGCAGACCTCAAAATAGCTTGATTAAGGTCTGAATTTTTATGACAATGACAACTGTATACAAAAGCTGCATTGAGAATAAGTTGATGTTGCCCATTCTGTTTTAACAGCTACTTATTTTTTTTTAAATATTTTTGCTATTATTCATTTCTAAATGCATTTAGTGGTCTAAGTCCAGAAAGTAGGCACGATTATTGTTAATATGTACACATTTCCAACTTTTATCTCCACTCTTCTCTTAACTTAATACAAGGACTATTTATTGTTTGAAAGTATCCATGTTCCTTCCTTTATTTACAAAGATGAGATGTTTTAGTGAAACAGTTCATTGGTGCCCATTTCGAACCAACAATGATGATAATAACAGAGCTTATGAGAGGTGGTATACTTTAGAAGTACTTGTGGAGCATCCGTCCTAGTTGTCCAGATCTGAAGCTCTCTATAAATTTTGCATTGGGAATTTCTAGAGCAATGGAATATTTGCATGCAAATGGAATCATTCACCGTGATTTGAAGCCCGGTATAGTTTAATTGGTCTTTGAAATTTGTTTCATTACTGGGTTTTCTGGTTAGGATTGATATGATTTAAGTATGAAAAACAATTTGGTTCTTATTTTTCCCTGTTCATGATCTTATAATCCATTTGGCTCATATATGGAGTACCACAAAACGGTAGAGAGAGGCATCCTTATCATTTCACAACACAAACTTGCGCGTGCACACACACACAAAAGTGCCCAAAGTGACCTTTATTTTTGGTTGACATGCAGCTACACATCCTCTGAGTGTGAGTTAAACTAGTTGTCACATTATGATGAACTATTTGGATTTTATGTTTTTTTGACGGGGGCACTGTTACAGTTTGTTTACTTTTATTTGAAATGAATAACTCATTTTACATAAATTTTTAAATAATTGATGGCAAGGTTGAACGTAGAATCATTCATATTTATTGTAGGCAATATATGTGATACCTCTCAGATCCGAGACACGGGTTGATCAGGCTCATGCCCAAACCCGAGGGAATATCAAACAATTAATATTTTATAATGAACACGGAATACAAAATAAAATAAGAAATGAAATTAAAGCTGGAAGGAACTAAAAATAAAATCCGCAAAATATTATAATTATTAAAATCCATCAAACCCAAACTCCATCAGTTTACAACTTGGGAATCCATCTCTAGTGGACCCCTATTAAACATCCAAACGGAAGATAGAACAAATGTAATAAACGTCCAGAAATAAAACTATAGAGAGAGCCCTACATCGTCGGAAGAGTGAATAGAGACCTCTGCTCAGCATGAACACGTCTAAGCCTGGAACTGTCGTGTACCTGAAAAATAGAAGTGGGTCAGGCCCACGCACAAGTTCTATACTACTACAATCCAAACAGAGGCCCGATACGCATGTACATCCTAAACAATTCAACAATAGCTAATAGTCCGTAAATATATATATAGTCACACTAAATGACTCTCATTGGACTACAGGCCGGTCTCAACCTGAATAGAGGTAACATGCTAAAACGCACACGAAGTGGGCATATGTACCTATACCTAAACAGGGTACACCTCCAACCATCGTAGCCAGCTACACATCCCGATGCATATACGCTCCCTAACCATCGGTCCTGAGGCTCAAGCTCATACCGAGGCACCATAACAGTACATATATAAAATCCATCCAAAATCCCTGGTATTGCCGCTCAACAAGTAGTTGCCATGACAATACAAATCCACGGGACTTAACTTTTAGTTAATCCCATTCTTATTCCAAGTAGGTGGGTAATGGTATTGATTTAAAAACCAAACCCATCCTTAGTATGCCACCGTCCCATACCGGTGCCTACTTTCCAATCCTCCAGTAGTCAATAATACCAATAAATCAAGTATATATCAACTAAATTCCAACATCCAACATTCAATGTTAGCAGTGATAAAATAAGCATTGATAAACAGGGTCACAACAACAACATATACATGCCCAATTTAAGTTGTTCCCTTTAGTCTGATATAAAGACAGAATTAATTAAAACTTCCATTTAACACCTTACAAATGACATACAGATATGTAGGGTATGTATCACAAAATCCTAACCTCCACAGCTGATACTAACTGTAATAATGTAAGCATCAAAACAATATTCACAGTATGTATGTAGACATGCTCAAATTATAGTGTTCCACAAAATCGATCTAGTGTTAAACTCAAATCCTCCTAGTATTTAATTTCCAACAGTTGCTATTACAGAAGTTAAGATAGCTATCATCTAGACCCATCATTCCAATAATTTATACTAGCAGTGGTAAGGAAAAACGTGAACCACAGAACCACAATGCATCCACAAACATACTTAGTCTAGGTTGAACAAGCATACAACACTACTGTAACAATCAGTTTCATAGCAAAACAGATATCATTTTAGTTTGGTTTAATCTTCATTAATCCTGGAATCATTTAAGAGTGTAAAGAGTATGAAGCCTAAGGGAAAGAGTAAGGATAGAATCTTGCCTCAGAAACTTTTGTTCAAAGTTTCAACGTCGTCTTCTTAAAAAAATCCTGGCGAGTTCCAAAACTCGGTTACTGTTCACGGGTACGAAACACTATTCCCGAACTCAAAATTTGATTTCCACCGTTCAGATTGTGCGACACTGAGTCATGAACCTATCCTCCAAATTTCAGCTCGATCGGACCACGGACGAAGCGGAATCGGATGTTTGATGAAATCTGGGCAGAATGGAAAAAAAAAACCTGTGCGACCCAGTTACTGTTCACGAGTACGAATCACTGTTCCCGAGGTCAAACTCTGATCTCCACCGTTCAGATTGTGCGTCACTGAGTCATGAACCTCTCCTCCAAAATTCAGCTCAATCGGACCACGGACAGAGCAGGATCGGATGTTTGATGAAATCTGGGCAGAATAGAAAAAACCTGTGCGATCGGGTTACTGTTCACGAGTACGAATCACTATTCCCGAGGTCAAACTCTGATCTCCACCATTCAGATTGTGCGTCACTGAGTCGTGAACCTCTCCTCCAAAATTTAGCTCGATCGGACCACGGACGAAGCAGGATCGAAGCTTTGATCAAACCTTGGCAGAATGTGAAAAACTGCGTTTTTCCTTCTCCACTTCCACAAAACGTGTGCTTTGTTTACGTTTTTCCTTCTCCACTTCCACAAAACGTGTGCTTTGTTTAAAAAAACCCTACACAGACGTCTACCTTATACTTATAGAGTTTTCCTAAACCCTAGGTTCATTTAAGTCCAACTCACAATCCTAACCGGCCCATCCAATTAACGTAGAAACCTACGACGGCTAAAATATAAAATCCTAATTTATACTGTAATTAAAACCCTAGTTAGATGTATTTACCTAATTACCCTATTCACCATTAAATACTTAACAAATAATCTAATTGAACAAAATAATAATTAGTAAACCCAATTAAATCAAATAAGACACACATAAAATAAGACACACATAGAATAATTAAACCAATTACACTTAAATCATTAATGCCAATTAAATAATTAAAACACTAACAAGTAATTCCAATCAAATAACTAAACCAATTACACTTAAACCATTAATGCCAATCAAATAACTAAAAATAAATATCATTTAAATAAATTAAATCACCACAAAAGAAATAATTAAGCACCTAATAAAAAAAAATAATGACACATAATCAAATAAAATGCACTTAAATAATAAATTAAATACCATTAAATACCAGGAAAATCCTTTTTAAAATTAAATATCCTTTTTAAAATTAGGGGTGTTACAGTATACTTCTCACAGATGACATCAAGAAAATCAAGCTAGCCGACTTTGGGTTAGCAAGGGATGAAATAGAAGGAGATATGACAACAGAAGCCGGTACTTACTGATGGATGGCTCCTAAGGTACTCTTTCTGGTTAGATTGCCTTAAATTTTAGTCTGAGCCTTACATTTTATTTAAATCAGTTGTTCAGCATAAACCCACTGAAACTGGGGGTGAAGAAGCACTATGATCATAAGGTGGATGTCTACAGCTTTTCAATGGTTCTGTGGGAGTTGCTGACAAACATCACTCCATACAAGGGGAGGAATAACATAATGGTGGCATATGCTACAGCTACTGTACGTCCTTTAGTTTTTATTCTTTTTACTGTCTAACCATTGTATATAAGCTCTTTGTATTGCTATGACATTGCATTTCCTAATATCCTGCAAATTAATGGAAACATATCATTGTATAAATAAATCTTAACCCTATATTAATCACCCCCCTTGCAAATAAAATTGGAAATGCCAAGTCATATATTATATTAACTTCCAATGAAACCTTTCTTTCAGAGTACTAATTTGCCCTTATTTGGAGTTATGAAGGACCTTGTTCTTTGGCCAGTTTCAGTGTGTAAAAGCGATGTTTTTGGAGCTAAAGAAAATAAGAGCAAATTTTTGGTGTTTGACTGACTGAATTGTGAGCTTTGTGTTGAATTTCATCTTTGCTTACAGGACCAAAGGACTAGCATTGATAACATCCCAAAGGATATTGCGCCCTTTCTGCAGTCTTGTTGGGCAGATGACCCAGCAGATCGACCCGAATTCATGCAAATGACAGACTTTCCGGCAAGCCTTCTCCAAATCATGTGCTCAACATAGACCACACCACCAAAGATATTTGAGATTGAACATCCAAAAGGTAAAATGACCGCAGACGCTCCAGGCACCAATTGTCTAACGAACAAGTCCAAAGATACGGATAAGGGAAGGAGTCAATCCTGTGGCTGTTTGAGTTGTTTTCATGACTGTTTCTCTTATGAGCTGAGAGACTGTTCTTAGGCCTGGAACTAGCATGATACATTGATAATGCTTTTTTTTTTTTTTTTTTCTCTCTTTCCAAATTTCTCCCTTATAAATATAGAAAATTATGTCAAAACATAGTATAGGAAGTTAGGAACTTCATAATGCATATAAAAATAGAAGAAAAGAAAAATGAAAGATTTATGCAATGCCCTTGCACAGTTTCTGCCCTCTCTTGATTCAAGTTGAGTTGTGCTAAGTGTTCATATTTCTCGTGTTATTGATGTTCATGAAACAAATTCATGGAAAGACTGTTAATAATGACAGAGAGTGACATGATATTCATGTGTATTATTGCAATCTTTAATATGCTCTTACTGAAATGAATTGAAATTACAAGTTTACAGACACAAAGGGAGAAGTTTTGACATTGCAAGAATGACAAAAATTTGACATGTTGATATGTGTGGAAGACAATTGACTTCAGGAACTAATAGTGGCATTCAGAATGATAATAGATTTTAAGGTAATGATTCTCACTGTTTATGATTTGTATATTTTGGTGCTGAATTTGTATTTTCAAAAGATGTAGGAAATGAGATGTAATCAATTGGATGCATAATAGACATACTTTAGTTGTTATTTATTTATTTTATTTTATTATTTTTCAATTTCAACATATGGAACATCTACTCATTCGGTTCCCAAAAAGTATCCACCTTTTTTATTTTTATTCATATTATTTTTTTAATATTATCAATTTAATATTCTTGCATTAAACCTATAAAAATAAACCATCACAAAAGATAAAATTAATAATTCCACTAATACAATAAAAAAAAATTCTAAGCCAGTCCAAACTCATCACACATTCACACAATGAAATTAACCAAGCATAGTATAGATGAAACTCAGCAGGGTAGCTCAGCTGGTTAGACTTTGGGTTTGTTCCCCAATGGTCACCAGTTTGAGCCTCTTCAGAGCCACTGGAGACTTGTCCGGTCGATAACGTAGGATTAGTACACCACACCTATCCAAAAACCCATAAACCGCCACCGCATTGTATCAGATATGACTACTACTATAATTTTTTATTAACTTTTTTATTATTATTATTTACATTTTTTAGGATAATGAAAAGTATTTGAGCATTTACTTTTTTAAATCAAATAATTTAAATAGATTCATATCCTAGTTGCTAAGTAAGAAACTAAAAATTACATGAATAGAAAAAATGTTTGAGAGAAGCAGCCGAAACCTTCTTTTTCTATTATCAAAATTTTATAAAATATGTAGTTAAATGTGACGACCCTGGATTTTTCAACCCAGTGTGTCCTGTGATGACCCGAAACAGATCCAAAATGCGGAAGCAAAACGAAACCAAGTCCTTAGAGATGTACATCATCCCTAAAACACAAGAATGGCCCTTCAAGGAATTTCGAGACTCAGCGGAAGCAAAATGAAGACAAGGGTATCAAAACCCTACTAAAAGAAGGACCAAGGGTAAAATGGTCCTAAAAGGAAGGAATTTAAATCCCAACAAGTCAAATGAGATCAAAAACATTCAAAAACATCCTTTGGTAACTTCACATGAAGTCTCAAGGCCAAAGGAAATGAAATCCCAGAAGAACCCTATCCCGGTTCGAACCAAATCCGGCACCCTCTCACTAAAACGAGGATCTCATGAGGTAAGAAAAGAATCTGAAACTAAAATTCATACCATTGGAAATCTTATTTTGACGCGGTCAGTTTAGACTCAAGAATGGACCAATTCGGAGTTAAAATGAAGAAGTTACAACAATTCAAAGTTGGAAGGTCAAAGTTGAACCTGCAACAGTAACTGCAAGACTTGAACCGGTTCAGCCTCCTTGAACAGGTTCAACATGGGCAGTACACCCATGCTGGACCAAAAGACACATCTTGAACTGGATCAACCTTCTTGAACCGGTTCAACTTGACCAGAGTTGAACTTAAACAGCAGAAACAGTAGAATAGCAGAAAATTGAGTTTGGAGTGCGGTTTTCGAGATCAAGATGACATTTTTTGGAAAAATGTCGCTAAGAAACTCCCCCTTAAATCACATTTTCTATGTGATAAAGTCAAGAACAGAATTTATTTCCCAAAGAAAATTCCCAAAATACCCTTAAGCTGAGTTTTTCAACAAAAAAGTGAAATGAGTCCATAGGAGGCTCAAAACACAAACGAAAGGGGTTTCCATGAAAATGATCATTCACGCAAACATAAATAGTGGTTTTGAGCGTGCGGGAATGGTCCGCGACTCCCGGAAATGGCCGAGTCAAAATCTGACCCCTCGACGACCAAAAAAGCGAAAATAAACTTAAAATGGAAACTTTGAAAAACCAAAATCAACAAATGACTTCAAATGACCATTTGGCCCTTGGTAGCACTTCATACATGATAAATGAATGCCAATGGATGAATTTTACGCATACGCTCCGGTGCAAAATAACATACTAAAACGTATGATTTTTCATATATTCTCATTAAAGGCAAGTTTGACATCCATGGCATAAATGTAATTCCGAAAGAAGTTTGACCATTGGCCTCATGTCATATACATAAAATGAGAATCAAAAAGTGTGGTTAGGCACATATTATAAGTTTAGAACTAAATATACACATTTGACATATAAGGTTACAAATGGCTTTTCAAGCCAACCTTCACAAGAATTGAACCCTTCAAGTCCTCAAATCATCCAAGCATAATGAGAACCTCAACCTTGATTCCTGTACCTGAAATATGCCCCAGTAACTTTGGGGTGAGTAACATAAAGCTACTCAGCTACTCGTAGGAAATGAACATGCATCGACCTAGCATTTTACAATTATCACCTTAAGGTGAAACATGCTAAAGGGCTCATGCCACCTAACATCTACGTCAAGGGTGAGACTCAGGGAACATCCTAAGCTACCATAGATCATTTATAGCATCAATCACGTCATCCGTACAATTCAAACCACATGAGCATGCTATACAAAGCAACATGATATAGATTCTCAAAGTTACCAACTTGAAATCTAAAGTGCGAAATACCACTTAATGTCTATGTTCCAAATGAATCTATAGGATCCTTCCTAAGCTACATTTAAACAACAAAACACAATCACAATATCTATGCAATTTAACCAACATAGAAGCATGTTATACCAAGTAACAATATATAGATTCTCAAAGTTATCAACTTGAAATCTAATATACAAAAACGACAAAGTGGGTCATGCCACCTAACGTTTATATTCCAAATGAATCTATAAGATCATTTCTAAGCTACATTTGAACAACAAACATGAATCACAACATCTATGCAATTTAACCAACATAAAAGCATGCTATACAAAGCAACTAGATATAGATTCTCAAAGTTATCAACTTGAAATCTAAAATACGAGATCACCTAAATATAACAATTTAGTATAATTAGAATTTCTAATACCACACATCAAGACATAGATTTTCAAAGTTATCAACTTGAAATCTATAAGTGTAAAATTAAATAATGGAATACTTGGACATCTAAGCTCGGAATTCTGCCGAGACCTCAATGACTATTCCGGGCATTAACCCGCAGGGAAGACCACCCTAAGTGTGCACTATCTTAATTGGAGAGAACTCATACCTCCCGCACTAGAGCCAAACTCTAGCCATAACATAGTAACCATGTCCCAAGTGACTCCAAAAATAAATAAGTTAACAACTTATATACGCATTAAATAGTACACGAAACTACCTTCATGCACAAGTAGGTTAAAGCCACATAATACATGCTCTAAATCCACAACTACTATAGTATGACAAATGTCGAATCTTCAGAGCGCGATTCGTTACGCGCTATAATAACATCACATGTCGAATCTTCAGTGTGCGATTCGTTACACGCTATAACAATATAATCCAATATTGAAACATAATTCATAAATCCATTATAAGTCTAAAATCATGCTTTAAACATATTATCAATGTCAAATACATGATTTAATCAATAATGTAATAAAAACAGAAATTAATCAAATAACTAATTAATTTCTCTAGATTTCAAGTCTCAATCAAATGGCCCGCAATTCATACATGTTAAACAACATAGCATGGTGTTGATGCCAAAAATTTACACGTTCCGGAGTCGGTGGCGATTCCTACAAAACAAGAGAAGTGATGACTGGCGTGGTGCTGACCGGGTGCACTCCGACGGTCAAGTTAGTACTTGACGATCTAATATCCAATAAGGATTACATATAAAATTTATGGCGTACCTTTTTAGGTTGACTGATCATTTCTTTTATATAAGTATTGATGGTAGTAGTTATTGAAGCGAGATTCTCCCTGATCCAAGATAATATTGTTTCCTTCTTACAGGAATGGTAACTGTTGTTACACATGGTAACCAAAGATTTTTTATAATTCCATAGAGATTTTGGGGAGGATAAATCCCTTACCCTTATCTTATTTTGACTTTGAGTTGCCTATTATTTTTATCCTCATCAGTTGCCCCCCATTCTCGTGCTTGCTTGTCAAGCATCGAGAATGTGAAAGTGTTTTTTAACCGACATCTCTTTGGCAGAAATCATTCTCTTTTTAGGTTAACCCTTGTTAGGCGACCTCTTTTTGGTTGACCTCTCTTACCCTTTAATAAGGAAACAGATTTGCCCGAACTTCATGAGCTGAGGGAGTAGGCTTTCTTAAGCTGAATGAGCTTACCTTTTAAAAAAGGAAGTATATTTACGAGCTTTACTCAGCTCGCCCCTTAAAAAGGAAAATATATTTTATGAGCTTCACTTAACTCGCCCTTTAAAAAGGAAAGTATATTTTACGAGCTTCACTCAGCTCGCCTTTTAAAAAGGGAAGTATATCTTACAAGTTGATTTTGACCCCTTTTAATACGGAGGACAACAATTACGAGCTTCATTCAGCTTGGGCCCTTATAGTATGGGGCATTTTTATATCAATCCCTTATAATATGTTCAACTTGCCCTTTAAAAAGGGCGTAAGTTCTCCAAGCTTCATGAATTTATCCTATTAATATGGAAGGTTCATCTTTGTGATTTTCGTCACCTCATCTTTTTAATAAGAGAGACTAATTTTCTGTAGTTGCGTGAGCTCATCTATTTGATAAGGAAGACTGCTTTTCCAGAGCTTTGTGAGCTCGTATCTTTAATAAGAGAGGTTAATTTTCTGCCCCCATTCTCAAGCTTGCCTCTCACGCGCTAGGAACACTAATGTTCTCTTTCTATTTGCAAAGTTAGCAAAGCAAAAATAGAGGAACAGATGTACAGTTTGAACAGATAATATATATATATATATATCAGAATTGATACAACTAAGGCAAAGGCAAAAACTTATCATTGAGCATCATAGGACCAAAATCATCCATGGAGCTAGCGATTATTCTCTAAAATAAGAACAATCTAAAATAAGAGAGTGTAATCATGCTCTTTTTATTTATTTATTTTATTACTACTCACTCAAACAAAGTATGAGTTAGAGAATTTAAAATAAAGTCGCAATAACAAAGTCATTATGATGCGGTTTATACCCACTCATATGACACCAAACAAAGAATTTGAATTTAAGAAAATTTAGATATAAAATGATTATGATCATTCAACATTGTCTGGACACATTTTTTTTTTTTTCGTGAACAGTACCTGCGGATACTATTCCGGCGGGTACTATTCATGTGAACAATACTCACAATTTTTTATTTTATTTATTTATTATTATTATTTTTTTATGATGGATTAATTAAGAAATTAATAAAAATCCAATCTATGATTTTTTGGATACCAACATTAAATCTATGATTTTTTTTTTTTTGATGATAGTGCAGACCAATAAATCTAATCTTACTCTATGTGTCTGGTCTTGATAGATTATACCAAACAGAATCATAAAGATTTATGTATCATGATTGCATCATGTGTGAAAATATATATACATATATAATATTGACATATATATATATATATATATATATATATATATAATTTTTAATAAAGATTTAACTGTAAAAATTAAGTTGGAAAACTTATCTGATTAGAGACCCATCACCACGTTGTGTCTGAAAAGGAAAACATCAAATGGAAAAACTGCTACTATTGATGTCGACTGGGAGAGATGGGGTACTCTCTTTGATTGGATTGTTTGTCTGCAACTACCGGTACCATCAATTGGAAAGAGAATTCGTCCACTGCTTCTTCAGGAATTCAGTAAGTATCATGCAACCATAATAATGTGTCAAGTAGAAGCTACTAAGAAGAAATCAAGGGCGGGTCCCAGTTGTCAACAAGAAGATGAAAAACAATGGATCATATAAGCGTCATCCTCTATTATTCACTTATATTGATATGCTTGTGTTGTTGTCTTGTGAACAAGAGCGGGCTCACTGACTTCTTTTTGTGTGATAAATATAATGAATTCTTTCGAGGTACGGACTAGTTGGCTTGACGTGAACGCCTGCTGCCCATGTTAGGAGGATAACCCAATGCGTTGTCTGAAACAGTGGTGACTGAGTCAATGCTTCAAGCCCTTGAGATAGAGCTTCCTCCGCCTCAAGATAGTTGGTTTTAGATGGCGATGGTGATAGAGACCTATCGGCACTGTACTTGAGCCTTTTGAGAATGGATTTATTTTTTTAGACCAATAATGAACAGAACGTCAGAGTTAGCCAATAAACACAAATATCACTAAAAATATTAGGAAATTTTTTATCGTAACTTTTTTGGGGGAAATATAAGGAATTTTTGGATCATAATTTTTTTACGGGACTAACACACGTTTCCCACAGACGGCGACAACTGTTGAGGGTGAAATCCGTACGGTCCGATATGACACCGTTTACCTACAATACAAAGAGGAGAAAATCGATGAACCTTGACAGCACCGGTGGGGTGCCTGCCAAGAGTTCTTCGACGATCAAGTTAGTCATCGGAGGTCTAAAAAGGAAGGCAGGGATTTAATAATAGTTTTTTCGTCGTACCTTATTCCCGAGTCGTCGTCCTATTTATTGTCGCTTCCCTTATTCTTGATAAGGGAATTTCATCATCCTTATCCCATGGAACTTATCCCATGGAGGTCTTATCCCATGGAGATCTTATCCTCGATAAGATTTGTCATTATTTTAATCCATGGAAATCGTTACCTCTAATAATGAAATATTATCATTGATCACCGAAGAGGTCTGGCGGCTGGTCAAAGTAGGTTAGGTTTATTTTTCCCTATTAGTTACTGATGAGGATAAAATAATAGGCAACTCAAAGTCAAAATAAAATAAGGGTAAAGGATTTATCCTCCCCAAAATCTCTATGGAATTATAAAAAATCTTTGGTTACCATGTGTAACGACAGTTACCATTCCTATAAGAAGGAAACAATATCATCTTGGATCAGGGAGAATCTCGCTTCAACAACTACTACCATTAATGCTTCTATAAAAGAAATGATCAGTCAACCTAAAAAGGTACGCCATAAATTTTATATGTAATCCTTATTGGATATTAGATCGTCAAGTACTAACTTGACCGTCGGAGTGCACCCGGCCGGCACCACACCGGTCATCACTTCTCTTATTTTGCAGGAATCACCACCGACTCTGGAACGTGTAGATTTTTGGCATCAACAATTGGCACCATCTGTGGGAGCGACGATTCCCTTGAATTAATTAATTACTCGGTTGGGTATATACGTTTGCGGTCCGGTATGGTTACCGAAGGAACACCGTCGCAGAGATCTGGTCAAAGGGTAGAGTCGGGTGAAAACCTAGACGTCCCAAACAACCAGACACGGCTTGTAGCGTTGGAACTGCAGGTCCAAACTCTGAGTCAGATAATGGACCAGTTGATCCAGCAAAATGCAACGCTCCTGCAACATCTTGTTCCATCGGTTCAACAAAACTTGCCACGACAAGATCTCTTAAATCCAAATGGATGGAATGGGAATCTTGCAAAGTAGGATAATCATCCCTCCCAAAATGAGACCGAAGTGGAACAAAGCCAGGTGGGAAACCGACATAGAAAGGTGGTACACCTATCTCTCCCACGGAATTCCCGACCTCAGGAAGGCACAGCTTTATCTCTTAAGGAAAAGATAAAGAAAGTTACCTATTTCGACCTACAGGTTAAGGACCTCAAGGGAAAAATGGAGGGTGTAATGCAAGCTATGAAAGGGAAAGGTCCTGCAGCCGTAAATGACCTGGTACAAAGGACCCACTTGCCGTTCAGCCCTGCCGTTATGAAATGTCCACTGCCTAGCAAGTTTAGGATGCCCTCATTCGAAAGCTTCGATGGGACCAAAGATCCCCTCGATCACCTGGAAATCTTTCAAGCTCTTATGTATTTATACGCCGTACCAGACGAAATTATGTGCCGAGCTTTTCCCACTACACTTAAGGGATCAGCAAGAGTTTGGTTGAACAAGCTGAAGCCAGGAACCATCAACATATTTGAAGAACTGAGTAAGCAATTTGTGAGCCATTTCATTGCAGGTCAGAGATTTATGAGGCTAGCCACCTACCTGCTTACTGTGAAGCAGCAGGAGGGCGAGTCGATCCGGGAATACATCACCCGATTCAACACAGAGATGTTGCAGGCAGAAGAGGTGGACGACAAGGTGATCTTGACCGCTTTCATAGGAGGACTCCAAACCTCCAGATTCTTGTTTACCCTATCCAAAGAACCTCCCACCAGCATGGCAGAGTTATTGATCAAAGCGCAGAAACACGTGAACGCTGAAGACGCTATGAATGCACGGAAGGGAAAGGAAGGAGAGGACAAGAAGAGGTCAGCCCCTCTCACCAGGGATGAGAAGGATACCAGTTATAAAAGATCATTTTTCAGCCAAAATGATAGGACATATAGTGAGGAGGACTCAGATAAGTATACCGATTAACAATTGCCTCACAGCTAGAATTAGTCTTATCAAGTCATTCAAAATAAAAACTGGGGGCATCTCAGTTCATCATTTCACATGTTATTTTATTTTTCAATAAAGTCACCATCACCAATGAGGTGGATGACCCTCAATTTTTACGCAATAAAATATTATATTTTCAGTTCCCTACTGCCTATGTGGTAATATTAAGCCCATGATAATTTATTTATCTCCTTAAAGGGCCAACTACACATTCTTCCCTTATTAAAGGGACAGGAAGTCGACTACTCCTTATATACAGAAGAGTGAGATAATTAAAACTTCCTTTATTTACTAGAGGGACGAGAAGACTACTTCCCGTATTACAATGGACAGTAAATAAAGTCCTATAGTAAAAGGATCCAGGCTAAATGAATCCCGTAATCGATATTCCCGTACTATAAGGGATAGTAAATGAGTGTCCTGTATTACCAAGACCCGGGCTGAATGAATCCCGTAATCAATATCCCCATACTATAAGGGATAGTAAGTAAAGTCCCGTATTAAAAGGATTCGAGCTGAATGAATTCCGTAATCCATATCCCCGTACTATAAGGGATAGTAAATAAAGTCCTATATTAAAAGGATCAGGGCTGAATGAATCTCGTAATCCATTTCCCCGTACTATAAGGGATAGTAAATGAGTGTCTTGTATTACTAGGACCCGGGCTGAATGAATCCCATAATTAATATCCCCGTACTATAAGGGATAGTAAATAAAGTCCTGTATTAAAAGGATCCGAGCTGAATGAATCCCGTAATCCATATCCCCACACTATAAGGGATAGTAAATGAGTGTCCTGTATTACCAAGACCCGGGATGAATAAATCCCGTAATCTATATCCCCGTACTATAAGGGATAATAAATAAAAATCCCTTATTAAAGGGACGAGTAAAACTCGTAAAGTTTAATTCCCTTATTAAAGGAGTGACGACCTGAGTGAAGCTCGTACAATTCAGGAGACGATTACCCAGAGGTATTCAAAAGAGTACCCCGGGGCAGAGTACCCAAGGGTACCAAAAATAGTACCCAGTGGCAGAGTACCTAAGGGTACCAAAAATAGTGCCCAGGGCCAGAATACCCAAGGGAAGGATACCCGCGGCATTGTTCCCGGGAATAGTGCCGGGGGCAAAAAATAAAAAATAAAAAAAATCATGTACTTTTCATGTGAAAAGTACCTGCGGGAATAATACCCGCGGGGTACTGTTCCAGGGCCAAAAAAAAAAATTTATTATTATTATTATTATTATATTCCCAAAGCTAGATGAGCAAGCTTGGGAATGAGGGGCAACTGATAGGGAAAAATAAACCTAACCTACTTTGACCAGCCGCCAGACCTCTTCGGTGATCAATGATAATATTTCATTATTAGAGGTAACGATTTCTATGGATTAAAATAATGACAAATCTTATCAAGGATAAGATCTCCATGGGATAAGACCTCCATGAGATAAGTTCCATGGGATAAGGATGATGAAATTCCCTTATCAAGAATAAGGGAAGCGACGATAAATAGGACGACGACTCGGGAATAAGGTACCACGAAAAAACTATTATTAAATCCCTGCCTTCCTTTTTAGACCTCCGGTGACTAACTTGATCGTCGGAGAGCCCTTGGCAGGCACTACACCGGTATTGTCAAGGTTCATCGATTTTCTCCTCTTTCCATTGCAGGTAAACGGTGTCGTATCGGACTGTGCGGATTTCACCCTCAACACATGGTATCTACACACATTCACAAAAATCTCAAGTAGGCCAATGGTACAACAAGGTAGAATTTAATTATATCATGATAATTAAACTTCTAAATTTCAAAGCAACTTCAAATGGTCCCTATTTAATATATACTAGTATACAAGTCCTAGTCATCATGATTATCAAGTTAAAAACTTAATTAGGCTAAGTGAACCATTAAATATATTTTAACTAGTCATTTAATTTAAAATCTCTAGATTTTTATACTTGACCAAATGCTCTCAAATTAAAGTATGTTAACAAACATGCCAAGATTTAATTTAAAAGTATATCACAACTTAATTTCATGCAAGGTACACCCATGAAAGTTAAACTTAACACAAAAGATAATTATTAAATAAAAAATGTAATTCTTATTCAAATAATTCCAATTTAATATATGTTAACACACATATCAAAACATAATTTATCATCTGCCACTTTTCAATTCTAAGTTATATGCATCATTGTAAATTTAATCTTATACAAAGAATTAAATATTACTAATTTCCTAGATTTGATACAAGTCATGCAAATAAGTTGAATAATCATGAAAAACACCGATTACAACACATACAAAATCCTAAAACATCCTCTACCTCCAAATCCCCACCTAAATGAAACGGCTCCGAATCCGACGAAACTTCTAGGTTTTATCGGGGACAACACGGTGAACAAGAACCCCAAGGAAGCCCCATGAAAATCACAACTTGACTTCAAACTCGAACTCAAGAAATGACCAAAACAAGATTCCAATCGGTGGAATCAAAGGCCTCGCCAAAACGAACATAAAACACTAAGGCACCATGACTTTTCGTTAAAGGGAAGAAGCTCAAAAGAGGAAAGAGAAGATGGCAGCCATGGGAGGAGCTAGGGTCGGCCATGGGAGAGAGAGAGAGAGAGAAAAAAAAAATCTGATTTTTCTTTCTAAGGCCCCCTATTTATAGAAAACTCAAAAAGTGCCCCAAACAGGCCCCGCCGGGTCCGGAAAAGTGGAATTTGAGCAGATGCGCTCAAATGGCAAAACTCTATGAATAAAAAAGAATCAAAATGAGAAAATATAAACAATGGAATAAACGGCGTCGAAAACTGAGTCCCGAGCAGAGAGATATGCCCCGAACAAGTTCGGCGGCAACTAGGGCCAAAAACCCTGAAACTGGAGAAAAACGACCAGAACGAAATTCTAAGAGTACGCGACTTGACAAAATGTGAAAATGAATCCCGTACGAGGATTCAGGCTCAAAACAAGGCATTTAGCAATAACTTTCATTAATTGCATAATGGCCCCTCCAAAAAGTGAAAACTGCACAACTAGTCCAAAATGAAAATATCTTCCAAAAATATTTTCTTAGAAACCTCTGAAATAAATATCTTCAAAAGATATTTATGAAAAACAGCGCAAGAAAAGAATAAGTTTTCAAAGAACTTTACATCTGTGCCCCTACGGATACCGGGGGCAACTAGAGTACTTTTTTGCAAAAGTAAAGATACGTATTTCGTAGAAACCACTTAGAATGAAGATACGTGGAGTCAAAAACTAACTCCGAACACAAGAAGTATGGTTATGCCAACAAAGTGACAAACGGGGAAAAGACGAAATAGGGAAAAAGACGAAAAGTGAATAGTGTCCGAAAAATGAAAATGTGGAAATGACCCGGTCCTTAAAGGAAGTTGTCAATCCAAATAAAAGAGTCTCAGAAACTATTTCTGAGCACTCAAGATGACACTATGCGATGAAAAACTGAGCTCAGAAAAGAAAAGAATAACGGAAAAAAAAATATCCGTGAAAATCTGAAAAAAGGAAAGGAAATAAAATGACTGGGTCATTACATTAAATATATTATTACATTGTATTTTTAGTAAAACAAAATAGAATACAAGAACACAATAGTGTATATCTCATATTCATTCAATTGGAGAGAGTATATATTAAATAAAAAAAATTATAATGAGACCCACCTGCAAAGTAAAAGTTGCTTTAAAGAAAAAAAGTAAAAAAAGAAGAAGAAAAATGCTAAGAATTGATGCACTATTTTAGAAATTTCTAAAGTGGATTGGGGATATTTATTTATTTATTATTATTATTTTTTCAGGCAAATGACATGTGAAAAATATGTGTATAAATATCTAAGAATTTTTTTTTTCTTTTTTTCTGATTACATATATCCAAGAACATTAAAATACCAAAATTTGTAGTTCTAAAATAATTTATAGAAACTAAGAAGGTTAGATTGAGCTATAAATACGCCTTTCAACATCCAAACTCTTTTAAATTATCCTACTATTACCCTCTAAACAGTTCCATCAATTCTAATGATCAGTCAAATGACATAGGAAATGAGTGAAAATGAATGGGTTTAAAAGAGACATTTAAGATTCTCATTAGAGTATATTTTATCAATTCAAATTTTTCCAAAACTCACATATTGATCCAAAATAAAGAGTTTAAAAATAAATTTAGTTTGTATCTCTTTAAAAAAAAAATATCAACTTTCACTCTTTTAACTATATTTTCTAAAAGTTCAAATATTATGATACATAAATTTAAGCTCATTATTATTATAATCAAATTTTTTTTTTTGGGTAAAATATTATTATAGTCGCAACACATTGTTATTTTATTTATATATCCACCTACAATATCTATAATATTAATTCAAGAGAGAGCAAAAAAAAAAAAAAAAAAAAAGAATAAAATAACTAATATTCCCACATGTTTGGTAAAAATGCATTAAACATTTTAATACGTAAAATGGTATTTACAAGAAAAATATAAAAAATTATATAACAATCGGTTATTGGTAGGTTTTGAGAATATTTGGAAAAAAGATAAACTATAGTATTGTGAAACTCTCAATAACAATAATAATATCATATATACTAATACTTTTAGTACTTATCACTTTCTAAATAAAAAATTTTATAACTATTTGTATTTTGTTTAATAACTCAATAATAATCTTGTTTAATTTAAAATAAAATTTTTGAATCAAAATTCATTATGTTTTTCTAATCTTTCATATAGTATATCTTTCCTAAGTGGAATCAAAGTACTTAATTTTCTTCTTTGAAATAATAGATTTTCGAAAAATTGAAACAATTGATAAAGGAAAATTGATTTTCTAACCATAATTATTTATTTACATTTTTTCTCCATAATTTTCTTTCTAACGTCAATTTTATTTATTTATTATTATTATATTTTTTTGTGTCTAAGTTGTATATATACTACTACTAGTATTTAAAATATATATATATATATATATATATATATATATATATATATATATTACAATTAACTTATAATTTTTTAATTTTTTTTTACATAGTTCAAATCCGCCAGCCCCCAACCTTAATTTTTTTGGCTCCGCCGCTGTCGATGATGATGTTTGCTTAGAAAATAATAAATCAGCAAAGAAATCCAACACCCGCAAGCCTCTAGTTTTCGAAAGAATTTTGAGAATTAAGTTGGGGGAGGTCGCCTAAAAAGGTGATCAGAGAAATATCATTTACACTTTGGAATAATTTCAAATTTGACATCATACAGTTAACGTATTACATTAACACAATAAATATTTTACATTAGTGTAGTGAATGTCTTACATTCTACATTTCTTACCAAATCAGTATAGGAGTGGTGGAGGAATTTTGAGAATTAGGTTGAGGAGGTCGAACAGAAGAAGTGGTCGGAAGAATATCATTTATACTTCAAAACATTTTCAAAATTGACATTATACATGTTTTATTAGTGCGAACGTTTTACATTCTACAATATATATTTTTTGGTTAACAAATCAGTATATGAATGATTGAGCATAAGAGATTGAGGGTAACTCACTCACTTATCTAATGAGTGATTGTGCCCTAGTTATGTTGTACAAATTTCGTGTTTGCAAATTAAAGAACCAAATATGGAACAAACAATTATTTTATTAATTTTATAAAAATTTAGCACAATCATCTGATTTAATATCATTTGTTGACTGAATTCAATGGCTGTTGGAGTTTGATCTTGAATCAATTCGTTGACAAACTTTTTGAAATATTTGTAGTTGAGAAAGACCGCCGATAATTTTGTAGTTGAGGAAGACCATCGATGATTTCTAATCGAGGGCTGAAGAAGCTTGATCTCGAACAATATTACTTGATGATTCTTTGAACTTGTTGAATCACATAAAAAAAAATAACACGATTTTGATGTGCTTATTATTTTTTGCTTTCTTGTTCAGTCTTGAAGAAGAACGACACTATTTATTGTTCTTCTCGTCTTCAAAATTTTCAAATTTGTTAAATTTGAGAAAGAAATAAACGATTTTGAATGTATTTGTTATTATTCTTTTCTTTAAGGAGGGGTGTTGAGAGAGTATTGAGTTTGACTTGTAATTTCTCTTAATCTTGTTGTTCTCTCCTCCACCCCCCTTTCATGAAGTGGTAGAATTGTAAGTTGAGTCGTATTCTATATTTATCTAATTTACTTGTGATAATTATTCTTAATAATAATTATTTTATACTGGGTCTTGGGTAATTTAGTTTGATCAAGACCCATAAAATATATTTTATGGTGGACTGAATTGATAGTAGGCCCAAATTATATTTTGACACTTTTTAATTTTTTAGTGTCTACATATGCCTTTGCGGATCTTCAAGAGAAAAGTAGAATGATAATAGGATATGCCCGTTCGATGACAAATGGGAGTAACCCAAATTGGTGAAGTAGGAGATATGAGATAGAAAGAAAAATAATTATATACTTCCTTTGTAAAAAAAATAGAGATATATGACATAGTTTTACAAAAGAGACATTTATTTTTTTTGAAATAGAGAGAGTAAATGGTTATTTAATAAATCTCAGAAGTTACTTAGAAGTAATTTGGAATCTATGAGATATTTGTAATGATTTTTGTCTAAAGTGTTTATTGATAAAGTTGTTTTTGAATTTTAATATTAAATTAACCTTAGAAAATATTTTGTATAATACGTAGTATTATTGTTACATAATTGGAGTGAGTGTTATATTGCGATTCAGTTGTGTAGGTTTAATATTTGCAAACGATCGGAAACAGGATAGATCCGTTTTCAGGATCAGTGGGCCTATTAGGCCCAATAACGGATTCGGAGGTGGCCCCACAGGACTAAACGCTATAATAATGGTGAATGGTGATTGGAGGAAGATGGCTCCAAAACGATTGAATGATCGTACGGTGGACCATATCGCACACATTTCGCACCATTCAGTGCCACTGGTGGTTTCCACTTTTGAATTAAATTAAGTTATCCATTAGTAGTCATGACTCATCCTAACTTTGTGCCTCGTCACACCTAACCACTCATGCTTTGACAGCTGTAACACTCTTCCTCTCTCACGTGTCCCCTCTCAAACCCTACGCCGCCTAACAACTCAACACACAAGTCAAAGACCCATCCCCATAGGACAAGCCCACACACAAGACACT
This sequence comes from Cornus florida, assembly GCF_030987335.1. Lineage (NCBI taxonomy): Eukaryota > Viridiplantae > Streptophyta > Magnoliopsida > Cornales > Cornaceae > Cornus > Cornus florida. The sequence continues at coordinate 126,615,922 of NW_026775581.1, forward strand.
GCCGATAGGTAGATATATCATCCTCCACTTTAGACGCGTGTGTATATTTATATATATATATTCGTATATATGTATATATATAGAGAGAGGGAGAGACAGATGTAGGAAGGAAGGTGGTTTCTCTCTCCAAATTGTGTTCGCTGATATTGGCGTTGTCTTGTGTGGATATTCTGAACCGCTCTGATTTTGTGTATGGACGAATAACCCTAACTTCTCATCCGTTAGATCCCAACCCCACTGTGTACGTAGTACAAGTCTGTTTCGGGTTTCAGATATTAACAACCTTGTCCGTCCGACTTGGAATTCAACGTTGTTCCACCTCACTCTCACTTCAAACGCCTTGGAATCAGGTCAGTCTCTCTCTCTCTCCACAATAGTAGTCTTCTCTCTCCACATATATACGCGTGTATATAGCAATTTCAAGACTAATGTTCAATTGAGCTCTGGATCTCATCTCTCTCTGTTGTAGTTTCAGATATGGGCTTAGACTTGTTGTATTTTTTATTTTTTTTACTCCGAAATAGGAACCAGTTTGATGACTGGACACGTAGCAACGTTTCTATAAATGGGCGTATTGTTTGAATTGTGAACGTGTAAATGCTGAACGAGGAAATTTACAACACAACTTCAAATTTGTCAAGATTTGCTAAATCCTCAGTAGCACTGTTTTTCCTATAAGTTGTTTATGTACAGGAATTGACCTTATGATGTTTGAAATTTCCTCAATTTCAATTGGGGTTTGGATTTTTATATAACATCTTAGTGGATGTTGCAAAACCCATTTGTCTGATGTACCTCAACCTCACAAATTGCATTCCTATCTCTAAATCCATGACGCTTCGTTAAGATATGAAAATATCCTATTTTATTTATTTATTTTTAATTATATATATATTTTTATCGCTTTGACTAGTGTCCCACATAAATTGTGAACTTGGATGAATTGTGATATAGGTGAAGAGGCGTTTCATTAAGATATGCAAATATCCACTTTCTATTTATTTTTATGGCATTGACGAGTGTCCCACTTAAATTAAGAACATACTGTGATTGTTGTATAGGTGAAGGCGCTCGTTTCAGGTTGTTGTTTGTTAGTATAGGAAGATATTTGGTAGGAAGAGGGAAGAGAGTAGGGATGGGATGGATGAGACATCCTTCGTGCTACACGATTTTCCATTCGTCCAAAATTGGACGGAAAAGAGAAGGGAAGAGAAGATTAATTATTGCGTGTACCATAAAATGACATTATTACTCTCTAATTAGATAACAAAAATGGAAGGGGTTAACTCATTCTCTGCCCTTCTGCTAAACCAAACAAAACTTGGGAAGGATACCATTCCTTCCCTAGGGATGCCTCATCTATAGTTCCAACCATACCTTCCATATATATTTATCTTTATCCTTCCTACTAAATGAAACATTAGATATGCCACATTTAATGGATTAAAATTTCTAGTTGATAAAAGAAGCATTTAACAGTCTTGATCTACAGATGTAAAAAGTGCTGTAAACATGCAAAATGGAGCTGAGAATATTTCATTACTTTGAAGAGATGCTGATTGAAGTTTGCCAGCTAACTTGTCACTCAAAACATTTTCTACTCCCTCCACTCCAAGACAAAGTAAAATCAGAAAAAATCCTTCAAGTTTGAAAAATTTGCCAACTCAACAATAAAAGTTTTTAAAGTTCTAAGAGTAACTTGAATTTTCAAAAGGGGACAATGCAATAAATGCATGTCCTCTTAAAAAGTTGAAATCCCAAAATGAGACAACTAAATTGGGATGGAGGGAGTACATCTTTGAGGTGTCTGTTTTGAACACATTGTTAATTCAAACCAAGAAGCACCTTTAGAATGTAATCTCTTAAATTTGAAGGAAAAACTATGATGACAGATCTCCTAGAGCAGTTTGTACATTACTATAGTCTAAGACTATTGCAAAAGCCTTGTTTATGTTACACCAGGAATGTTAAAATGGAGATTTAATATTTGATGCTCACTCTTATTTCTACGACAATAGCCTTTCTAATGTTGACAGGCTAAAATAACATTACAAATGGCCTCGATTAGTTTATGAAATATATTTAAGAACTATCTAGGAACATGCTTGCTTTATGAACTTTAGTTTCTTCACAATTATGGTCTCAGTTCTATATGTGGAAGTTGTTCAAGATATACCATATACAAGGGAATACTCAGAGTAGTGACTAAGAATTATTTATTATTTTTGGAGGAGCCTGTGCAGAAAACACAGTCTTTGGACCCTGATTCCTAGTCCTCAAATTATCTTATTTTAAAACATAAGGACCTGATCTTATCTTATCATGGTCTGGCAGTTATAAATAATTCTACAATTGAGTCATAAGAGGACTTCAATCATTCTGCCTAAAAATGAAGGATGTAATGAGTTTTCCACAGTGACAATTGTTTTGAATTCCTCTGTTTAATCATATTAAATTGTGAAATAATTTGTGGCAGATTGCTAATTCGTATAAAATGTCAAAGAAACTAATTTGATTCAGATTGCTAATTCGTACAAATGTCAAACAAATTTATGTTAATGTCAACCATGATGTTGACTATTTAAGGGGCTCATTATAATTAAGAGGCTTATTGACAGTGCTTTGTAGATTTAATTGAAGGTTGCTTGACCTAAATTTGGAGAAGAGATTTAATTCTGAATTTTATCAGGGTTATGATTCATAGAATCATTCCAGAGAATATTCTGGTCAATAATACAATATATATATATATATATATATATATATATATAAATAAAAATATTTAAATATGAGAAAACAACATCATTTTGTAAATTTATATATTAAGCGGTAAGTAAATACTTTAAAAACTGTCCAAAACAAGTATTTGTTGCACACTGGGCGGTTCAACAATTCTCTCTCAAGTGAGATGGTATTAGTGATAGATAAATTTAATTAGTCAAATAAGTTGACTCTAATGTGTTTGGCAATTAAAAATGTTTTTCAGGAGCTTCATAAAATTTAATCAAGGATATACAAGATCTCAGAACAAACAGTTGAAGTTAAGGGGATTATTGAGTTTATATTCTACTGAACTCAATGGGGGCTGGGGAAGAGAGTGCTGCTGCTACGCCTTCTAAACCCCCTACTTCACTTCAGGTATTTTTTTTCTCTCTCACTCTCTGTGTTTGACAACACATACTTAACATATGCACCGCGTACTCTTTCTTATCATTCTCCTTTGCATTTGCAGGAAGCACCTCCAACGCCTTCATATCCTGATTGGTCGAGCTCAATGCAGGTTTGTGATGAAACCACCTAGGGTTTGTTAAATGTATTCATAAATGTGTTTTTTTAGACTATCAGGATAGATCTTTCAAATAGCTTACAGCTCATTTTCTTGTTTAGGCTTATTATGGCGCTGGAGCTACTCCGCCCTTTTTTGCCCCAACTGTTGCTTCGCCCACTCCTCATCCCTATCTGTGGGGAAGCCAGGTGACTCTCTCTCTCTCTCTCTCCCGTGTATAAATATAGACATTTGCTTTCTTTGATGATACTACTTCTGTTTGACAACCCACAAGTGAAACTTACATATTTTGTTTTTCTATTAATTTTTCAGCACCCTTTGATACCACCCTATGGGAGTCCAGTTCCATACCCTGCTCTATATCCTCCAGGGGGAGTTTATGCTCATCCTACTATGGCCATGGTAATACTGATTTTTTATTTTTATTATTTTTTATTTTTTATTTTATGTTATTGACATATTGTTTGTTGAGTTTTGTATCCCATTAACATCCATTTTAACGCTTGGCTTTGCCAATATTATTTGTGTAGTTGAGGCAAGATGCTTCTGTCATAGGTGTTGAAAACATGCTCCTTTTTATATTTCTTGCAATTAGCACCAATTTTACTATTTTTTGTGCATTTTCTTTCTTAGACTCCAACTGCAGTGCAGACAAATGTGGAGTTGGAAGGGAAGGCCCCTGATGTAAAGGAGCGGGCTTTGACAAAAAAATCAAAAGGAATTTCTGGAAACCCTGGCTTGATTGGTGGTAAGGCCAGAGAGAGTGGGAAGGCTGCTTCAGGTTCAGGAAATGATGGTGCCACACTAAGGTGTGTTACCTATGTTTAGTGATAAATCTCTCTCCCCCCATTATTTTATATTAGTCTCTTTCCTAAATATGGATATTGATTTGGACATTATCATCATCATCATCATCATTATTATTATTATGTTCTTTGATTGGAAAATTTGCTCATTAACAGTGCTGAAAGTGGAAGCGATGGTTCATCAGATGCAAGTGATGAGAATGCTAACCAACACGTACGTGTTTCAAATTTACTTATTATTGTGAAGATGACAATTTACATTATTCCAGTGTTAAAAAACTTGTTGAATCCTTTGTAGATAATCCGAGTGAGCTAAGTTTGTTGTATGTTTGCTATTCCCCAACTCAGATCAGTCTATAAGTGGCGGAATGATTTTTTCTTCTTCTTATTTTTATAATTTGAATTAATTATATTAGTCAAAGTGTTGTAACATTTTATTTTCTTTTTTCTTCTAATTGAAAAATATTCAATTTATCTTATAGGACCATGCTACAAGTAAGAAAGGAAGCTTTGATCTGATGCTTGCAGATGGTACGTCACCATCGTCACTTGATGGTTTTTGCTTGTGTGTTAATTGATGTAATGATTTTGTACTTCCATTAACTTATTCAGGAGCCAATGCACAAAATAACACTGTTGGGTCGAATCTTCAAGTTTCAGTGCCCGGGAATCCTGTTGTCTCTATGCCTGCAACCAATCTGAACATTGGGATGGATTTATGGAACGCATCTCCTGCTGGTGCTGGAGCTGTGAAAATGAGATCCAATCCTTCTGGTGTCTCAGCAGCTGTTGCTCCAGCAACAATTGTTGGACGTGAAGGCATCATGCAGGATCAATGGATTCAGGTAAGAAGTCTTGCAGTGATTTTCAAGATTTTTTCTGATCTCATGGTTCCTTCTTTTTTCATCCAGTAAAGAGGGAGACTTCTTTTATTGATGGTTATTGGGTTTGGATCCTATCTTTCCTTCACATGAGCCGGTAGACATAAAGAGTCATGGACACACCAGTCCACCGATGTGGATGATCACTTTTTATCAACTGCAAGTTAAATGCCTTGTTAGAGCAGTGGTGGGATACCACAAGCTTGGATATCCTATGCTTATGTGGCAAATACCACATCCAATCAGTGTTTGGGACATATATCTGTGTCATACTGGAAGAAGGGAACAGGAGTTGAAGTTCCATTATATTTTTGCAGAATGAAAAAAGAAGTGATTGATACCATTTCAGGAGTCGGCTGTCTTTTATTAATACAACAGATGGTAAGAAGCTCACAGTTAATATAGGTGTATGGTCAAGTGGGTTGGTGTAAAGATGGCTAAAAGGGGAAGAGGGAGTGAGTGACTCAGAAAATTAGATAGTGAGATATAGAGTTGACTGTACTTCGGAGTCTTTCATTGTTGGTAATGATAAGATACATGGGATGAGGATATAGAATTGCCTCTTTCCATAGAAGTAATTTGACATAATTAACTTGCCTCAGTCATCATATGCCTTTCATGGACTGTTCAAAGGTATGTGAAATATATGTGTTGGGGACACAACACTCGGACAAGGGTATAAGATATGTGTCTGACATGTTTGGCTGGATGTGCACCTAAAAAGTATACTAATTCAGTTTTATTATATTATTGCTTCAAAATGAGTTAAATGCTTATTTTGAATACTATTTTGGGTAAAGTGGAAAAAAAAAAACCTGCTATATAAAAAATGTGCAAGAAGCACCCTCGCTTTTTATAATGTGCATATAAATCCCTATATTTTGAAATTTTGTAGCAAATCGCCCCCTGGTCTTCAATTCTGACCAAACTTTTATAAAAATCCCAAAATACCCTTAAGGAATTTTAGGTATTTTTTTTTTTTTAATAAATGAAAAAAAAATTAATAAATAAATTTTGGGGTTTCATAAATTTTTTTTAAAAATGCCCTTGTTTTTTTTATTATTTATCTTATTCATTTATTTTTGTGTTTATTATTTATTATTTATTATGGTATTTCAATCTTCAAATTGAAAAATTTTCCTTATTTGAAAAAGTTAGGGTGTTTTTTTTTTTTTTTTTTTTAACACCAAGAATGTATTTGCACATGTTGTATATAGTAGGGATTTTATTTATTTATTTACTTTACCCTATTATTTTACATAGAAACATTATTTTATTCCTGATAAAAAAAAGAAATATATTAAATAGTATCACTATTTAACAGTGCCCTTGTATCCTTCTATTTAAGATTTGATACGTCTAACGCTTGGATGCATATCTACACCCGATACACGTGCATGTCGGGTTGACAAATTGACATGATCCATCAACACAAGTTGAACTCAACATGAATTTAGTGGTTTAGGGTTTACCTTAATCGTGTCAACCCATAAAATAAACACTTTGTGTTCCCCTTTATACAGTCAACCTATTAACTCGACTTGACTCGCTTAATTAAATGTTCTAAGGCAAATCATTTGATTTGATTTGACTCATTTAACTAAATGTATCGGGTCAACCCGTTGATAACTTCCAACATATTTAAATCAATATGGGGTTTTTTTTTTTTTTTTTTTTCCTTTCAATTCATGGTATTATTACGAAAACTAAGGTAGTTAATTTTTTAATTAATTAAGAATAAATTGAAATTTTAGTCATTTGACTCATTTATTAAATTTTCATTCAATATTTTATTTTTTTTTGTTATATTTGCATTTTATAGTTAAGAAAAAAGTTAATTGGTTGTGTCAATCAAAAGTTAAATAACCCATTCAATATTAAATAGTTTACACTAATTGTGTTAGGTTACATGTTTAATAAACGGATTGTGTTTGTTTCTAGGGTTTCTGACACAAATAATAAAGAGTTCCAGTTGACACGTATAATAGAATACACTTATCATGACATGAGACATGCACGATCCCCGGAAACACAATCTGCGTGTAACGACCCACTCCACCACATGGTATGATATTATCCACCTTGGGCCCTAGCCCACACGATTTTGCTCTTGGGTTTTATCCCAAAAGGCCTCATACTATTTGTAGTATTTAAAAGGTGTTTAGGTACTTTGAAGATTTATTGGATATGGGCTGTGCTAGTAGTCCATGGATCTTATTTTGGGTCAAGTTATATTATTAGGTCTTGGTATGTGACTTTTGATAGGTTAGAAGAGTCTTACCAGTCAATCTTTCAAAGCTCCTTCTTTGGGAGTCCTAGTCTGACTATCAGTAGGAGAAACCTAAGACTCTATGTTCAATGCAAAGAAGTTATTGTAAACGAATGAAGATTTTCTGATGTGCAATATAACCTAAACCTTGGGGATTAATCTTAAGGAATTCTAGGTGGCAACTCCTAGAAGATTTTCTCTTTTTTTTTTTTTTTTCTTTTTTTTTTTAAATAAAAAAAATCAATGCAATCAAAATATGTTATTTTAATAGCAATCAGCACTCAATAATTAGTTTTTTTTTTTTTTTTTCTTGGTACTTACACACCTATGCCTCCAGTGAAGCTCGAACCCCTGACCTCCCTTTGGGAAGTAGGTACTTGGTACCGCTGGGCCATTTACCCGTTGGTCACTCAATAATTAGTTTCTTATCCCAAAACCTTAATTCTATTATTCTAACCTATTCCACTACCTTTGGACCACTCCAGAAATTCTAATTTTTTACCCTTTATGGTTTCAGTGGCCAACTTTTTGCAACCAATCACTATGAAAACAAGTTATTTCTGATCCTATTCTATGTGCAGGCCCTGTATCCTTTCTTTAACCCGTTTAACAAAGTTCGTCAGTTTTCCACCACCTTGGCCCACCACAGAATCTGTCATAAGCAGCAAATATTGAGCCTTCAAGTGTGTCCTTTATTGACTATATAGTCTATATACTTCTCTGATTGGATCTTTGTGAAAATAATAGAGGTTAATGAGTTATAACAAGTATAAATTGTTATTCAAGCTGTAACTTTCGCTTTTATCAGGTTTTCGGCTGAGGTGGAACTTTAAAAATTAGGGGACTTGTCATCTGTAGTTGTATGAGACCAAAAAGGAAGAAGTTTCTTTGAATGACAAGCCTGAATTCTGAAACTCTCAGAATGTGGCTTATTCTCCTCATTAGTTGATCAATAGATCAATTTTTGCAAGCAAAACACATGCATTTACTTAGGAAGCTTTTACATTTAGCACTTCCCATATCCAATTTGGAATTCATGTGTAATTGTCATATTCATATAAAATTGTTTCTTGCCAGAAACAATATTCTGATTGTGGGGGTAGATTTCATCAACTTGTATTAGATTCAACCATTAGTATGCATTCTTATGGTATTGTTACTCTTGAATTTGACAGGATGAACGGGAACTTAAAAGACAGAAGAGGAAGCAATCTAACAGAGAGTCAGCGAGGAGGTCAAGACTGCGCAAGCAGGTAGGGATATGCTTTTGTGCACCATCTATTGGCCATTGTTGTTCCTTGACCAAAGACATAATTTATTATGGATTTATATGATTCACTAATTTTGATAATGTTTTCTGATCCCATCTATGTATTTGCCTCTCTTGAATACAATAATCAGACCGCATTACTTCGACTTTATTGATTTTCTTTTTTAGCTTATTGTAATAGCAGATGATATTCTTTAAGCTTAATGACCAAGCAAGAATTGTTGAAGCAAAAGGAAGAAGCATGCTATGATCTGAACCTGAATACTAAAGGTTCTGCATTTTATTATGAACTTCAATTACCAACAGGATTAAAGAGGAAACTTTGACTGTTTATCAATCCCATTCTGTATTTGTGTAGGTAAATTATTTTAGCTTATAGGAACCACTGAAATGTAATCAAAGTATAAGTTAATTACCAACAGGATTAAAGAGGAAACTTTTACTGTTTATCAATCCAATTCTCTATTTGTATAGGGAATTTAGCTTATAGGAACCACTGATATGTAATCAAACTATAAGTTATTTTATAATAAATAAATCTTTAACAAACAGATTATTCTGGCCACTTACCAGTACCATTGCATCTCTATATGTAGTGTAGTGTACTAGTATAAGCAGTACTATGCATATTGTCATGTCAAACGTAGTGCACATAAGTTGTAAATCCTTATGATGGAGTCATTTATAGGTCTATGATTCAGAGTATATTTTCCTATTTGATCCCTCCATATTCGAAGTGCTATCAGAAGTTCTGATGTCTTGTAAAATCTCAAAACATGTTTGATGTGTTTGGAAACATATATATATATATATATTTTGGTATATAAATTACTTGCACATCCAACTCACACGCTCACCCACTGTTACCATCAAGAGGAAAATTGGCACCCTTGTGTGTGTTGTTGCCAAATGGCACGCTGTGCATATTTGTGGCCCACATATTGGTGAAGGACCTCAAGGTAGTTCTTTTAGCTATCAGTGCCAATTGACTGCACTGCAGGAAATCATATTTTGCTAGTTGAAGGCTGCAAAAGGATGTATGATCAATCACTGAGAAAAGAATGAATGCTGCTGAGTTGACCTATGATAACCCTGTAGAGCTGAATTGGGCATAGGTTTTGCGTGCCAAACCACCCCATGCACTGGGTTAAGCCTTTAGTGAAAAAGGTCTCACATTGATTGTGGAGAGTCCAAACTGGTGAGAATTGTATTTACGTTTGTGTGTGTGTGTTGGGGGGTGAATGGGTTAAAATTGTACCAATGAGGTAATTAGAGTTATTGGAGTCTATACTCCAATAGAGGGTGTATTCCCCTAGTTAATTACTCAACAACTTGCTCACATGCAATTTATGCAACTTGGACAACTATTTAATTTTCATGACTAAAGTATAGGTCCTTTGAGGTCTCTCACTTAGAAGTGAACCTTTTATGCTTTGTTAAGGTACTTAAGCAATTTTGATCTTGTGAAGATCCTGCTAGTCTTCAGTTTCTGTCTGTTAGACAAAATGCTGAGAGCTAGTTTTCTGTGAGATTCTGTTAAACTTCTCTTGGAACATCAAGGCTTTAAATATTTGGATCTTGGTCTCCTTCCTGGTTGTTTAATGTATCACTTACTCTTTCATTTTCATGTAAAAGAATCATTGAAGTGGAAATTAATGAATGGAATGGAGTAAGTTTGGTTGGTGAAGAAAAAATCTGTCACTAAAGTGCTGGCAGTATTGTTAGAATGGCATAGGTCATTCATCTAGTTGAAAAATGATGCTTACAGGATAATCGAGTTACAATATTGATGATTACTGAAGAGCTCTAAAGCTCTTTAAGTTGAAGGAATGGAATGGAGAGACGTTTAGGTGGTTATTAGGAAAAAGTTCAGTTTGATAGGTTTACTAGATTGGTGGTTATATATCAGATGATGATATTTTCTTTCTGGAAGATATGGGATTGATGATCCTGAAATCTCCTTAAAATCTTATTTGTTTTGGATTGAAAGAGACTGCCTTTGAATGACTAAATTCTGATGTCCCAGCGAAAAAAAAAAAAAACAGAAGAATAAATTCTGATTTAAATTTGTTTCATTATATGTATATTTTTTTGTTAAGTAATTTGTTTCTATTATATTGCACATCATTGTTACTGAAACATAGATTGCAGAATGGTACTCGTGCGCACAAAGCTATGTTCAGTACATTAAACCAGGATAAGGCATGAGTGTATTTTCCTAGTGTTCCTGATACTTGAATAATTGGTAATGCACAATTGGATTAGACAAAAGGGTGTCAGAACTTTGACACGAGCAAAGCAAATATTCCCAAATTCTCTTAGAAATGAGGACTTTCTGACCTTGCTAATAATGTTTATATAAAATTCATTTTATAGAGAAATCTAGGAGCATTTTTTGATTACTGAAATTTTTTCCTCTTTTATGCCTTCAATAATATTGTAATGCTTATATTTTTAACAATGGCGTGCATTTTTTGCCCTCACCAGGCAGAGTGTGAAGAGCTACAAGGAAGAGTAGAGACACTGAGCAATGAGAATCGTACACTCAGAGATGAGATGCTGAGGCTTTCCGAGGAGTGCGAGAAGCTAACAACTGAAAACAATTCTATCAAGGTTTATTGCAACCCTCTTATTTAACTTGTACTATCCATTTTTTCTTGTTTGTGTTATTTCAATGCATTTTTTTCCCCCCACTCGTAGCTCTCCAATTTAAATTGTAGTAAAAAGGAAATGAAGAAACATAGGGAAGGAGCTGATTGTCAATCTTTATCGTTCAAAACAAGCATTGTCATTTTAATTTGTTTGCTCTAGATCATATGTAGTCATTACCCTTTTTGTTACTCTCTAGATAAAATGATTTACGGTGCTAGACAAGACGTATCACCTCTGCACAATCTTCAAATATTCATTCTCATTTTGTGTCTGTAAAAAATTTGCTTGTGTAACAGGAAGAACTAACTAGGATGTGCGGACCAGATGCACTATCTAAACTCGAGAATAATGGTACGGCACTTCACTCTCAGGGTGATGGAGGTAACAAATAAGAATTTCTCAGTGGGAGAAAAATTTATTTGGAAGTTCATCAGGAATCCATGAGTAATGTTTCTTATTCTTACTTACCTAATACCCTTAACCCTTTCCTTTTGCAAGGAAACTGTAACATTTATATATGTGATCCTAACATGAGTTGGGTTCCTTAGTTGATCTAGCGTGTTGTTGTAAAATTAATCAATTAAGAGAGAAGAAAAGGAGAGAGAGAGAGAGAGAGAGAGAGAGAGAGAGAAGAGTCTTGAAGAGATTTAGGTCTTCAACTGCTTGAATACAATGTCTTAATTATTTCTTGTGGAGCATTCTTTGGAGAGAGACTCACTTCAAGTGCTTGTTTTAATGTCACTGTTCTTGCATTTACTTTTTTAGCGGTCCATTTTTTGTTTTATTTCTGGCCAGAGGAACAATTATTTTGAGAAGGAGATAGTATTTTAGGGTTATGAATTTTAACCACAAGGAACGGAGGAGTGCTTGCTATGCTGCTACCTTTTAAACGCCTATATTCATAATGAACTTTTAAATTAAAATACTATGCAAATGTGATTAAGCATTTCAAATGTCATGAGAAATTATTTCATTTTTTTTATTTTTTATTCCCTTTATCAATAAAAACACACCCATTTGGTCTATAGAGGTTAAGGAGAAACTAATTCAAATTTAAATGATATATGTTTGGTGCATACATTTAATGACAACAATGTTTCTTAGGCTTTGCTCAATAGAAAATTTCATGCAAATATCGAGGGGTAGAGAGAGAGTTCAAGAAAACTTTTTTTTATAATACTACAAATTATCAAACTTTTCACAAATTTTTAAGCCAATACAACCTAACTTTTTATCAAATGGATCATAAAAGTTACTCTAACCAAAAGAATTGGAAAAGTGGATTAAGTCAAGTGGCAATAACAATGATAATGCCTTTGATAAAGTACGATCAAATTTCTTTTTATTTCACCAACTAATACTTTTTCAAATTTATTATTGAAAATAAATTCAAGTGCATAGCTCAAATAATCACCCTTTATAATCATACAGCAATTAGTAAGATCTTGATCTCATAAACCTCATTCCAATTCACATCACAAAATTTTGTGATCGGTGTGTGAGACAAAATTTCCTAATTAATTAATATCATAAATAAATAAAGGTCATATGTTTCCTGATAGAGTTTCAAACATTTTTGTTTGGAAACAAACCATAGTCCATATGTAACCAAACACCTATATAAGCTAGAAAACACCCAAAAAAGACCCAGAATACATACATTAAATTTCCAAACCTAATACAATAACACTACTAATAACAGTGATACTGATTACTGACATCCTAGCACTTCCATGCTGACGTGGCAACCATTGCCCTGTCATGCCAGCACAGCACCATCTCGGCCTGACGCTTCACCACGTGGAACCCTTTTACTTGCACCTTCCTTAGCAGACACTCAGCTTGAAAGTCAGCAAACAGACTCAACGCCACCGCTTTCATTCCTGAGCCGCCAAACGCCTCCCTCCACGGCGGCGCACGCCGTCCGGCCGCTTCCACCACCTCAAATATCTTCGGCCGCAGCAGAAACCTCTCAATCCCACGAATCCAATCGCCACAGCCACCACTAGCCGCCTCCAGAGACTCCAATACCGTCGAGTAGAATTCAAGCCCGTTGATCACCCTCCCACGGAACAACGACGTTCCACCGTCTATGCACCCCTCACCGTCGACGTACACCACCACATTCGGCGAAATTCGCCGGAGATCAGTCAAGAATCCGGCGCCGATGTGGCGGAAGATACTCGGAGACAAGAGAACGGCGGTCTTCTCTCCGGCCATGAACTTGATTGATTTGAACGACAAGAATTCGAAGGTCCGAATCAACAAAAAGTCGATTTCAAATCCGATTTTCAGTTCACGAGCGAACTGGCTCAGATTCTCCCTGATCAATCTCGACTCATTTTCGTACTCTTCAGAAACAACAGCAGTGATCCGAAGAATTCTAGGGTTAGGTTTTTGAGAATCGGTTCTGTCCGCAATTTCTTTCATGAACGAAGCCCAGTGTCCACCGAGTCCGATTTCGAAGTCGATGACATGGATGAGCCTCGAACCATCCACGGCTTCAAGAATCGCTTGATTGGCAGTGAAATTGGAGATCATGACGATCGGAGAGATGTTGGAGAAAGTTTTGTAGGCTTTGATGGTTTGAACGATCTCCGAGGAAGAACGAAAACGAGTCGGACGGTTGGACTGGGTGAGCAGAGACTGAAGAGCTTCTTTGAAGTAAAACGCAGCCCTGAGAAGGGGTTTTCCGATCGGAGATTGCAACTGTTGATTGAGCCGCGCCAATATCACCTGCGCGAGTTGTAACTCGTTCGATTCGAAGCAATCGGCGACACGAATGAGTTCGTCCACAATGTCAAACTCAATGTTAATATTGTTGTTTGGAACAACAGAGTTAGAATTGAGACTCAAACTCGGATTCGAATAGGTATCAGAGAAAGCGAAATCAGAGGGAGGAATTGGAAATTCGGGGAGAATTGGGAATTGAGAGTCGGAGTGAGTTAATAGAGGAACAGTGGAATCGTCATGTAAACCCAATTCTCTAACCAAGGAATTCCAATCCTCAGAGTTATTCAATAAATGGTCGACCCAAATCAGAGTTGGGTCGTCAGACTGTAACAAAGCGTCGGAGAGGACGGGAAAGTCGGAATTTCCGGCGGGTTTATCGGCGACGGGGCTAGGGCTTCGGCGGAGGTCAAGAACCGACTTGGGTTCGTATGGAGCAGTAGTACTCCGGACCGTATTGTTGCGATAGAGTGGTTTGGGGTGGGATGCTTGGTGGTTTTTGGGTGTGGTGAACGGAACTTTCATAGCTAAACGGTGCTTACAGGTACACAAACTCTCTCTCTATCTATATATGTATATATTTCTGTTGTTTTGATACTGAAGTAGTTGGGTTTGGAAATGGAGAGAAGAGGGGGGGGCTTTAGGAGGTTATGATTGAGGCTTTTTATGTTTGCGTGCGTGCATGGGGGTGTAATGGTTCATGGCATGGCATGGCATGGCATGTGTGGGTAATATTAACAGTATATACACATGGAGGACACAAGTCAGAAGATTGATTGCTTTTATCTTCTGGGAAGCTTCCTGTTGAAGTTCAAAAGCCATACTTTGTTTGATTCGCGACTCCACTAGTGGAGGGTTTCAGATATCAGTCCACACCTAACTCAAGCTACAATCCTAACTTTAATCCCCCATCCCACTTTCAATCTAATTTCGGACTTTTTTTTTTTTTAATATAAAGTTAAATTGAATTCGAAGATATTAAAGGATATTTTTATAATATATAAAAAAAATTAATTTTTAATTTAATATTAAATAATAAAATCAAATTTATCAGTTTATGATCAAACATGATTTTTTTGAAATTAACCTTTTAATTTATAAACAACAAATGTTTTTTTTTTTTACATGATTGCCAAGTTGTCATACTAAGTGGGACCTCCAAATTTGGTTTAACGCTTTGACATAACAGGTGACGCATAAGTGGGACCCACGAATTGAGGTGGAGAGTACACCTGATTGCCCTTGACCCATCAGTGGACCCACTCCGAGGATTTTGTCTGAAATGCATGGGATGTTATAAACGTCCGAAATGTAGCATATACATGCCTTTGTTTGATATATGATGAGCGCGTAGATATCACGAACGCTCCTAAAGCTACCGACTTTAGCTCCAACTAGAAAGAGGAATATGTTCCGCTGTGATAGTGCATCGTTGATCGACCAATCCATCTCCTCCATTTACCAAACCAGGACACTACCATATATATATATATATACCTTTTTATTTTTGATTTGTGGACTTTAATACAAAAGTTTACAACCTTCTAAAAGATGTTTCAAGTCTCTTTATGTATATTTATTACTTATACATAATAATATACTATAAATACATAGTATAATATATGGAACAAAAGAAAAAGTGCATATAATATAGTTAACACAATTTAATAAGTATGACAGCTTTTATATTTGAATATATACCCTGACAAATAACGAACTCACCTAATTTGTTTGCTCAACTTTTTAGTTTAATTTTGTTTTTTTTTTAAAAAAAAATAAAATAAAAAATCACTAGATAGACTAAGAATTTTTAGAGGTGCTATGTGTTTACAAAAATTAACAATTGTTGGCATCCTGTCACATGCTAGATTGTTGTGATAATCGCACAAAAAGAGGATCCGATGCAATGATAAGCAACCTTCTAGTTCTAGATTATCATGTTTAACCTTTTGTTTTAGTCATCTCTTTTCAAGTGTAGAGCATTTTAATAAAGTCCTACACCAAATAGGTTTAGCTAAAACGAAAAAAATAGGCTTCGTTTTATTTCCTTTGTTTCTTTTCTTCGTTAATGATTAACCAAGAAACACATGTATTGGATACTCGTGTTTCAGTGCCATTCAGTAGGCAGATTGAAAGCCACGTCATTATTATTCTATAAGGATGCGAATGGGCTTTGAATACAAGTCCAAATTTGATGTTTGAGACTGTTGGTGTTTTATTTTTTTTTAAGGTAAAGTACAATCACACTCTTTGATGATTGGTAAAAAGATATTTAGACGAAAACTTACCTATTTTTGGACAAAGATACTCCTATATATGAAAAATTGACCAAATTACCCTTTAACCGTTTATGAGACTTTTTTAACTTTACAATTTAATAAATTGGACCAATCTACCCTCATGAATAATTTATGCATAAAAAAAAAAAAAACTTTATATTATTCACTTTTCTTTTTTTTTTTGTTATTTACTTTATAAATGTCCCAACTTCTTAAAAATATAGATGTCTAAAATGATTTTTTGATTCAATACATATATTTCAAATAAATTATATTTTGTTATTATTTCTTTTCTTTTTTTAAATTTTTTTTAAATTAAGATATTTAATTCTTTTATCTAAAAAAATTAAACCAATCTCTTTTCTTTAAAAATAAAAAATATGATACCGGTATAACTTTATGTATCTTAAATTATATATTAAATATCATCTTAAATTATTTATTCGATTCAGTCTTCCATTTTATACCATATCATTGGTAATGTCTAGCGCATAAAATAACCAACACCAAACTTGCCTGTCATGTATAATATACATTCTTAAAAATGTATACATTATATAACACTATGGAAAAAGTTTTGAAGTCAAAATTAAACATACAGAATATTATTCAAAATTCAAAGAGCTATAATTAAGTTGTGCATGGAGATAGCTTTATCGAATGACGATAATGAAATGGACATATTAACGCTAGCTATGACAGCAAGAGCCATAGCCATAGCCATCACATGAAACCGAGAGTAGTACATATTTTAAATCAAATAATACAAGTAGTTGAGCATCTAAGTCTATCTTTTGGAATATTACAAAAAGTAAACATGCTTTAATATTGAATTGGTCATGTCAGCTCCTGAAAATATTCTTGTACAAACAAAAAGCATATACATATATATATGTGTGTGTGTGTTAATTAAAGTGATGAAATAAGTTATGATTAACAGTGTGACTAAATGGTTGTATCTGGAATTTAATTAATTAAGGTTATAATTAATATAAAAGGTGTGATGATGCAAGCAAGTAGTGGGGAGAGGGAAGCTTGTGGAATACAAAAGAAGAGAAAGGGGGGGTTGAGATTCTGGCTGATTGAAATCATACATATAAAGATTGTGGCATGCACTTCTTGATCAGCCACAGCTAGCCCGGCCCTAACAACTAAAAAGTAAAGGCAAAGTGGCAAAGGGTAAGAGAAGTAATGGTGATATAGACATGGCATTAGGGTGGGGGTATCTTGTGTCTTGAGAAGCAAATAATGGTGGTCCTTTCACTACAACAGGGTGTGATCCATGGGATATGTTAATTTTGCTTTCAAAAATACCCCTTGATTCAACTACTTCACTTTGTGCCCACCATCATTTCTAATTTTATGTGATTCCCCCACATTTAATATTAATTATACACATGAGGTTACCTCTCTCTCTCTCTCTCTCTCTCTCCACACACACACAATGGGAAATGTCCCTTAGTTCAATAATGTTAAAAGGGTTTACTACACACAAGCAAGGCAAATATGGAGAAGATGAGGAGTAATTTCCCAAAAATATTTGTGCAAAATTATTGAATTACACTTTATTTTTATGGTGTATGTTCAATAATTCAATTCATCACTTAATTTTAAATGGATTAAGTATTTATCATTGAATTAAAATTCAAAAAGATATCTACAGTTTTTGTTGTCATTAAAAAAATTTCAAATCTTTTTAGCCTCCAAACGATATTTAGTGGTATTAAAAACTTCAGTTTTTGATAAAACAACAAATATAATTTTTTCTAGTTATAAGATAGCTCATTAGCTATGACCTCTATTTTAATTAATGAATTGAAAGATTTATTAAATAATTCATTTAAATTTTTACATATTTAAAAAAAATATCTTAATTCAGTGGTTAAATATAAAAAACTTGTAACTTTTTTTTATTTATTATGGAGCTCTCTTGAGAGTATTTATTATTTATTCACTCACAAATCAATCAGATTCTAACAGGCTGGGTTGTCTTAAGATTTATAACCCATGATCGGGCCCAAATTTGATCGGGCCTAAATACTTTAGCCCTTCACACCCCAATCAGCCTATATTATTAGCTTATTTCAGCCTGAAATGAAGACGAGAATACCCGGGCTTTTTGGTCATGACCCATGTGCAGGATTAATGAATTCAGAACTAAACCCATCTGGTCCAAAACAAAACGGCCCATTTCTTCCTGCTAATTCTGCTAACAGAAAATCGTCTATAACGCCAAAAAATAAGATAAACGAAACTAAAAGGAAACAATTGCATGAGACTTTATCTGCTTAGATTCAAGCAGCTGCCATGTGTCACGTTGAACAAGCACGTGTCACTGATAGTGCCACCTAGTTCATTCCACTCCTCGTCACCTTTCCCAATAAATCCATCCTCATTCCCCATTCAGCTACCATATCTCTCTCTCTCCTCTATCTCTCTCTCTCTCTCTCTCTCTCTCTCTCTAGCAATGTCGAAGATAGCTATGCTCCGGCCATTCCCAATTCTGATATTCTTGTTTTGCTTTCTTGTTATCACTTTGAATGCAACAGCTTTGGATGATGAGGATGTCCCATTTATGGGACCTCTGGTGAAGAAACAGCATAGGAGGTCACTTGTTTCAACGGAGTATGGAGAGATCTCAGCCGTCGAAATCAGTGATGGAGTAAGAGGGTCCTACCATCTTCAGTTCATCACATTGGAGCCAAACGCCCTATTTCTTCCTGTAATTCTCCATGCAGACATGGTGTTCTATGTCCACTCAGGTGCATGCTATATCATTCAAAACTCACACCATTTTTCATAGTATAACTTGACAAAAATACATGTGAAGTGCATTTCTTGTATATTCCCTTTCTTATATATATATATATACCCACTGTTGGGTGTAGGGAGTGGGAGATTGAGTTGGGCAGCTGAGGATGAA
Organism: Cornus florida; assembly: GCF_030987335.1. NCBI lineage: Eukaryota > Viridiplantae > Streptophyta > Magnoliopsida > Cornales > Cornaceae > Cornus > Cornus florida. The sequence continues at coordinate 126,635,018 of NW_026775581.1, forward strand.
ATGAGACGCGTCAGATTACGCCAAGGAGATGTCTACAGACTCACTCCTGGCACTGTCTTCTTTGTACAAAGCAACTTAGAACCAGAGAGGCAAAAGCTTAGAATTAATGCCCTCTTTGCTAATTCTGATGATGACTTGCATGTAAGTTTTTATTTATTTATTTTTGGGTAGAATAAAACATTTTTTCTTGTTTAATAGCTGACTGTTTGTGTTACAAAAATTGCATTACTATAATACAGCAACCATCAGTTGGGGCATACTCGAGCGTCCGCGATCTGGTCCTAGGGTTTGATAGGAGAGTCCTCCAAGCATCCTTCAAGGTACACCAGAAATCTCATTTAACCCTTATTTTATTTAGAAATATGGTGTTATTTCAACCATCCATGTCCTCTCAAGAATCCGTTCCGAGTAAATGAGAACATAACATATCAACAGACAGCAAATGAGATGTTGTATATTAGAGTAATTCAGAAATAACAATGAGAAAAATATCATTTCAGATTGTGATTCATGTTAAAAGCTATTCCAATCTTATTTTATTTCTACATTTGATTGCAACAACACTTAATTTCTACATAATTTTAAGGTAGGCCTTCTGAGGACTGATTCTACACAATAGTTCCAAGTCATTTATGTCTAGCTTGTTAAATCTAATAGATGTGTTGAAAATGGATGGTTATAGGTCCCTGAGGAACTGATACGAGAAATAACACAAGGCACAAAGCAACCGGCAATTGTGCACGGGGTGCCAAAGAAAGCAAGAACATTCTGGGAGTGGGAAGCTCAGCTCATGAAAGGTATCATAGGAAGCAAAGGGTACAGCATGTTCGATATCAACAACAAAAAGGAGAAAACCAGAACATTCAACATTCTGAGTGCAGATCCAGATTTTAAGAATTGTAACGGATGGAGCCTCATAGTAACCAAGAAAGACTTGAACGCGCTAAGGGGTTCCAATATTGGCGTTTTCATGGTGAACTTGACCAAGGTCAGTTGCCAGAGATCTATTTATTGCATTCTCTTATCATGTAATCGTTAAGATGATACATAACTGATAGGTTCATTGATTCTAATCTCCTTTAATTGATGTGTTCTTAAAGGGATCGATGATGGGGCCACACTGGAACCCAACGGCTACAGAGATAACGACAGTAGTAAAAGGGCAAGGAATGATTCGGGTGGTCTGTCCTAGCACTGCGAAAGAATCGGAGTGCAAAAACATGAGGTTTAGGGTCGAGGAAGGTGACGTATTTGTCGTGCCAAGATTTCATCCTATGGCTCAAATGTCCTTTAACAATGACTCGCTTGTTTTGGTGGGATTCAGCACCACAACAAAGAAAAACCATCCTCAGTTCCTTGCAGGGAAAAGCTCTGTGCTCCAAACTCTTGACAAGCAAATCCTAGCTGTGTCCTTCAATGTTCCCAATACAACCATTGAACAGCTTTTAGCTCCACAGGGTGAATCAATCATACTAGATTGCACATCTTGCGCCGAGGAAGAAGAAAAAGCAATGGAGGAAGAAATTGAGAAGGAAAGAGAGGAAGAGGAGGCAAGGAGGAGGGAGGAAGAAAAGAGGAGAGAAGAAGAAGAAGAAGCCAGGAAGAGGGAGGAGGAGGAAGCTAGAAAGAGGGAGGAAGAAAAGAGAAGACGAGAGGAGGAAGAGGAGGCCAGGAGGAGGGAAGAAGAGGAAGCTAAAAAAAGAGAGGAAGAAAAGAGAAGACAGGAGGAGGAAGAGGCCAGAAGGAGGGAAGAGGAGGAAGCTAAAGAGAGAGAGGAAGAGGAAGCTAAAGAGAGAGAGGAAGAAGAAGCCAGGAGGAGGGAGGAGGAAGCTAGAAAGAGAGAGGAGGAGGAAGCCAGTAGAAGAGAGGAAGAGGAAGCTAGGAGGGAAGAGGAGGAAAGAGAGGAAGAGGAAGCTAAGAGAAGGCAAGAGGAGGCGGCAAGGAGAGAAGAGGAGGAAGCTAGGAGGAGAGAGGAAGAGGAAGCCAGGAGAAGAGAGGAGGAGGAAGCTAGGAGGGAAGAGGAAGAGGAAGAGGAAGCAAGGAGAAGAGAGGAGGAGGAAGCTAGGAGGGAAGAGGAGGAAATAGAGAAAGAAGCCAGGAGGAAGGAAGAGAAAGCTAAGACGCTCCAAGAGGAGGCGGCTACAAGGAGAGAGGAAGAGGAAGCCCAGGCAAGGGAACAGGAGGAGGAAGCTAGAATCAGAGAGGAAGAGAAGGCTAGGAAGAGAGAGGCACAAAGAGAGCAGGAGAGAGAGTGGAGAAGACAAGAAGCAGCACAGAGGGAGGAACAAGAGGCTAGGCAACGAGAAGAAGAACAGAGACAAGCAGCTGAAGAGGCCAGAAAAAGAAAACAAGAGAGGGAAGAGGAAGCTAGGGAGAGAGAAGAACGGGGGAGGGGTGAAGGACCTGGGGAAGAGGGTAGGAGAGTTCTGAAGAAAATATGGAAGGTCTGATAGTCTTTCGTGTGAATCCAATTACTCAGCTGGTGGTGTTTGCTTATGCATATAGATCAATAAAAACTTTCAGGGAGTTATGTATTTAGGTTCAATGTTTATTTGTGTAATAAGTAGTTTTGAGATCCGAGTTTCTGACTACATTGGTCTATGTAGAGTTACTGGTTCTTTGCCACGGTGAACTGTCTTCCGATCTTCATTTTTGACCAAATCTCTAGAAACCAAAATCACTGCTTTCAGGACATTGGCCTCTGCTTTTAGAAGATTAAATTGCTCATTTGAGATGTTAATGTACCAAGTGGTCCTAGGAGTTTTGTCGAGTTCACGTTCGATCGGCTTCCAATCTTTCAATTAAATGTGCATGATTTCCAAACTTTCATCTCGGCATATGCTTTAGAGAGCTCTGAACCCTGAAATTTTCACTAGTTCTCTATAATCCTTTGGCCAAGAATTTTTGAGATGAACTCGACTTCTCATCTAATTTCTTGATATTTTTCACAATTGTCTTAAAGCTAACTCACAGCATAAAGTTTTGAACCACCCTCTAAATGGGAAAGTTAAAATTCGAAATTTCACAAATTCTTTGGCCATAAAATTTGAATGAGCCATACCTTTTTGTTATTTCACCTAATCTTCCTAAAATTTTCACAATTTATCAGTTTGACCTCAAGGTGGTTTACTAATTCTCAAAAGGAATTTTACAGGATGAGGGAAAAACAACCTATTGAATTGGTAGATCTCCTCAAGTCGCACACAGAAGGATTTATAGAGGATGAGGGGAAAACAAACTTCTTGATGTTCAACTTCTACTGCATGTTTATGGCAGTAATAATTTTAAGAGGGGAAGAAAGCTTTCTTGGATGTCAATGTTGACGTTCTTACAGTGTCTGTGACAAAAAATAGAATAACATGCTTCATGTTTCTGTATTACCATACAAAGCATTGCTCATACACACAAAACAGAGTGATGACAAAGAAACTCACATTTAGGTCGAGCTGGTGATATAAGAAACAACAACAGTAATATCATCAAGTTTGCCACCGTAATAACGGAAGCCAGCATTTTGAGCAGCAGTGGAAAACGGTGTCTGCCTGTTTCTGTCCTGAGCTCTCTGGCGTGCCAATGCAGCAATCTTCTGGGCTGTTACCTGGGGCCCCAAGCCGTCCCTAACCGCGTGTACAACAGCAGCAGTTATCTCATTGTTATACAAGTTATCAAATAATCCATCTGTACCAGCAACAACAACGTCTCCTGGTGCAACTGGAATCGTAAAAACCTGCCAACATTTATCCCAAAACCCGTGAAATAACTCCAAAACAATCAATTCTTTAACAGTCTATGAAAGGAGATAATAAACATCTTAACTGAGGGATTAGATAAGACACCCATTCAGGCGTAATCTCTTTTTATATTTGAATCAGATGGAAATAATACATTTTGGCAAACAAGAAGCCCTCAACAGGAAAAATATCAGGATCCAAAACTCTAAATCCATGAAGTTTATAGCTAGAATGTGCTCTGGATTCAGACAGTTATGGTCTTAATTTATGGTATTAAATCAGTTATGATCACAATTTTTTGGATTCATACCGGAATTAGCAAGTTTTACCTTAGTATACACTATGCACCTATTCAAGTGCACAAATTTTTACGATAACTACACAAGGACAATAGGGTCCTTGTATATGCTATTATGTTGTGATATTTCAATTATAGGCATTGCAACATCTCACATTATTCTTGTTACAGAACGAAAGCTAAAACCTACCCCGGCCAAAAACCCAGAATTGAACAGCAATTGAAGGGAAGCTTTACGGAACTTGAAATAACGCTATCTACGATTGGTTTAAAGGTGGAGTTGGATTAATGAAAGCTTGTAGGGTGAGAAAGGGTCTGGAACCATGGTTTAAACTCGCGATATCGGTCAATGACTCGATTATAGCATCACCGGTTAGTATCGGATGAGATTTACTACGTGTGAGGCTTGAAAAACATATAAGAAATCATGCAAAATTAGAAGTAAAAAGAACACCAAAAATTTGCATAAAACAAACAAAATGTTCATGGGTTTAATGAACAGATATGTGCTTTCCAGTCCCTACTACTATAGGGATGGCAATGGGGCGGGGCGGGGATCTCATTCCCCATCCCCATCCCCGCTGAATTTTTCAATCCCCATCCCCGCTTAAAATTTTACCACCACCCCCACACCCGCCCCTAACCCCTTATCCCCGTCCCCGCCCCATCCCCAGCCCCGATTAACTTATATTATTTTTTTAAAAAAACATAATTTTTCTTATTTTCATATATATATATATAATCTAATTTCTTAATAAATTATTAAATGTAAGGGTATATTAGTAATTTAACACTTAATCGGGGCGGGGCGGGTTTACCCCATCCCCGCTATAAATAGGGCGGGGCAGGGCGGGAACCCGACGGGGATGGGAAATTTGCCATCCCTATACTACTAAGATGCTTCCAAAATGATTAAATGAATGAACAGTTTATAAGCCTTCTGACTAGCCAATTGCAAAGCTGGAATAAGAGTGTGATGCAGCTACTGGAAAGCTGAGGTTGTGGTATACAAAAATGGTTAAATTTTCACATTCAACATGGCCATAAGATGCATCTAATCTTTCATCAACATAATCACAAACCACAACAAATTCATAGTTTTAGTTCAATTAAAGTACTGCTACTAAAGAAATAAATACAAGGCGAAGCAGTTCATTAACTGACCTCACCAGAACTTGGTAGATCACCTCCGTTGCCACTTTCCAGTTGATATGTAAAATTGAAACCATGCTGCTGCACAGGGGATTGGAAGATAGTGCATCCCTCTCTGACTACAATAAATCCACTGTCCCCTAGATTAATTGCATGAATACCCTGCTGCAATTGGCAAATCAGATTAATCCAGTCAGTAATAAGAAGTAAATGACCCTAGGTTTTCACATTTCAAAGATCACACGTGTATTTAGAGTTCAAACTTGAGCAATTTTCACCCTAAAAAACAGTTGATTTACAGAAGTTTATAATGACACCAGAGGAAGTAATTACACAAATTTGACCCTAGCATCATGAAAGTAAAAATGGAAGGAAGAATAACAACTTCAAACCGGTGAAGGACAGCTGGAACTTTAAAGCTAAGTAGCACTCTAGGCAAATCCAACAAGAATCTCCATTCGGTATTGGTAATCAACAACATGAAAAGATAAATGCATCATAGCCAACCTGATTGACCCCTAACTCACCCCAACTATTGGCCCAGTCCACTTTTTTTTTTTGGTTGTTGTTGTTGGGTGGTGGGGTGGAGTTAAACTCCCATCTCAGAATCTCCTTTAACAAAACAATGCTTAATATTAAATGAGCTAGAGCTCATTATACGACAATAACTCTTCAGACTTTGCTTCTAACAGGCTTACGGCATCTTTTAGGCTAAGTTAAACCCCTTTATGTAATCCATGTCCAAGAATATTTCTCATGGTCAGAAGAGTGGCCAGTTCATTCACTATATATGAGATTTGTGACTGTTGTGTTAAGAACTTAAGACATTACAATTCATAGAAAACAGCCAAGTGGTTTCAGTTGTGTTACAGTTCCAGGTGTAGACTTGAGAAACTTAGGACCTGCTTGGTTCAGTTTATTAAAATTAGATTTCTGTCTTCAGAAAATAGAAACACATAACAATTCAAAACTTTATTTGATCACTAGTTTTCTGAAAGCTATTCTCCAGAAAAATGAGATAACACATGTCAAGAAAACAGTCTTTTCTTTTTTTTAGTTCTCTAAAACTAGTTTTCTATTTTCAAGAATTCTTGAAAAGTTTTTAAAAAAACTACACCAAACAGATCCTTAGTAATTGCAATTACAGATAACAGTTTTGTAATCCTAATGATACAATAGTTATTTTTTTAGAAAATTATTTGTCCCTTGAAATGCTAATCCAGACCAAACCTCCACCCTAGAAGTGGATTTGAAACCACTGTTTTAGCCAGCCAAAAGACAACAGCATAATAACTTTCATCCTAAACTAACATCTAATTCACCATAAAAAGTTCACAAAATTGCCGGATTGTCTATATCAAGGAAAAGCTCACAATGAGAGTAGCAATAATCCTGCCATCCAGAAAGCAATCATTTTTCATGCTCATTAATGACAGACATGGATCTTTTTCTATACCAATAGGTCATTTGATGACATTGATCAAAGAGAACATGGTTTTCCTATATTATGGATAGATGAGGTAAGGATATACAGCAAACCTGGTTTGTAAGGGCTATGATGCAGGCTGTTGAGGAGCCCTTGGCTTTTGTGATTGAATGAGCTTTCTCCAGCACCCTAGAGGGGTCAATAGAACCCTTCGGCTCGTCCTGAATTGCTGTCACTGTATGTGACATTAGTTCACGGGAGAATAATCCTGCATTAACACCCACATCTGCCCAGCCACCAACACCATCTGCTACACCAATGGCTTGTTCATCTACACAAATAAAGTGTGCATCCTCTCCTCCCGTTTCTTCTTTATCAGGATGGGGCAGATAACATGATCCAGAAAGCAGCTTCAAGGTTCTGTCACCCACAATATTTCTGATGTCAAAAACAAGCAGTAATAATTAGGAGAAACTGCAGGGAGATCATTACACAATCAAAGAAAACTTGCTATACTGCTACTTTGACCTTTCATTCATTCTCTAATTGTCTCTTTTAGGCAGGACTCTATCCCATGCTCAAAATAATATTTCAGTCCCCTAATAAATATTCACTCTAGTAGATGTCAGTTACACAACCAATTAGAAGTACAAATTTCAAGAGTTTTATCCTTCTCATCAAAGAGGACTACAAATTTCATACAATAAAGGTCCAGGATACACAACAAAAACATTCCACTTAGGAAAATATTCTTCTTATAGTACTTCAGTTAAGTGGGCACTAGGGAAAAAATTTTGTGCGCTTCCAGGACTGCATTTGTGCATACCATAAGCTTTATAGAACATGAATGTTTATGCAGGGGTCTACACATGTTTAGTATGAGAACTATGATTTAGTTTAATAATATAGAGATATCAACTGCCAGCCTTCATTATAAGATCTAGCATCTTGTTTCCCTTCTTTTGAGTTTTCTATCACACAATTTTGCCAGGTGTAGCCACTCTATCACACTTAAATTCCATGGTTATGCATCGGTTTTGGTGTTTTTTTTTTTTTATTTGTTTTGGTAAGTTGGTGTTTTCCGCCTTTTCTTTCTGTGTCAAAGTACAATCGCTGGAACCTTTTGCTGATAACTAAAATCTGTATCCTGTTTAACTCCCTTTTGCTGCTAGGGATTGATGATTAGGGAACAACATACCATTTTCCAAAATTAAAGAGTAGGTCCAGAGTTACGTATTACTAAACCTCCAATCATTACTTCAATTAAATTAGACTAAACTAACAGTTGAAATTGCAAAAGTAGAGTAACAATTATCAGATAGATTTCCAGGAAAAATATGTAAACTAAATTAAACACAAGATGGGAGCACGTACTGATCAGCTGAGACTGCAGCATTTCCAACCTGTTCATCACATGATGATTCATCGAATGACACATCAGGCACAGCCCGATCAGAGTAGTTTGGAGAAGAGGAGGTATGGAAGTCTCTCAACCATGATCCAACAAGTGGATTGCAAGACCTCCGTGTAACATCAAATATAAAATAACCAAAACTTAACCGGGCATTGGTTGGTTCTCTATTTCTCAGACTCATGCTAGCTTTGCGGCAACTCTGAAGATTCCTATCACTGAAATAAACACCCGTGGGTTTTACAAAATTTGACACATTGCCACAACTTGTGATGAAGGTATCGACAATAAGATCTCTGGAGGCAGCTTTGGAACCAGAAGCAGCCATTGCTTTTCTACAACACTGATTGCTTGGATACTCAGAAACCAGACCGGTTAATCCAGTAACAAACGTAGCGGAATGTGTTTGAGATACAGCTCCAACAACAAATAGATTATTTTTCTGATTACCCAAATCACAAACTAGTCTTGAAGTAAAGGGTCTACTGGGTATGCTCGTGTGACTGGGAACCGGGGAAGAATAACACAACCCACAACTCAAAATCGAGAATCTTCGCTTACTAAGAAGCAATTCTATCGAATTACAGGAACGGCCTCGTTGCAGTCTTATAGATTTTTGAAAACCACAACAGAAAGCAGTGTTCAGATTTGAAATAAAACCGGATGGCATTTCACTCCCCTGAGTAAATAACCCTTAATTCAGTTCATATATAGAAGGTTAACTCCAATAATTTCTCGTATATGATTTAGGGTTCTTCGATAACAATGTATTGAAATTCTGCAACCTGATATATGAAGAGAAAATGAGGCAGGTAAGGAAGTCTGTATTTCTAATTTAATCCATGTACATATATACATATATGTAAATATTTCCAGATGAAAAAATTGTAAACTAAAGGAAAATGAAGAACACCTTCTGAAATTTTCGAATATGCTTGAGAATATAAAGCAAAAAATAATGATTATAATGATATAATCAAGAAAATCAAGCTTGGTCGAAAGAAGATGAGTTTAAAAGGAACCTGTGAAGACAAACTCGGGGCTGTACTCGATCGATATGAGAATGAAAACACTAGAAAGCAAGGTGGTTCACAGAAAGCTCCGAAGACCGAAAGGGCTTCGGAGCTCTGTTCTGTTCGTCGTCTTCTTCTCTCTCTCTCTCTCTCTCCCCTCAAGTTGGCGTGAGGTTTTACCCTTCACTGTAACCCAAACTAAAACAACAAGGGAATAAAAAAAGTGAAGGCTTGCAATTACTCATTTACCCCCTTACTACTAGCAAATTAGCGAAATGATGGATCGAGAAATGATATGGGGGGTATTGGCAAAAAATATATATATATTATATTGGATTTTAAAATTCTCAATTTTTTTTTTTAATAGATCAATTAACCATGCTTATTTATAACCTTTTGATATTTTCATAATTTATCTTCTTCTTCTTTTTTCTTTTTTTTTTTTCTTTCTTCCTTGTCTCAAACTGGCTAAAACACATTTATCAAGTAAAAAATAAGATATACTAGTGCACTCTTTTTTTTAGGTAATTATATTATTTATCTTTTTAGTGTATATTTCTCTTACTATATACTATTTATCTTAAAAAATAGTTGGTTAATTTTCATGGTACTCCTTTCAAATATGAATTTCGGCAGGTGTCCAAATTTAAAATTTTTATATCCAAACCAATTCCAAGTGATAAAGTAAGGTAAAATCTAGATGAAGACCGTTTAACAAATTTGATTGATTTAACAAAATTAACTTATTACTTGACTTGGATAAATAAGTTATTTTTGACCTATTTTAACAATTTTTAATTATTAATTTTTTTTTTTTTATCTCACCTACAATAAAAAAATAATAATAAAAAAAAAAGTGAGATTATGACTTAATAAAATAGATAGAAGTGTGATAAAGCTAAGTTGTTTCAGATTCAACTATGTTTTTTGAGATAGTCAAACAGATTTTCACTTTGTAATATCTTAAGCAGTCGTGAAGCTTGTATGTCTTCTGGGGAGAAATGCATCTTCTTCTTAATCTTTTTGAAAGTTGGAGCATGACCCCTAAAATTTTTAGGATAATTTATTTGAAAGTGTTATAAAGAATGTCTCTAGAGCTAAAATTGAAGCGTTTGGAATCATGGGATGTCTTTACAAATAAATAATAAAAAAAAAAAAATTAATTGATATTCAGACATATTCTATTTTTTGTACTCCTTTTACAAATTTTAGGACCAATATTTTAACACTGCTTCTTCATCTTTTATTTATTTATTTTATTTTCCGCTTTGGCACTTTCTCTACTCATTTATAATAACCATAAACTAGTCCTGTAGTGTGGCCACCTATTTGGGCAGGTGTGAATAGGCACCTAGTGAGCTCGACAACTATAAGTTTGCACAATCTAAATCACACGGAGTCAGAACGTAAAAGCGACAAAATCTAAGTCACATAAAGTAAAAATAGGAGCAAGACAGGGTGCAAAGCTTGAGATTGAGATTGAGCTCGGAGTGTAAGAGTGACATTAATTTTGTAACTTACTTCACATGGAGAATGTGATGGTGATAACCGTGATATGCATATATATATATACTGGTTCTATCTCCGAATGATATGAGGAGGGTAAAGTCCAAGAACAAAACTTTATAGGCTCATGACTAAAATGAACAATATTATATCATGTGATGGATGGAGTGGGTCAATACAAATTATATCAATACAAATTATATCCTAAAATTTGAATGAAGAAGCTTGTATGTCTTCTGGGGAGAAACGCATCTTCTTCTTAATCTTTTTGAAAGTTGGAGCATGACCCCTAAAATTTTTAGGATAATTTATTTGAAAGTGTTATAAAGAATGTCTCTAGAGCTAAAATTGAAGCGTTTGGAATCATGGGATGTCTTTACAAATAAATAATAAAAAATAAAAAAAAATAATTGATATTCAGACATATTCTATTTTTTGTACTCCTTTTACAAATTTTAGGACCAATATTTTAACACTGCTTCTTCATCTTTTATTTATTTATTTTATTTTCCGCTTTGGCACTTTCTCTACTCATTTATAATAACCATAAACTAGTCCTGTAGTGTGGCCACCTATTTGGGCAGGTGTGAATAGGCACCTGGTGAGCTCGACAACTATAAGTTTGCACAATCTAAATCACACGGAGTCAGAACGTAAAAGCGACAAAATCTAAGTCACATAAAGTAAAAATAGGAGCAAGACAGGGTGCAAAGCTTGAGATTGAGATTGAGCTCGGAGTGTAAGAGTGACATTAATTTTGTAACTTACTTCACCTGGAGAATGTGATGGTGATAACCGTGATATGCATATATATATATATACTGGTTCTATCTCCGAATGATATGAGGAGGGTAAAGTTCAAGAACAAAACTTTACAGGCTCATGACTAAAATGAACAATATTATATCATGTGGTGGATGGAGTGGGTCAATACAAATTGTATCAAAATCGGAGCCCAGCCAAAAGTGTGGCCAAAAAGGGCATTGGGCCCTTAAGGGAAATGATTGTGGCAAACTGTGTAAGAGGATGTGACATGGGAGTGTGTGAATAAGCACTAAACAAGTTATAAGTTGCGCAATCTAAGTCACATAGAGTGGGAACGAAAGCAAAAGCGAATTTGAGAGCGAAAGCTTTACATTTTGCTTATCCATTGCACAAGGCAACCCAATCCACTATATAAGGTTACAATTGCGCTTATTCTTATGAGGTTGGCAATATTGTAACCCAGACTCCAGAGAGCTGGGAGCTTTACATTTTGCTTATCTACATTCTATTACAACATCATGCAATGATGCTAATTTTTTCTATAAAAAATAGATAAAAGTGCAAAGAAAAAAAAACTATATAATTTTTTAAATATAATATATAATTTTATGAACCTTTTTTCCCCTCAAATTTTATTATAAATATACTTTATAATAACAAAGTTTAAAGAAAGTACATTAGATTTTTATTCTATTTAGGCATACATTGCCTGTACTATCTAGATCTATCTGCGCCGAACAAATCCTAATTTTTTTGGGAAAGATTCTATTTTGAAAAGTTTTCAGTCTTTTTTTTTTGATAAGTAAAACTTTTTTTTTGAAAAGTTTTCAGTCTTAAAAATTAATATTTTGAATAGAAGCAATTTGTAGATCCGCTTCTCTCTAAATTTAATAGAAATAAATAATAATCTTTACAGTATTATTCATTATTCATGCATGGGTTATATTTTATAAGAAAATTGTTAAATAAGATTAATTTTCATTAACTTGACAGAAAAATCCACGGTAGGCAATTCTCTTGATAAGATTCCAGGTTGAATTCTTGGCAGTAGAATAAAAATTTTCAATAAGATCTACTGTAGCTCATTGGCAATTCTGTAAGCAAGAATCAGTTTCAAGTCCTGGCAGTGGAATATTTTTTTTTGTCCAAAGTCGAATATTTGTGGTAATAAGTAAAAAAATGTTTACAAAGATTAATCTCATTATCTAAACAAGAGAAATTTACTGTAGCACATTGGCAATTCTCTTACCAAGAAGCCAGGTTCAAATCCTGGCAGTGGAATGATTTTTATATAATACTCCGTATACATATTGCAAAAAGGATAGCAATAGCTTTTACGGAGTATTTTTTACATGCAATGATGGTAGTATCTGTTGCCAACTGAAAACATGCAATGATTGTAGTATCTCTTGCCGCCTGAAAACCCAATGGTGTATAATAGCCATGTTTGAAGGGAAGGGAAAAGAGATAAAGCTTCCTTACAGAAGAGGAAAGAGGAAGGAGGATAATTATCACAAATATGTTTTTCATTTTTAGCCGTTCCAAATATTATCTAATTTTATATAATGATGATATATTAGTAAAAATTATATAAATTTTTTTTTCCATTCTTTCCAAACAAATAATGAAAAAGTGTCATCCCATTTTTTATTTGTACCACCCTATCCGTCCAATCAACCAAGATGCCTCATCCATTTTAGTCTTCGTTCCGGTGATGTTGAACATGATCATCTAATAGTGTGTAAAAGTTATTCTCAAACTTCACAGTTGTCCCTTTACAATCAATCGTGTCATATTTTATTAGAATTAATTTATGGTATAATATTTCTTCTGTCCCAAAAAAAGACATCGAATTTGAAAAATCGTTTGCAGTATATAAAAGAACAACTGTGTAAAAGTAACAAAAATCACTTCCCTGCTCTATTTCCAGTGAGTATTCAGATTGTTCACAAGAGAGCAACCCACCATTGTGATATTTATTTTAAAAATAAAATATTTTGGAAATATAAATAAAATTACAAATACATTTTCTAGGTCAAAGCACAAAAATAATTCAAAAATTCAGGTTGGATCAAGTTTGACTAATTCCATAGGCCTAACCTGAACAGAGGTTAAATTCAGAAATAATCGTCCAAAACAGCTTAATTTTGAACTAAGAAAAATTCTCAACCAAAAAGCTAGGATTCAAATGATAAAGCTTCGAATAAACCTCTTCTGTCTATGATGTCTAAGCCTTTTTTTTTTCCAACGTTTTTCTGGGTAAAATCTTTGATGTCTTAGCTTGATAAATACTGAACTAGCGTACATATACAGTATCAGATACATACCAAAGTGTCCCTGTTGTTTTTCTGAAGCTTTGACTAGCACCAGCCTCGTACATTCACATCCACGTCACATAATACCATAATACTAGAAGGAAGAAAACATCCGGGAACACATTCAAATTCATCCAAAAGCCTATAATTTCATTTTTTCATGTTAAGCTTACCTGTGGACAGCATAGATCTCCACCAGATCAAGTTGAGAGATGTATGGTCTTCTATATCAAAAAACCACCTTTTTTTCCCCTTATTTCATGAACTCCTGCCAATGTCTTTGCCCACGAAATCGCCACCACCGAATGATGCAGCTGCAGCAGCAACGTCAAAGCCGCCTTCAATGGAGGTCATTAGCATCGATAGCCCACTAGTAGGGCCGCCACCGGCAGCCATGCCCAACCCGAGAAGATCAAGTGTAGTCTGCTTGGGACCAAACACAGATGGAGTCCCCAACATCAATTCTCTCAGACCCGAACTCCCATCACACGGCAGCCCAAGTCCAAGTCCAGCTGCCAATGATTCGTTCTCTGGCTCCATTTGCTTCCACTGTTGGTGCCCCGATGGAGATGACGTGGAAGAAACAATCCCAAACCCCCTCAGCAATGATGCATTTGTCGCTGTAGCACCCATCTGAACTGCTTTCTGTAGTAATGCTGTAGCAGACATCGCAGGCTGAGGAGGCGGTGCATACTGCCGACGTTCCTGTCCTGCAGTTCCAAAAATTGACGACCCGTGATTCGTTGCAAGGCAAAGAGAAATTGGCTCTGTGGATGAAGAGGGTGCAAGGTCAGGGGTAGGCCCAGGACGAGCCATTGATCTGATTAGGTCTGTAAAACTAGGTGTTTGATGAGGTTGCAAACTTTCGGAAGCTGTTGATGAGGCAAACAAGCTTGCAAGTACATTACTGCTTGAACTTCCACTCCTGCTTGAGCTACTACTACTGCTACAGCTTCCAGTTAACCCAGTTGTTAATTGCTTATTTTCTAAGATCTGAGTGGGATTAGAATTTTCTGTCAACTCTGTAACATTAAAAACAAAAAAAAAAAGAAAAAGAAAAAGAATTACTTATCAATGTCAAGAGATGCAAAAAAGTAAGCTTTTTTATTAAAGAACTTTTTCGGAAGTAAAAGGAGAGAATCAACAAAGTTCCTTTCTCAAGTCTCAACCCACTTCTGTTTCTGTCTCTTTTTTTAGCTTTTGAGTATCAAAGGGCTTTATATTTCTTTATCAATATTGCTTAGATTGAATCTTAAAAGCTCCTCCAACAGCCATATTTCTTAAGTACTTTCTAGTTCCTATTCTCTAGTCTCAGATCAGTTACTAATCTAATTAATATCTATACAGACAGATGGGAACAAAGATCAGCAACAGACAAAATCAACAAACTCAAGATCTAGAGAGAGAAACAACAAAGATTTTTTGTTGGTTAGTGCAGCTAAAACAAGCATCCGACAAAACCCAAAACTAATAAATTTAAAAACTTCCAGATTTGGGTCAAAATACCTGCACTCCGAATAGGCAAAACAGAAGAAATTATAGCAGTTGATGGAGGAAGAGTTGGTGGTGGTGGTGGTGAAGCCAAAGTTTGAAATTTTGGGTTTTCATCTACAGTCGGAGGTGTCACCGCCGCACACTCTTCTGCTAATGCATCACAGAAAGCCCGGTGTGTGATAAAGCTATCCCTCCTTTCATGAATCATAACAAAATTAACTTCAGAAACACTCTCTCTATATATGAAGAACTGAATTGATAAACAGAGAATTGAACAGAGATTGAAAGATCAAAAACCTTGAAAACAGAGTCCCACAATCGCATTTGTACTCTCTGGTTCCACAGATTTTGGAGTGAGCTTTCCAATCGGACTGAACGGCGTATTTCTTGGAACACTTCTCGCATTTCCACTTCTTCTCGCCGTGTTTTCTACAGAAATGCTTCTTTATCCCCGTGAGATCGCCCAATGCTCGCGAAGGATCGTGATGAACGCACGACAGCTCCGGACAGACGTAGACTCGCTTCCGAACCTCCTTGCTTGACCTCTGTCTAAGCTTCCATGGAAGGTTATGTCCCCTGCGATGGAGTTGCAAATTCTGGTCCCTCTGAAACCCTTTATTGCAGATTTCGCAAACGAATCGATTCGTTGCCATCAGAGATTTCGGAGACAGAGCAATCACCTCCGCGTTTGGATCTATAAACAAAAATAAACAGATATATTAACATCTATATATATATAATTTCAACTATTCGATACATATTTGGAGAATTAGTTCGATGATTTTACCTGGCATTCCAGGGAGATTTCGCTTCTTCTTTGATGTTGATTTTGCGGGTACTATTTGATTGCCGGAAGAAGAGACGCTCGCTTCGCCTGAAGCTGTGGAATCATTCATGGCGGATGAGTTATCAACGTCAGCCGGCATGGTGATGAAATTTGTTCTAGGGTTATTTTGGGTGGACAAAAGAACGAAATCTAGGGCATTTGTCTTCTCGAAGAATTCGAAGAGACTATTGAGATTAAATTTCTACTTTCTAGGGTTCCACTAAAGTTTTCTCTAACTTCCAGTCAATCTTGCTTTTTCTCTTCACACCTACCAGTTTCTTACCAAAACCCAGATTAACAAACAACCTAATTAACAAAACCCACGACTTAAAATCAGCTCTGAGCTCGAACAATGATTAAGACCCAGAACAAATCGCCTGTAATACCGGTAAATTGATCGCCGGCGACCACAGTACAATCCAATATCGAAGTTAATGGAAGCTTTTTCACTCTATAGAAACATAACCAAACAAATAAATTAGAGATTTTGCCCAAATATGTGAATTTTCGGACATTCAACTGTGCTTGATAACAACTATCCAAAAACAATTTCAAACGTTTCGACGAAAATGATTGAAGTAAAGAACCGATTCAAACGCCGAAGATCACAATAGGAACAGCTCTCTATGTCGACGGCTAAAACAAAATAAAAAAATTTACTAGAGAGAGAAAGACAGAATTTTGCAAAGTCGTCTCTGTGTTGGGTCTTCGTTCTTCTCTCTTACTCTCTGGAAGAAGAAAAAGGAAATTGAAATTGAAATTAAAATTATAATTTTGATTGAGACAAAATAGTACTGTATTACAGAGGAGTTTGAATTAACTATGGTTAGTTTGACTAGTTGAGTTAGTTAGAGTTAGAAGGTGACAAACATGACCATGGTTTAGACGTCGACAGGAGGGACTTTTCAGGCGAGGATGGTTTTGGGGTCTTTTGTCGTTTAGTGATGTTGTGATTTGTGTATTGTCAACTGTCAACACTTTAGATTTGTCGACATGTGTGAATTTTGATTCAAAAAAAAGGGCTCAAGTACCGTGGTCTATTTTTTATTAAATTATTTAACTAAATTTTGTTAGGTAGACCATTTTAGCACCCTAACCTTATTTGAATGAATTGACAGTTAAATGGAAGATACAAATTACATTAGTGATGTTACATGATTGGAGTGAAATAAATTTGGTACATGTACTTGTCAACAAAATAGTAATTATTTATCTGTGTGATACACTGTTTTTATTTCTTTTAATCATTGACTTTAAATATTTTTACATGAAAATAAAATGAAAATTTATGAAAAAAATAAAATAAAAATAGGACATGATATTTGCACTTTAATTTTTTAATATCCTAATCTCATACCCAAGCACAATAAAATAGAATCATAAAAAAACATTATATCCAGACACTCCTGGATACCTCCAAAAGTTGAATAAGTTCATAAAAATAAGATATTATAATTTCAGCTAGTGACTAGGCATACGAAAAACAATTGTTACAAGCTATAGTCATTGTCAATATATTTATCACCATGTGGCGTTAAAGTGTCCAACAACCTTAATAGGTGTATTCATGTTCAAGATTTTACTTTCACTAATTTATTAGGATTTATCATCACTAGTTCATGATAAGAAAACCGTCGCTTTCATTTTATAAATAAATTATTCTTGCACAACAATTGTTTTTACGCATGATCACTAAAGTATAATTTTTCTAGAAAAATATCTCGAATGGACTATTGTGGATCTCTATTTCTTTGAATAAACCTAATCCTAAAATTTTCAGCTCTCCTGCCGGGGATTGAATATATTTGAAGTGAAAATTGTGGTGGTCTAAGATGGTGGTCCTTTGAATTGACAAAGAAATTAGGTGTGTGGTTTAGCAAAGACAAGAGAACTTCCTTGCAACTTCGGACAGTGAGTTAGGTTGCCTTTATTTAGCTTTTAACATCTTACATGACATTTAAGAGTCAATGTATATTCACCAATTTGCTATATTGAACCAAAATAAAATTAATATTTAAGGACTTATTTGATAAGCGTTTTGCTTTTCATCAATTTATTTTTGTTGGTTATTGTAGGAACAGTAAAAAAAACGTATTTTTTTTTTCAAAAATCTTGTAACAAATTGACATTATTAAACATGCTTCCAATTACTATTCAAAACACTTTACAACAAAACACTTTACAACAAAACACTTATTTTGTTTCGGGTTAAAACAAAATATCAAAAACAAAACGCAAATGAATGTTACTGGTGTAATATTAGTTATATAGGGTAGAACCAGGAATGAAGCTAGTGTACAGTAAATAGTGAATTTTGCCCCCATTGTTTTTTTTTTTTTTTTTTAGTATTATATACTAATAATTTTCTCTTTTTGAATTATATACCTATGAAATTTTAATATTTCTTTTCTGAATTTTTTTTTTAAAAAATCACTTTTGCTCTTCCCGCACAATTTTTTTGGGTCTGTCCCTGAGTAGAACATAGTCCATATACTTGAAAAAAAACTAATTTCACTGAATTAGTTCTTACGTTCATGAATAAGTTGATAAAGGCCATAAAATGCTATAATTTAGTAGTATCTCCCATGCCTTTAAAAATGGTAGGTGAGGGTTCAATTTCTTATAAGAATATACGAATGAGTTTTTTAGTCAGTGAAAAACAAATTAAAAAATAAGCTCCTAAGGTATATGTTTTTTTTATGGTCGGTGTCATTTTCTTTCTTAAATGTATTTGTTTTATTGTGTATTACAATTTATTTCGGTTTGACAAAACGCGGTTTGTTGCTATCTAAAGTTCCAAACAGCCAAAATGCTGACTGATAATGTGTGGCTGCGCATTTTTTGGTGCAGTCCAGGACTCCAACTCGATCTGTCTACGTACCAATATATGTTAAGTGTAATTAATTATGAATTTATGATATAGCATCATTGAATATTAAAAGTGATATATGTATATATATTATATAGTGTTAAGTAAAAATCTCGCATTCCAACCGTATTTTTATTTAAATTATTATTATTATTATTATTATTATAGTAGTGTTCAAAAAGAATGCTCTCTTTCAATTATAGTCTTAGGATTTAATACTACGGTTAATATAATCCTCACACTATTTTAAGAGATATAAGAGAAAATAAATCAATTTTGTTTGATACAACTTTTTAATATTATTTTCATCGAAATCATATATAAAAACTTTTTTTTTGAAATATAAGAAGTTAAGGGAGAATACAACAAGAAAATTTTTATTTATTTTTTTATTATTTTTTTGCTAATCTTATTTTTCCCTATGAATTAAATATGTCTTCATATTCTATCCAAAAAAAATAAAAATTCTTGTTATATACTCTTCCTTAACTTGTTATTTAAAAAAAATAATAAAAAAAATTCATGTGGTGCTAAATAGGTAGTAAATTCATTTAGGATTTGAAGACGTGTTTAATTGATAGAGAAAAATAAGATTACAAAATGCAAAAAAATAAAATAAAATAAAAATTCTTGTTATACTTTTTTTTAACTTTTTTTCATGTGGTGATAATTAGGTAGTAAATTCTTAAAGACGTGTTTAATTGATAAAGAAAAATAAGATTAACAAAAAAAAAAAAAAAAAAAAAAAAAAAAAATCTTGTTATACTCTTCCTTAATTTTTATCTTTTGTTAAAAAAATAAAATTATATATGATTTCGATGGAAGATATATATTCACGGTTAATCAACAAAATCTTTAAACGTTATATCAAACAAAATTGATTCTTTTCTTTTTTTCTTATTCAAATAATATCACTTCCTTAAAACAGTGAAATGATTATATTAGCAATAGGATTAGATTTTACGACTATAATTGAAAGTAAGCATATTTTTTCTTATTTATTGGAGAGCAATTGAACACTATTTTGTGTGTGTGTGTGTGTGTGTGTATATAGGGGAAAATTATATTTTGGTGACCAAAATTAAACATATATGCTCTATAATGACCTTAAAGTCAAGAAAAGGAAAATAGTGACCAATGCTGAAACTTAATTGATATTAAGTGACCATTTGATGGTTTATTATCTAAATAACCTTCTAACACTATATTATTATGTAAGTGAACAAATTTACCCTCTACATTAACCTAAATAAATATTTAATTAAATTGACTAACAAAATACGATAGATTATTAGCATGAGTCTCCGAAGAGAAGACCAAGATGGGAGAGAACTGAGTACAAATGTTCTACATCGTTTTCTTCAAGGTTCTAAAAGGTAAAACGAGTAAATTGTAAATTTTCTTCTTATTCATTATTTTCAAGGGATAGTTATTATACTTTATAAGTTGATTTGTTTGAGAGATCTTCCTTAAGATATAAGATTGTAATTTTTAGGAAATTTTTAATACTACTGAGTTATAATTTAAGAAATAATGACCATTGTTGATTAATTTTAGAATTTTGCCAATTGTTTATGGGTGTTTCAAAAGTATACACATCAATGGTTTGCAAATATGAAGTTGTTATTGAGATTGTCTATAGCCCTAAACACATTCCTGTATATAGGCATGAGCTTAGAATCATCTAGAAAATATGATACATTAAATCAACAAAGTGAGAAGGGACCCGCCAAAATATTCTATAAAGAGCATTTTGGGATTAAACTTGTTTTCTCAATTTGCCAGTGTAAATGTTTTTGCTTTCATGGTGGAGAGCCTGGAAAAATAGATAAAGGGTGGAAAAGAGATAATGTTGAGAAAGAAACCTTAGTTTTTTAAATTGGTAAATTGCAAACTAAAAAGGTAAAAAAGAAAACGTTGGATTAGAGAGAGAGAGAGAGGGTAGGAGGATGAATTCAATGAATTATTATTTGTATTGGATGGCAATTTTGTCATCTAAAATTTATTTTAAAAATGTTTATCAAACATTGAAGTGTTTTTGACTAAATTATTGTGATACCCCTCGGATCCGAGACACGGGTTGATCAGGCCTAGGCCCAAATCCGAGGGATATCAGACAATTAATATTTTAAAAACGAACACGGAATACAAAAGTGATTAAAGAGATAAAATTTAAGCTGAAAGAAACTAAAATAAATCCTCAAATATAAATATTTAAACCTTGACAATCCAAACTCCATAAGTTTAACAACTCGGGAATCCATCTCTAGTGGACCCCTAATAAAATCCCAAACTGCATGGAAGAAAACTGAAGATAAAATCCAAATCTAATATCTGGAAAGAAGTCCTACGTTGTCGGTAGAATAGAAGTCTGTATCTGTTCTGCACGATCAAACTCTAACCCTGGAACTGACGAGTACCTAAAAAATATAAGGGTGGGTCAGGCCCACATGCAAGTCCTGATCTACTACAATCCAAACAGGAATCCGATACGCAGATACATACTAGAAAAACTCAACAATATCTAGAGTAGTCCATATATGTATAAGTACACACTATAGGACGCTCACTAGTCCAAAAAGGTCTGTCTCAGCCTGAATAGAGATACCATGCAAATCGCACATACTGTGGTCATGTGTATCTAAACCTACCAGGGAACAACACATCTGTCCAGCTATCCATCCTAGGCAATATACGCACCCTAACCAAGGTCCTGAGACTCAAGCTCATACCATGGCACATATAATAAATATATAAAGTCCGTGTCCTCCTATTACAAAATATCAACCATCTGAAAAGTGGTTTGATAAATGTAAAGCAAATCCATCCTGAAACCATATTAAGTCATTCAATTATTTGATTGATATGACACAAGTAGGTGATGGACTTAACTCATAGGGTTAATCCATACCTTAATCCAAATTAGGTAGGATTTAGTGTTTGACTAATCCATACCTAATATGTCACCGTCCCATACCGGTACATACAAATTCTCCATATAGTATAGTTATTAAAACAACACTATATAATCAACAACCATCCTCCAGTATATGCATTGGTATAAATTCATACATATATCAATATTAGGTATTCACTACAGAACCTAAATATCATGCTCCAATCATTTAAACAGCTAGAATAAGACATAACATTTGAATCCTCCAAAACAGCCAATAAATTGATACATATTAAACAAGTTAAATGTCAATTTAAATCCAACTAAGTATAGATAAATATAATTAATTTACCCTACTTATAACACAGTAACAATATAGGGTTATATATAATTGAATTATATATAAAAACTTTGCCAAGTTCCAGTTATATAAACCTAGCAAAAACAGTGCAACGTATAGCCATTATTTGATCTGTTCATTGCTCTTACCCTTAAACCATTATGGTATTAAATGTTTTCAACACTTATTTAAGTCCCTAACATTTAATTACATCCCACAGTATCATTTAAACAGCCTTAGAAAACACTGTACAGCCAAACAGCCCCTATAACTCGTTTCTGAGCAATTCAAGAAAGAGCAGGCTCAATTAAAACATTGAGCCTGCTCTAAATTTAGGTTAGAGCCGGCTCCTTCAGCATTGAGCCGGCTCTATCTTCCTAATAGAGCCGGCTCCATCCTCTTTGAGCCGGCTCTAAGGTGATTTTAGAGCCTGCTCCTTCTCCGTTGCAGTCTACGTCCGTTCTAGCTTCATCTTCTTCAACTCCGGTGATTACAGAGCCTCTGTGGTGTGTTCTAATTCTTATTCTAGGTTCAACCTTAGTCCTAAATAAGTTTAAGCCACTGAGTTCTAATCCTAACATGTGTAGGAACACAAGTTTTAAAGCCCCGTTTACAGAACCTCTGTTAGCAAATCCTAAGTAAGTTGCAACAGATTTAATTCAGATAAATTTGGTGCAATTAAATTCTATTTTAAACACTTGTTTTGGAGTTCAAATTCAGTCCTAGATTAGTCAACAAACAATGATATACAATCAAAACTTAAATTGAAACATAAGTTGATTCACAGCGGCAGTAAGGTTACAAGTTAATTTTCTTAAAGCAACCAAGAACAGATTAATACCATCAATTTAATTACTGATTAAACATGCATAATAGATATAATTAAGCCTTAGTATAATCCCTGGAGTCTTCCTAGTCATGCACAGAACACGAATTAACGGGAGAGAGAAGAACAGAACTTGCCTTGAGACTTTGGTTTAAAAACCCCCAACTGTTGTCTCTATCTTCTTTGGCTACCTTGGTTGTATCAAACAGCCTCTGCTGCTCCTAATTCAGTCCCGAACTCCTCCTTGAATCACTCAAGTTCACTATGTATTTCCTCTCAATCTTTCTCTCTGTTTTCTCTCTATCACACTGTATACGTGATTATGGTGAATATGGTTTTTATTTGTAACCCTAAATCAACGTATAAACAATATATATATAGACTCTACAGAAACCCTAAGTCCATACAGATATCATTCGGCCCATAGGTAATCCTAGGTTATAACAATGTCGGCTATGATAAAACCTAAAACCCTAAGTTACAATTAATGCATTTAAAACACATTAAATCAATTAACATAAATAAATAAATAAACAATTAAAACAATCAAATCAAAACTAAAAATAAAACATTTAATTCAAATAAAATCAACTAATAACAATTAAATTAAACAATATCAAGTAGTTCAAATAAATTCAGATAAAATCAAATAATACACCAATTAATACACTAATTAATGAAAATACGCACTTAAACAATTTAAAAATGCAATAAAATAATTAATAAAAATATCAGAATTATCCTTTTGAATTTAGGGGTATTACAATTATCCTCAAATGGTCACTTAAGATCAATTAAGTTTTAACATTGGTTACTATTCACATTTTCTTGACTTTAAGGTCACTATAGAGCAATTATGTTTAATTTTAGTCACCAAAATATAATTTTCCCTATATATAGTCCTCATCTCTTACTTTCAATGGAGCAAGAAAATTAATTCATACTTTCTATATAGTCCGTTAGATTAAATCTAACGGTCATTTTTCAAACCCATCTTGAGTCTTTCCTTTTAACACAAAACCACTCTCACCCTATTTTTAATTTCTATATTTAATTTTACCATTACGACTGATGTAACAATAAAAGGTAATTATCAACTCTCTGTCTATTTCTTCTTGCGTTGAATTTGAATACATGGATAAAAGTGTGGACAAATGATCACTCTCAATAAATAAGGTTGTGAGAAAAGCTTCACCCATTTTTTTTGGGTTGCCTTGTTGTTTCTGAGGTGGATTATACAGTCTCACCATAGTCCGTACATCATCATCATATAATAATCAAACTCACAAATTCACAGATTCAATAATGAATTTCACCAAATACCCAACTTCAAATTGAAATATAAAGAATTTTTATTCAAACTTTAAATGCAATTTTCTTCAATTTCAAGTCTAATAAATCAATTTCATATTCCAAAATGCAATATTACAGTATATTTGTTGATAAATTTACTTATACTAGAAAAGTATATTAATTTACTTATACTGAGAATAATAAGTTTTTTTTAGGAAAATGCTATAATATCATACCGTTGTTGCAAAATTGAAAGACACGAGTATTGTTTTTCTTTTAAAGAAATATCTAAATAAAAACAATTTTTTAAGTAAAATATATTAGTATTATTTTTTTTAAAGGTTTATAATTTATTTTGATAATTATCTTTTATTATTAATAGGTGATAATAGTAAAATTAAATATAGAAATTAAAAATTTGGGTGAGAGACTAACAGTCTATATAAAAAGTGCAGATTAATTTTTTTGTTTTACATAACACAAGAGATCATATATATATATATATATATATATATATATATATAGAGTTAAACAAAAGTGGCGATAAGGTTGAGAGTTTGGAGAAAAGGATACACAACCAAAAAGCCGGCACACCATATTTTTCTTGACACACTATGATTACGTGCATGGACTTGCAAGTGCGTTCTCCCTTTTTGTGTAGTTCAAACTCTCTATTATTTAAGGCAGTCTGGCATGGGACCCTCCAAATTCCATTATTATCCCCATTTCGTCAAATCATCTCTCTCTCTTTTTCAACCCCTAAAAGCATGAAAGAGGCACTTGCCCCCACTCCCAACAAAAATCAGAAAGGATTTTGGGGAGTTTGCCAGAGATTCTTTACCTCATTGTTAAGACTTGTATACAAATTAGACTAGTAAACAAATTTGGTCTGAGTTAAGATAGTATTAGGTTTTTTTATTTGATTTTATTTGATTTTTTTATGTACTTAGGCAAGTCTTTTCGGATTGGAACATTCGTTTTGATCGAGCAATTAAATTTTTTGATTGATCAGCCATGCGTGTATAAAAAGATTAAAGCTTCGTACAAACGTAAGAGAAACGGAAAAAAAAAAAAAAATGATAACATTAGTGATAAAGAAAAAAATAAAATAAAATAAATGATATCAATAACTTAAATTATGAGAAGAAAAAAAAAAAGAAAAAAAGAAGGAAATGACTATTAGAGCATCTCTAATGCAAAATGTTATTTTTACATGTCAAAGTTATATTTTGAGAGGGATTACAATGTCAAAATGCTATAGTATATTTTAGCAATTCTGCTCTAATGGTGCATTTCATCCAAAATACTATTTGGACCGTATGAGAAAAAAGAGACTTTTTAAAAATATTTGAAAGCTGTTATATATGGCAATACTTTTGACAATCTCAAAATATAATAGATCTTTTGAGAGCCCATTGGAGTGTATTATTTTCATTCACCTATTATATTTTGACTTTAAGAGGGCATTGGAGAAACTCTTTTATAAAACGTTATAAGATATAGTCAAATATTATAAGAGGATAGTTTCAGAATTATGAAAATACTACTTACTCACTTTCTTTCCTTTCAAATCTTTTCAATTTTGAGAGAATAACACGTGAGGAATTTAGAGGAATAGTCTCTCACAATCCTTTCTTTTCTCCCCAGTAAAAATCATGCATTTTCATCATCTCTCTTTCTTTACAAACCCCTCCAAATCACTTAATCCAAAACTATTTATTGACTTAATAGATTAATCAAAAAAATTAGTTAGCTAGAATTCTCCAATAAACTATTAGGTATATTGCCTAACTTTCTCAATTAAACTACTATGTCTCAAAATTATTACAGAAAAATTATATTATTCAATTTAGTACTTTCAAACGCAACACATTGTTAAGACGGACGGAAACTTGACATTTAAAATATCAATAACTCCTGGGAGAGGAGTGATGTAAGTTTGAAAGGTAGGACGTTCATAAAGACAAACCATATTGGGGGGTTCAGATTGAACCTTATTGCTATTGAAAGACAGGAAAGATGTTCTTTCAATGCTTTAGAGTAGTAATAAGTCCAGTACTTTATCCAATAAGTCCAATGCATTATCCAAGCACCACCAAGACTTTATTGTTTGTCTATACTGAGAGAGGGGCCGGCAGCCATTATTGTCTATGTCGGAGATAATTAAAGAAGGATTTTAGGTGTGACTGGTATATGATCTTATTGGTATGTCCAATTAACGAAAGTAATTTTTAAAAATAGATAAGACAAATTATATAAAAATAATGTATTACCAATGACATGGCATATAAGGGAACTGAATAATATCTCCCTGGTGAGCCTAACATATTTTAAGATTTTTTTTTTTCATATTTTTTCCTTTATTTATTTAGAATTTTATTTTTTATAGGGGAGAGGGGGAAAAAATAAATTTAAAAATTCATAAATGTGTTTTTACTCTCTCATTAATTAAGTTGAAGGGGTTGTTTCTAAGATGTTTTGTAAAACATACTACTCCAATTAGAAAGTGTTGGAAACTATATGCCTTAAATGTTGTTGTAGTATTTAAAACTAAGCAATATTAAGATGCTAATCAAGTAAATAATTACCAAATTAATGACTTAAATAATCTACTCATAATATTTAATAAATGTCTAATATGCAAATTAGACTAATAAAATAAAATAATTATATAGAAACTATAGAACCTAAAATCGAAATTATAGTTTAAGTCGATATCTTTAAGACAATTTAGGTCTCGCCTAGTGCAGAAGTATGTAATACTGTCCCTAGCTGGACTTCGGTGGAGAGAGACGGAGATACCAAAACCTGGATCCGGGACAGGACTCACCACATTTCAAGCCCAAATTTGAAAACATATTTCTTTTTGAAAAGCCCAAGCCCAAATGTGTGGTTTGGATGGGTTGGGCCCAGGGTTGGTCATACGTAATCCACCTTTTATTAATAATAATATACACAACAAAGTTTTCTTATATTTCCTAGTGGGAGAAGCTTTTCCCACAAATTCATTTTCACCTCTTAACAAGCTTACTTAAATATTTCACTTTGGACTTAATTTTTCTAGGGGTGGAATTTGGGTGGACCTAACCGGAGTAACCTGATTCCAGCCCGATAGTTATATGGGAATGGGCAAGGTCACTAGGAAGGAATTGGGTTTAAACTTTGGAGCCTGAGTTTATTTTGAGGAGGGATTTGGGTAAAGATTTTAGTAACATGAGGAATCCAAAGAACCCATTTTTTATACAAGACTAAAGTAAAATAAAGTTAAATTTAAATTATTATAATATAATCAATGGATTCATGACATTCACCTAACTTTGTTACTTTGACACATTTATTACTTCATAAAAACCTATAATAATTGAATTTTAGCTAAGGAAACAAAATAATAAAGAATTTCAACTATTGAGTTCCTTCCAATTTTTATTATTAGAACTTTTTGGCCATGTAATCTGTCTTGAAACTTGGAATGATTGATGTACTACGTATCTTTTATTAAAAATTAGAAATTATTGCTATAACATCAAATTACATATAATTTTTTTTTTTTAATATGATATGAGAGGTTTTATTTTATGCATGTCAAGTTTATGTTGGGATGCAATGAGTTTCTCGGGACTTGAGCTTGGCGCGGGCTTAGAAGTTAGAACTTTGTTGTGGACTAACCAACCTGTCCAATCCCACCCCTAAATTTTTCATTCACTGGAGGACAGGTTTTGAACAAATAAATAATGATTTTCTTAAATTTTCTGCTCTCTCTCTCTCTCTCTCTCTCTCTCCCCCATTTATCCATGTTCTTCCGCAGCTCATGGCTGCTAAATTGATTAAATAATCTGCAGTTCTGTAAATTTTGCTTGCTAATTTGCATTGGCTTTTCGTGAACCTAAACTAATTTTGTGAGCTGGAATTATTCGCATCAGTGCAGGGTTTTAGCTACAAAATGTAGAACACCTAAAGGAATTTAATAATTACGTCTCTCATATTCAAATTGCATTTTTCAGATTCTAAACCTTTAATCTCAATACCCAAAATTTGATACGTAGTATAACTTTTTTTATCACTGTACAATTTTGAGTCATGACTGACAGAGATTTAACTTTTGCAAATGGGCTAATTAACCCACGTGGATTCAAGCAATGTTATGCAAACTGAAATAAGTTGCTGCAAAATACAGAACCGAGTTGATATTAGCCTTAACAGATTGTGTTATACAGTGAACCAGCTTCTTATTCCATAGATATGGAAGAAAAATAAAATAAATGGCACAAAAACTTACGTGCCATTATTCGTAGTAGAAAATTGGCTACTTGGGCACTCATGTCTCCATTGAGACTCAAACACCCAATCTTCCTTTTGAGGAGGAGGACTTGTACCAAGTGGGCTATTGCCTATTTGATTTATTCCCAATATATTCTTAGATGAGAGATCATACCATTGCGATACAATTTTGGTGAGCGGTTGACAACTCGAAGCAACACAAGGGACACATAGACTCCTTTTGAGCCACTCTGCAATGCAGCAAACATGATAAGTAAGAGAGCAAACATGATAAGTAAGAGAGCATGGCATGAGAGTGATTCGCGACCCAATGAGTATCTTATCCTCATATTAAGAAGTGATGTGGATATTGTGATGAGAACTTTCCGATAAGTTCTCCGGTGACGCGGCCGTCTCTTTCTCTTCCTTTAAGGGCTCCATCTGTTAAACTATAAAGCCTCTTTTAGCATAGCTTTTGAAATCACTTCAACTCAACTTATGAAATAGCGTTTGACAATTATATTTTAGAAGAGTTTTTAATGACATGAGAATTTTTTTTGGTCTCTTTGGCCAACCATTTGTCAAAACTCTTTTATTATTAAAATAACTATTTTTACCCCGGATTGAGTTACCAATTTTTTCACATCATGTTATCCCATCCATTGTACTTTGTGACCTTGTCCCAATCAGCAGTTTCGATTTTAG
The DNA here is from genome assembly GCF_030987335.1 of Cornus florida. Taxonomy (NCBI): domain Eukaryota; kingdom Viridiplantae; phylum Streptophyta; class Magnoliopsida; order Cornales; family Cornaceae; genus Cornus; species Cornus florida. The sequence goes on from NW_026775581.1 coordinate 126,664,141, forward strand.
CTATTATTCTTTTGAAAACATAAATAATGTTTGATAAAATTATGTAAAAAAAAGAATTTTTGTATGAAGAAAAAGAAATTCATATCAACTTAATGTTCCATACATCTAACTAATCACCATAAGAGCATGAAGAAGGTGCGTTTCAACCAACTATTCTCGTAAATAGAGTTTCATCCGTGACAAATATGAGTTGTGAGCACCCATAGTCAAACCCAAACCAAAAAACAAAAGTCTTTCTACTTGAACACTACAGAGAAACAAGCCCATGTCAATGGAAATTATCTATATTCATGAGATACATTTTTCAATGGAATACGTATATTTTTTCAACAGCAAGAAACAGTAAATTTTTTTCCAGAAAATAGTAAATATAAGATTACATTTAGCAATCAGCCCAGCTGGGAATTCATCTTTGTTCTTGTGTGCTCTATGCCTCTATTTGCCCTCACGTGTTGTTCTACAGCAAGATCAACAAAAATCTCTTACATCCTTGAGTCCCATATAGCTTTCGCTTCACTTTTGTCTCCTCGATTGTCATCTAATTTACAATAGAACATGATCAACTATTAAGTAAGAGGAATACCAGTACATGCAATAGAACAGCCTAAGAAATTTATATTTGTGTAGAAAAGGTTGAGAATAAATAAATAAAGGAAATTGGTTTAGTATAATTGAAATTACCAACCATTTCAAACCCTTAAACAACCATTTAACACAAACAACACCATTTCACCATTATAAGAGATTTTCCAATCAAACAGAAGCTGTTGGAATTTGAAACTGCGATAGGAGGTGGCTACAATGGAAGTATGTGAGCTTAAAGTCGCCCCCACAAGAGCCCTCAATGAAGCATACACACAGCCAGCAAACTTAATTAATTTTTAAGGAACATGTCCCAATTGGGTTGGCATCTCAATTAAACCAAAAATAAAGATAATAATATACAATGGAATGAATTTTGCAAATTTCCCAAAATTAAGTCTTCCGAAAAAGAAAAACAAATAGGGAAGAAAACAAATCACCTCCAATATGGATGGTCATTGGTTTCACTGGAGGTTGTCGCCGCCGGTGTTGTCAGAGAAAAGATAGGAAACGGAAAGAAAAAATTCATTATATAGATAAATGAGAAATTAGGGCTGATAATGCAACATAAATGAATATATATTTATATATATATATACACACACACTTAGTTTTATTCTGGGTGGGATTGAAGATGAAAGAAGGAATGTAGCTAACCTGAGATAGAAACTGCAGAGACGGTCTTCTGGAGAGCATTAGGTTGTCGTACTAGAGTTTAGGAAGAATCGAAATGAGGCTCTTATAAGGACACGGTCGGAATTTTATTTTTTCACTGACTAAGAAAAGGGGTACGGTTGTCATTTAAAAATATTCATTAAAACTTAAGTTTAGCCTCCCATGTCTTCAAGAAGAGAGTTTTAGAAAAGTTAGGTGTACCAATTTCTCTAAAACGTTCTTCTAAAACTCAAAAGATTTTTTGAAAAATTAGCCAAACACCGTTTTTAATAGCTTTTGAGTTTCAAAATTCAAAAGCAGAGTTTGAAAAGCCAATCCAAACTAAGGGTGGCAAAATTGGACACGACACGATAACACGACGCGAACCCAACACACTTTAAGCGGGTTTGGGCTTAATATAAATGAGTTTGGGTTGTAAACGGGTCAACACGATTAAAATCTGTAAAATTATGTTGGGTTCGGGTTCAACCCACATAACCCATGTAACCCGCGTAATTAAACGGGTTAAATGGGTCGTGTCAACACGGATACGACCCAACCTGTTTACAACCCACTTAAAATATAAAATAGTAAATTATGAAATTAGTAAAGGGTAAACTTGTTTGTAATTGTGTAAAAAAAAAACACCAAACCCTAGTCTTATAACCCTATCTTGTAGTCAGCATTTTTACTCCAACTTTTCACTTTTCATTTTCTGCCGACAGGAGAGTAGAGGGCGAAATAGGTGATCGTATGGCTGCCTATTGCTGAATCTTCTAATGTTTGTCTTTTCAACTTTAACCTCAGGTTATTTTTCTTCCATAAACTTATTCATTTGTTGACTATATCTACTGAATATACGAAGTGGTTTGTTAATTTTCATTTGGGTTTTTAAGGGTTTTTTTTTCCAAGAAAGGCATTGAATTTGAGAGCGATAAAGAACCTTAAATCGATTCAAACAAGTAAAGATTAGAAGGAAGGGCTTGCCCGTGTTGACCTAATTAAAACATATTCGAACCCCCTATCTATGGAGTTTAAAACTGCTGAAGATGCCTGGAAAGCTTTAGCAAACTCCCTCCCTCCCAGCGAACAAATGAAAGAGGATTTTGAAGTCAAATTCATATATATAATTAGAAGCAGTGATGGACCCAGGAAATTTTGCCAAGGGGGGCGTCCTTTTAACAACAATTTTTTTTTTTTTGATAATTAAGCAACAAAATAAACACATTCAGAAATTGCATATTATAATAGATTGTGCACATGTGTTGTTGTGCATTGTAATAAAATAAAAAAAGAAATTAAGTATTCAGAAATAGCATATGCATTGCTATTAGAAAAAATAAATCAAAGGGCGTACCTGTACAAAAGAACTTAATCTTGCAAGTTGCAACACTGAACACTCCCAGACTCCCAGTATTAGTTGCATTTTTCAGGTGATTAAATGAGCATAGAGTTAAGCATCCCAGCAACCAAAGTGTCCAATTCTTTAGATCAATTTGAATCAAAGAGATTTGAAAAAAAAAAAAACCGACCTTATCAAATCCCTAATTCAAAAAAAGAAAAGAAAAACAATAATAAATAAATAAATAATATCTAAAAGGAAAAAGAAACCACATAGAACACAACAGATCTTCGATTCTTCATCATATATATTTCTTTGTTGTTGTATTAGCAATTAAAACACAGAGGGGGCATGGTATATATTTTGGGAACTTATATAGTGGGGACTGGGGGGTATTTGTGAAATTTCAGGGGGGGCATAGCATATATTTTTAAAAAAGTCTAATATATAATAGGAAAAAAAAAATTCCAGAGGGGGCATTCGCGTCCGTGCCTGATTAGAAGTATAGCCCAAGAGCTCTGTAGGTTAACGAGAATATTCAGACTATTGTTTGTATACTGAATAGTTTGTGGATATGGATTTGAACAATCAGGCCTCTTAATTCAAAAATGGCATGTCGCAAGAAGAAAAACAAGTAATGTCATATTAAATAATGTCTTTGAGTTGGTTGAATTCTCAAATATTGCAATGTATGGATGCACAATAAAAGTACATTAGATTGTGAATAGAAGCTAGTATAAATTCAACAAACAAATGTGAATGCAAATGCCACAAGTCATTGCTGTCAATTTTGCGCAACAACTATGCGCATTGGCGCAACAACTATTTTACTATAACAATACATTAAAATAGCCAATTGATGCAATGTTTCACTTGTAATTAAAATATAAAATGAAATAGTGGTTGTGTATAATGGTTTACGGTGGTGGATGGCATTGGCGGTGGCGATGATGGTGGCAATGACTGTAGTGGAAGGTAGTAGAGGTGGTGTGGTGGCTATGATGACGGTGGAAGGTGGTGTTGGTGGTGGTGGAAGGCGGTGACAATGATGGTGGTGGTGGCGCTGGTGGCAATGAAAATAGTGGTGGAAGGCAGTGGCTACAACAAGGTGATTCCTTAGATTGAGAACATGAAGGTTTTTTTGGGAACTTAATTTTTGAAAAAAAAATTTATTTGGGAATGGAATGGTCATTCCATATGTTTAGTTGTAGAATGAATTTTATTTCCATTGGAAATGCTCATTCTACTTAAATTTCTGAGGTTTAATAATATAAGAAATTAATTTTTTTGGAAAGTCTAATATAGGGAAGTAAGAATTTAAGGAGACTCAATAATACAAGGAAATGAAAATTTTAGAAAATCTAAGGGTATGGCCGGCCCTGTCTTCAGAGCAGCCATATAGCAAACAAATTTAAATAAATGCAATTACATTGAACAAACATCATTTAGGTTAAATAGAAGTTGGAAAAATGAGCAAGATAAAGACAGGTGAAAAGGAAACCACACCCCAATTTGAATTCAATATGGAGAGAGAACAAGTAATGAAAATGTAATTTTGATAAAATCTAACCAAAATATGACAAACCGCCTATCTGTCTAATGATTCAACAATTCAACAACAGAGTATCATTTGCCCTTGTTCTCTCACCACAATTCCTTATCTGTATATGTACCAAAGAAATCACAGAGATTCTACCATCAGTCATTAAACTAAACCAAACTATTCACATATGGCAGGATGTAGGTTGTAGAAGTTTCATGCTCGGAGCTGCTCCCGGAGTTACCTATCACTCTAATTATATGATCTCTCACGTGATAGGACAAAAACGAACCACCTATAACCATCATCAACTCATCATCATTCACACAAGGGTATGCCATGAAGTCCTCGGCCTCAGTTCTATTAACATTCACATCCTTAAGACTGACAGCGAAACTCCTCATCAAGCTCAAATTGATAGCCCCATAAATGTCCATTATAGCACTTTTATTATCCACTCTCCCATTGATATAACATAACTCCCCATACATTTGTGTAAGAACCCCTTTTCTGTTAGAAGGTAGACGCATAAACCTACAAGACTCATTGTAGATATCAAATATTAGTATTTTACCATAACATGTTGCCCAATATACCGATCATTTCATGTAGAACCCCCCTTCCATCAGTGTTGAGCATTCCAGCTCAAATCATTATACAGCATGAACGATTTTCCAACACCTATTACTTGAACAATAAACTTCAAAATTCAAAGCTGCTTGACCTTCTGTTCCGAAATATTGGATTATTTGAAAATTACCAGTGTCATTAAATGGATTAGGTTCTAATACAATCACAACCTTTGGTAGTTTAGAATTGTGCCATGATTTTGGGATTAATAGCTGTTGTCGTGTCACAGGATTGACAACGATTAAGTCATTTTTTCTTGATGAAGTCTAGCATAACAGTATCCCATTGCAGGAGCTTCTAATCACAACAGGTTCAGCTAAAAATTGGAGTGCTGGACTAGGAATTCCATAATGCAAAGGATCAGCTACTCCTGTGAAAGTGGGATGGCTTTTGTCATGTTGGCAAAAAAACCCACAAACTACTTTGTGAAAAAGTGACTGCTCGTATGCAAATATACGAGATCCTATCATGTTGTTCCAGTGACTCGAAACCTCTTTAAACCTTATCAGAGTCTTTGCAGAAAGGAATAGCAAAATACACCACCATGCAAGAGATTCTAATTCTAATCCATAGCCATATTCTGGCATGAACCGTGCAAGATATTTTAATTCATAGTCATCTTCTTGCATGTCCTCAAGAATTCATCATTACCATCATCCTCAGTATTGAAGACCATCGCCATCATCCAGATCAGGTGCATGGAGAACCACCACATGGTAAAACTGACTTCTTCCTCTTCCTCCTCCTCATCATCACCACCATCATCACCACCATCATCATCATCATCATCAGGGACCTGCTGCTGCTGCTGCTGCTGCTCCTCATCATCATCATTAGGGACCTCATTATCACCATGATGTACAAGTTTTTCATCATCATCAGACTATTCATATCCCTCTTCTGAGTTAGAATTACAGTTATTGGGATGTTCATCTTCAACGACTTTTTTTATATGATTTCTGCAAGTTCAATGACAAGTTCATCATCCCCAAATCATATACATACTATCAATTTAAAAACTTATATAGAAAAAGTCTTAATCATCGGTAGCTAAAATCAAGAAAAGGTCCAACTAAATCACAGTTTGAACCATCAAATACAAAAATGTTATTATTGAACCGAGATATGGTAAAATAGTAATGCTCAAACATAGATCAGGATTTCATTTCGGTTTCTTTTAAAATCGTTCTCTTCTGTGAGAGAAATCTATTCTTCAATTTTTTATTTATTCTTCTCCCAAAAACAGAGCAACTGCTACAAAAGAAAGTAAAGGAAACACAATATAAAACAAAAACTGAAGAACTATTTTGTTGCTTTGAATCTACTTCTTAATCATTGGATTTAATGACATCATGCCTAAGAACAAATGTTTCCATTCAACTGAAAGTAACACTCTTCTCCCTTCCATTCATTTCTCCATCCCTCCTCTAGCCAAACAGATTATAATGTTTTTGAGTGTGTTCTTGGTCTTCTTCTAAGTTTTGGGCCTTACGGTTGGTACGGGCTGGGTGGGTTTCTTTCGGTTATTTATGTTTGTAGGTCTATACAATTTCCTTTTTAGTATTTCCATAAAAATTTACTTAATTGAAACATAAATTATACAAGTAATAATAATACTATTATGAGTGAATATATATATATATATATATATAAGAGTGTATATATATGTATGTCTATAAATAGAAAATTTTATCAAAAAATAATCACAATGTGATACATCATATGGGTATTAATGTAATTTTAAAAGAAAGCCCCTAAGGCTTCTTTTGGATTGAGGGATTTAGAGGGATTTGGAGAGAAAAGAAAGGGAATGATAGTAATGAGTGTGTTTGGATGGGAGGAATAGGAGAGAAAAAAATGATTTGGAGAGATTTGGAGGGATAACAATCCTTCCAAAATTGACAAGATTTGGAGGGATTTAGAAAGAAATGGAACAAATTACAAAAGTAACTTTGAGAGAAGGGGCAAGCTTGGTTGAGAGAAGGGTAAAATGGTAAATTATTCAATCATTTATTTTCTTTTCTATCCATCCAAATAACCCATTCCTTTCTTTTTTCTTATATCCATCCAAACATGAATATTATTATATCTATCATTTCATTTCTCTTCTTTTCTTTTATAATCATTTCCTTTCTTTTCTCTCCTGTGTATCCAAACAAAACCTAAATCTCCCAAAACCAGTCTCTCATTCTTCCAAATAACCGTGGGCTATAGGGATGGTTGTCGGCAATGGCGATGGTGGCGGCAGTGGTTGTGGGGTACGGATGGTGGCGGTGGTTGTGGGTGGGGTTGGCTTTGGTGGTTTTGTGGTGGGATGACGGTGGTGACGGTTGTGGTGATGGCCTTGGTGGTTTTGTGGTGGGATGGTGATGGTGGCGGTGGTGATGGGATGCTGGCGGTGGTTGTAGGCAATGGCGATGGTGGCGGCGGTGGTTGTAGGCAATGGCAATGGTGGCGGCGGTGGTTGTGGGTGGGGTTGGTCTTGTGGTTTTGTGGTGAGGATATCAAACATATGATCGTATATGTATTTCACGGCGGTGAAAGAGAATTGGATTTCACGGCGGCGAAATAGGATTTCACGGCGTGGTTCAATATCGCATGTGTATGTATATATATATATATATATATATATATATATATATATATATACCCAATTATCAAAACTTAAACAATCACATTTATTAATCATATGATGATGATGTTGATGATGATGATGATGATTATGATGATGAGAAGAAGAAGTAAAAGAAGAAGAAGAAGGGGGGAGAGAGAGAGATGAGAGAGTTTTGATTCAACTCACCTCTGAACTTCAACAACAAATTCGATACTCAGTGCTCCAAGATAAGGCAGGTAAATAACGAAACCCTATCGATTATAAAGAAGAAACAAAATATGAACAAAGCCAAAGAAGAAATACAAGAGGATTTTCTCAATATACACACACACACACACACATTATTAAAATTTAAAGAATCACAGCTCACCTGGAACTTCAAGAATGAAAATATGATACTCAATCAGTGCTCCAAGATAATAATTAAAAAAATCCTAATAAAGATGAAAAGAACGATTACTGAGAAGAAATAGAACAGAGATAGAAGAAATAGGAGAGAGAAGATAGATGATTAGTTGAACAAGCTCACTTTGTAGGCTTGGCCTCGGTACGAGAGAGTGAGAGACAAATGATTGTTTTGTTTTGTGTGTGTGTGAGAGAGAGAGAAGGGGAGCGTAGCTATAGTTGTAGTTTCAAATAATAATTTTCTTGGAATGAAAGTTCAATGGTTTTAACTAGCAGAGGTCCAGATCTGGCGCGAAGACGGGCGTGTCAGTTAGTTGTGGACCACATTTTGCCAGCTATTACTTCCGTTAATGGGTTTCCCGTTTTAAATCACGTGGATGGTCAACAAGTCAAAACTGTGTTTGAACTGAATAATCAAACGGTGGTATTGTCGAGTTCTCTTAAACTCTGCCTATTGACAATTGTTTTCCTACTATTTCTGGGGGTATACATGGTGTGAATATGGTGGGAAAGTGAAAATGAAATATGAGGGGATGAAAGTGGTACCGTATCTACAAATAAAATTTCAATATTTAGCAGAGGTTAATGATGAAATTCAGTTGTTGAAAGAGATTGTGAAGCTTAAGACTCTTACTGATCGAATCTTTACTGAAGGATAGTGCTAAGCATATTGATAAAGGTAAGAGTGGAAGAATGGCACTTTGGGGCATCAAACTTAAGAAAGATTTGGTTAAAATGCCCATAAAAGGGAGAGACTTCTGTGTTCTATCAATCATTGATCATGATTGTTAGCATTTGGAAAATTGGGGGCATGACTAAAGCAAAGTGAAGTTCAGAATATGGTTAGGATATTTGAAAATTCCTGTGTTCTGTTTGGTTGAAACTAAGATTAAACAGTGAAAGGTGTCTAAATTCTAAAATCATTGGGTATATAGCTCCTAAATGGCAGTTTTTGCATAACTATGCTTATTTTGATATGGGAAGAATTTTGCTATGTTGAGATGGTACTAGAAAGTCGTCTATTGTCAAGTTATTGTGATGACCCTATGGACGGGTGTGCCGTGGGCGGGTGCGAGAGACACTGTCAGGCTACCACACTGGTGAGTTACAGGTGCACAGTCCCACATCGCCTGGGTAGAGGAAAGGTGAAGTGCTTATATGTAAGTTTGTCATTTTCAATTGGTATGAGGCCTTTTGGGGTAAAACCGTGCGGGCTTAGGCCCAAAGCGGACAATATCATACCATGGGGTGTGGTGGGTCGTTTTAAATGGTATCAGAGCCTGATCCAGCCGTCGGGCCTCCAAGGGGGTGGATTGTGATGAACCTGTGGGCGGGTGTGCCGTGGGCGGGTTCGAGAGACACTGTCAGGCTACCATACTGGCGAGCTACGGGTGCACAGTCCCACATCGCCTGGGTAAAGGAAAGGTGAAGTGCTTATATGTAAGTGTGTCATCTCCAATTAGTATAGGGCCTTTTGGAATAAAGTTCAAGAGCAAACCGTGCGGGCTCAGGCTCAAAGCGGATAATATCATACCATGTGGTGTGGTGGGTCATTTCAAATGGTATCAGAGCTTAACCCAGCTAGAAGTGTGCAGACGAGGACATCGGGCCTCCAAGAGGGTGGATTGTGATGACTCCGTGGGCGGGTGTGCCGTGGGCGGGTGCGAGAGACACTGTCAGGCTACCACATTGGCGAACTACAGGTGTACAGTCCCACATCGCTTGGGTAGAGGAAAGGTGAAGTGCTTATATATAAGTGTGTCATCTCCAATTGGTATAAGGCCTTTTGGGGTAAAACCCAAGAACAAAATCGTACGGGTTCAGACCCAAAGCGGATAATATCATGCCATGTGGTGGGGTGGGTCGTTTCAGTTATTCACTCTCATCTACTCTTTAAAGATGGAACTTTGAATTGTTTTGCTAGTTTGGTTTCTCATCCTCACTAACTATTGAGGGGGTTTGGTTTTAGTTTATAAAAAGGGACTGCTATGTTTTCAGTTGTGCAAAGATTGAAGAAGTTGGTAAAGGCTGCTTTGAAGCATCTTAATTCTCTTCATTTTGACGAATTGCCTAAGTTGAGTTAAAAAGGAAACTTCATACTGTCCAATCTGGTTTGGATATATAGTAATCCAACAAATTCGAATTTGGTTGCTCTGGAAAAGAAATGTTTAAATGAGTTTCAAGTTTGTGCTCAATCTAATCTGAAGAAAGTTTTTCTGCTGTTCATATTCAGAATATGATGAGTAAACCTGTGACTGACTGCAGAGGAGATTAGAGTTGCAATGTTTTCTGTTAAGGATGATAAGGCCCCTGAACCTGATTGGCTTAATGTTGTTTTCTTCAAGAATGTTTGGTCTATGATTGGGCAAGAGGTAGTAAGGCAATTCTGGAATTTTTTCATTAGGGTAAATTATTATCTGAAGTGAATTCTACAGCCATCACCTTGATTCCTAAGTTTCAAAATCATTCTACGGTGGCTGATTATAGGCCCATTTCAATGTCTCTATACAAGTGCATTTCTAAGGTCATTGCTAATAGAGTGAAACCTGCTTTTAATGATTGTATTAGTTTAAATCAAGCGGAAGTTCCATAACTGATAATGTCTAACCACAGAGAAGGGATGTAATTTCCATTTCCCGAGTCCAGTAGAATCTGAAAATTAAAATATTTTCATAGTTTTGGCCACTACATAGTTGTGTCTAATAAATAAAGCCCACGTGAAAATAAATTAGATTTTTTTAGTACAATTGTACAATAGAAGAGAGTTGAAATGGAAACAATTGTGTCACAAAAAATAATGATCTCTCTCCCCCACCCATTTTTCCATGTCTTTCTTCAGCCCATGACTGCTTCATTGATTAAATAATTTGCAGTTCTGCAAATTTTGTTTGCCAACTTGCAATATTGCAAATTAATTTAAGAAGGTTAAAATGGTTGTTACTTGGACTTATCTTCACTCATTATTGGAGTCTTCTACTAGCTTTGCTCAAACTCAGTAGAGCTTTCCACTAACTCTTTCTGTTGGCTTTTCCATTCACTGCCTTTCGTCTGTTAGCTTTAATCAGCAAATAGTACTTAATCCACAGTTCCTTATTTTAAACAGAAAACATTATTTGCTCCCACCATCTACCTCCCCTCAACTCACTCTAATAAATCTGCTGCTAGAAAATGGCATCCAGTTCTCCTTCCTGCTGTCCCAACAAAATTTGAACCTAGAGATATACGATAAGGACACCCCTGACCGGTGGCACAAAATAGCCAAGGCCTCGGGTGGGAAAAGTGTGGAGGAAGTAAAGAGGCAATATGAGATCGTTCTAAATGATATCGCACGCATTGATTCAGGCACAAGAATAATGCAAGGAACAAGGAAGGATACAGTATCAGTAATGAAGAGCATAGGTAACTTCCTAATGTCACCTCTAACTGGAGAAGGGAAGTCTTGAGAACCAAATTGAAGAGTCTACATCTTGTGTGGAGCTCATATACCTGTGTGAGTTAATCTGTGATATTCTGTTGCAAGTGAATTTCAATTTCTGTCTCACCACACCCAATTATTCTCATTCTGGTGCATCAATCAGTGCAGGGGTTCTAGCTACAAAATGCAGAGCACCTAAAGGAATGCAATAATTACTCTCTCCTATCCCATCATTGAATACAAGATGACCAACACCATCTCCTTGCTAGGAAAACAATCATTCGCCAAATGCCCCATCCACAATTGCCAGCTTATAATCTTATTTTCCTACAACAAACAGTTTCAAAGGGATATCAATCCCTACTCCAAAATGCAATTTTCAGATTCTGTACCTCTACCCTCAGTACCTAAAAATTGAGGGAAACAATTAATCCAATCTGTAATCTGTTGACTATATTGATCGAAGTTATAAAATGTAATTCAATGTTACTATATTGATCAATGCTACAGAATCTAATTCACTCACATTGGACTCAATAAATAGCAATTATTTATTTACTATGCACCCTGTTACCTTCCTAATGAAACAATTAATTGGCATTCGTGTGGATAGTCTAAACTTGTAGAGCAGAGCAACCGCCTAACCAATAAGAAGCTCCAAAATTTTGTATTTTTTAATATATTATAATTTTTCTTAAAAAATTATTTTTCACTTCAACTATTAAATCCCACTACTAAAGAGATTTGATATTGGGCATAAATAATTTTTCATTGTTTCTCACCTTCTTTCTTGTAGAAGTAGTACGAAGGTGAGATTAAACCAAAAGAGCATGTCGTTTCTCACCTTCTTCCTTGTAAAAGTAGTTTTAGGGTGAGATTAAACCGAATTATGAACAGGTTGGTGGCTTTGGCTAGAAACTTAGGCGAGGTAATATGATTTTTGCATGTAACAAAAAATAATTTAAGTTAAAATATTATTATTCAAGAAAGAAAAAATAAAAAAAAAAGTTTAGTTAAATTCACTTAATTGGGCAAATTGCATAAACCCCGACCTGATTATTGGGGGTATTTTCGATAAAAACTCAAAAAGTTGAGAATTTTTTTTTTGTTTTTTTACCAAATAAATAGTACCAGGAGATTTATTGCAAAAACATAATTGGATTTTAAAACTAATCGAAAGAGGTTAAAAATTGTACTTTATTACAGTAATTATTCAAAAGCGGTTAGTTCGTGTCAGCTAATTTACCATTACATCATTTCCTTTCCTTTATTCCTCTCGGCCGCTCTAATCGAAGAGAGGGAATACAATCAAGACTGGAAGGAAACGGCCATCAAGAAATTGTAGAGAGAGAATACAGAGGAAGAGAGGCGATGGCGAAATACGAAGGGAACGATCTAGACAACACTGGTTCTTCTCCTCCGCCAAGAGGTGGCGGTCACGGCAGTTACAGCGATTCTCCGTCTCAGGTATTGTGTATAACTGTATCTATGCATCTAGGGTTGTATTGTTCTATGTATGTGTGGTTTTCTAAATCAATGCGAGATCGCATCGAGTGAAGATCCATTAGTGTTTTTAAAGAAAATCACATTGTGATTTTAGTTTTTGGATTAAATTAGGGTTTGTATATGGTCTGCCTGTATAGAAAACAAGCATTACAACTTTTTTAGTATGATTCAGGAAACGGCATACGCACCATTTGATGTACATAATGTATTCTTTAGATTCTTGATTATTTGACTAGCCGTAAATACGGGGCAAACATCTGCAAACTATTTAGATAACTAGAATTTTAACCCCTGAATGGGGTGATGAAAGAGAGAATCTAAACAAGAACAAGAAAAGGTGAAGACATCCTTCACAATCACAATTAAAACTTGTAGTCAATGGTTTTTAATAATGTTATTAGATGGTTTAGTTTGATTTGTCACTGACAATTTTGTCACTACTGTATTTTCTGTAGCATGATTTACTGTAACGATGAAAGGGCAAAAGGAAAGGGAGAAAGGGCGTGGTAGAGAAAGGATTGGGACAGGAGAATTTTAACTGTTTCAAACTATAATCACTTTAATTTAGAATGCAACAAAAAGCACATTAAAATAACACAAGAACAAAGTCAGAATTTAAAACTGACCAAGTCTACCTATAGAATTGAAAATTATTTAGATTTTTCCGAATCCTATAAAATATTTGTATTTTTTCCTGTTAGAATTTTGTGCACATCAACTTCTTTTACATCTTTTCCTAATCTTATAAAATCTTATTATTACTAGGTGTAGCTTTTTTGCATGTCTTTTTATTTATTTATATTTTTTTATCTCACGTAATACTAAACTGATCTGTTTGTCTTAATTTTCGTATGTCCAGGGTTACAACCCCTCACACCTAGCTGTTGCAGAATCTGCTGGTGGGCTCGAGGGTCCTTATTGTATTTTTGTTGTTGGGCTCCCCTATCATTTTACAGAAGTACAGATCAAGGGTCTGCTCGAGTCCTTTGGGCCACATCAGGGCTTTCATTTTGTGAAGGACAGAGACAAAGGAAACTCCAAAGGCTCTGCATTCTGTGTTTACAGGATCCGTTGGTTACAGATCTTGCTGTTTGTGCTCTCAATGGCTTTAAAATGGGTGATAAAACTCTTATTGTGAGGCGTGCCAACGAGGGTGCTACCCAGTTTAAACCTGAACTAGAGCATGCGCTGCAACAAATAACATTGCAGGTTTGAAAATTTATTTGTCTTCCTTTAGTATTTTTTTTTTTCCTAGTTGGTATTCGCACACACATGCCTCTATGGAGGATCGAACCCCTGACCTTCCTTTGGGAAGTAAGGCCTGGTACCGCTAGGTTGTCTTCCTTTAGTATTTTATTCTGGAACTTGCTTGACCTAATATAGAGCTCATTTTCCTATATTTATTTATTTAGCTATATATGTATTTGGCATAGCTTATGGTTATGGATTTAGAACTGCTTTGTTTGTTGCATGCAAAATTGAGAAAACACATCTGAATTGTGATTTCTCTAGTTTTTAGATGCATTTAGGGTTTTGTATATGTTCTTCCTCTATGGAAAACAAATTGCAACTTTTTGAGTGTGATTTAGAGAATGTAGACACGCCATTCGTTGTACATGATGTATTCTTTAGATTTTTGGCTTTTGACTAGCAGTAAATACGGGGCAAATATCTGCAAACTATTTAGACAATTAAACTTGTAATTTATGGTTTTTAATAATGTTATTAGATTGTTAAGTTTGATTTGTGAGTTACGATTTGAAGCTAGTGTATTTTTTTGTAGTATGGTTCTCGTGACTATTAAAGGGAGTCTTCTTAAAGCAGGTAAAAGGAAAGGGGTGAAAGGACGTGATATAGAAAAGGTTGTGGACAGTGATGGGGAGAAATCCCGGGATACGGATAGGGGACAGGGTTTGGGACAAAGGTGTGACCATCATTATGTGTATCTTCATAATAACTAAAATTCATACATAGTATTTGAACACACTCTTACTGGTGCAGCGATGTATCATCATAATCACCATGATTAACTGTTTTAAAATATAGTCACATCAATTTTAAAATGCAACTCACATTGAAAAAGCACAAGAATAACAAAGTCAGAATTAAAATAAAACTGACAACATCTAGTTATAGAAATTGAAAATTTTCTAGATTTTTCCGAATCTTATTATCTAGAAATTTTTATTTTATTTTATTTTTTTTTGAAAAAAAAAAAAAACCTTGTGCATGTCAACTTTCTTTTTTTTTTTTTAATTTTTTTTTACAAATTATTAGTTTTTTTTTTTATTTTTATTCAAAAAATTCTTATTTTTATTCAAAAAATTCTTATTTTTATTCAAAAAATTCTTATTTTTACTATGCATAGGTTTTTTGCATGTCTGATAACTCGTGTAATACTGTACTGATCTGTTTGTCTTAATTTTCGTATGTACAGGGTTACAACCCCTCACACCAAGCTGCTGTTGAGCTAACACCAGAATCTGCTGGTGGGCTGGAGGGTCCTTTTTGTATTTTTGTTGGTGGGCTCCCCTATCATTTTACAGAAGCACAGATCAGGGATCTGCTCGAGTCCTTTGGGCCCCTTCAGGGCTTTCATTTAGTGAAGGACAGAGACACAGGAAACTCCAAAGGCTCTGCATTCTGTGTTTACCAGGATCTCTCTGTTACAGATATAGCCGTTTGTTCTCTCAAAGGCCTTAAAATAGGTGATAAAACTCTTGTTGTGAGGCGCGCCAACGAGTGTGCTACCCAACTTAAACCTGAACAAGATTATGCACTGCAACAAATAACATTGCAGGTTTGAGAATTTATTTGTCTTCCTTTAGTATTTTATTCTGGAACTTGATTAACCAAATATAGAAGTCATTTTCCTATATTTATTTATTTAGCTATACATGCTCTTTGGCATTAAATCTATTTATCTTATGGTTTATGATTTAGAACCGCTTTATTTGTTGCATGCAAATTTGAGTAAACACATCTGAATCATGATTTTAGTTATTGGATGTGTTTAGGGTTTTTTATATGTCCGGCCCTGTATGGAAAACAGATATTACAACTTTTTTAGTGTAATTTATAGAAGGTAGACACACCATTTGATGTACATGATGTATTCTTTGGATTTTTGCATTTTTGACTAGCAGTAAATATGGGGCAAACATCTGCAAACTATTTAGACAATATAAACTTTTGTAATTTATGTTTTTTTATAATGTTATTAGATTGTTAAGTTTGATTTGTGACTGACCATCTGAAACCACTGTATATTGTTCTCGTGACCACGAAGGAGAGTCTTCTAAAAGCATGGAAAAGGTAAGGGTGAAAGGGTGTGATATGGATACGGACGGGGACAGAGATGGAGAGAAATCCCAGGATAGGGATAGGGCTTGGGACAAAGGTCGTGACCGTCATTATATGTATCATCATAATCACTAAAATTCATATATACTATTTGAACACACACACACTGTTGCAGCGATGTACATCATGATGACCAAGATTAACTGTTCCAGAATACAGTCACATTCATTTACAATGCAACAAAAATCACTTAAAAAAAGCCCAAGAAGAACAAAGTCAGAATTAAAAGTTTAAAACCGACCACGTGTACCTATAGAAATTCAAAAATATCTAATTTTCTTTTTTAATCTTATTAAATATCTTGGATTTTTTCTTTTTTTAATCTTATTAAATATCTTGGATTTTTCCTGTTTGAATCCTTGTGCATGTCAATTTTTTTTACAACTTCTCTATGTTATTTAGTTTTATTTAATAAATCTTTTTAGTAGTTATGATAGTTTTTTTGCATGTCTAAAGTTTTTTTTATTGAGAATTGCAATTCTTGTGTATATTGTACTGATCTGTTTGTTTTTATTTTTTATATGTACAGGGAGCACCAGTTAACATCAGGACGCCTTATGATTACAAGTCCTCATTGGCTTTCTCTACACTTGGTCGAAGAGAATCCAATCCCAGTTTGAACCTAGCTGCTGTTGAGCTAACACTAGAGTCTGCTGGCGTGCTTGAGGGTCCTGATTGTATATTTGTGGGTGGCCTCCCCTATTATCTTACAGAAACACCGATCCGGGAGCTGCTAAAGTCCTTTGGGTCCCTTTGGGGCTTTGATTTAGTGAGGGACAGAGAAACAGGAAACTCCAAAGGCTAGCATTTTGCATTTACGAGGATCTATCAGTTAGTGATATTGCCATTGCGTCTCTTAATGGACTTAAATTCGGTGATAAAACTTACTGTGATGCGTGCGCAGCAAGCACGGCAACAAATAGCAGTGCAGGTGTGAGAATTTATTTGTCGTCTTGAGCATTTTTACTTTGGAACTAAGGAGTTTGTCTTATATATATTTGTTATTTTGCAGTTTTGTTATGGCCTGATGGTTAGTTTCTTAATGCTATTTTCTTTTGCAGAGGTTCATATTATGACAAATTGGTGCACTAAGCACAAAGTTTTCATCCTTACTTTAGTGGTTACTAAAGATGAGCTTAAAGATGATGAGGTTATGAAGAAGCATAATGGAAATCTTGAGAACTGAGTTTCAGTAAGTAATTTGAGCAACTGGTGTTCCATATATTCATTTATTTGCTTCATCAATCTTTTTTATACCTGATAATCTTTTTCGCCTGTATATTGATTTTCGGTATTGTATCTTTCTGTTTTTTACAGTCTATTGTAGTAGCACATTCTGCTATACTGTATCAGGCCTAACACACATAATGGAAGATCCGATAACCTTCTATTTATGTTCAACTGAAGACTCTTTTTATGTTTATTCTGAGAAATATTTGCATCTCAAATTTTCATTGTGATTTGCAGGTAGTTTAGGGAACATTGTAAAATAACGGAATGGTGAACCATCCCCAGGAAGTTCTAGCAACTCCATCGTAAAGATGACGGAGTTGCTAAAACTTCTGGATAGGAATCCTATATCTGAAATGAATTCTTTCCGGTTAAAGAATATCTTTCTAGTTGCTCTGGAACATAGGAGTTTGTCGCCTAGGTATTGGATCTCGTCCAGTTTCTAGTATGAACTCTATCTGTATACATCTAATTGATTGAGGATTTGATTTTTTTTATTAATTAATATAATTGAACAATTGTTCAAGTTTCTGTTGAAACTAGATATAGCCTCTCCTAGAGTATCTGAAATTATGGCAAACTGGAGTGCGCATAATATTGGCTCTCCATTTGTAATAATTTGATTTGACGTACAGTTGCTAATGAATATTATCTTGTGTTTTCATAGGTGTGTTTTGGCAGGAATCAAGTTTGTGGCTGAATTTGATCATGAGAACAAGTTGGGTGAAAGCAAGGGGAAGTGTTATGGCTAGTTGCCCTCTCCTTTGAATGCCTGGATGTCTGTTTTCTTCTGTCTGTAAATAACATTTTTGTTTTTTTTTTTCTTTTTCCTTTTAAGACAGGTCTTTTTTGTTGCAAGGGTTGTGTGATTTGGTGATGCGCTTTTGAACATTAAATGTAGTTTTAATTCAGCATTTCTTTGCATAAATGGGAATAGTAATATAAGCTTGACCTACATTTTGGACAACCAAACATGTTGATTTGGTTTTACAAGGCTTCGTAATTTTATCATTCATGTGATAACAACAGCTTCTGTGTCTGAAATGCTGCTATTGGTTACAATAAGGCAAAAATTCATCACCAATTGATTGGAATCAATTTTGTGGTTGCTAATTGAGTACTCATCACCGGAGCTATTTAAGATGTGATTCCCGGAAAGCAAATGAACAATGTTTGGTATACACTCTTTAGATGGGATCATAGGAGAGCTATTTAGAGGTTGATGTCGAATCGCTTGAAGAAGCCGGGGTTCCAGGCAAACTTGAGGTCACAGAAAATCATGCTTTTCCAATGAATAATTTTGCAATCCAACCCAACCCAACCATCGAATTATAGAGAAGATAAAGACATTTTTACTAAAACCAAAATGAACAATGTTTTTCTCTTCTCATTTTGATATCAAATAAGGTGAACTTAGATAACACTCGTAGTTTAAATGGAGTATCCATATATAAATAGTAACTTAAAGTACATAAATATTAATATACTCACCAAAATATTTAAAAGGCAATATTGAAGAATTAGATATTTACAAATGAATTAATTTCTAACACTTTCTTTTTTTCTTTTTTCTTTTTTCTTTTTTTGCTAATAGGACCTTGCAGTTATCCATATTCTAATATAAACAATTGAGATAAATTAACATTTTAAAAAATAAAAATAAAAAAACTCAGTCTTTTGAATCATATTGCCTTTATCAATAAATTAAATATATTTGAAAATTATTTAAACAACATTTTATTGAATATTACTCAATCATTCATGCTCCATGTAGTTTGTAATTGAGCAAAACATATGAAAAATTCAAAGTTCAATGTAAAATTACAAATGCTATACAATATTTATAGTTTTAGGGTTCAATTTACAAGTATATATTTACATATGATATGTTTATGCCTCGATAACTCAGTTTGTTAATGCTTCCGGAGAATTTTGGAGCCCCCAATCTTTAGGGTAGGAGGTTTCGACTCTCTAATATTTATTTTATAACAATTATAGGATTTTTTTTTTTTTTCTTTTTTCAATAGATTTAAAAATACTTTGATTTGATTTTATGCATGAAAGTAAAATTGTGATGCAGAATTTCAAAGTTGAACACTACTAATTGTTATTATATTTTACCTAATGTTTTTATTTTACGTTTTTCAAAAGTTTTTTCATTTGTTTCAGCCGATTTACTATTATACCCACCCTACCATTCTTTTCCTGTGTCCGGGACGGATTCATTCTTCTCGGCCGCTCTTATATAGAGTTGAAACCCTTTTGAAGCCCTAATAAATTATTGGCCATTGAGAAATTGTAGAGAGAGGAAGTAGTCGAAGAGAACGAAGAGACAGAGGAAGAGAGCGATGACGGAATACGAAGCAAGGTACGAAGGGAACGGCGAAGATCTCGACAACTATGGCGACTCGCCTCCGCCAAGAGGTGGCAGCCATGTCGGTGCCGATGATTACAGCGAGTCCAAGTCTCAGGTATTCTATATACTTGTATCTATACATCTAGGGTTGATTGTTTTATGTATATGTGGTTATTGTTGGTAGTCGAGATCGCATCGAGAATAATGAATTAGGGTTTTTGAAGAACTTCGAGTTAATCAGTTATCTATGCTTGATTGATTTATAGTTTTTTTTTTTTTTTTTTTTGGCATGCAAAATTTGAGAGCACATCTGAATTGAGGTTTTAGTTTTTGGATGAATTTAGGGTTTGTGTATATTTCCTGCTTGGATGGAAAACAAACACTACAACTTCTTGAGTGTGATCAAGAGAACCTTTACAACTTCTCAATTGTGATATAGAAAACCTATAGGCACCATTTGATGCAACTTCTTGAGTGTGATACAGCAGCAAATACGAGGCAAAGATCGGCAAACTATATAGATAATTGAAATTTGAAATTTACGATTTCTAATAATGTTATTAGATTATTAAGTTTGATTTGTGGCTGACTGTTCGACACAACTGTATTTTCTGCAGCAGGGTTCACGCGACTATGAAAGGGAGTCTTCTAAAAGCAGGGAAAAGGAAAGGGAGAAAGGGCGTGATAAAGATAGGGACAGGGATAGGGAGAAATCCCGGGATAGGGGCAGGGATAGGGAGAAATCCCGGGACAGGGAAAGGGAGAGGGATCGAGACAAAGATCGTGACCGCCATCATAGAGACCACTACAGAGATAGGAACGACAGAAGGGAAAGGGGAAGAGATAGAGATGACGATGACTTTCACAGGAGCCGGGACTTTGACAGGTAAAGTCTAATGTTGTTTGTTTATGCTCTCAGTTCTATTTTATCTTTAAGTGTATGCTGTTTTTGGTTCCTACTTGTAGACACATTGAGTCATTGAGTATGTGCTCAGTTTTTTTCGAAGATTGATGCACAGTTGGCGGTTAAACTGAAAATTTTTAATGACAAAACTCTTTTGGTTGATATGCTATAAGACTAGTCAGTACATCTGCTTTGGTTACGTTTATTATTGTACTCACCCTATTTTATTTATTTATTGGAATTTCTTCTCCCCCTCCCCTTTTCTTTTGCTGAGGTGTTAATAATTTGCTGCTTCATGTTTGCTTGCAGGCGGAGAGATTATGACAGGGACAGAGAGAGCAGGCGCAGACACAGGTCTCGATCTCGCTCGCCTGGTAAATCAGAACATAAATCAAGATCACGTTCTCGTTCACGCTCAAAAAGGTAGCTAATACAAATTGTAATTTAAAATGACGTGACAAGATCCTTTTTTGTTCTGCTTTGTGCTGGAAATTGAAGGAGCTCTTTTTGGATCTTTTTTTATTGCTAGAATCACTATTATTTATTTATTTCTTTTGTTTGTTAGATTGTGTGAGACTCTTGAGAATCAAGTTCAAATAGCTTATTTATTGAGAAATAAAGTATACATTTAAGTGTCATAATTTTCATTTACTGGATTATTTGCAGACTTGGACAATTTTGAATTTTGTTTGATGAGAGCATTTCTTTTGCTTATATGTGGAGTTGAGCTTGATGCTTTTCATGTTTCAACATGTTAGCCTTCTAATTATCTGTATTTTTTGAACACTTTGTGTATCATACATATGAGTTGTGGGCATCAGACTAGGAACCATATTTTAGATTTTCTGTTATGATTATTTCCCTAAATGTAGTTTGACTGACTTTACTTGTTTAATAATACTTTATTAGAACTATTTACATGTCATGTATATAAAGTGTGCTTATTTATGGGCCATAAATTTTCCATGTAACGAGGATGAAAAGAATGGCAAAACTGAAAAAATGGTATAATGATTGCGAGGAGAGGCCCTATTAATTTTTTTTTTGTTTGTTCTCTCTCACCATCTTAGGACCTTTTTTTTTTTGGTTGTAAGTTGAACTGCCGATTCCATTGCGTAGTTATTATATTACTTCTTATGCGTTGGATCCCTTGGCTTTACTTGAATTGCTGTTTATATTAAATCTCATTACTATCATGGTATTAATGGTGTTTACTTGCAGCAAAAGGATCAGTGGTTTTGACATGGCACCTCCTGCTTCTGCGATGTTAGCTGCTGGTGCTGCAGCTGCTGCAGGTACATGTCCCATCTTATATTATTAGATTGTTATATTTTGATAACTGCTTTTTCTTTTTTTGGCTTGTTGTATAGTGTGGAAAGTTCGTATCGAATTGCATGGTGTCATTTTGGTAAGGTGTACCTGTTCTTTTATTGCACATGATTTAGAGCCGTGGTCCCTAGATGTGCTGTATTTTCTTTCTTTTAATTGCTTTTCTTGGTGAAATAATTCTGAAACTGAGAGGGTTTTTGGTTTTCTCGTGTTTGGTGTTTGTTTGTTGTTTTCTATGTCTTGTCTTTTGTTGTAAGAAGGCAATGTTGGGCTACTAGCCCCACTGTGCTGACAATGGGCGTGAGCCGACTTCTGTAGCTTTAATGTACAAGGAAGAATCAATGCACCAGTTTGATGGGTCTTGTTCGTCTTCAACCGGCAACTATTGCCTGTTTTGGTAGTTTTACAAATATTTCCTCCAGTACTTGAATATGATGTAATTCTTTCATCTCTTTTGATAATTTTACTGAAAAACCTAGAATTTACTTATATTATTGAATATTTACAAATGAGAAATCATGTGTCAGTAGTTATCATCATAAGAGAGTAAGATGGAAATTCACATTTTGTGCTGGGATTTAATTAAGTTGGCCTTTGCAGGTCAGATCCCTGGGACCGCCCCAACTATTCCTGGAATGTTTCCTAACATGTTCCCATTGGCGTCTGGGCAGGTATTCCTTTGGTCTTATGTTTGAATATTTTCACAATATTTGATGTCCCCTACGCTCTGCAAATGTTTTGCTAAACATTTTTTTGGTTACCATGTAGCAGTTTGGAGCTCTTCCTGTCATGCCGGTTCAGGCAATGACCCAGCAGGTTGGGAGGACAAAGCATGTCCTTGTTTTTTTTTCCTTCTTTTTTCTTATTCTAATTTTGCTACTTTATTTATTTGTACGATAAAACATTTTACTTAAAATATTATAATTCCAGGCTACTAGACATGCTCGGCGGGTATATGTTGGTGGGCTTCCTCCTAGCGCAAATGAACAGGTTTATCTCTTTGCCTTACTGATTCTGCTACATTATTTCTCGGACAATACTTAGGTCCTCACCAGTGAGGATGTACACCATTCTAACGGTTGATTTGGACCAATAACACATGAGCACGTCATCTTTAATTACCAAATAAAAAATGGTGATTATATATTCACTTATCAAATCAGATATGGTAGTCAATTACCAAATCTGATTTGGTAATTAAAAGAGGACATACTCATTTATTATTGGTTCACATCACCTGTCAGAATGGTGTAGATCCTCACTAGTGAGGATCTAAGTATTGTCCTTATTTCTCACAGCGTTTACTTTTCTGGCTACCTTCGCTTTGTGGTTTCAGTAAGGGAGAAAACAATAAAATGGAAATGGAATTGCTTTTACTTTTTTGGTTATTGTAGAAGTAATAAGAAGGAAAAAGAAAGTAAGTGGAAATTTTCTATCGTACATATTTTCCATTTTCTCTTTCCTTTGTCTGTCTTTAGACAAATTTTATAATTTCATGAAAAATTAGAGATTTGGTTTTCATTATCATCTTCCTCCTTTTCATTTTCATTTGGCTTTTACTTTTCTTTTCTTCATTAAATCCATGAATCAAATTGAATCTTTGTTTTCTATTCTTTCTTTATTGAAAGGATGTAATTTTAGTCAAAACCTATTGATTCAGAAATTCCAGGTTATTTTGCGGCATGATCTTCTACACTGCTTCGATTTTTTACTTTGTACATTCTGTAATGTTCACAAGCTGTTTAAAATACTTGTATGGAAGCAGATCTTTCATACACTTTAACATAGGGGCAGTAAAGATGGAAAGGAAGAAAATAAAGAAGAGAAGACGGAAGGGAAAAAAGATTGTACAATTTTTAATTTTTTTAAAAGAAATTTCTCCTATATGGTGAGAGATGGGAACAAAAGAGTCGAAAAGGGAAGAGAAACTTGTTATGTTTTTTTGTTGGGTTGAGAACAGAAAGTGGTGATTTCTTATTTTTATTTTCTTTTTTAATTCTATTGTGTGTGCTTATATAAGCACTAAACACAGCAGTAGTGTTCTAAATTTTTCAATGCATTATTTAGGCTTTGGGTTGACACTTTCATTCCAGTCAGTAGTTGATATTTAACTTGGTGAAATAAGTGCAGCATTGAGGCTTGGATTTCATAAATAGATTTTTTATTTATTTTTAATTAATTGTTCCACCAGATTATGGAATTTGCCCCAAATGCGTTCAGCTTTGTTAATAATTTCTTGACTACTTATGCAGTCGGTGGCAACTTTCTTCAGCCATGTTATGTCTGCAATTGGAGGAAACACAGCTGGTCCAGGTATGTATCTATGGCATTTTTTCATCTTTTATCAGTTTCTTGTTGGAAAGATAGAGGGCCTACTCTCATTTATAATATTCAGGGGATGCTGTTGTCAATGTCTATATAAACCACGAGAAGAAATTTGCTTTTGTGGAGATGAGATCTGTCGAGGAAGCCAGTAATGCCATGGCCCTAGATGGCATTATCTTCGAGGTATTTGGGGGCTATTTTTCTTGAGTTTCCTTTCCCTATCATTTTTTGGCATCTCAAGTATGATATCATTTTGACACGGTTAGAAATAGGAAAAGCCTTCTGCATGTGCTGAAATCTTTTTATTTATTTTTTATCTTGCAAGATATCTAGATTTTTTTGCTGTTAGTAACCCTATGCATGTCATTTTTTATTTTACAAATTTTCTAAGTTATTTACTTTTCTTAAAAAAATCTAATTACTAGTTTTTTATAGATTTTTTGCTTGTGTGAATATTTTTAATGGGAATTGCAATTCTTTGTACATTGTACTGTTCTGTTTGTCTTTAATTTTCATATGTACAGGGAGCACCAGTTAAGGTCAGGAGGCCTAGTGATTACAATCCCTCTTTGGCTGCTACACTTGGTCCGAGCCAACCCAATCCCAGTTTGAACTTAGGTGCTGTTGGGCTAACACCAGGATCCGCTGGCGGGCTTGAGGGTCCTGATCGTATTTTTGTGGGTGGGCTCCCCTATTATTTCACAGAAGCACAGATCAGGGAGCTGCTCGAGTCGTTTGGGGCCCTTCGGGGCTTTGATTTAGTGAAAGATAGAGAAACAGGAAACTCGAAAGGCTATGCATTCTGCGTTTACCAGGATCTTTCAGTTACGGATATAGCTTGTGCAGCTCTAAATGGGATTAAAATGGGTGATAAAACTCTTACTGTGAGGCGGGCCAACCAGGGCGCTACCCAGCCTAAACCTGAACAAGAGAGTGTACTGTTGCATGCACAGCAACAAATAGCAATTCAGGTGTGAGAATTTATTTGTCTCGAGCATTTTACTCTGAAACTTGCTTAACCAACTGTAGGATTCATTTTCGTATATTTATCTATTTAGCTATATGCTATTTGGTTGTTTGGTTATGGTCTGCTGGTTAGTTCTTAATACCATTTTGTTTTGCAGAGGCTCATGTTACAACCAGCTGGTTCACTTGCCACTAAGGTTTTATGCTTAACCCAAGTGGTCACTGAGGATGAGCTCAAAGATGATGAGGACTATGAAGACATAGTGGAAGACATGAGAATGGAATGTGGAAAATTCGGTAAGTACTTTGAGCAGTCTGGTGTTCCATCTATTCTTTTATTTGCTTCTTTTACCTGAAAATCTGCACACATATTGATTTTCTATGTTTCATATCTTTCTGTTTTACAGCCTATTGTAGTCCCACATTCTGCTATACAGAATCAGGCCTAAAATACATTCAATACAGAAGACTCCATAACCTTCTATCTATATTCAACTGATACTCATTCTCTGTTTATTCTGAGAAATTTTTTGCATATCAAATTTTCATTGTATTTAATTTGCAGGTACTTTAGTGAACGTTGTAATCCCACGCCCAAATCCCAACGGTGAACCGGCTCCAGGGGTTGGAAAGGTTAGTATGAACTCTTAGTCTGCTTCTAATGTTAAAATTAGATACATGTATCTGGTATACCAAGTTGTTTTTGACCATATAAATATATAGGTAATATATTGAATGAAGATTGGATTTATTTATTTATTTTTTAATTTAATATTCTAACAATTGTCTAAATTTCTGGTGAAATTATATATTGCTTAGACTATCTGAAATTATGTCAAGCTCGTTTGTGCATAAACATAATACTAGCTATTCATTTGTTAATGGACGGCATAGCTTATATAACAATTTGATCTGAAAATGCTAATGAAAATTTTCTTGTTTCTTTTAGGTGTTTTTGGAGTATGCAGATCTTGATAGTGCCACGAAAGCTCGTACAGGCTTGAATGGTAGAAAATTTGGCGGGAATCAAGTCGTGGCTGTATTTTATCCCGAGAACAAGTTTAGTCAAAGGGAGTATGATGGCTAGTTTTCTCCTTTGACTCTGCCTGGATGTCAGTTCTTGGGTGATCTTGTCTCTTTAGGAGAAACTTTCTTGTGGATGATTTATTGTGATTTATGTTATTAATAACAGTTTAGCTGTTTCTTAATTTTTTTGATGGTCGTATTCGTCTGTTTTTTGGTTTTTTTTGGTTGCTATTTTGAACAATAATGTAGTAAAATTAAGTATCTCTTTGCATAAATGTGAAAATTAATGTGAGCTTGAAATAGTAGTAGTCGTGCACTTGATTGCAATATTGTTGTCATCTGTACCGCCAATTGAAATAAAAATTTCTACTCTACTCGTGTATGAGTTGCATGCTGGACATCTAGAAGTTAGAAACTTTGATTTCATCGAGGTGGTACATCTAATTATTTTTGTTGTGCCAAGTAAATATGGAAGGCTGTCGTTTGCCATGTGTTTTGCAGCACCGCACAATTCAGATTATGTAAAACATTGATCCAGCTGTAAATCATCAATTCGTGGGAACTATTATGTTTTAATACACGGTCACCAACTAACCTGATGTGCAAGTGTTGTAAAGAGAGGGCATCCCTTTAACCAGTTGTGGGATTGTATCAGTACAGAGGGGACTGAGTCCGACTTTGTTACTAATTGTTGTCGGATCTTGAGTTGTACTATATCGAGATCATAAGGAAGATTATCCTTTTAGCAATTGCAGACGTAAGATTGTCAAGGCTTCGTATATATAGTCATTTTTTTTTGTTTTTTGGGCTATCATTCATGTGATAATAGCAGCTTCTCTGTCTGAAATGCTGCTATTGGTTACAATAAGGCAAAAATTCATCACCAATTGGGTTGCTAATTGAGTACTCGTCACCGGAGCTATTTAAGATGTGATTCCCGGAAAACTTGAGGTCACACAAAATCATGCTTTTCCAATGAGTAATTTTGCAAGCCAACCCAACCATCGAATGGGTATAATCCTTTTGAGAAGAATCTATTTTTGAAACCCGGCCAATTGTTTCATTGGTATTGGTTGTATCGCTTACTTATCTGAACATCAATCTTTGGGATGCCTATGAGTCTCGGATTGAGGAGTTTGGAAGTGTTTGTAAGCCAGCTGCCAGCTATAGTAAGTAGTTCAATTGGTTGGGGAGCCAAGCCAGGTCGAATGCTTTTATCGGAATTGATACTCTAAGTTGCCTTGTCCCACGTGTTCATTTTTTTTAAACATTCATGTATTTGCCTCTTTGTTTGTATTTCGTTGTTTGATGCAAACGCTCCTCTTTAAAAAGAGAAGATGAGCAAAGGTGATAGACGGGCAGGGGACTGTTTGATAGATTTCAGTCAAATGCTTCGTCTCGGTCAAAGCATGGGAGAATAGCTCAAACAAAAAAATTTTGGTATCCATAGCGATATCAATATGAAAGAAGAATACTCATCCGAGCCCATGATGGCTCTTGGTCACGACTACGACCTTTTGGAAGAAAATACCACCCTCCCAGCCTCTATATGGGCTTCACCCACCTGATTTAAGATCAGACCCCACTCCTGCCCCTCTTCATGCAAAATAGATGCCCAAGCGATTCACAAACATTATCGAATGCTACTAGATAAGTCATTGACCATGCTCGATCCTATCTTTCATAAGGGAGTCTCTGCCTTTTAGATCTTCCTGCCTAGCCTTTTTAAGTACGAACCCCTTTAGAACCAAAGCAGCGAGCAGTTGAGCTTCCACTTTCATTTCCAAATGCCTACCACGAACTACTTTGTCTCTAGTGGGTCTCATTGGTTCCAGACCAGCCTCAAAAAGCAAAGGGAAGAGGGGCAAGCCTGTCTCGGCACTATGAAGAACAGAAAAAAGAGTCAATATGAAGCCTCCATTCCTAGGATTCACTTGCATTGTTGAATCTTTCGCGATTGAAGCAAGGGGTGTATAACTTGCACCAGTTTTTCCTAAGCCCACCCGCTGTTTTTGATTCAAAAGTGCTCCCACTGAATGAAAGGGAGGGGCTTTTCATAAAAATCCCTAGGAAACTTTAATTCAGTTGGTCTTATTTAATTTGACAGGATCTCCGGTCCAGTAATGGAGTTTGAGTACGCTCAAGGGAGTTGTGAGCCTAGTGCTAGCCTTGCTTCTGAGCCAGCGAGGTCAACCCCCCTTTTTCTTCGGTCTTAATTCTCTTGACATGATGCAATCTAAGAGAAACGAAAAGTGGAGACTTCACCAAATCTTAAAAATGCCCCCATGGGAGCTAGACCTAGACCAGTGACACGAGCTATTACGCTCTGTATTTAGTCAACAAATAAGGCTTTAGGGGATGGGATTGGTCAAATTACGCTGTGTATCGATTTTTGAAGTTTCCGTTTGTGGAACAAGGGGTTACTTACTTAGGGAGTGACTACGGTAGTTGAACCAATAGCTACAAAGGCATCTCAGAGTAGTCTTACAGAAGATTTTCACTCAAGAAATTCTTCCCCAGGAGTCAAGATGGGATTGACTTTTAAAAAAAGATAAGATGAGTGCAACGCGGTTGAGTGACGCGACCTAGTAATGTGGCGAACTAGAAGGATTTTGCCATATCCAGACTAATGCCAATCCAACCCATACGACTTTCATGTGTTGTGTATTCTATCAGTGCCTTGGGTAAATTACTACCTTTGTGATTTCTTAGTATACTCTATAAAAAACACTTACGATCTCTAGAGTTAAGGATTTGCCGGGCAGACATGCTAGTGTTTTCTTGGACACCTGATCCCATGCTGACTCATAACTGTCACCACGGAAGCGTGAACCTAATAGCTACCTCCTCCCAACTGGCCTTTTAGTAAGCACTCCCCTTGTTTTGACCTAATGAGCTTTCTTTACATTGAGTTAACCCGGCAGGTTTCGCCTAGATGCCTAGTAAAGAACGAGCTAGTGGGAAAGAGCTGGAGATCATGAAAAGGCATTTCCACACAAGGAGGCAGTCGGCCGGGAAGCTTTGCTTCTATAATGCCGACCAAAATAAAATCTCCCAAGTAAGAAAGAGATAGAATCTCACTAATTTAAAGGAAAAGGAGGGCTTCGATCCATTGTGATTTGGTTCCTTGGGATAGATGTAATACCCCAATAATTTTAAAAGATTTATTAATTAGGATTAATTATTTTATTTTATTTTTCAATGATTTATTTTATTTTATTGAGTGCTAGATTAATTATCTTATTTTAATTAAGTTATATTTCGTGATTATGTATGATGATTGATTGTTTGTGTGGTTGATTATTGATTGAATTATTGGTGTGTTGATTTTATTGGTATTATATGACTTAGTTGTAAATTCTTGTTTGTTTATGTGCTTCATGTAATTAGTTATTTTAATTTCTGTATTTAATTAATTATCTTATTTATTTAAATTAATTGGATTGGGCTTAAGGAAAGTTGGACCAAAAGATGTGGTCTTGGGCTTGTATGAAACCTTATTGGGTTAATTAATGAAGGTCCGTGGTTATTTAATTATTTAAATGATCACTTTTGTATCAATTATATATATATATATATATATATATATAATTATATATAAATATAATTAATTAATAATTGTTATGGAAAGATATATATATAGATATATATTTATTGATATTTATAAGTATATATGATTTAATTAACTAATGAGTTAATTATGGAAGGAATATATATTTATATATATATATATGTTTATAGATATAAATTATTTAAAGATTATTATTTTAATTCATAATACTAGTTGGAATATGATTTGGAATTTAAGGTATATAAAAATACACATAAGGCTTTAGGGTTAAAGGTTTTACACGTTAGAAAAATAAAACAGACAGAGAGAGAGGAAGAAGAAGGACTGACAAGGAGGAGGTCGGATCTGAAAAGGAGGACGTCGGAATTGGAAGAGATAATTAAAGCTTAAAGCGTCGGTTTCGTTTCGAAACCTTCAGGCGAGTTTTCTCTAACTTTCCTCTTAGAACTCATAAGGATTTCACCTTGAGTATCAAGGCTTTAATTAAATTTATTTGTTTAAAAATTATGGTTAGATCAGAATAATTAAAAAGTATAAACTATTATATTTGATTTTTAGATTATTCAATTTTAATTGATATATATAGGTGTTATGTATATTTTAAAATCAATCTATAGGTGGATTTGTGACCCAAGAGAGTTAATTATGGTTTCTTTATTTTCTAGAATTGTTCTGTAATTTTTTGGAATTTTTCTGATATTTTTAGGAATTTATTAGGATTTATTTTCCTATTATTTGTTAGGAAAATAATTATATATATATATATATATATATATATATATATATATATATATATATATACACTAGGTAACTGGCGCATGTGGAGCGGCGGCACAATAAAGAATTGATCCAGTGCGGCGCGGTGTAGGATAATAGGGTGTATACGCCAATTAGGGTCATTTGATTAATTAAACTTTTGTGAATTGATATGGTGCATCGCGGCGCATAAAATTTTGGTGCGCATGTGTATCTGGACCATAGAAGTGGTCTGGTCAACTATGGGATTATTTGGTGTATTGCAGACCATGAGAAGATGGTGCACTCGCTGATCTGGACCTTAGATCTACTATAGTTAATAGAAAATAATCTAGTGTGAGCGTGTTCATTTGCGCACTCATTTATGACCATTGGATGCGGCATAAAGGAAGTGATGGATTCAGTGTGGTGAGCTCATGGTAGCTGAAAGAGCTTAGCTAATACCAGCACACAAGGAGGCTTGAATCCAGCGCGTGCAAGTGCATAGTAAGCACGTGGGCGCGCGTGGGAAACTATGTTGGCCTAATTCGACACTAGAAATTAAAACGGTCATAACTTAGTCATTTTAAATCGAAATTGGGTCATTCTTGAGCTCAAATTCAAGGATTTTTCGTCTTCTTTCCAATGGTACCAATTTCATTATCAGATTCCCATCCTACTAGGAGATATTTATGTTTTAGTGAGAAAGTGTCGGAAAACTATTTAAACCAATATGGAGTATTTAAAGGAAACTATTTCTGACATATTTAGTTGCACTAATTTGTGTAAATATAATAAATTAATAATTTGTTATGGAAGGAAGTGTATATATATATATATATATATATAAAATTATTTATATATGTGTATATATAGTTTAATTTGTCTATGAGTTGTAGGGAAGGATGAATACATATATATATATATATATATATATATATATGTATGTATGTATGTATGTATATTGATTTTAAATAATCAAGGATTATTAAAGAATGTGTTAAACACATATATACATTAAATAACATATGTGTAGGTATATATATATATAAATCATTTAAGATGATTAATATTATCATTCTTATTTGGCATATCTTAATAGGCTGGTTGTTAAATTAATGATATGCGTATAATATGCATGTGATGGCTATGTATGATTTAGCGTATTGTTAATTTTAAAGTTAATTCATGGTTAAAGTGTGGGCATGGATGAATTGTCAAATGATTAAATATATTACCTAAATATTTGTATGAATAGAATACATATATGGAAAGCATGGATGAATTGCTAATTAAATGTATGAATAAATATACCTGTGGAGGCATGGTTGAATTGCCAATGTATAAATATACATACACGGAGGCATGGTTGAATTGCCAATGTATAAATAAATATACTTATGGATGCATGGTTGAATTGCCAATATATAAATAAAAATATTTACAATGGCATGGTTGATTTGCCAAAGCATAATTACGTTGTTATGTGTTAGATGATTAAAATATCATCTATGGTTGTTGTATGTATGGATTGGATTAGGGTTAGATATTATTAAATGAGAATAGTTTAGTACTTACTGGTTAGTGTATTATTTTACATTAATAAAATAATATTGGGGAAGACGTGGATGATTTGTCAAAACTTGGATTTTGGATATGTGATTTAAACAATTAAAATCATTATCGGGTTGGGATTAAATAGAGTATTTCTTTTATTATAATTTGTTGTTTAAATGATTAGACAACTGACTAGGATGGGATTAAGGTCAAAGGAGTTTTTATAAAATGAAATGGTAGATTGGTCTAGGTATGAATATTATTTTAATAATTATTTAATAGGTATGGAAATTTAATAAACCTATTAATGGATGTGATTAGTATAGTATATATAATTATATATAGACATGTATATCGTGCTTTATTAAAGTTAAAATTTTATTAGGTTTGGTTTTGATCAGAGATGATCTGCTTATTGGTTTTCAGAGGCCTGGTAGAGTGAACTTGCTCGTAGGGTTTAACCCACGATTTATTTTTCAGGTTATTAGAGGTTCCAGTCTCGAGGTTGAGGATCCGCAGCTGGGAGACTGTCATTCGTCTATTCATCTTGTGTACTTTTAAATAGTATTGGATTATTGGATAATGTTTTAAGGGGTCCTTGAGTTATGGGATTTCCGAATTGTAATTGTTGGAGAATCATTAAGTAATATTTATTTATTAGTTTTCTTCAGCGGTTTATTTATTCTTTATTATTCATCTTTGTATTCTGTGCTTGTTAAATACTTAAATTGTTTTGATATCCCTTGATTTTGTGCGCGGACTTGATCAATCCGTGTTCCAAAATTAGGGGGTATCACAATAGATCTATGCCATAAAACAGAGAGCTCGTAGGCCTGATTCTGCAAATCAAAGAACTATTACTTAATTCCCATTCATCTGAAAGTCGTATTTGAGTACAGAACAGAGGCATTCTAGGCCGACTGCACTAGTGACCCCCGAAGCGATCTTCTTCTAGTTGCGGGACAAAATCCGACAGCTTATTGCTGGCTTTGAATAACCAGCCCGGAAATAAGCTCCATTCTTCCATAACATAACGGGGCAGGGTTGCACGCGAGCTGAGTGACGTAGGTGACTTTTTTTCTGGAAAACTTTCAGGGTTTATAGGGGTGAAAGGTGTAACGGAGAATCAACATCTGTGTGCGAGACTCGCGTTGTTTTGGACCATATTTGCTTTGTTTTGTTAGTTCATGCTTATGCTTTGAACTCACTCGCATCTTCCTCAACGTGATAAATAAAAAAGAGGATTATTGGCGTTGTACACAGAGATTCGAATTCCATCTATAAACGCAAATACATGTCAATTAATTAGAAGTGATTTTTGAAGTCCAATTATGAGTTGGAAATCACTCGTAGTGCTTAAAGGAAAATGAATCACCAAAATGCGTTGTAAATGACTCGCAGCTCTTTAACAAAAGCAAGGTAGTAAGAGCAGAATTCGAAACAGTCGAACTTCTTATTAATAGTCGCACGTAAGCATTATTAACATCAACGGTAACATCTCCAACAAGCCTAACCCTCAGGTTTGATCTGACAGCTTTGTTCGTCCTAATCTTTGGTTCATCACAAGTGTCAAGAGTACGCTCGAGGGAGTTGTGAGCCTAGTGCTAGCCTTGCTTCTGAGCCAGTGAGGTCAACCCCCCTTTTTCTTCGGTCTTAATTCTCTTGACATGATGCAATCTAAGAGAAACGAAAAGTGGAGACTTCACCAAATCTTAAAAATGCCCCCATGGGAGCTAGACCTAGACCAGTGACATGAGTTATTACACTCTGTATTTAGTCAACAAATAAGGCTTTGGGGGATGGGATTGGTCAAATTACGCTGTGCATCGATTTTTGAAGTTTCCGTTTGTGGAACAAGGGGTTACTTACTTAGGGAGTGACTACGGTAGTAGAACCAATAGCTACAAAGGCATCTCAGAGTAGTCTTACAGAAAATTTTCACTCAAGAAATTCTTCCCCGGGAGTCAAGATGGGATTGACTTTATTTGTTTGTACGATAAAACATTTTACTTAAAATATTATAATTCCAGGCTACTAGACATGCTCGGCAGGTATATGTTGGTGGGCTTCCTCCTAGCGCAAATGAACAGGTTTATCTCTTTGCCTTACTGATTCTGCTACATTATTTCTGGGACAATACTTAGATCCTCACCAGTGAGGATGTACACTATCCTAACTATTGATTTGGACTAATAACACATGAGCACATCATCTTTAATTACCAAATAAAAAATGGTGGTTATATATTCACTTATCAAATCAGATATGGTAGTCAATTACCAAATCTGATTTGGTAATTAAAAGAGGACATACTCATTTATTATTGGTCCACATCACCTGTCAGAATTGTGTACATCTTCACTAGTGAGAATCTAAGTATTGTCTTTATTCCTCACAACGTGCACTTGTTTTGTGGTTTTAGTAAGGGAGAAAACAATAAAATGCAAATTGAATTGCTTTCACTTTTTTGGTTATTGTAGAAGTAATAAGACGGAAAAAGAAAGTAAGTTTTGAAATTTTCTTTCGTACTATTTTCCATTTTCTCTTTCCTTTGTCTTTTGACATATTTTATAATTTCATGAAAAATAAGAGATTTGGTTTTTGTTATCATCTTCCTCCCTTTCATTTTCATTATGCTTTTACTTTTCTTTTCTTCATTAAATCCATGAATCAAATTGAATCTTTGTTTCCTATTCTTTCTTTTATTGAAAGGATGTAATTTTAGTCAAAACCTATTGATTCAGAAATTCCAGGTTATTTTGCAGCATGATCTTCTACACTGCTCCGATTTTTTACTTTGTACATTCTGTAATGTTCAAAAGCTGTTTAAAATACTTGTATGGAAGCAGATCTTTCACACACTTTAACATAGGGGCAGTAAAGATGGAAAGGAAGAAAATAAAGAAGAGAAGACGGAAGGGAAAAAAGATTGTACAATTTTTAATTTTTTTAAAAGAAATTTCTCCTATATGGTGAGAGATGAGAACAAAAGAGTTGAAAAGGGAAGAGAAACTTGTTATGTTGTTTTGTTGGGTTGAGAACAGAAAGTGGTGATTTCTTATTTTTATTTTCATATGTACAGGGAGCACCAGTTAAGGTCAGGAGGCCCAGTGATTACAATCCCTCTTTGGCTGCTACACTTGGTCCGAGCCAACCCAATCCCAGTTTGAACTTAGGTGCTGTTGGGCTAACACCAGGATCCGCTGGCGGGCTTGAGGGTCCTGATCGTATTTTTGTGGGTGGGCTCCCCTATTATTTCACAGAAGCACAGACCAGGGAGCTGCTCGAGTCGTTTGGGCCCCTTCGGGGGCTTTGATTTAGTGAAAGATAGAGAAACAGGAAACTCGAAAGGCTATGCATTTACCAGGATATAGCTTGTGCAGCTCTAAATGGGATTAAAATGGGTGATAAAACTCTTACTGTGAGGCGTGCCAACCAGGGCGCTACCCAGCCTAAACCTGAACAAGATAGTGTACTGTTGCATGCACAGCAACAAATAGCAATTCAGGTGTGAGAATTTATTTGTCTCCACCATTTTACTCTGAAACTTGCTTAACCAACTGTAGGATTCATTTTCGTATATTTATCTATTTAGCTATATGCTATTTGGTTGTTTGGTTAAGGTCTGCTGGTTAGTTCTTAATACCATTTTGTTTTGCAGAGGCTCATGTTACAACCAGCTGGTTCACTTGCCACTAAGGTTTTATGCTTAACCCAAGTGGTCACTGAGGATGAGCTCAAAGATGATGAGGACTATGAAGACATAGTGGAAGACATGAGAATGGAATGTGGAAAATTCGGTAAGTACTTTGAGCAAACTGGTGTTCCATCTATTCTTTTATTTGCTTCTTTTACCTGAAAATCTGCACACATATTGATTTTCTAAGTTTCATATCTTTCTGTTTTACAGCCTATTGTAGTCCCACATTCTGCTATACAGAATCAGGCCTAACATACATTCAATACAGAAGACTCCATAACCTTCTATCTATATTCAACTGATACTCATTCTCTGTTTATTCTGAGAAATTTTTTGCATATCAAATTTTCATTGTATTTAATTTGCAGGTACTTTAGTGAACGTTGTAATCCCACGCCCAAATCCCAACGGTGAACCGGCTCCAGGGGTTGGAAAGGTTAGTATGAACTCTTAGTCTGCTTCTAATGTTAAAATTAGATACATGTATCTGGTATACCAAGTTGATTTTGACCAGATAAATATATAGTTAATGTATTGAATGAAGATTGGATATATATATATTTTTTTTAAATTTAATATTCTAACAATTGTTTAAATTTCTGGTGAAATTATATATAGCTTAGACTATCTGAAATTATTTCAAAGTTTGTTCATGCATAAACATAATACTAGCTATTCATTTGTTAATGGAACAATTTGATCTGCAAATGCTAATGAAAATTTTCTTGTTTCTTTTAGGTGTTTTTGGAGTATGCAGATCTTGATAGTGCCACGAAAGCTCATACAGGGTTAAATGATATAAAATTTGGCGGGAATCGAGTAGTAGCTGTATTTTATCCCGAGAACAAGTTTAGTCAAAGGGAGTATGATGGCTAAGTTTTCTCCTTTGACTCTGCCTGGATGTCAGTTCCTTGGGTGATCTCGTCTCTTTAGGAGAAACTTTCTTGTGGATGATTTATTGTGATTTATGTTCTTAATAACAGTTTAGCTGTTTCTTAATTTTTTTGATGGTCCTATTCGTCTTTCTGTTTTTTTTTGGTTGCGATTTTGAACAATAATGTAGTAAAATTCAGTATTTCTTTACATAAATGTGAAAATTAATGTGAGCTTGAAATAGTAGTAGTCGTGCACTTGATTGCAATAGTTGTAGTCCGGCTTTGTTACTAATTGTTATCGGATCTTGAGTTGTACTTCCGTATAAGCCCATAAATCTTTCCTATTAATAAGGAAGATGATACTTTGGGCAACTGCAGACGTAAAATTTTGTTTGATGTCAGAAAATTGTGAGAGGTATTGAGCCCAAGCTATCTAGTAAAACTCCTCCTGCTCCTCCTTCAGTTTGAAAATGACAAAGCTGCCACCAAGCGGTCGAGATGAAACCTACCAATCACCACGTCGGGCACGGCATATGCATCGGCCTAGAACTGGGAAGTCACCTTGCTCACAATAGATGAAGACGTAGTCAAAAAGCTCTCCGATTTCGAGCTTTCCAAATGCACCACCAACAAAAAGAAAGACCAAACACAAGAAAGCATTAAAATCGCCCATAGAGATCAATTTTGAAAGGGGACAATTTCCATACATCAATAGAATGTGAACAAAAGATGTTCAACATTCTCCTCCTCTATTCCACAACAATATGGTTTCATAATTGTTGAGCAAATTAAAACATGACATTGCAAAAGTAGGGACAACAGTTAACAGGAATCCCGTTTCTCCAACGGCTGAAACAAACTCCAAGTCCAACCAACTTCACAAGTACATAGAACAATGATGGAGAGGATCCTCTCCATTCCCTTCTCTCTCCTATTCTTTTCAATTTTGAATCTAAAGGGTTAGAAATACACACCCAATTAAATTATATAGGCATAATTACAATATAGTGAGTTTGCGTATAATACATATTTTTATCATTGGATTGACCATGCATTCAAGGGTCGTGATATTCAGACAGAACAGTTTGACCTACTTACTAGACAGAATACATGTGGCATACATCTGGCAAAAAATTAATTCAATTTGGCATCAAAATCATCACACGTTGTCCATTCATCTTCTCTCCTTGGAACAAACTGATATGAAGAAAGCTGTTTCAGTGTACTCGATCCAAGTGCAGAGCTTCATCAAACCCATTTCCTGCGTTCTCAAGTTCAAGTCCGGCGAGCATCCGAACAACAACCAACCAAGGAAATCACACAGTCCAAGTGTGCTTCTTCAATGGCAAAGCTCATTGACTGACCCATCAACTCTGGCGCGTTTCAGCTCCGATAATCAAACGGCGGAATCCTCCGGATCGCATTCCCAACACTAATACATTACACGCCTGACTAATTTGCACGGGTCAACTCAACTCCGGCGACATCCACAGCAATCCGTCCTTGATGGAATTCAACTGTCGGCAACCATAAACCGTCGGCCGGTGCTTGTTTTCTCCATCGTCTGTGTCTCTCCGTCGCCAATCTGCTTTCTTTTTACAAATGGGTTTTGAGCAGAGTGGAACATTTTTGCATAATTAATACACGGCACGGATCCTACTAGCAGTCCTTGGTTAACAGTAGGAAAAAGAAATCGAATAATAATAATAAAAAAAATCGATCAGAGTTTCGTTGCCGACACCGCCATCGATTTTTGACACCCCAAATTTGGCATTCCCGGTCTTCTAGAGAGAAAATCGAAACTAGAGCGAAAATCGCAGATGGGTGAAGAGAGAGAGAGAGACTGGGGCCCATTCTTTTTGCTAGCTAGATGCTACATAGGAATCTACCTAACAAATCGGGTAAATCCATCGGGCGTAAATATCATTTTTCCTGCATTCAATACATTATTCTTCCATATTAGTAAATGATATGACAGAATCTTTATAAGCTCAAGGTATTATTCCAAACGAAATAAAAGAAAAAAGGGATAACTAATATTTTGTTTTTA
This sequence comes from Cornus florida, assembly GCF_030987335.1. Classification (NCBI taxonomy): domain Eukaryota; kingdom Viridiplantae; phylum Streptophyta; class Magnoliopsida; order Cornales; family Cornaceae; genus Cornus; species Cornus florida. Next base: position 126,702,816 of record NW_026775581.1, read on the forward strand.
ATTGAGAAAAGAAAATACTCCTAAAGGATAAGGAGTGATTTTAAAGGATAATTTAATTATTTTTACTATCCTTTTTATAGTGAAATTATTTAAAGAGAAAGGTTTACAATTTTGAAACTTTCATAATAATATAAATAGCATTAACCTTATAAAAATATATATGAATATGATAATAAATTAGTTAAAGTAATTACTTTTATTTTAACTCTTCTTCAAGAATGTCATCATTTCTTTTATTTTCCTTAAAAATAAAAACAAAAAAGCCAAAAACAAAAGAAAAGAAAACAAACATTATTAATTCATTATTGTACATTTATACTTGTAAATAGAAGGTGGACTCGAAGAGTCTGGAAGGAGAGCGAGAGAGAAGAAGACGATGACGACTCGAATAGCTCCGGGGGTCGGAGCGAACCTGCTCGGCCAACACTCTGCTGAAAGGGACCAAGAAGCCACCGTCTACGTCGGCAACCTCGATCCTCAGGTTTTTCCTCCCTCAGTTCATTTCGCTATTCTTTTTATTCTTTCTATAAAACTTCTTTTACAAATTTGAGTTTTTTTCTCACATGCAATTTTATCATAGGGATTGTATATATGTATATACAACACACCAATGTTGAAAACGTAGTTTTCAATTTCCAACTAAAACAAAACTCAGATAAAATAAGAACTACAGTCTATTTGCATGCCCATTTCTTTTTTTAGTGAAATTTGAAGTTGTAAATTGGCGTTGTCAGCCATGTTTCATATATTTTTGTGCTTTTGGAGTTCTTAATCGTTCATATGGAATGCTTCATAGTGAAATTTAGGACCCGTTATAATTTAAAATTGAGTGCTTGTTGAATTTGCATGGATTTGATATTTGTGTGAATGTTCCAACTGCTTGCGTATGGCTCTGATTTATGCATTCTTACTTAATAGAAATAAAAGTATTGAGTGAATCAGTCACTTTGTGTGCCATGTTTTGGCTTCGATTTGTGGGGGTGTATATTGTGCAGAATATGATTTTTCTAATAAACAATGCTTTTGTTTCTTGACAGTATAAAGCCATTCTGTGTTGCATAAGTTACTAGTGGTTGTGATTACCGGATATCCTTTTTCATATCAAAGGTATGGTATACTGAAATGTAGTCGTAAATTTTGATTATAAATAAAGGTTTCTTTAATCTTCTCCACCCATCACCCGTGTAAGCAGGAGGGCATACAATGGTTAATACACTCTCTTTTTCTTTTCTTTTTTCTTCTTTTTTTACCTTCATTGTTCTGCCAGGTTTAATTTCAATTGAACCCTGGTATTGGGGTGCAACTACATAATAGCGAACTAAATAAATTAGGAAAAATTGAAGTAAAATGGCTCAAGTAGTCAAGTGTAGCACGAGTTACTTGCTTCTTGTAATAAGGGTAATTCAACTATCAGCTCCACCAGAAACATTAATGGAATGCCTTCTTCATGGATAAAAACTATTCTACAGCTCTCATTACGCAAAAAAAAAAAAAAAAAAAAAAAAAAAAAGAAGCTGCTATATTACTGAGTCACTGCTCATACAAAGCAACACTGACATACACTTGGTGCATTTTTTATGCAGAACACCACTAGTAAACTTATGATTATACCATCTACAATTAGGTCTCTTGTGCAAAGAGGTTATCAAAAAGCTTGTGAAGTTGAGGTATTTAAAAAGTAGGAGAAATAATATATATGGTTTGAAGAGGAAAGCTTGAAGTTGGCTTCATTTTGGAAGTGTTAGGTTGCAGGAAATTTAGAAATAAAGTGCCATAATTTCTATAAGAAAAATGTGGTCAAACCCAGCAACAACTCTTTTGGAATTTAGTTTTAAACTATAGGCTAACCGGTAACAGAATTGATTAAGGTGACCAGGGCATTGTACCATAGGATTTTTGTCATAATACTTACATTATAACTAAACTTCTTTCCAAGTTTGTATTTTTCACGCTTTGCATCAATTAATCTCCTAGTAGCCGCACTTTCACTTACCCTGCTTGAACACTAGGATACTCCATTTTTTTTTGTTGGATTTTTTTTAAGGGATATGAGATAGCTTTATCATTAAGGATTCCCAAAAATCTTTCTATGATTGGTTTAACTTTTATGTGGCTAATTCTTGTTGTCTATCTGCCTGTAGGTAACTGAAGAGTTACTGTGGGAATTGTTTGTTCAAGCAGGCCCTGTTGGTAAGTTCCAGTTCTCCATCATTTTGAAAGCACAGTTTAATAATTTTAAGGAAAATGCTAAAATGCATATAAAGATATGCTATAAAGCATGCTTGGAGAACTTGGCTGTATTTTCAAATTGTTGGACATCAATAAGGTTAACATTCATCATGTTCTATGGATCCTTATTTATTATTAATACTTACTACCTAGTGACTATATACATGAGATGGCCCCCATTCAGGCACTTTGCTCCCTTCTACCTCTCTTTCCTTAATTTTTCAAATTGTAACGTACCTCAAACTTAGGCTAGGATTTATCCTTCATTTCTTTTAGTCATATTTTTTTCTGCCGCTAGTCACTGGTTTGGTTGTCAAATTTTATATCTGATGGGACAAAATTTATGGATTAAGTTGGTTAACAGCTAACATCTCAGTGTGCTGGATTGAGATTTGCCTTTATATGTTAAACATTGTTTGTGAGCCAGTGTTCATCTTTAAATGGTAAAACAAAAAGATGAATCTTACAAATCTCATTAACTCTGTAAATAGTTGTATAGGAGGTCCGCTTTTGGATGTTACACAGTATTGGAGTAACTTAGTTCTGTGTAACAGAAAGAAGCAAAATGAAGTGGTAAATTGAAGTGTAGAAGCTGGGTATAGAGGGATGGCATATGCAATATTTGGATGATTTGGGTTTGTTTACCTTTGCTAAGATGGGTTTTTTTTTTATTTTTATGCAAATTCATAATATTGTTCTGTGACAATCAAGCTGTTATGTATATTGCTTTTTATCCAGTAGTATTTTAGAGAATCAAATGTATGGAGGTAGATTATCACTTTGTGTGAGATATTGTGAACATAAAGAAGATTGTTACTGTTTATATGAAATCTGAAGACATGGTAGTGTATTCTCTCTAAAACATATTCTTGTGCACAAAAATTGCTTTATTGTTTCTTGAAAAGTTTATACTATGATAACTTTCAATTTTTGTAAATTACACTTAGTTGTGTATATGTAACCAACCAACTCCTTAAAATGTTTTTTAGAAAAGAATTTCAATGTTCACGCTCACGCCCCCCAAGAATTTGAAATTGTAATATTGTTATTGAAAAAGAATTTGAATGTTCTAGGCCCTTGAAATTCCTAGAATGTGTGATTTTCATATTTCTCCTTTCTTTTCCAGTTAATGTTTATGTCCCCAAGGATAGAGTCATGAATCTTCATCAAGGATATGGCTTTATTGAATTCCAAAGTGAAGAAGATGCCGACTATGTAAGTTTTGCTTGTGGTGATAGCCATTCTTTCCATATTTGCTAAACTACTTGTTTAGTTGTTCGGTCTATTTGTTGAATTTAGGGATATGAATCCTACTGTGAGTCCTTTAGTTTTGATTAATGATCTTTTTTCCTTTGATAATGCAGGCTATAAAAGTTCTAAATATGATTAAACTTTATGGGAAGCCCATACGAGTGAATAAGGTGTGGAAGTTTATTTTTCTTGTGCATTAATTCTGATCTCTTAATGATTTGAACACGCCATTTTAGTAGTCTCTGCATAGGTTAAATGCAAAAATCTGATGATATTTTTTTGGTTCTTTATTGGTTCCAGGCGTCCCAAGATAAAAAGAGCTTGGCTGTTGGAGCCAACCTTTTTGTTGGCAATCTTGACCCTGTAAGATTGTAGATTTTTGAAACTACTTGCTCAAACCTACATCCACTTTGATTCAACATATGTTATGTATGTGTGTATATAAGTGTGTGTGTGTGTGTGTGTGTGTGTGTATATATCCAAAATCTGTCACACTACAGACAAGCAATCCTATCCATACATGTATTACAGACTCCTGCTATATACCTGTACAGTTCAACTCTTGCAACTCTGAAACTGACTCCCACACATTTTGTGCAGGATGTGGATGAGAAACTTCTGTATGATAGTTTCAGTGCATTTGGAGTCATTGTCACAAACCCAAAGGTCATGCTTCATCTGCTTTTTTCTTTAATTTTCATGATATTATAGCTGTGTACTTCCGAGTCTTCGGCTCAATTAGTATCTCCTTCTCCTTCCACGTGGTGGGTTGAGGGTTCAACTAGTTTGTCTGTGTGTATATCTTACCTACCAAAAGAAGATACATGCAGCAGATTTGTTGTTATATACCTAGAATTGAGAAACAATTGCTACAATCTTCCCTTTCTTAAAAGTTTATTGCATCCTGTTTTCATATGTTTAGATTGTTGGCCTTCTGTTTAGAAAATTCTACTACATATGCCATAAACACCGGCCTTTCTTTTGCCTATGTATGTTTTCTTGATCAGTATGAGATAATTTTTGGTTAAGAGAATTAAGGGGCTCTGGGAATCTTAAGAATTGGTCCATGCCACGGTCCCAGTTCATTTTATTTGCTAGTGCACAGGAAAACTAAAACCAACTCTATTTGTAAATTAGGCTTCTTTTTTCACATGGTTGCAACTAGGCCAGGTTCAATTTGGTCCCCTCTGAACCTTTAGCATGGCTAGGCATGTGTGATTGTAAACCCAACCCAACCTGACTTTTGGATGGTTTTGGGCAGATATCTCACAATGTTTTGTATATATACACTTCCTCTCCTAAGTCAGGGGATCTTTGGGCTTAGGTTGGAGGTTTTATTAAATCATTGTGGCTCTACCACTCTAGTATGAATCTGAGGTAAAAAAATAAAATAAAATGGTCCATCATTTCTTTTGTGGATGGCACAATAGATGTTCAATTTGGAAAATCAATATACAAAGAAAATTTCAAAATTCCCATCTTCAATAGATATAAATGGATTAATTAATGTGAAAAATGCTTTTGGATTTCACTGAAGTGTCAATGCATCGAATGCTTGTTTCCCTAGAGTTGGAATTTCTAAGATGAAATACTTTCTTTGGACAGGAAATATTTGATGTGTTGTTCATATAAATTGTTGATTTGGAAGTTAATATTATTTGGTAACGACATTGGTTGCTTCTTTATATGTTTTCATTCTAATCTAAATACTAATCCTTTGGTCTCTCTCTCTCTCTCTCTCTCTCTCTCTCTCTCTATGTACAACATAGCTGCAACACTTCTCCTCCTCATGCCAAACTAAAGCAATCGCGGCTTCGCTTGTCTACTGTATTTCAAGCTTTGGCCTAAGAGTGAATGGGTATATTTGTCCTGAGAAAACTTTTAATAGGGCATTTTGGTAATTTTACAACATATATCTAAGGTCTAAATAGGCCTTTTCAACAATTCAAGGGGGTTGAATAGTTCATTTCACAGGGTGTCAGGTGATAGTCCCAATAACTAGTTAACGGAAGAGGGGTGGTATCACTCCCCAAACCGTTGCGGGTGTATGTATTGGTTTCCGCAGATATAGCAGCCGTGTGTAATAAGGGCAAAGCTCAGTGGCGTCAGTGTAATTTACACTAATTACTATTATAGTGATGAATGTAGGAGTTTCTGTAAAAATAATGATGATGTTTTATGTCTGTGACCTTTCTGGTGGATCTCGTGGTGCATGTGTTTTATCTTTCTTTTATAGGCAACATTTTAGCAAATGAAAATGTAACACCCCCCACATTTTCCACGCATAAATTGATCAGGCTTATACATGAAAAACGAGGGATATCAAAAACAATTGGCAATATACAAGCATGGAATACAAAATGATGATAACAAAAGAATTTAGACAGGAAAGGAACACTAAATAATACAACATCCATCCATCCTTTATTTAATACAGTACTCCATTACAACTTCAAGGATCCCTAAATATAACCCTGAGAGTTCAACGTCAAAAGTAAATAAAAACTGAAACTGGAGTAATACATAAAACTTCTACCCTGAACTGGATCGTAAGAGTAGATGAGTTCGGATGGTGGTCCCTCACTGCTAACCTCAACCTTGGAACGGGTACTGACAGTATCCTGAAATAACAACAATGGTGGGTCAACCCCACGAGCAAGTCCTCTCTACTATGACCCAAATCAGAGAATCAAATAAATTAATCATTTATATCCGGATGAGTACTATATCTGTATACATCCTAAGGGAACCATCCACTGTATAACATGACCTCAACCAGAATAGACGGTGATCACTTAGACTCACACTAGGTGGTTAAGTGTCGTCTTTCCCTACCCGGGAAATCAGCTATTATACATGGTGCACGATACTGACAACACAGACTATAACGAACTACACAGTGATAACACCTCTCAAAGTACTGATGAATATACTGAGCATATAAATTAGGCAACACATGCCAATAATATTACTAAACATACTGAGCATGTCAATTAGGCAACACATGCCAATAATATTGAACCACATACCCCGACAGCCACACATCTGTCTATAGCAACGAATGCATAAGGTATAAATGAGTCTAAACTTATTAGCCCGCTCACATGGTTCTATATGGCAACACATCCATGTAATATAAATGCGACATAATTGAAACAGTCCATTTATTCCCTGAAATGCACGCAGCATAATAATCATGGTTTATATACGATTAACAGTATAACTATTCCATAATATATAATGGATCATTTATATGAATGAAATCAAGCACTAATTAACTTAACATTAATGGTTTATTACAGTTTAATAAAATAATAATACCATTTACAGTCGTTTAACTTAATTACATACGTTTACTAGCGATTCGCCCTTTAATTGATACAATTAATATTTAGAAATATTAATCGGACCATTATAATAGTTAACGAGAAATAAAATAATAATATAATGTCTCGTTAATTCCAAAAATGCCAACCCGAGGCCCCAAAATGTATAGTGAAGGTCCTGGTAATGACAAAACAGTCCCTAGGGGTATTCTGGACTTTTCCAGCAGCTGCAGAGGCCCTTCACGCGCCCCCACGCGCCTCCCAGAGCTCCCCACACGCGCCGCCAAGCTTTCCCACTCTCCCACGAGCTCACACGCACTTGCACGCGCGTTTGGAGAGTTCCATGCTCGCGCACGCGCTCCCACGCGCGTCTGGAATCAGTCACGCGCGCGCACGCGCTGCCACGCGCGCACTAATGGTTCCTTGCTGACGCGGCGACCTCCGGTTGGTTGGCTGCATCATCTTTCCTACATGCGCGCCACACAGGATCAATCCACCTACCTTCCCTCCATCCAACGCTCACGGATCCGGGTGTACCGCGGTAACATGGACCGCGGTGCACCGGATCAATCGCTGCTGTTTAATGGTCCAGATGCGCGCGCATACCCTCCTATGGTGCGCCGCATCACACCGGATCACTCCGGTCATCTCCCCCATTGTCGGCGACCGGAAAACTCGCCGGAAGGTCGCCGGAAATTGCAGAAAAGCCCCGGAAAAATTTAGAAAATTCTAGAAAAATCCTTAAAGCCTTATTTAATTATTTTCGGCCATTATTAATTTCATAGGATATTAAATAAATATATACCATCCTATATAATTAAAATTTCATTAATTTAATAAGATAAAATTTATAATTTATTAATCTACTAACCTTGGCTCTATGCATACAAATAAACTAAACAATTAATTTATTAATTCAAAGGGGAAAAGTAGATAATAACTTTCCTTTTTGGATTTAAAATAAATCCGCCGGTTGCGCGTAGTCGGGTAAATTTTTCCTACACCGGTCTAAGCTCCTTTCTTTCTTTCTCTTCCTTTCCACACTTTTACAATGGTTTACTAAAATTTATAATTTGTGTCTAACTCCCTTTTCTTCCTTCTAAGGTAGGCTAGCTAATTTATATACAAATTATATAATATAAATATTACAAATATCTATTTTTTTGTATTTAAGTAACCACATTCCCAACCATATGGCTTTAAGGCAAGCAAGCCAAGTCAAGCAAGATGTCCTAAGGTAAATCCTATCCTAAGATTTAATTTCTTCATCATTACATTGATTTAATACTATTATTATTTATTATAATTATTATTATTATTATTATTATTAATAAACTATTATAATTATTATAATTATAAATATAATTATTATATTATTATTTTTATTCAATACAAATTAAATACTTTAATTAAATAATAATAATTAATCTAAAACATAACCAATAAAAATATCAAAACTAATCATTATACTATATAAAACATAAAATCAATAGTACATGCACGAATAAATAAAATTAATTAACTAATCTAACATATATAATTACAAGGTGAATAAATCTACACATTAAAGGATTAACCTAACACAAAATTAATTTAAATACACTCTTTAAAATTACGGGGTATTACATTCTCCCCCCCTAATAAAGGAATTTCGTTCCCGAAATTCACTACATACCTGTATTAAAAAGCTCTGGATACCTGGCACGGATAATATCTTCCCGTTCCCAAGTAGACTCTGTAGCACTATGATAACTCCACTGTACACGTACTAATGGAATAGTCTTCGTGCGCAGTATCTGATTCCTACGATCGAGCATACAGTAAGGTTGTTCCAAATAGGTTGCATCGAGTTGCAACTCAATTTCACCCACATCAATGTGTTGATGTCGATCTTCGTCCCGTAGAAATTTTCGCAGCATAGATACATGAAAAACATTATGTACCCTATGAAGATTATCTGGTAGAGCCAGACGATAAGCTACTGCCCCAATCCGATCTGTAATCATAAAAGGGCCCACAAAACGAGGCGATAACTTACCCTTTGACCCAAACCGCATTACTCCCTTCATGGGAGAAGCCTTAAGCAAAACCTGATCACCAACCTTAAACTCCAAAACACGAGTTCGACGGTCAGCATAACTTTTCTGTCTGCTTTGAGCTGTACGCATCCGATCCCTAATGATAGCGATCTTTTCTGACGTGTCCTTAATAAATTCAGGACCCAAAAAGCTGTTCTCACCAACTCCAAGCCAACAGACAGGAGACCTACACGGTCTACCATACAAAGCCTCAAATGGTGCCATACCAATAGTTTTCTGATAACTATTGTTATAAGCAAACTCTGACAGCGGCAAATATTCCTCCCAATTACCCTTAAAATCAAGAACACATGCCCGCAACATGTCTTCTAAAATCTGATTAACTCGCTCAGTCTGTCCATCTGTTTGAGGATGATAAGCAGTGCTAAGATAAAGTTCTGTACCCAAAGCCTGCTGAAAGCTCCTCCAAAATCTTGATACAAACTTCGGATCTCTATCTGATACGATGGACAATGGTACGCCATGAAGTTTCACCATTTCTGCAATATACAGCTTAGCATACTGTTCTGACGTAAAGTTTGAACGAACAGGCAGAAAATGAGCGGACTTGGTCAATCTATCAACAATGACCCAAATAGAGTTGTGATTTTGCTGTGAAGTAGGTAATCCCTTTATGAAGTCCATGGAAATACTCTCCCATTTCCACTCTGGTATGGGAAGTGGCTGTAACGATCCTGGCGGTCTCTGATGATCAATCTTAATCATCTGACAAGTGCTACATTTAGAGACAAAGATAGCTATGTCTCTCTTCATGCCGGCCCACCAAAACTGGCGTTTCATGTCCTGATACATCTTGTCTCCCCCTGGATGTACAGAGAACTGAGAAGTGTGTGTCTCTCTCATCACAACATTTCTCAAATTGTTAGCTAAAGGCACAATTAAACGTCCTTTGTACCTCAATCCTCCATCAGTCTCTATAGAATAAAAAGGAACATCTCCGGAGGCTAACTCTGAAACCCGATCAATACACTGTTGATCTGAGAGTTGCGCTTGAATGACCTGATGAATGATAGAAGGAGTTACTACCACACATGCCATAAAAGCGTCTGCTAACTCATCAACAGTCTTCAAAGCATCCCACTCTGTTGCAAACAAAGTTGAAAGGCTGACATAGGGTCGGCGGCTGAGTGCGTCTGCTACAACATTCGCTTTCCCTGGATGATACTGTATAGAGAAATGATAGTCTTTCACGAACTCCAACCATCTGCGCTGTCTCATATTCAGTTCCCTCTGTGTGAACAAATACTGTAGACTCTTATGATCGCTAAACAATCGAAAAGTCTCCCCCAAAAGATAATGCCTCCAAATACGCAAGGCAAAAACTACTGCTGCGAGCTCTAGATCGTGAGTCGGGTAATTAAGCTCATGAGGCTTAAGCTTCCTAGACCCATAAGAAACTGGTCGCTCTTCTTGCATCAACACACAACCCAAACCCTTCAGAGAAGCGTCGGTAAATACTAAATACTCGATTCCACTCTGAGGTGTGGCTAAGACAGGTGCAGAAGTTAACTTACTCTTCAATTCAGCAAAAGCAGTCTGACAAGAATCATCCCATACAAATGGTACATTCTTCTTAGTCAGATGAGTAAGTGGACCCGCAATTTTGGAAAATCCCTGGATGAACCTGCGATAATACCCCGCCAATCCCAGAAAACTGCGAATCTCTGTCGATGAGGTGGGCTGTCCCCACTCCATAACGGCCGCAACCTTGGCTGGATCTACTGTTAACCCTTCTTCTGACACTACATGACCCAGAAATTTGACCTCTTTCTGCCAAAATTCACACTTCTCAAACTTCGTAAACAACTGATGTTCTCGAAGTGTCTGCAACACTGTGCGTAAATGTCTGGCATGGTCCTTCTCCGACTTAGAGTAAACCAGAATATCATCAATGAAAACAATGACAAACTGATCTAAGTACTCTCTGAATACTCTATTCATCAAGTCCATAAAGACAGCTGGAGCGTTCGTTAAACCGAAAGGCATAACACGAAACTCATAAGATCCGTACCTTGTGAGAAATGCTGTCTTTGGAACATCTTGTTCTCTGACTCGTAGCTGATGATAACCAGACCTCAAATCGATCTTTGAGAAGTAAGTAGCTCCCTTCAACTGATCAAACAGGTCATTAATTCTGGGCAACGGGTACTTGTTGCGAACAGTGACCTTGTTCAGTTCTCTATAATCAATACAAAGACGAAGAGATCCATCCTTCTTCTTTACAAACAGTACTGGTGCTCCCCATGGTGAAGTACTCCTGCGAATAAATCCCTGGCTGAGCAACTGCTGAATTTGATCTTTCAACTCTCGCATCTCCACTGGTGCCATTCTGTACGGCGCCTTAGCAATAGGCGTAGTGCCTGGAGCTAAATCAATAACGAAGTCTATCTCTCGACTCGGTGGCAAGCCTGGAATTTCCTGGAATACATCCTGGAATTCCTGTACTACCGGGATGCTGTCAAGAGATACCGCAGTCGCTTCCTGTGAGTCCTCCTCAAGAACGAATAAATAAGTGCTAGGCCCTCTATCAGGTTGTGGTACAACAAGAAGATACATCTCCTGTCCTGGTATAGCAAATACAATAGACTTTTCGTAACAGTTAACCTGAGCATGGTACTGAGATAACCAGTCCATCCCAAGTATAACATCATACGAATGCATATCTAACACTAACAAATTTGCAAGAAATCGAAGCCGGCCCATATCTATAAGGATATCACCGCTACACTCTCGTAAAATTGCGCCAACTCCCAATGGTGTATAAATATTAAGAGGTTGGTCACATAACTGAGTCGTCATACCAGATAAGATAACAAAAGATCTAGACACAAAAGAATGTGATGTACCAGTGTCAAACAGTATACGAGCAGTTCTACCATGTATAGAAAACATACCCTCAATAGCCTGAGGAGCCTGCGCATTATGTGGCATGAAGTTATAAACTCTGCCGTGATGCAACTGCTGTGGAGGTTGTCCCGGAGGAAATGGTGGTGCTGGAAGTGCCGGAAAATTCTGAACTTGCCCACGTGGCATCGGTAGGGCCGGTAGAGGTAATGGCTGGTTAGGTCTCGGCTGCCCATACTGTCCCTGCTTAGCTTTGGGACACATCTTGGCCGGATGCCCAATTTCTCTACAGTGATAACAACGTCCCGTAAAAGGACCTGTCTGCCTTCTCTGTTGATTTCCCGACCACTGTTCCTGTCCGGTCTAAGGTACCCCACCTTGTCTACCCTGATTAGGGACTCCATCCCTCTGCACATCTGGGTTTCCTTTGTTTTTCTTCCAAGGTTGATGTCCTTGAAATCTGCCCCGATCATTGGACTTTGTACCACTGCTGCTTCCTTTCTCCACTGTCTGGTAGTCTCGGTTAGCCCGCTTATCTCCCTTAGACTTCCGGTAATCACTCCTCATCTGGCAGTGCTGTAAGGCGGCATTAACCACCTGGATATAAGTAGTATATGCAGGACTACCTATGATCACCACTTTAATCGGCCATATCAAACCCTTCACAAAGCGGTCTCTCTTCTTTTCTTCCGTATTGACCTCCTCTGGTGCAAATAATGACAAATTAATGAACTTCTGTTCATACTCAGCCACCGTCATATCCTCCTGTTGCAGATCCAGAAATTCAGTCTTCATCGCTGATCTTACTGACATAGGAAAATACTTGTCATCAAAGCGAGTCTGAAATTCAGCATACGTCAATCTGGTCCTCTCATCGACAGTAGTAATACTCTCCTTTATAATATTCAGGGGATGCTGTTGTCAATGTCTATATAAGCCACGAGAAGAAATTTGCTTTTGTGGAGATGAGATCTGTTGAGGAAGCCAGTAATGCCATTGCCCTAGATGGCATTATCTTTGAGGTATTTGGGGGCTATTTTTCTTGAGTTTCCTTTCCCTATCATTTTTTGGCATCTCAAGTATGATATCATTTTGACACAGTTAGAAATAGGAAAAGCCTTCTGCATGTGCTGAAATCTTTTTATTTATTTTTTATCTTGCAAGATATCTAGATTTTTTTGCTGGTAGTAACCCTATGCATGTCATTTTTTATTTTACAAATTTTGCTAAGTTATTTACCTTTTTTTTAAAAAATCTAATTACTAGTTCTTTATAGATTTTTTGCTTGTGTGAATATTTTTAATGGGAATTGCAATTCTTTGTACATTGTACTGTCTGTTTGTCTTTAATTTTCATATGTACAGGGAGCACCAGTTAAGGTCAGGAGGCCCAGTGATTACAATCCCTCTTTGGCTGCTACACTTGGTCCGAGCCAACCCAATCCCAGTTTGAACTTAGGTGCTGTTGGGCTAACACCAGGATCCGCTGGCGGGCTTGAGGGTCCTGATCGTATTTTTGTGGGTGGGCTCCCCTATTATTTCACAGAAGCACAGACCAGGGAGCTGCTCGAGTCGTTTGGACCCCTTCGGGGGCTTTGATTTAGTGAAAGATAGAGAAACAGGAAACTCGAAAGGCTATGCATTTACCAGGATATAGCTTGTGCAGCTCTAAATGGGATTAAAATGGGTGATAAAACTCTTACTGTGAGGCGTGCCAACCAGGGCGCTACCCAGCCTAAACCTGAACAAGATAGTGTACTGTTGCATGCACAGCAACAAATAGCAATTCAGGTGTGAGAATTTATTTGTCTCCACCATTTTACTCTGAAACTTGCTTAACCAACTGTAGGATTCATTTTCGTATATTTATCTATTTAGCTATATGCTATTTGGTTGTTTGGTTAAGGTCTGCTGGTTAGTTCTTAATACCATTTTGTTTTGCAGAGGCTCATGTTACAACCAGCTGGTTCACTTGCCACTAAGGTTTTATGCTTAACCCAAGTGGTCACTGAGGATGAGCTCAAAGATGATGAGGACTATGAAGACATAGTGGAAGACATGAGAATGGAATGTGGAAAATTCGGTAAGTACTTTGAGCAAACTGGTGTTCCATCTATTCTTTTATTTGCTTCTTTTACCTGAAAATCTGCACACATATTGATTTTCTAAGTTTCATATCTTTCTGTTTTACAGCCTATTGTAGTCCCACATTCTGCTATACAGAATCAGGCCTAACATACATTCAATACAGAAGACTCCATAACCTTCTATCTATATTCAACTGATACTCATTCTCTGTTTATTCTGAGAAATTTTTTGCATATCAAATTTTCATTGTATTTAATTTGCAGGTACTTTAGTGAACGTTGTAATCCCACGCCCAAATCCCAACGGTGAACCGGCTCCAGGGGTTGGAAAGGTTAGTATGAACTCTTAGTCTGCTTCTAATGTTAAAATTAGATACATGTATCTGGTATACCAAGTTGATTTTGACCAGATAAATATATAGTTAATGTATTGAATGAAGATTGGATATATATATATTTTTTTTAAATTTAATATTCTAACAATTGTTTAAATTTCTGGTGAAATTATATATAGCTTAGACTATCTGAAATTATTTCAAAGTTTGTTCATGCATAAACATAATACTAGCTATTCATTTGTTAATGGAACAATTTGATCTGCAAATGCTAATGAAAATTTTCTTGTTTCTTTTAGGTGTTTTTGGAGTATGCAGATCTTGATAGTGCCACGAAAGCTCATACAGGGTTAAATGATATAAAATTTGGCGGGAATCGAGTAGTAGCTGTATTTTATCCCGAGAACAAGTTTAGTCAAAGGGAGTATGATGGCTAAGTTTTCTCCTTTGACTCTGCCTGGATGTCAGTTCTTGGGTGATCTCGTCTCTTTAGGAGAAACTTTCTTGTGGATGATTTATTGTGATTTATGTTCTTAATAACAGTTTAGCTGTTTCTTAATTTTTTTGATGGTCCTATTCGTCTTTCTGTTTTTTGTTTTTTTTTTTGGTTGCGATTTTGAACAATAATGTAGTAAAATTCAGTATTTCTTTACATAAATGTGAAAATTAATGTGAGCTTGAAATAGTAGTAGTCGTGCACTTGATTGCAATAGTTGTAGTCCGGCTTTGTTACTAATTGTTATCGGATCTTGAGTTGTACTTCCGTATAAGCCCATAAATCTTTCCTATTAATAAGGAAGATGATACTTTGGGCAACTGCAGACGTAAAATTTTGTTTGATGTCAGAAAATTGTGAGAGGTATTGAGCCCAAGCTATCTAGTAAAACTCCTCCTGCTCCTCCTTCAGTTTGAAAATGACAAAGCTGCCACCAAGCGGTCGAGATGAAACCTACCAATCACCACGTCGGGCACGGCATATGCATCGGCCTAGAACTGGGAAGTCACCTTGCTCACAATAGATGAAGACGTAGTCAAAAAGCTCTCCGATTTCGAGCTTTCCAAATGCACCACCAACAAAAAGAAAGACCAAACACAAGAAAGCATTAAAATCGCCCATAGAGATCAATTTTGAAAGGGGACAATTTCCATACATCAATAGAATGTGAACAAAAGATGTTCAACATTCTCCTCCTCTATTCCACAACAATATGGTTTCATAATTGTTGAGCAAATTAAAACATGACATTGCAAAAGTAGGGACAACAGTTAACAGGAATCCCGTTTCTCCAACGGCTGAAACAAACTCCAAGTCCAACCAACTTCACAAGTACATAGAACAATGATGGAGAGGATCCTCTCCATTCCCTTCTCTCTCCTATTCTTTTCAATTTTGAATCTAAAGGGTTAGAAATACACACCCAATTAAATTATATAGGCATAATTACAATATAGTGAGTTTGCGTATAATCATTGGATTGACCATGCATTCAAGGGTCGTGATATTCAGACAGAACAGTTTGACCTACTTACTAGGCAGAATACATGTGGCATACATCTGGCAAAAAATTAATTCAATTTGGCATCAAAATCATCACACGTTGTCCATTCATCTTCTCTCCTTAGAACAAACTGATATGAAGAAAGCTGTTTCAGTGTACTCGATCCAAGTGTAGAGCTTCATCAAACCCATTTCCTGCGTTCTCAAGTTCAAGTCCGGCGAGCATCCGAACAACAACCAACCAAGGAAATCACACAGTCCAAGTGTGCTTCTTCAATGGCAAAGCTCATTGACTGACCCATCAACTCTGGCGCGTTTCAGCTCCGATAATCAAACGGCGGAATCCTCCGGATCGCATTCCCAACACTAATACATTACACGCCTGACTAATTTGCACGGGTCAACTCAACTCCGGCGACATCCACAGCAATCCGTCCTTGATGGAATTCAACTGTCGGCAACCATAAACCGTCGGCCGGTGCTTGTTTTCTCCATCGTCTGTGTCTCTCCGTCGCCAATCTGCTTTCTTTTTACAAATGGGTTTTGAGCAGAGTGGAACATTTTTGCATAATTAATACACGGCACGGATCCTACTAGCAGTCCTTGGTTAACAGTAGGAAAAAGAAATCGAATAATAATAATAAAAAAAATCGATCAGAGTTTCGTTGCCGACACCGCCATCGATTTTTGACACCCCAAATTTGGCATTCCCGGTCTTCTAGAGAGAAAATCGAAACTAGAGCGAAAATCGCAGATGGGTGAAGAGAGAGAGAGAGAGAGTGGGGCCCATTCTTTTTGCTAGCTAGATGCTACATAGGAATCTACCTAACAAATCGGGTAAATCCATCGGGCGTAAATATCATTTTTCCTGCATTCAATACATTATTCTTCCATATTAGTAAATGATATGACAGAATCTTTATAAGCTCAAGGTATTATTCCAAACGAAATAAAAGAAAAAAGGGATAACTAATATTTTGTTTTTAATTGAGAAAAGAAAATACTCCTAAAGGATAAGGAGTGATTTTAAAGGATAATTTAATTATTTTTACTATCCTTTTTATAGTGAAATTATTTAAAGAGAAAGGTTTACAATTTTGAAACTTTCATAATAATATAAATAGCATTAACCTTATAAAAATATATATGAATATGATAATAAATTAGTTAAAGTAATTACTTTTATTTTAACTCTTCTTCAAGAATGTCATCATTTCTTTTATTTTCCTTAAAAATAAAAACAAAAAAGCCAAAAACAAAAGAAAAGAAAACAAACATTATTAATTCATTATTGTACATTTATACTTGTAAATAGAAGGTGGACTCGAAGAGTCTGGAAGGAGAGCGAGAGAGAAGAAGACGATGACGACTCGAATAGCTCCGGGGGTCGGAGCGAACCTGCTCGGCCAACACTCTGCTGAAAGGGACCAAGAAGCCACCGTCTACGTCGGCAACCTCGATCCTCAGGTTTTTCTTCCCTCAGTTCATTTCGCTATTCTTTTTATTCTTTCTATAAAACTTCTTTTACAAATTTGAGTTTTTTTCTCACATGCAATTTTATCATAGGGATTGTATATATGTATATACAACACACCAATGTTGAAAACGTAGTTTTCAATTTCCAACTAAAACAAAACTCAGATAAAATAAGAACTACAGTCTATTTGCATGCCCATTTCTTTTTTTAGTGAAATTTGAAGTTGTAAATTGGCGTTGTCAGCCATGTTTCATATATTTTTGTGCTTTTGGAGTTCTTAATCGTTCATATGGAATGCTTCATAGTGAAATTTAGGACCCGTTATAATTTAAAATTGAGTGCTTGTTGAATTTGCATGGATTTGATATTTGTGTGAATGTTCCAACTGCTTGCGTATGGCTCTGATTTATGCATTCTTACTTAATAGAAGTAAAAGTATTGAGTGAATCAGTCACTTTGTGTGCCATGTTTTGGCTTCGATTTGTGGGGGTGTATATTGTGCAGAATATGATTTTTCTAATAAACAATGCTTTTGTTTCTTGACAGTATAAAGCCATTCTGTGTTGCATAAGTTACTAGTGGTTGTGATTACCGGATATCCTTTTTCATATCAAAGGTATGGTATACTGAAATGTAGTCGTAAATTTTGATTATAAATAAAGGTTTCTTTAATCTTCTCCACCCATCACCCGTGTAAGCAGGAGGGCATACAATGGTTAATACACTCTCTTTTTCTTTTCTTTTTTCTTCTTTTTTTACCTTCATTGTTCTGCCAGGTTTAATTTCAATTGAACCTTGGTATTGGGGTGCAACTACATAATAGCGAACTAAATAAATTAGGAAAAATTGAAGTAAAATGGCTCAAGTAGTCAAGTGTAGCACGAGTTACTTGCTTCTTGTAATAAGGGTAATTCAACTATCAGCTCCACCAGAAACATTAATGGAATGCCTTCTTCATGGATAAAAACTATTCTACAGCTCTCATTACGCAAAAAAAAAAAAAAAAAAAAAAAAAAAGAAGCTGCTATATTACTGAGTCACTGCTCATACAAAGCAACACTGACATACACTTGGTGCATTTTTTATGCAGAACACCACTAGTAAACTTATGATTATACCATCTACAATTAGGTCTCTTGTGCAAAGAGGTTATCAAAAAGCTTGTGAAGTTGAGGTATTCAAAAAGTAGGAGAAATAATATATATGGTTTGAAGAGGAAAGCTTGAAGTTGGCTTCATTTTGGAAGTGTTAGGTTGCAGGAAATTTAGAAATAAAGTGCCATAATTTCTATAAGAAAAATGTGGTCAAACCCAGCAACAACTCTTTTGGAATTTAGTTTTAAACTATAGGCTAACCGGTAACAGAATTGATTAAGGTGACCAGGGCATTGTACCATAGGATTTTTGTCATAATACTTACATTATAACTAAACTTCTTTCCAAGTTTGTATTTTTCTTGTTTTCACGCTTTGCATCAATTAATCTCCTAGTAGCCGCACTTTCACTTACCCTGCTTGAACACTAGGATACTCCATTTTTTTTTGTTGGATTTTTTTTAAGGGATATGAGATAGCTTTATCATTAAGGATTCCCAAAAATCTTTCTATGATTGGTTTAACTTTTATGTGGCTAATTCTTGTTGTCTATCTGCCTGTAGGTAACTGAAGAGTTACTGTGGGAATTGTTTGTTCAAGCAGGCCCTGTTGGTAAGTTCCAGTTCTCCATCATTTTGAAAGCACAGTTTAATAATTTTAAGGAAAATGCTAAAATGCATATAAAGATATGCTATAAAGCATGCTTGGAGAACTTGGCTGTATTTTCAAATTGTTGGACATCAATAAGGTTAACATTCATCATGTTCTATGGATCCTTATTTATTATTAATACTTACTACCTAGTGACTATATACATGAGATGGCCCCCATTCAGGCACTTTGCTCCCTTCTACCTCTCTTTCCTTAATTTTTCAAATTGTAACGTACCTCAAACTTAGGCTAGGATTTATCCTTCATTTCTTTTAGTCATATTTTTTTCTGCCGCTAGTCACTGGTTTGGTTGTCAAATTTTATATCTGATGGGACAAAATTTATGGATTAAGTTGGTTAACAGCTAACATCTCAGTGTGCTGGATTGAGATTTGCCTTTATATGTTAAACATTGTTTGTGAGCCAGTGTTCATCTTTAAATGGTAAAACAAAAAGATGAATCTTACAAATCTCATTAACTCTGTAAATAGTTGTATAGGAGGTCCGCTTTTGGATGTTACACAGTATTGGAGTAACTTAGTTCTGTGTAACAGAAAGAAGCAAAATGAAGTGGTAAATTGAAGTGTAGAAGCTGGGTATAGAGGGATGGCATATGCAATATTTGGATGATTTGGGTTTGTTTACCTTTGCTAAGATGGGTTTTTTTTTTTATTTTTATGCAAATTCATAATATTGTTCTGTGACAATCAAGCTGTTATGTATATTGCTTTTTATCCAGTAGTATTTTAGAGAATCAAATGTATGGAGGTAGATTATCACTTTGTGTGAGATATTGTGAACATAAAGAAGATTGTTACTGTTTATATGAAATCTGAAGACATGGTAGTGTATTCTCTCTAAAACATATTCTTGTGCACAAAAATTGCTTTATTGTTTCTTGAAAAGTTTATACTATGATAACTTTCAATTTTTGTAAATTATACTTAGTTGTGTATATGTAACCAACCAACTCCTTAAAATGTTTTTTAGAAAAGAATTTCAATGTTCACGCTCACGCCCCCCAAGAATTTGAAATTGTAATATTGTTATTGAAAAAGAATTTGAATGTTCTAGGCCCTTGAAATTCCTAGAATGTGTGATTTTCATATTTCTCCTTTCTTTTCCAGTTAATGTTTATGTCCCCAAGGATAGAGTCATGAATCTTCATCAAGGATATGGCTTTATTGAATTCCAAAGTGAAGAAGATGCCGACTATGTAAGTTTTGCTTGTGGTGATAGCCATTCTTTCCATATTTGCTAAACTACTTGTTTAGTTGTTCGGTCTATTTGTTGAATTTAGGGATATGAATCCTACTGTGAGTCCTTTAGTTTTGATTAATGATCTTTTTTCCTTTGATAATGCAGGCTATAAAAGTTCTAAATATGATTAAACTTTATGGGAAGCCCATACGAGTGAATAAGGTGTGGAAGTTTATTTTTCTTGTGCATTAATTCTGATCTCTTAATGATTTGAACACGCCATTTTAGTAGTCTCTGCATAGGTTAAATGCAAAAATCTGATGATATTTTTTTGGTTCTTTATTGGTTCCAGGCGTCCCAAGATAAAAAGAGCTTGGATGTTGGAGCCAACCTTTTTGTTGGCAATCTTGACCCTGTAAGATTGTAGATTTTTGAAACTACTTGCTCAAACCTACATCCACTTTGATTCAACATATGTTATGTATGTGTGAATATAAGTGTGTGTGTGTGTGTGTGTGTGTGTGTATATCCAAAATCTGTCACACTACAGACAAGCAATCCTATCCATACATGTATTACAGACTCCTGCTATATACCTGTACAGTTCAACTCTTGCAACTCTGAAACTGACTCCCACACATTTTTTGCTGGATGTGGATGAGAAACTTCTGTATGATAGTTTCAGTGCATTTGGAGTCATTGTCACAAACCCAAAGGTCATGCTTCTTCTGCTTTTTTCTTTAATTTTCATGATATTATAGCTGTGTACTTCCGAGTCTTCGGCTCAATTAGTATCTCCTTCTCCTTCCACGTGGTGGGTTGAGGGTTCAACTAGTTTGTCTGTGTGTATATCTTACCTACCAAAAGAAGATACATGCAGCAGATTTGTTGTTATATACCTAGAATTGAGAAACAATTGCTACAATCTTCCCTTTCTTAAAAGTTTATTGCATCCCGTTTTCATATGTTTAGATTGTTGGCCTTCTGTTTAGAAAATTCTACTACATATGCCATAAACACCGGCCTTTCTTTTGCCTATGTATGTTTTCTTGATCAGTATGAGATAAGTTTTGGTTAAGAGAATTAAGGGGCTCTGGGAATCTTAAGAATTGGTCCATGCCACGGTCCCAGTTCATTTTATTTGCTAGTGCACAGGAAAACTAAAACCAACTCTATTTGTAAATTAGGCTTCTTTTTTCACATGGTTGCAACTAGGCCAGGTTCAATTTGGTCCCCTCTGAACCTTTAGCATGGCTAGGCATGTGTGATTGTAAACCCAACCCAACCTGACTTTTGGATGGTTTTGGGCAGATATCTCACAATGTTTTGTATATATACACTTCCTCTCCTAAGTCAGGGGATCTTTGGGCTTAGGTTGGAGGTTTTATTAAATCATTGTGGCTCTACCACTCTAGTATGAATCTGAGGTAAAAAAATAAAATAAAATGGTCCATCATTTCTTTTGTGGATGGCACAATAGATGTTCAATTTGGAAAATCAATATACAAAGAAAATTTCAAAATTCCCATCTTCAATAGATATAAATGGATTAATTAATGTGAAAAATGCTTTTGGATTTCACTGAAGTGTCAATGCATCGAATGCTTGTTTCCCTAGAGTTGGAATTTCTAAGATGAAATACTTTCTTTGGACAGGAAATATTTGATGTGTTGTTCATATAAATTGTTGATTTGGAAGTTAATATTATTTGGTAACGACATTGGTTGCTTCTTTATATGTTTTCATTCTAATCTAAATACTAATCCTTTGGTCTCTCTCTCTCTCTCTCTCTCTCTCTCTCTCTATGTACAACATAGCTGCAACACTTCTCTTCCTCATGCCAAACTAAAGCAATCGCGGCTTCGCTTGTCTACTGTATTTCAAGCTTTGGCCTAAGAGTGAATGGGTATATTTGTCCTGAGAAAACTTTTAATAGGGCATTTTGGTAATTTTACAACATATATCTAAGGTCTAAATAGGCCTTTTCAACAATTCAAGGGGGTTGAATAGTTCATTTCACAGGGTGTCAGGTGATAGTCCCAATGACTAGTTAACGGAAGAGGGGTGGTATCACTCCCCAAACCGTTGCGGGTGTATGTATTGGTTTCCGCAGATATAGCAGCCGTGTGTAATAAGGGCAAAGCTCAGTGGCGTCAGTGTAATTTACACTAATTACTATTATAGTGATGAATGTAGGAGTTTCTGTAAAAATAATGATGATGTTTTATGTCTGTGACCTTTCTGGTGGATCTCGTGGTGCATGTGTTTTATCTTTCTTTTATAGGCAACATTTTAGCAAATGAAAATGTAACACCCCCCACATTTTCCACGCATAAGTTGATCAGGCTTATACATGAAAAACGAGGGATATCAAAAACAATTGGCAATATACAAGCATGGAATACAAAATGATGATAACAAAAGAATTTAGACAGGAAAGGAACACTAAATAATACAACATCCATCCATCCTTTATTTAATACAGTACTCCATTACAACTTCAAGGATCCCTAAATATAACCCTGAGAGTTCAACGTCAAAAGTAAATAAAAACTGAAACTGGAGTAATACATAAAACTTCTACCCTGAACTGGATCGTAAGAGTAGATGAGTTCGGATGGTGGTCCCTCACTGCTAACCTCAACCTTGGAACGGGTACTGACAGTATCCTGAAATAACAACAATGGTGGGTCAACCCCACGAGCAAGTCCTCTCTACTATGACCCAAATCAGAGAATCAAATAAATTAATCATTTATATCCGGATGAGTACTATATCTGTATACATCCTAAGGGAACCATCCACTGTATAACATGACCTCAACCAGAATAGACGGTGATCACTTAGACTCACACTAGGTGGTTAAGTGTCGTCTTTCCCTACCCGGGAAATCAGCTATTATACATGGTGCACGATACTGACAACACAGACTATAACGAACTACACAGTGATAACACCTCTCAAAGTACTGATGAATATACTGAGCATATAAATTAGGCAACACATGCCAATAATATTACTAAACATACTGAGCATGTCAATTAGGCAACACATGCCAATAATATTGAACCACATACCCCGACAGCCACACATCTGTCTATAGCAACGAATGCATAAGGTATAAATGAGTCTAAACTTATTAGCCCGCTCACATGGTTCTATATGGCAACACATCCATGTAATATAAATGCGACATAATTGAAACAGTCCATTTATTCCCTGAAATGCACGCAGCATAATAATCATGGTTTATATACGATTAACAGTATAACTATTCCATAATATATAATGGATCATTTATATGAATGAAATCAAGCACTAATTAACTTAACATTAATGGTTTATTACAGTTTAATAAAATAATAATACCATTTACAGTCGTTTAACTTAATTACATACGTTTACTAGCGATTCGCCCTTTAATTGATACAATTAATATTTAGAAATATTAATCGGACCATTATAATAGTTAACGAGAAATAAAATAATAATATAATGTCTCGTTAATTCCAAAAATGCCAACCCGAGGCCCCAAAATGTATAGTGAAGGTCCTGGTAATGACAAAACAGTCCCTAGGGGTATTCTGGACTTTTCCAGCAGCTGCAGAGGCCCTTCACGCGCCCCCACGCGCCTCCCAGAGCTCCCCACACGCGCCGCCAAGCTTTCCCACTCTCCCACGAGCTCACACGCACTTGCACACGCGTTTGGAGAGTTCCACGCTCGCGCACGCGCTCCCACGCGCGTCTGGAATCAGTCGCGCGCGCACGCGCTGCCACGCGCGCACTAATGGTTCCTTGCTGACGCGGCGACCTCCGGTTGGTTGGCTGCATCATCTTTCCTACATGCGCGCCACACAGGATCAATCCACCTACCTTCCCTCCATCCAACGCTCACGGATCCGGGTGTACCGCGGTAACATGGACCGCGGTGCACCGGATCAATCGCTGCTGTTTAATGGTCCAGATGCGCGCGCATACCCTCCTATGGTGCGCCGCATCACACCGGATCACTCCGGTCATCTCCCCCATTGCCGGCGACCGGAAAACTCGCCGGAAGGTCGCCGGAAATTGCAGAAAAGCCCCGGAAAAATTTAGAAAATTCTAGAAAAATCCTTAAAGCCTTATTTAATTATTTTCGGCCATTATTAATTTCATAGGATATTAAATAAATATATACCATCCTATATAATTAAAATTTCATTAATTTAATAAGATAAAATTTATAATTTATTAATCTACTAACCTTGGCTCTATGCATACAAATAAACTAAACAATTAATTTATTAATTCAAAGGGGAAAAGTAGATAATAACTTTCCTTTTTGGATTTAAAATAAATCCGCCGGTTGCGCGTAGTCGGGTAAATTTTTCCTACACCGGTCTAAGCTCCTTTCTTTCTTTCTCTTCCTTTCCACACTTTTACAATGGTTTACTAAAATTTATAATTTGTGTCTAACTCCCTTTTCTTCCTTCTAAGGTAGGCTAGCTAATTTATATACAAATTATATAATATAAATATTACAAATATCTATTTTTTTGTATTTAAGTAACCACATTCCCAACCATATGGCTTTAAGGCAAGCAAGCCAAGTCAAGCAAGATGTCCTAAGGTAAATCCTATCCTAAGATTTAATTTCTTCATCATTACATTGATTTAATACTATTATTATTTATTATTATTATTATTATTATTATTATTATTAATAAACTATTATAATTATTATAATTATAAATATAATTATTATATTATTATTTTTATTCAATACAAATTAAATACTTTAATTAAATAATAATAATTAATCTAAAACATAACCAATAAAAATATCAAAACTAATCATTATACTATATAAAACATAAAATCAATAGTACATGCACGAATAAATAAAATTAATTAACTAATCTAACATATATAATTACAAGGTGAATAAATCTACACATTAAAGGATTAACCTAACACAAAATTAATTTAAATACACTCTTTAAAATTACGGGGTATTACATTCTCCCCCCCTAATAAAGGAATTTCGTTCCCGAAATTCACTACATACCTGTATTAAAAAGCTCTGGATACTTGGCACGGATAATATCTTCCCGTTCCCAAGTAGACTCTGTAGCACTATGATAACTCCACTGTACACGTACTAATGGAATAGTCTTCGTGCGCAGTATCTGATTCCTACGATCGAGCATACAGTAAGGTTGTTCCAAATAGGTTGCATCGAGTTGCAACTCAATTTCACCCACATCAATGTGTTGATGTCGATCTTCGTCCCGTAGAAATTTTCGCAGCATAGATACATGAAAAACATTATGTACCCTATGAAGATTATCTGGTAGAGCCAGACGATAAGCTACTGCCTCAATCCGATCTGTAATCATAAAAGGGCCCACAAAACGAGGCGATAACTTACCCTTTGACCCAAACCGCATTACTCCCTTCATGGGAGAAGCCTTAAGCAAAACCTGATCACCAACCTTAAACTCCAAAACACGAGTTCGACGGTCAGCATAACTTTTCTGTCTGCTTTGAGCTGTACGCATCCGATCCCTAATGATAGCGATCTTTTCTGACGTGTCCTTAATAAATTCAGGATCCAAAAAGCTGTTCTCACCAACTCCAAGCCAACAGACAGGAGACCTACACGGTCTACCATACAAAGCCTCAAATGGTGCCATACCAATAGTTTTCTGATAACTATTGTTATAAGCAAACTCTGACAGCGGCAAATATTCCTCCCAATTACCCTTAAAATCAAGAACACATGCCCGCAACATGTCTTCTAAAATTTGATTAACTCGCTCAGTCTGTCCATCTGTTTGAGGATGATAAGCAGTGCTAAGATAAAGTTCTGTACCCAAAGCCTGCTGAAAGCTCCTCCAAAATCTTGATACAAACTTCGGATCTCTATCTGATACGATGGACAATGGTACGCCATGAAGTTTCACCATTTCTGCAATATACAGCTTAGCATACTGTTCTGACGTAAAGTTTGAACGAACAGGCAGAAAATGAGCGGACTTGGTCAATCTATCAACAATGACCCAAATAGAGTTGTGATTTTGCTGTGAAGTAGGTAATCCCTCTATGAAGTCCATGGAAATACTCTCCCATTTCCACTCTGGTATGGGAAGTGGCTGTAACGATCCTGGCGGTCTCTGATGATCAATCTTAATCATCTGACAAGTGCTACATTTAGAGACAAAGATAGCTATGTCTCTCTTCATGCCGGCCCACCAAAACTGGCATTTCATGTCCTGATACATCTTGTCTCCCCCTGGATGTACAGAGAACTGAGAAGTGTGTGTCTCTCTCATCACAACATTTCTCAAATTGTTAGCTAAAGGCACAATTAAACGTCCTTTGTACCTCAATCCTCCATCAGTCTCTATAGAATAAAAAGGAACATCTCCGGAGGCTAACTCTGAAACCCGATCAATACACTGTTGATCTGAGAGTTGCGCTTGAATGACCTGATGAATGATAGAAGGAGTTACTACCACACATGCCATAAAAGCGTCTGCTAACTCATCAACAGTCTTCAAAGCATCCCACTCTGTTGCAAACAAAGTTGAAAGGCTGACATAGGGTCGGCGGCTGAGTGCGTCTGCTACAACATTCGCTTTCCCTGGATGATACTGTATAGAGAAATGATAGTCTTTCACGAACTCCAACCATCTGCGCTGTCTCATATTCAGTTCCCTCTGTGTGAACAAATACTGTAGACTCTTATGATCGCTAAACAATCGAAAAGTCTCCCCCAAAAGATAATGCCTCCAAATACGCAAGGCAAAAACTACTGCTGCGAGCTCTAGATCGTGAGTCGGGTAATTAAGCTCATGAGGCTTAAGCTTCCTAGACCCATAAGAAACTGGTCGCTCTTCTTGCATCAACACACAACCCAAACCCTTCAGAGAAGCGTCGGTAAATACTAAATACTCGATTCCACTCTGAGGTGTGGCTAAGACAGGTGCAGAAGTTAACTTACTCTTCAATTCAGCAAAAGCAGTCTGACAAGAATCATCCCATACAAATGGTACATTCTTCTTAGTCAGATGAGTAAGTGGACCCGCAATTTTGGAAAATCCCTGGATGAACCTGCGATAATACCCCGCCAATCCCAGAAAACTGCGAATCTCTGTCGATGAGGTGGGCTGTCCCCACTCCATAACGGCCGCAACCTTGGCTGGATCTACTGTTAACCCTTCTTCTGACACTACATGACCCAGAAATTTGACCTCTTTCTGCCAAAATTCACACTTCTCAAACTTCGCAAACAACTGATGTTCTCGAAGTGTCTGCAACACTGTGCGTAAATGTCTGGCATGGTCCTTCTTCGACTTAGAGTAAACCAGAATATCATCAATGAAAACAATGACAAACTGATCTAAGTACTCTCTGAATACTCTATTCATCAAGTCCATAAAGACAGCTGGAGCGTTCGTTAAACCGAAAGGCATAACACGAAACTCATAAGATCCGTACCTTGTGAGAAATGCTGTCTTTGGAACATCTTGTTCTCTGACTCGTAGCTGATGATAACCAGACCTCAAATCGATCTTTGAGAAGTAAGTAGCTCCCTTCAACTGATCAAACAGGTCATCAATTCTGGGCAACGGGTACTTGTTGCGAACAGTGACCTTGTTCAGTTCTCTATAATCAATACAAAGACGAAGAGATCCATCCTTCTTCTTTACAAACAGTACTGGTGCTCCCCATGGTGAAGTACTCCTGCGAATAAATCCCTGGCTGAGCAACTGCTGAATTTGATCTTTCAACTCTCGCATCTCCACTGGTGCCATTCTGTACGGCGCCTTAGCAATAGGCGTAGTGCCTGGAGCTAAATCAATAACGAAGTCTATCTCTCGACTCGGTGGCAAGCCTGGAATTTCCTGGAATACATCCTGGAATTCCTGTACTACCGGGATGCTGTCAAGAGATACCGCAGTCGCTTCCTGTGAGTCCTCCTCAAGAACGAATAAATAAGTGCTAGGCCCTCTATCAGGTTGTGGTACAACAAGAAGATACATCTCCTGTCCTGGTATAGCAAATACAATAGACTTTTCGTAACAGTTAACCTGAGCATGGTACTGAGATAACCAGTCCATCCCAAGTATAACATCATACGAATGCATATCTAACACTAACAAATTTGCAAGAAATCGAAGCCGGCCCATATCTATAAGGATATCACCGTTACACTCTCGTAAAATTGCGCCAACTCCCAATGGTGTATAAATATTAAGAGGTTGGTCACATAACTGAGTCGTCATACCAGATAAGATAACAAAAGATCTAGACACAAAAGAATGTGATGTACCAGTGTCAAACAGTATACGAGCAGTTCTACCATGTATAGAAAACATACCCTCAATAGCCTGAGGAGCCTGCGCATTATGTGGCATGAAGTTATAAACTCTGCCGTGATGCAACTGCTGTGGAGGTTGTCCCGGAGGAAATGGTGGTGCTGGAAGTGCCGGAAAATTCTGAACTTGCCCACGTGGCATCGGTAGGGCCGGTAGAGGTAATGGCTGGTTAGGTCTCGGCTGCCCATACTGTCCCTGCTTAGCTTTGGGACACATCTTGGCCGGATGCCCAATTTCTCTACAGTGATAACAACGTCCCGTAAAAGGACCTGTCTGCCTTCTCTGTTGATTTCCCGACCACTGTTCCTGTCCGGTCTAAGGTACCCCACCTTGTCTACCCTGATTAGGGACTCCATCCCTCTGCACATCTGGGTTTCCTTTGTTTTTCTTCCAAGGTTGATGTCCTTGAAATCTGCCCCGATCATTGGACTTTGTACCACTGCTGCTTCCTTTCTCCACTGTCTGGTAGTCTCGGTTAGCCCGCTTATCTCCCTTAGACTTCCGGTAATCACTCCTCATCTGGCAGTGCTGTAAGGCGGCATTAACCACCTGGATATAAGTAGTATATGCAGGACTACCTATGATCACCACTTTAATCGGCCATATCAAACCCTTCACAAAGCGGTCTCTCTTCTTTTCTTCCGTATTGACCTCCTCTGGTGCAAATAATGACAAATTAATGAACTTCTGTTCATACTCAGCCACCGTCATATCCTCCTGTTGCAGATCCAGAAATTCAGTCTTCATCGCTGATCTTACTGACATAGGAAAATACTTGTCATCAAAGCGAGTCTGAAATTCAGCATACGTCAATCTGGTCCTCTCATCGACAGTAGTAATACTCTCCTTTATAATATTCAGGGGATGCTGTTGTCAATGTCTATATAAGCCACGAGAAGAAATTTGCTTTTGTGGAGATGAGATCTGTTGAGGAAGCCAGTAATGCCATTGCCCTAGATGGCATTATCTTTGAGGTATTTGGGGGCTATTTTTCTTGAGTTTCCTTTCCCTATCATTTTTTGGCATCTCAAGTATGATATCATTTTGACACAGTTAGAAATAGGAAAAGCCTTCTGCATGTGCTGAAATCTTTTTATTTATTTTTTATCTTGCAAGATATCTAGATTTTTTTGCTGGTAGTAACCCTATGCATGTCATTTTTTATTTTACAAATTTTGCTAAGTTATTTACTTTTTTTAAAAAAATCTAATTACTAGTTCTTTATAGATTTTTTGCTTGTGTGAATATTTTTAATGGGAATTGCAATTCTTTGTACATTGTACTGTCTGTTTGTCTTTAATTTTCATATGTACAGGGAGCACCAGTTAAGGTCAGGAGGCCCAGTGATTACAATCCCTCTTTGGCTGCTACACTTGGTCCGAGCCAACCCAATCCCAGTTTGAACTTAGGTGCTGTTGGGCTAACACCAGGATCCGCTGGCGGGCTTGAGGGTCCTGATCGTATTTTTGTGGGTGGGCTCCCCTATTATTTCACAGAAGCACAGACCAGGGAGCTGCTCGAGTCGTTTGGGCCCCTTCGGGGGCTTTGATTTAGTGAAAGATAGAGAAACAGGAAACTCGAAAGGCTATGCATTTACCAGGATATAGCTTGTGCAGCTCTAAATGGGATTAAAATGGGTGATAAAACTCTTACTGTGAGGCGTGCCAACCAGGGCGCTACCCAGCCTAAACCTGAACAAGATAGTGTACTGTTGCATGCACAGCAACAAATAGCAATTCAGGTGTGAGAATTTATTTGTCTCCACCATTTTACTCTGAAACTTGCTTAACCAACTGTAGGATTCATTTTCGTATATTTATCTATTTAGCTATATGCTATTTGGTTGTTTGGTTAAGGTCTGCTGGTTAGTTCTTAATACCATTTTGTTTTGCAGAGGCTCATGTTACAACCAGCTGGTTCACTTGCCACTAAGGTTTTATGCTTAACCCAAGTGGTCACTGAGGATGAGCTCAAAGATGATGAGGACTATGAAGACATAGTGGAAGACATGAGAATGGAATGTGGAAAATTCGGTAAGTACTTTGAGCAAACTGGTGTTCCATCTATTCTTTTATTTGCTTCTTTTACCTGAAAATCTGCACACATATTGATTTTCTAAGTTTCATATCTTTCTGTTTTACAGCCTATTGTAGTCCCACATTCTGCTATACAGAATCAGGCCTAACATACATTCAATACAGAAGACTCCATAACCTTCTATCTATATTCAACTGATACTCATTCTCTGTTTATTCTGAGAAATTTTTTGCATATCAAATTTTCATTGTATTTAATTTGCAGGTACTTTAGTGAACGTTGTAATCCCACGCCCAAATCCCAACGGTGAACCGGCTCCAGGGGTTGGAAAGGTTAGTATGAACTCTTAGTCTGCTTCTAATGTTAAAATTAGATACATGTATCTGGTATACCAAGTTGATTTTGACCAGATAAATATATAGTTAATGTATTGAATGAAGATTGGATATATATATATTTTTTTTAAATTTAATATTCTAACAATTGTTTAAATTTCTGGTGAAATTATATATAGCTTAGACTATCTGAAATTATTTCAAAGTTTGTTCATGCATAAACATAATACTAGCTATTCATTTGTTAATGGAACAATTTGATCTGCAAATGCTAATGAAAATTTTCTTGTTTCTTTTAGGTGTTTTTGGAGTATGCAGATCTTGATAGTGCCACGAAAGCTCATACAGGGTTAAATGATATAAAATTTGGCGGGAATCGAGTAGTAGCTGTATTTTATCCCGAGAACAAGTTTAGTCAAAGGGAGTATGATGGCTAAGTTTTCTCCTTTGACTCTGCCTGGATGTCAGTTCTTGGGTGATCTCGTCTCTTTAGGAGAAACTTTCTTGTGGATGATTTATTGTGATTTATGTTCTTAATAACAGTTTAGCTGTTTCTTAATTTTTTTGATGGTCCTATTCGTCTTTCTGTTTTTTGTTTTTTTTTTTGGTTGCGATTTTGAACAATAATGTAGTAAAATTCAGTATTTCTTTACATAAATGTGAAAATTAATGTGAGCTTGAAATAGTAGTAGTCGTGCACTTGATTGCAATAGTTGTAGTCCGGCTTTGTTACTAATTGTTATCGGATCTTGAGTTGTACTTCCGTATAAGCCCATAAATCTTTCCTATTAATAAGGAAGATGATACTTTGGGCAACTGCAGACGTAAAATTTTGTTTGATGTCAGAAAATTGTGAGAGGTATTGAGCCCAAGCTATCTAGTAAAACTCCTCCTGCTCCTCCTTCAGTTTGAAAATGACAAAGCTGCCACCAAGCGGTCGAGATGAAACCTACCAATCACCACGTCGGGCACGGCATATGCATCGGCCTAGAACTGGGAAGTCACCTTGCTCACAATAGATGAAGACGTAGTCAAAAAGCTCTCCGATTTCGAGCTTTCCAAATGCACCACCAACAAAAAGAAAGACCAAACACAAGAAAGCATTAAAATCGCCCATAGAGATCAATTTTGAAAGGGGACAATTTCCATACATCAATAGAATGTGAACAAAAGATGTTCAACATTCTCCTCCTCTATTCCACAACAATATGGTTTCATAATTGTTGAGCAAATTAAAACATGACATTGCAAAAGTAGGGACAACAGTTAACAGGAATCCCGTTTCTCCAACGGCTGAAACAAACTCCAAGTCCAACCAACTTCACAAGTACATAGAACAATGATGGAGAGGATCCTCTCCATTCCCTTCTCTCTCCTATTCTTTTCAATTTTGAATCTAAAGGGTTAGAAATACACACCCAATTAAATTATATAGGCATAATTACAATATAGTGAGTTTGCGTATAATCATTGGATTGACCATGCATTCAAGGGTCGTGATATTCAGACAGAACAGTTTGACCTACTTACTAGGCAGAATACATGTGGCATACATCTGGCAAAAAATTAATTCAATTTGGCATCAAAATCATCACACGTTGTCCATTCATCTTCTCTCCTTAGAACAAACTGATATGAAGAAAGCTGTTTCAGTGTACTCGATCCAAGTGTAGAGCTTCATCAAACCCATTTCCTGCGTTCTCAAGTTCAAGTCCGGCGAGCATCCGAACAACAACCAACCAAGGAAATCACACAGTCCAAGTGTGCTTCTTCAATGGCAAAGCTCATTGACTGACCCATCAACTCTGGCGCGTTTCAGCTCCGATAATCAAACGGCGGAATCCTCCGGATCGCATTCCCAACACTAATACATTACACGCCTGACTAATTTGCACGGGTCAACTCAACTCCGGCGACATCCACAGCAATCCGTCCTTGATGGAATTCAACTGTCGGCAACCATAAACCGTCGGCCGGTGCTTGTTTTCTCCATCGTCTGTGTCTCTCCGTCGCCAATCTGCTTTCTTTTTACAAATGGGTTTTGAGCAGAGTGGAACATTTTTGCATAATTAATACACGGCACGGATCCTACTAGCAGTCCTTGGTTAACAGTAGGAAAAAGAAATCGAATAATAATAATAAAAAAAATCGATCAGAGTTTCGTTGCCGACACCGCCATCGATTTTTGACACCCCAAATTTGGCATTCCCGGTCTTCTAGAGAGAAAATCGAAACTAGAGCGAAAATCGCAGATGGGTGAAGAGAGAGAGAGAGAGAGTGGGGCCCATTCTTTTTGCTAGCTAGATGCTACATAGGAATCTACCTAACAAATCGGGTAAATCCATCGGGCGTAAATATCATTTTTCCTGCATTCAATACATTATTCTTCCATATTAGTAAATGATATGACAGAATCTTTATAAGCTCAAGGTATTATTCCAAACGAAATAAAAGAAAAAAGGGATAACTAATATTTTGTTTTTAATTGAGAAAAGAAAATACTCCTAAAGGATAAGGAGTGATTTTAAAGGATAATTTAATTATTTTTACTATCCTTTTTATAGTGAAATTATTTAAAGAGAAAGGTTTACAATTTTGAAACTTTCATAATAATATAAATAGCATTAACCTTATAAAAATATATATGAATATGATAATAAATTAGTTAAAGTAATTACTTTTATTTTAACTCTTCTTCAAGAATGTCATCATTTCTTTTATTTTCCTTAAAAATAAAAACAAAAAAGCCAAAAACAAAAGAAAAGAAAACAAACATTATTAATTCATTATTGTACATTTATACTTGTAAATAGAAGGTGGACTCGAAGAGTCTGGAAGGAGAGCGAGAGAGAAGAAGACGATGACGACTCGAATAGCTCCGGGGGTCGGAGCGAACCTGCTCGGCCAACACTCTGCTGAAAGGGACCAAGAAGCCACCGTCTACGTCGGCAACCTCGATCCTCAGGTTTTTCTTCCCTCAGTTCATTTCGCTATTCTTTTTATTCTTTCTATAAAACTTCTTTTACAAATTTGAGTTTTTTTCTCACATGCAATTTTATCATAGGGATTGTATATATGTATATACAACACACCAATGTTGAAAACGTAGTTTTCAATTTCCAACTAAAACAAAACTCAGATAAAATAAGAACTACAGTCTATTTGCATGCCCATTTCTTTTTTTAGTGAAATTTGAAGTTGTAAATTGGCGTTGTCAGCCATGTTTCATATATTTTTGTGCTTTTGGAGTTCTTAATCGTTCATATGGAATGCTTCATAGTGAAATTTAGGACCCGTTATAATTTAAAATTGAGTGCTTGTTGAATTTGCATGGATTTGATATTTGTGTGAATGTTCCAACTGCTTGCGTATGGCTCTGATTTATGCATTCTTACTTAATAGAAATAAAAGTATTGAGTGAATCAGTCACTTTGTGTGCCATGTTTTGGCTTCGATTTGTGGGGGTGTATATTGTGCAGAATATGATTTTTCTAATAAACAATGCTTTTGTTTCTTGACAGTATAAAGCCATTCTGTGTTGCATAAGTTACTAGTGGTTGTGATTACCGGATATCCTTTTTCATATCAAAGGTATGGTATACTGAAATGTAGTCGTAAATTTTGATTATAAATAAAGGTTTCTTTAATCTTCTCCACCCATCACCCGTGTAAGCAGGAGGGCATACAATGGTTAATACACTCTCTTTTTCTTTTCTTTTTTCTTCTTTTTTTACCTTCATTGTTCTGCCAGGTTTAATTTCAATTGAACCTTGGTATTGGGGTGCAACTACATAATAGCGAACTAAATAAATTAGGAAAAATTGAAGTAAAATGGCTCAAGTAGTCAAGTGTAGCACGAGTTACTTGCTTCTTGTAATAAGGGTAATTCAACTATCAGCTCCACCAGAAACATTAATGGAATGCCTTCTTCATGGATAAAAACTATTCTACAGCTCTCATTACGCAAAAAAAAAAAAAAAAAAAAAAAAAAAGAAGCTGCTATATTACTGAGTCACTGCTCATACAAAGCAACACTGACATACACTTGGTGCATTTTTTATGCAGAACACCACTAGTAAACTTATGATTATACCATCTACAATTAGGTCTCTTGTGCAAAGAGGTTATCAAAAAGCTTGTGAAGTTGAGGTATTCAAAAAGTAGGAGAAATAATATATATGGTTTGAAGAGGAAAGCTTGAAGTTGGCTTCATTTTGGAAGTGTTAGGTTGCAGGAAATTTAGAAATAAAGTGCCATAATTTCTATAAGAAAAATGTGGTCAAACCCAGCAACAACTCTTTTGGAATTTAGTTTTAAACTATAGGCTAACCGGTAACAGAATTGATTAAGGTGACCAGGGCATTGTACCATAGGATTTTTGTCATAATACTTACATTATAACTAAACTTCTTTCCAAGTTTGTATTTTTCTTGTTTTCACGCTTTGCATCAATTAATCTCCTAGTAGCCGCACTTTCACTTACCCTGCTTGAACACTAGGATACTCCATTTTTTTTTGTTGGATTTTTTTTAAGGGATATGAGATAGCTTTATCATTAAGGATTCCCAAAAATCTTTCTATGATTGGTTTAACTTTTATGTGGCTAATTCTTGTTGTCTATCTGCCTGTAGGTAACTGAAGAGTTACTGTGGGAATTGTTTGTTCAAGCAGGCCCTGTTGGTAAGTTCCAGTTCTCCATCATTTTGAAAGCACAGTTTAATAATTTTAAGGAAAATGCTAAAATGCATATAAAGATATGCTATAAAGCATGCTTGGAGAACTTGGCTGTATTTTCAAATTGTTGGACATCAATAAGGTTAACATTCATCATGTTCTATGGATCCTTATTTATTATTAATACTTACTACCTAGTGACTATATACATGAGATGGCCCCCATTCAGGCACTTTGCTCCCTTCTACCTCTCTTTCCTTAATTTTTCAAATTGTAACGTACCTCAAACTTAGGCTAGGATTTATCCTTCATTTCTTTTAGTCATATTTTTTTCTGCCGCTAGTCACTGGTTTGGTTGTCAAATTTTATATCTGATGGGACAAAATTTATGGATTAAGTTGGTTAACAGCTAACATCTCAGTGTGCTGGATTGAGATTTGCCTTTATATGTTAAACATTGTTTGTGAGCCAGTGTTCATCTTTAAATGGTAAAACAAAAAGATGAATCTTACAAATCTCATTAACTCTGTAAATAGTTGTATAGGAGGTCCGCTTTTGGATGTTACACAGTATTGGAGTAACTTAGTTCTGTGTAACAGAAAGAAGCAAAATGAAGTGGTAAATTGAAGTGTAGAAGCTGGGTATAGAGGGATGGCATATGCAATATTTGGATGATTTGGGTTTGTTTACCTTTGCTAAGATGGGTTTTTTTTTTTATTTTTATGCAAATTCATAATATTGTTCTGTGACAATCAAGCTGTTATGTATATTGCTTTTTATCCAGTAGTATTTTAGAGAATCAAATGTATGGAGGTAGATTATCACTTTGTGTGAGATATTGTGAACATAAAGAAGATTGTTACTGTTTATATGAAATCTGAAGACATGGTAGTGTATTCTCTCTAAAACATATTCTTGTGCACAAAAATTGCTTTATTGTTTCTTGAAAAGTTTATACTATGATAACTTTCAATTTTTGTAAATTATACTTAGTTGTGTATATGTAACCAACCAACTCCTTAAAATGTTTTTTAGAAAAGAATTTCAATGTTCACGCTCACGCCCCCCAAGAATTTGAAATTGTAATATTGTTATTGAAAAAGAATTTGAATGTTCTAGGCCCTTGAAATTCCTAGAATGTGTGATTTTCATATTTCTCCTTTCTTTTCCAGTTAATGTTTATGTCCCCAAGGATAGAGTCATGAATCTTCATCAAGGATATGGCTTTATTGAATTCCAAAGTGAAGAAGATGCCGACTATGTAAGTTTTGCTTGTGGTGATAGCCATTCTTTCCATATTTGCTAAACTACTTGTTTAGTTGTTCGGTCTATTTGTTGAATTTAGGGATATGAATCCTACTGTGAGTCCTTTAGTTTTGATTAATGATCTTTTTTCCTTTGATAATGCAGGCTATAAAAGTTCTAAATATGATTAAACTTTATGGGAAGCCCATACGAGTGAATAAGGTGTGGAAGTTTATTTTTCTTGTGCATTAATTCTGATCTCTTAATGATTTGAACACGCCATTTTAGTAGTCTCTGCATAGGTTAAATGCAAAAATCTGATGATATTTTTTTGGTTCTTTATTGGTTCCAGGCGTCCCAAGATAAAAAGAGCTTGGATGTTGGAGCCAACCTTTTTGTTGGCAATCTTGACCCTGTAAGATTGTAGATTTTTGAAACTACTTGCTCAAACCTACATCCACTTTGATTCAACATATGTTATGTATGTGTGAATATAAGTGTGTGTGTGTGTGTGTGTGTGTGTGTATATCCAAAATCTGTCACACTACAGACAAGCAATCCTATCCATACATGTATTACAGACTCCTGCTATATACCTGTACAGTTCAACTCTTGCAACTCTGAAACTGACTCCCACACATTTTTTGCTGGATGTGGATGAGAAACTTCTGTATGATAGTTTCAGTGCATTTGGAGTCATTGTCACAAACCCAAAGGTCATGCTTCTTCTGCTTTTTTCTTTAATTTTCATGATATTATAGCTGTGTACTTCCGAGTCTTCGGCTCAATTAGTATCTCCTTCTCCTTCCACGTGGTGGGTTGAGGGTTCAACTAGTTTGTCTGTGTGTATATCTTACCTACCAAAAGAAGATACATGCAGCAGATTTGTTGTTATATACCTAGAATTGAGAAACAATTGCTACAATCTTCCCTTTCTTAAAAGTTTATTGCATCCCGTTTTCATATGTTTAGATTGTTGGCCTTCTGTTTAGAAAATTCTACTACATATGCCATAAACACCGGCCTTTCTTTTGCCTATGTATGTTTTCTTGATCAGTATGAGATAAGTTTTGGTTAAGAGAATTAAGGGGCTCTGGGAATCTTAAGAATTGGTCCATGCCACGGTCCCAGTTCATTTTATTTGCTAGTGCACAGGAAAACTAAAACCAACTCTATTTGTAAATTAGGCTTCTTTTTTCACATGGTTGCAACTAGGCCAGGTTCAATTTGGTCCCCTCTGAACCTTTAGCATGGCTAGGCATGTGTGATTGTAAACCCAACCCAACCTGACTTTTGGATGGTTTTGGGCAGATATCTCACAATGTTTTGTATATATACACTTCCTCTCCTAAGTCAGGGGATCTTTGGGCTTAGGTTGGAGGTTTTATTAAATCATTGTGGCTCTACCACTCTAGTATGAATCTGAGGTAAAAAAATAAAATAAAATGGTCCATCATTTCTTTTGTGGATGGCACAATAGATGTTCAATTTGGAAAATCAATATACAAAGAAAATTTCAAAATTCCCATCTTCAATAGATATAAATGGATTAATTAATGTGAAAAATGCTTTTGGATTTCACTGAAGTGTCAATGCATCGAATGCTTGTTTCCCTAGAGTTGGAATTTCTAAGATGAAATACTTTCTTTGGACAGGAAATATTTGATGTGTTGTTCATATAAATTGTTGATTTGGAAGTTAATATTATTTGGTAACGACATTGGTTGCTTCTTTATATGTTTTCATTCTAATCTAAATACTAATCCTTTGGTCTCTCTCTCTCTCTCTCTCTCTCTCTCTATGTACAACATAGCTGCAACACTTCTCTTCCTCATGCCAAACTAAAGCAATCGCGGCTTCGCTTGTCTACTGTATTTCAAGCTTTGGCCTAAGAGTGAATGGGTATATTTGTCCTGAGAAAACTTTTAATAGGGCATTTTGGTAATTTTACAACATATATCTAAGGTCTAAATAGGCCTTTTCAACAATTCAAGGGGGTTGAATAGTTCATTTCACAGGGTGTCAGGTGATAGTCCCAATGACTAGTTAACGGAAGAGGGGTGGTATCACTCCCCAAACCGTTGCGGGTGTATGTATTGGTTTCCGCAGATATAGCAGCCGTGTGTAATAAGGGCAAAGCTCAGTGGCGTCAGTGTAATTTACACTAATTACTATTATAGTGATGAATGTAGGAGTTTCTGTAAAAATAATGATGATGTTTTATGTCTCTGACCTTTCTGGTGGATCTCGTGGTGCATGTGTTCTATCTTTCTTTTATAGGCAACATTTTAGCAAATGAAAACTATAAATGAAAACAGAAATTCTAATCCTCAACTGTTCAATCTTGGTATATGTCTTATGCCATTTGCCTTCTTTTAGTTATTTGCAATCTGACTGTGAATTGATTAGTGCATCCATGAACCTTTACTTAGTGCATAAAGCCTCTCTCTTCCCCAGTAAAATAAAGAGTCTCTCTCTCTCTCTATATATATACACACACACACACACACATATATAGATTTGAAGAGCGGGTAGGGTCTACAACTCCACGTGACTAAGTTTATTGCTGTTGATTTAACTGTCTTACAAAATTCAACTTTGTGATCGTGAATTGTCAGTTTTGCTAATCTACTCCACACATACTTTTCTATTGTTTTTGAGAAATCTGGATTCATCTCCTTGGGTTGCTTTTGTCTATTTGGGAGAAAAAAAAAAAAAAAAGAAGAGCCCATTTCCTAGTAGTAGTTTTGACAATTTAGGGTGTCGGGAGGGTAGACTTGATACAAACCGAATATCATGTTTTACTCGTATGAAGTGGCTGCCTGGACACTTGAATCTTCATTACGGTCTGACAACCCAAGCTTTTAATTCACCAAGCAATAACCCAAAACTCTAGTTTAATTGATTTAAATTAGAAGTCACAGTAACGTGTTAGCTGCAAGATACAGAAGTTTATTGTTGCCATTTTTGTAATTTTTGGTTTCAGGGAAGTAGCTTTCAAACACCACGCACTCTATTGGAATGTCACTATCTATGAATGTCACTCTATCTTATATGATACACTCATTACATTATTGTCACATGCCTCTTTCAAAAGCATTGATTTATCCCTTACATCTTGTTTTCTGTGCTTCTATCCGATGACTTGTGTGAGTTGGACATTGTCCAAGGCGATGTTTCAAGTAAGGGCTGAAATTGTGGATTTCTTGCGTTCCTGGTCAAATGACTACTTTGGCTAGAACTGGCATTCTTGGAAGATGGTAGAATACAATCCTCTTGACATTAAATTTGACGGTGTTTTAACAATGTTGCTTTTTAATATATTTGATTGATATCTCTGCATTTCTCTCTCTCTCTCTCTAACTGCTTAGTCATGCAGTGATTTGATGATTTCAATGTAGTATGATTTTAGTTATCCTGGCAATCTGAATGTAGGCCTAACTGAATGGTTGGTTCTGAATGTACTGATCTCATCCTGTCTCGTGCATGGCAGTAGTGGCAGTTCAACCATTTGTTGTATCGATAAATGACTAGAGACATACATGTGAAAAATTGACCAATTTATAGTAGTGTTACTTGAATGTGGATTCTGATGTTTGTTTGTTTGCGTTTTCCTCCAGATAATGAGAGATCCTGACACAGGGAATTCCCGTGGTTTTGGTTTTATTAGCTATGATTCTTTTGATTCATCTGATGCAGCTATAGAGGTATTTTTGTTCTTGTTGATATTTTTATGCCTTGATAGTGGTATTCAGTTTTTAAGGGAGATCTGTCGCTCAGAGCTATTTTTTTTTTTTTTTTTTTCAAGACCATTTATTGGTTTTGCAATTCAGAGCCTTGTGTCACTATGGTACTAGTTGAGACATCTCTTTATTTAGCTTCGAATTGGTTTTAAGCTCATCTACATATCATGTTAGAAATGTGTAACTCTCATGTCAATCCTCATCTATTTAGTTAGGCTTGTGCCGCTCTCTCTCTCTCTCTTTTAATTAATTTTCAGTTGAGTTTTCAGACAACAATATAGTTATATTTTACGGAAATTTTCCTATCTTTTATATATTTAAAGAGCTGCCTGACCCAGCGGTTTGACTATTCGCCA
The DNA here is from genome assembly GCF_030987335.1 of Cornus florida. Taxonomy (NCBI): domain Eukaryota; kingdom Viridiplantae; phylum Streptophyta; class Magnoliopsida; order Cornales; family Cornaceae; genus Cornus; species Cornus florida. Next base: position 126,743,658 of record NW_026775581.1, read on the forward strand.
GCTGAACCAGATCTTTTTGGATAATCTGATGAATTTAGAAATTCCAACTTTTTTAGGGTTCTTTATATTCATAATATTTGATGAGCAAAATTGGTCCAATTCGTTCAATGCATTGGGGCAAGGGCTTCCTTATTTCCGCTAGGTGTGAATTCCTCGTCACCCTTCTGCTATGGATGTTAGCTCTTCTGCATCTATTTAGTTGGCTTCCCGTGGTTGTTTACTTGCGTATTGCTTTGAGGCAAACCTTGTTGGTGGCTGCTATTTGCGTGCTTGCCAAGCACCACACAATCCCTTCCTTCCTCATGCGTACAGGTATAGAATGTTGCATCATGGTTTACCGCTGTTTAGCTTTGGGGTCTTGTGGGAAATGCATGGGGCCACCTTGACGAGTGTCAGGAACACCAAAAACCATGTCTTAGTTTTTAGTTGTGGAGTGTGGACACAGAAACAGACTTTTGAAAAGTCGCAAGAAACAAGGGATCAAAACATCAAGAGTAAAAAAAATGAAATTTGTGGGAAAAAAGAAGCGTGACTCATTTGTCTCATATTTTGAGAGATTCTCCATTCTTCATTCATTTGTTTTCTATTTTATGTTGAATCCGGCAAAGATCCAAAACATAGATTTCAACGATCATATTCTCCTTCATCTGAATCGACTGTTCTCTCCCTACTTTTGGAGGTCTCACCCTTTTGCTGTCATTATTCCTTTTATGGAATTTGATATCTTCAGCAACTCGTACAGACTTACACATTGAAGATTACGGTGTATGCTTGTTGTTTGATTTCTTTCAAGATTACATTTATTTTTTATACATATATATGTATTTCAGTATATCTATAGATATCTATATACCTATCTGATGGCTTATTTCAACTGTTAGAGTTTTAAGTTTTCCATTTTGGAAGTTTGATCATTTTCTTCAATGTTTTCAATTTGCATAAATGACCTTTTGAACTAAAACATGAAATGGGTCTAATTTGACCTGATATTTGGCTCGATTCTATACTTGTTTTATTAGATTCGGATTTTTTTGAATCACATGGAATTGGTATGGATGTTGTGTATGAGAGCTGATTTGGATTTGGATCTGAATGTGGAATTTGATATTAGAATACTGATCTGGACCTGGATTTACATGAATTTGTTCTGCATGCGCTCCATTTCGTGCCCTTAATTTTTTTCTTTTTCTTTCTTTTTTGTTGGTGATGTCATCTGGACTTGGATTTTTACTCCTTATTCAATATGTCCTGTCCTGGCTTTGTAACTATCTTCTTAGGATTAAAATTTGTCCCTTTGTCCTTATAATTTCCTTCATTTGTGTTCCACATCCATATTTATGCTTCATAATTTGGATGATTGAGCTGCTAATATTACCCCACCGTATTAAAGTTAATTTAAGAGTTGATATAAGTTTTTATTATTTTCTACTTCCGCAGGCAATGAATGGCCAATATCTTTGCAACCGTCGGATAACAGTGTCCTATGCATACAAGAAAGACACCTAGGGGGAGCGCCATGGGACCCCCGCAGGTAATGCTCTCTTCTATGTCCTGTTACTGCACACATAGTATTAAGCCCATATTTGCTGCTGAAGGTTGAAGTTACCTCCTCCGAATTTGGAAGATGTTTCATATTGCACATTTCAATTTAATAGTTCTCTCATGTGATCCATGAACTACATATTCTGTTGTGCACACAATTGTGCAGCAAGTCATAAATGAGCAAATGTTTATTATAATGAAGTGTGGGGGTCTGTCTTTCTCAAGTGTGGTTAGATTTTAAGAGGTGAAAACTGTGTGATAGGTCAGTGTCCCATCAGTTGTAGTTGTAGGTATGCATGTTCATATGTATGGTGGAAGTATGTACTTGTCATGTGTGCAATTAAGATTTATGCCATTTTAGACACTAGTTTGCTACTGATGAAATGCAGAGAGAGTTTTGGCTGCCAACAATCCGATTGCCCAAAGGAGCAGGCCGCACACGTTGTTTGCAAGTGGACCTCCTATACTTCCTCAGGCCAATGGTAATGTGGGCGTTCCAATCCCTCCACGTCCAGGAGTGATTCCAGCACTCCGTCCTCCGCCACCACAAAGTGTTGCCTTCCCACCAATGGGAATATCTGGGCCACCATCTTGGCAAGGTCAGCCACAGCAACCAGGTCACACTCTCCCACCACCTGCCATGCCACCACCGCTTCAGCAATTCAGGCCGCCATCACCAAACATGCCACCACCTCCTCCTCAAATATCTCGTCTTCTTACAAGGCCTCCCATGCCACCAACTGGGATGGGTACCACCACCTCCTCAGCAGTTAATGCCACATATGTCAATGCAGCCACCTCCCCCACCACCACCTCCTGTGTCAACTTGAAGGCTAGGGAAGCTGTTCCGGAAGTAGTCGAATTTGTAAGGAAGTCCGGGTGTTTCTCCTCTCATTTATTGTGGTAAGGGTTTTGTTAATTAGGACTATACAGATTGTAGATGTACATTACAGCACCATTTGATTTTTCATTGCCATCTAAGAACTATTGCAGATAGAGTTGTAATGTCTGAAATTGCAAATTTTCTGTCAGATTGAGCTTTTGTTATTGATGGAAATTGTAGTATTATTGGATTGGGAAATTTCCGACTTTGCACGTCTGTCATGTTTTAGAAAAGTCACTCAGGATTGATGAAATCCTTAATAATCCGTCATTAGTTGGCTGAGCTGACTCATGAAAATGTGCTCTCCTTTTGGGAGGCTTTATATGCTCGAGTTCTTGACTTGGAAATGACAGTGGGATTGCATGAAGATGTTGATGATGATGAACATTGTGTTCTTTGTCATGATGATGATGAACATTGTGTTCTTTGTCATTTCAATAATGTTATGTTTGGGAGTACTGAATTGGAGCTTTGAAGTTGGAAGAAATTTAGCATTTCTGGCTGTTTGTAATTTCCATGATAGTGTTATAGACTACTAAGCTTTGACTTAGAATGTCCATTAGATAAAATTTTAATGGACAAGGTCAACCTAACACTAAAAAAAATAAGAACCTAAGATCACATGAAACATTACAAGTGAACCATTGATAAAGAAATGTGAAGCACGTGCACAGTTGCATGAGGAATGTCAAATTTATTATTGATTCCCTGAAGTTTATCATCCTATTATGTTTTAAAATCGCATTATTATATATATAATCACGGTAACAATATTAGTTTTGACCAGTTGGAAAAGAAATGGATTGAAAAACCACTGGTGAATTTGACTTCGAACTACTTCCTTACGAACAGAAGCCGGCAGAAATATAGCGCAAAAATATTTGAACTTTGCTCAAGATAAAAAAAAAAAAAAATTGAACATCTAATTAGTTGTTATACAGCAAAAATGTCAGTATCAATGTTGTATTTTAACAATTTTGGTCACCCCAGCCAATACCATATATATATATATATATAGCATCTATTGATCACCTGCAATTTTTAAGTCTTTTTAGCCTCTCTCTCTCTATATATATATAAACATTAATGTTTGGGAGTCCACTCCAGCCCTTGCTTATAATTTAGCTAAAATCGTGCCCACACAACTGCTACAACAAAGGGGAGCCTTTGGGCAAAGTGACCTTCCACACCCTCTCATTTCCTTTCTCTGCCTCACACCTCAAGACCTTTGAGGAGAGAGAGAAAGAGAGAAATGTCTTAGGGTGTGCCCTTCTCTCTCTCTCCTCTCTCTCTCTCATTTATTCATACATACAATTAAACCCGCACAATTACATGCATGAGGACACTTTGTCCCAATTTTGACAGAGAAGATGGCCTCGAAACTGTCCTTGAGGTCCCTATACCAGAAGAAATGTTCGCAAGCTTGGGCAGCAGTGTGGCCTTGCGTTGGGCGAACATGTCCACTTGGATGAAGGCTCAAACCTCCGATAAATGGTCATCCCCGGTCATCGCCGGCCGTTACAATGAGCTCAGTTTTCTCCTCTTCGTTGTCGGATCACCTCTCATACCTCTTCAGGTCCAAGTCGACCAGTCCATAAACCGCCCTATAAAACATTCTTCCATTGTAAGAACCTTTCACTTCTATATACAATATCCATAATCATCATTCTAGTCTATTGCACGAGACTCCCGGCGGGTGTCAGAATAATTTTTCATAGATGGAACTAAAAATAATCAATATATTCATAATCATTTTGCGCACAGCATGAGGCTCCTGGATCTTTGGAGGGTCATAAAAACTTTTTTATAGATAGAACTAAAATATTTGATTAGTGCTAATAAATTCCCTTATATATATATATATATTTATATGATGTTGCATGTGTTCATTTGATCCTCTCTCTCCGAATTCTGTAATGACAGAAGTCTCTGGTCTAATCCTTTTAATGTTGTTAATTTTTGCAGGAAGCATCGACGGCTAAATATATTGTGCAGCAATATATAGCAGCATCGGGAGGGCAGGCGGTGTTGAGCTCGGTGCATAGCATGTGTGCAATAGGGCAGGTGAAGATTAGTGCATCATATTTTCATCAAGGGAATGAAAGTGTGAAGGTTAAGAGTAGTCATGATGAGGAGGCTGGAGGGTTTGTTTTGTGGCAAAAGAATCCAGACCTCTGGTATCTTGAGCTGCTTGTTTCTGGTTGCAAAGTCATCTCAGGAAGCAATGGCAAGATTTCCTGGAGGCAATCCTCTAACCAACAAACACCTATCTCTAAGGGCCCACCCAGACCATTGCGCCGATTCTTGCAGGTACATATGTGTGTGTGTATATATACAATATTTATGTATGCCATAGTATTACTTTGACAACTGATGTGACAATCTTTACATGCACTCTAAAAGGAGAGAGACTCTATCTTATCGATTGACATGTACATGTGAAAGGCAATGTGGTTGTAATTTGTGTGAACGTAGCTTTCCAAATTCACACACTAATTGGTGCATTGTGACAGGGTTTGGACCCTAGGTCAACAGCCAACTTGTTTGCAGACGCATTATGCATAGGAGAGAAGGTGATAAACAATGAGGACTGTTTCATACTGAAGCTCGACACAAGCCAATCAACTCTGGAGGCACAAAGTGGCCCCAAGTATGAAATCATCCACCACACCATATGGGGCTACTTCAGCCAAAGGTCTGGCCTCCTGGTCAAGTTCGAGGACTCGAGGCTGCTCACCGTGAAGACCAATAATGGAAAGAACGACGACGAAGGAGTGTTCTGGGAGACGAGCACGGAGTCAGTGATCGAGGACTATAGGTACGTGGACGGTGTCAATGTTGCACATAGTGGCAAGACATTTGTTACGGTGTTCAGATATGGGGAGGAATCAGCTAACCACAAGAGGGAGCTGCAAGAGAAGTGGAGGATTGAAGAGGTGGATTTCAACATTTGGGGTTTGTCAAAAGATTTCTTTCTGCCTCCTTCAGACGTAAGAGACCAAAGAGTTAATCTGTTTGTTTGACAAGAAATGTAAATATATACAAGCAAATTGAAGAGCTAGCATGAATTGTTTGTTTTTAAGGATACTTTAAAAAAAATTAATCTTAAACAACATTTTTGAGCAGTGTAACTCTATTTTCCATTGTGCTTTGGAATGAATTTAATGAGAGGATTTGTCATGTACTACTATTTGATTTGGGTTCATCTTCAAAACTACTATGCTACATAGACTCGGCACGAGATGTATATTTATTTAATTTTAATATTATTTATTTATTTTATTTTAGGCAAAAAAATTCTCACAATCACTGTATCTTTTATGGGACTTGAACCTTGACGGGCTTAGATTACTGTACTTGGTGATTATCCTTATTATTATATCTTATAAAATATTAAAAATGTATTTTACCATATCATTTGATAATTCAAAACAATTATTAAAGAATTCTGTCAATAATTTATTTTTAATGTGGATTAGTTACTCTCCATCCTGCCTAAGACAAACCCAACAGTTTTACCTCTTTTCTCTTTCTTTAATGATGATTTATTATGGGAGGTCATATTCGGACTCTACATTTATTTATTTTTAAGAAAATAACAAAAAATTATTAAATTCATTAATGCATCATTCCTTAATTTATAATGTCATAATTTATACAATTTTAACATTTTTTTAACCTTCTTTACTTTCTTTATTAGTTTTTTTTCCTTTTTATTTGCTTTTGAGAGGTCCTCTAAAAAAAAACAACTTATTTTATATTAATATTCTTAGCTGTCAAAAGAGAAAATTTATTCAATAATGCCCCCTTTTTTTTTTTTTTTTTTTAGGTACAAAGTTATTTTTTTTTTTTGTCATGTCCAAAAAGGTAACTTTATTTGTTTCTGTAATTTTTGTATGTATCATGTCAAAAGAAATGATTTATTATATATCTATATATATATATATATACACTCCTATATATTTATTCATTACGGTGTCCCGCAGAACAGAGAAGTCTCTCTCTCCCTTCCTGGTAAAAGCAAATCTCTCCCTCTTTTTCTTTTCGGCTCTGCATCCAATAGTTGCAGAGAGTGAAAGAGAGTTTAAATTCAACTATCAAAGAATCTCAGCTCTCCCTTTCTCTCTCTAAAATACCGAAATGAAGGATGACGATGACCTACCTATATCGACATCAACAACGACAGCAACACATACAAAGAAAGAAACCTTCTCCTCCTTCGATTGGATCCCATTCGGTAGAGGGCGATACAAGTTCTGGGCATTTGCCGCCATTTCGCTCCTCGCCTTCTGGTCCATTCTCACCGCCACCGCCACCCTCCGCTGGTACGTCGGCAACCTCAACCCTACCGACGGCCTCACCACCACCCCCTTCCACCACGATCTCGACGTTCTCGTTCGTCTCGGTACCCTATATATACATATGTGGATTAATCATGTTGTGATTGTGATTGATTGGTTGAAATTTTTGGTGAAACAGGAAATGGAGGAGAGAGAGAAGGTGGTGAAACACATGTGGGATGTGTACACCAACAGCCGTCGGATCAGCTTACCGCGGTTCTGGCAGGAGGCTTTCGAGGCTGCTTACGAGGACTTGACCAGCGACGTCCCTACTGTTCGAGAGGCTGCAATTTCTGAGATCACTAAGATGTCTATTCGCTCTGTTGATCTCGAACTGCTTCCTCTTCAATTACCGGTTCGTATCCCATTCCTTGACTTCGTTCAGTCTAACTCTGTGCTCAGATCAATATATGAGTTAGGGTTATTTTGGAACTTCCTTATGCATTGCACAGTTCTCGTTTGTTAATTTGCGTCCACAGTAAGTGTTGATTTTCAGTGGGCTGAAATGCAGTTTATAGGTATAAAATGTTGAATGAACAAATTCTGAACCCTTTTATGTTATGGGAATGAATTATATGCAATAATGAACTGATATTTGTCAAAAAGAGACTTTGGTAGATTGATTGCAATCCATCTGTAGCTCTATTTGATGTTAATCTACTCTCTGAATTGGACTTGGTCTGAAGTCCAGGCATTCAAATGCTTTTTTGTTTTTGTTTTTTAGATTACTTTTTTTGTATTTTTAATTTGAATTTTCGTCTTTGTTAGATATTCTCCATAAACATAATAAAAGGTTTTTGATAGTGTTCAATCAAGGCTGCCTACAAACAAATAATGGGTGGACTACGCCAGGGCTGTTATTTTAGGGTTTTTAATGGAAAAGGTAATATAGAGGTTTAAGGATATTCTAATGGTCAGATTGGTTGAACTAACTTAGTGCCCATTTGGAGTTGCTTCGTCTTTTGCAAAAATAATTTCTGGGGATGGATTTTTAAAGAACTAATTTCACTTATAATGAGTCTGGTGCTTGGATGTTGTGCTTCATGCTCTGTTCCAATAGTGTTGTGGCCCTTGTGGGCTATCAGAAGTGACAGTTTATTTTATTGTTTACATATAAAAGTAAATTTAAATGTTATCCTTTGTGATAAGTGTGTGTGATTATGTATCTGTTTGTAAATAGTAACTATGTGAAAATAAATGGGCCAATTTTACACAATCCTTCAACCTTATGATAAGTAAAACATTAAACTTCAAATACAGGCTAAAATTTTCGATGTTCTTGGTACTTTGAGTATGCAATAACTCATCCACAAGAACTTAGGGGCTTTGAAGATGGAGATGCAATAATAAATTCTAAAAAATTCATTTTCAATCTTTATGTATGGTATTCCAACCTAAAACAATGTGGTAAAAATTTGAAAGAATACAATGTTCAATTCAACTCAACAACCCAACTACTTGGTGTCGGCTAATAGAAGCCCTAAGCATAGTGCTCATAAAAGCACAATATTCAAGAAAAGTAGAAATATTGCAATATATTCCTACTTATCAAAAACAAATCTGCTATTCCCGCTTACAATATGGACTCATTTCATACATTATGATATACACATAACCTTAAACCAATTAGTGAAACCTGTTATTAACAAAACTACAAATAAAAAAAAGGGCTAAACCCAGTGCATGAATAAGTGAAAGATGAAACTCGACATCTATTATATGCATAGTTATATTATGCGTACTAGCGGTCCTTTTGTATTTTATATTTTTCCCTGTGATGACTATCTGTATGCCCATTTTTTTATTCTGTTTTAATTTAAGAAAAGGTTGGATGCTTCGTTGCATGTCTATCCATGTTTACCAGTGTCAAACACGGCTCCTATATACGACTGAAGACTTCTATTAAAAGCATTCAAGAAGTGTTGACCATTTTGTTTCAATTATAAAATTTCTTTTTAAATTATAGACACGTCCAAGAAGTGTTGGACACGAATTTAGATGTGTCCTAGAAGGATGAGAGTTGTGTACATGTCTGCAAATACAGACATTATTATTTTTTAAACTTAGAGAAAAACAACAAATCGAATGGGCATTAGTTCATGCATGTTACAATTTTTAAAATGCAAAGAGCCATTGAACAAGCAGCTCTATGAGGTTTAAATCTCTTTGAGTATTTCTCGAACAAGAGTAGAATCTGATAGCCAGCATTCGTGAATTGGGCTATGTTGTCTGTTGCACCAACAGATCTGGTTTCTAGGTTTTTATGACCAATATGATTTTTATCTTTTAAATTCATGGTAATGCTAGGACAAAAGATGAAACCATGTTTTCAACCTTCTGACATTTATACCTTTTGGTCAATTCGAGCATGAAGCTTAATTTGCATCTCAAACCATAGTCTTTTAGTGGTTCCAACCCTGTTGTCAGCCATGTGGTTTTGCCAGCAAAAAACTAGGCCGCAGTTGTGGACTTTTTGTGGAGGTTGGTTTGTCTTGCCCTCTCATTCATTTTCGAATCCAGGGTGGGACAGGTTCTTGATGGATATCATCCCCAACCTGAATCTGAATCAGGTTTTAGATATTCTTTCCCATACATTCTCCTACCCTGTTCATCAACTCCCCCTAACTGTGCCAATAGAGACAGCATGGAAGGGTCCCCCATTTCATGGAGCCAATTGCGATCCCTAGTTCTAGGTTACCAAATGGCCCTTGGATCTGCATTTAAGTGCCCCAAATGGAACCCCACATACCCTTTAGTTGTATTGGTTATAGTCAAATTTTAGTTATTTGTTTAATTTGAAACCCTCAAAAACATTAAATGATTATGAATATTGTCTTCCACTATCAAAAATTCCACTTGCGAGTTGCAGCATAACAACTCTACCATTAGCATGATTTTTTATTCTTTTTTTTTTTTCAAACAGAATTATTTGAAAGTGCTTCTTTCCCCATAACTTCTTTACCCGCGTGAAAAGAGCATGGTAACTGTTGTTGTGTAGCCACCTTTGTTGCCTTCCCCATTTTGTGGCAATGAAGTGAAGCATTCTTAGTTTTCAGAACAAATTTCCATTTTCTGAATTAAAAAAGCTAAAATTGACCTTTTAGAATTTGATTTGTACCATTGCCACTGTCCTTAGTCCTTCCAGTTTTATCATTAAAAATTGTGTGACCATTGTTCTTGTCTTTTATGGGTTTGAGATGTAATTAAGATAATTGAGAAAAAAAATTCATGATATGATGAGAGTCCTGGGTGGACTGGGTTGGGTGGAAATCAAGGCAGCTCATATGAGAGAAAAAGATTAGCAGTCTCGAGATTGCCACTGACTCCTGAAGGTAAAGGCACTATTGGGGGGATGAAGGATAGTTTCAGGGTTTCTTAAGGTCTTCTTTAATACCTTAGATTTAGTTGGTTTTCGTCTCTCTATCTTAAATGAATGTGGAAAGCCTATTATTCTTTTGGAGTTGCAGGCAAGGCCACATCCACGCTGTCATGGGAAGCAGGTTTTGTTGCTACATGTTTCCCCAAATGAGACATTGCCATGTTTGAGTTGCAAAGCTAATGATCACGTTAGTGCGGTGGGTATTTATTGCAGGATGGTCATTACTTTTATGTGTTAAAGTGTTAGCCTTACAAGGTAAGGTAGGTGATTAGGGCGGTATGCCAGATAATTATTGCAGCATGGAGGTCATTTAGTGCAATATGATGGTTTTGACATGCCCCCTTCAGAGGTTTGTTCGATATTAAGTAAAGTGTTGCCACAGCATAATGGATGGTCGACTTTAGCCATCAAGCCGAATATCTCCTAGGATCTTGTAGAACTGCCCTTCTTGATCTCCACTGTGGATCACAATTCATAAAGATTTGCAATGCAGTTTGGATGAGCCTACTGAGTCTTTGCTTTACCTCTAGCCGTGCATGAGATGTATTAGGGGTTGTTTCCAAGTTCTACACGAGGCATATCAATAATGAGGAGGTACTCATGATCACTTATCGACAAAGAGGAGATCCTGGTGGTTGCCTGTGGAGAAGGCAACAAGGCTTGTCTGAGAAGAAGAGGTCTTTGTGGTAAGGCTTATTTGATGAAAAGAGGTCCTTGCCACCTTGGTAGTGAATTTTGTTTGAGAAGAAGAGGCTTCCACAATATAAATGCGCAAGGCTTCGAGGTGTGGATGACTTAAAGATGGTTTTTCACCTGAAGTACATTGTAAGACTGTAAGAATGGTTTTGTTCTTCGGGTAAATGACCTCAAAGTTATTGTCTTGAAATGCTTGGGCCCAGGTAACTGTAAGGAGAACTTCTGCAGACATTCATATATATCAGCAGTGGTGAAGTATATACATATAAGATTAACATGGTGGTCTAGGTTAGGAGATGCTAAGATGGCCTTTACAATACCTTTACCTCAGCTAACTGCCTACATATGTGCAACAGCTTGAAGGATAATGGCAGTGCACTATACGATTTACCATTGGTTCCATGTGTCAAGGTAGGATTCTTTATTTGGGTGCCACATCTTGTATGGAGGTCATGAACCCACACCTTTCATGAACTCAGGCTTTGATCTACATTTTATTATACGTGTTTTTTTTTCCTTAGTATTTTATATAGGTTTTCGTGAAAAAAATAACATTTGTTGTTACTATTTTTCTAGTGATAAAATGGTGGGTTGGGATTGGGATTGGGATAGGGATAGGGATAGATCTTAGGTTTTAACCTTTTCTTTCCAAAAAAATTTATGCCCCATGTTAGGATTTGTCTTGGTGGTTACATCTTGCCGCCCTTGTTGTTTCTGTTTTGATTTCTTTCCCCTTCTTTTAAATTCTTATGAATAATGTAATACATGAGATGTTTCTCACGGTGTCTGGTTAAATAGTTTGGATTCTTCATTTTGAGATGTATTTAAGATGATTATAATGAAATTCCATGCACTGGCAAGTTGTGTTCATGTTAGCTCTTGTATATCAATTGGTTGATCTATCTAAGGCCATCTATACTGAGGGATTGCAAAATTATTACCCTAGGATATATTTTTGTAATAGATCCTGGCAATTAGATTACACAAGTAATTTAGTTGATATGTATCTGTCCACTTTATCAACTAAATCATCAATGTCCCAGCTCCCTGATTTTGCTTCAAGAATCAAAGCAGTGCATTTATGGGAACATTGACAAAATAATTGTGTACAGGGTCTGGCATTGAGGAGAAGCTTATGTGATTGATTTGCTCATTCAGAAACAATAAATCAAACGTAATCAATATTGCTTGCATCTACATACTTGTTCTTTGGTGATTGAGACAAAGGCTTCCTTTGAGGCATGATAGGCTCTTGAGAAGAAGTAACGCATGCCAAGGATAGGTTATAAACTTATAATATCCCAAAAGTGTGTTTGCCTATCACTTTTTACAGCAATCCACACGTGTGCCCTCAAAAGGGACAAGATCGAACTAAAATTAGCTTAGGGGATTGTGCTCTCCTTGGTTTTCTGTTGACTCGGCACCATCGGAGAACTCTCTCTCTCTTATATATATCTATATTCATCTTTTATCTCTCTCACACACATGTACATAGCCTTCCTTCCCTATTCTTGAACCACAAGGGATCTCGTCTTTCAATTTTTATTTTTTGCAGTCTTGGCATTTTCCTTGTACTCCCCGTCTCCTGTAGCTTCCTCTTCCTTCTCCTCCTCCTCCCCTCTCTCTCTCTCTATGTGTGTGTGCGCAGTCGCATTCATACTCCAATTACGCACTTGTTTTATGACATGTGAAACATACACTTTTCCAGCAAATGTAGGAAACTCTGTTCACTCACGTTTGTCATAATTAAGAGTTCCAATATGCACAAACAAAAAATTTTGTAATTAGATAAGCACATAAATTGTTTTTATTTCTTTCTTAATAAATTTTAAGCTGTCTTCAAAGACTAATACAGTATCAATAAGAAGAGAAAATAATTGGTTCTCAATATTTAAATAATTAAATTAGAATATAAGGTTTTGAGTAAGAACCTGGTGCTATGAAATATTGTCCTGTAAGTTGCGAATGGCTTGCAATTTTGGTAACTATATGGCTCCTTACTCCTTAGTCGCAATATTCTAGTTGTTAAGTTCTTTTAAATATGAATAGAACTGATAATAGTAGTCAAATGAATAAGAACGTTTGTTTTGAGGTAAATTACTCATGTTCCATTCTTGTGGTTAATATGTTTTGAACTGAATCCTACAGGATCCTAACAGACTAAAATTGCTTTTGGTGCCTGTTGTCAGGGTGTACGAGAATTTAGACTGCAGCAAGCAGAGATAGGAGGCCAGGAGGTGGTGACTTCTAGAGGGAGTAGGCAATGATTTGAATGATCAGGATCCAAGCCTGCAAGTTTCTGTTCTTTTATACTTTCTTCATTCCACTATATTGCTTATTTGCTGCCCAGAGTTAGTGAAAGGTAGTGTTGAAAATTTATACTCTTTTCCTTATGTCTTCATAACAGGGATAAACAATGTATTTATTTAGGTTCTCATTCTTCCAGTTTTTTTTGTCACAAAAAATTGAGACGCTGATGGTATAGTGAAACATCCTTTTGCGTAAATGACAAGTGAAAGAAATTTTTATGAGATTTTGTTCATGAAGAACTGGAGAATCTTGTGTCTGGAACTTCCTACTGTACATTGGCTTAACGCACAAGGATATCACTTAATTATCATCATTTTAATTATGAGCATCATCATTATTATTGTTTTAGAAAAGCACTTCTTTTTTTCTCTCTTTTCTATCTGCAATGATTTTATTGTTTTACTACCATGGCTCTCTTAGGTGGTATTGATATGTATAAAGAGTCGACCTATAGGTGCACCAGTAAGACGATAGAGGCTTGTTTATCTAAATGGGATGAAATTACAACCCATCTCTCGTACATCTTTATCAGCTCTCGACATCGACTGTTAATGAGTAGTACATCTTTATCTATTCTTGAAAATGCCATCTTTCAGCAAGTAGTGATGTCAATAAGGTGAGGTTGTCTAAAATTTCAGGGGCTAAATCATGTTTACCATTGAGAGATGTAAAACTACTAACCAGTGTCAGGTTAGAAAATTTCGGTTTTATTTTGTCTGTACGGTTTCCATGTACTACTTCTGTAAAGCAGGGTGATGCTTGTGTGTGTAAACTTACACAAGTATGAAGTTGTTGTAGCACATACCAACATGACAATCTGATTATGTTAGCATGTTTCCAGTTTGCTTATTTTCTGTAACAGTTTGTTGCAATGACGGACTTTGATCAGAAATTCAAGGGGGATTGCCATTGCAGATTGGTGTTTTTAGTACTTTTCATGAATATGGAAGCAATGGCGCGGCCAATACATGGCAGGCTCAGTAAAATGGCCCAACTCAATTTGGTATGTTCATGGAGAATTGAAGCCCTAAACGTGCATCTAAAGAAGGGATGTCCATGCTTTCTTTCTTCCCTAAGCATAGGAAAATATAATTTTTACCATTCAAAAGCATAACTTGTTAACTTGAAATGAATAAAATAGTTGCAGAAATTTTTTACTATCCATACTTTCTTTCTTCCCTAAGGCTCTGCTTGGTTTGTAAATATGGAAACAGTTTTTTATTTCCAGAAAACTGAAAACAAAAAACAGTACAAAAAACTCTGTTTGGTTCAATTTTCAGAAAAATGTTTTCTAAAAACTTAGTTATAAAAATGTGGACATGCTTAGTTTGTAATTTTAAAAACATTTTTAAGAATTAAAATAATAGAAAATAGTTTTCAGAGAACAATAAAAGAAAAATTTCTAAAAACACTCATTTTCATAAAACAATTTTCAGAAAATTGAACCAAGCAGAATTTTTTGTATAATTTTTTGTTTTCAGTTTTTTAAAAACAAAAAATTGTTCCGAGAGTTACAAACTAAGCATGCCTATTTATTTTCAAAGAACTATAAATATTATTCTCTGAGAAGTTTTTTACTTTTTAAATTTTTAAAAATTATTTTCAAAATTACAAATCAAACAAACCTTACATTTTGAAACTTCCGTACTATCCACCGAGAAGAAGACTCGGAACCATCCAAACAATGCAGTGGCATTGGCTACATAAAGGTAGGGTCGGGGCTTTCTAGGAGGACCATTTTTGCAATACATTAAAGCGCGTGATTAATGGTTGATTGGTTGCCAAGAAACCCTATTGGTCCACCTTCCTGGGATAAAAGAAAAGAAAAGAAAAAAGGCGGCCTATTGGTCAAGCCGTTCTCACCAATTTTCTATCATGTAGCTTGTTTTTAGCATGATGGATGACCGATTGTGAATGATATAGTCATGGTTTTTATCTTTTCTTGAGGGATGTCAGTATTAACTAATATATATATATATATCACATTGATATTTTTTTAAGTTTGATAGAGTACGTAATTTGCATTGATAATTGATATTAATTTTGTCCAATTTCGTTATGTCGCATTTGGGAACCATACATCCACACTATTTATTTTTCTGAATTTTAATTTTTTTTTTGTTTTAATTTTTATTTTTTAAGACAAAGAAATGCTAGTTTGGTACACACCGTGTGACGCTGTGGTGTATGATTTTTTTTCTACACGAATTTTAAAATAATTTTTATTATATAATTTCTGTAGATTAAATTAATTTATACCATATTGTGAATCTTTCTGTGCAGATGGAATATAAAAATTCAAAAATTAGACTTCGATTTGGCTTAACAGTGAATTTTATCAAAAGAATATGGTATACAAAATAGTAGTAGTCCAAGTCTAAGGTGCCTTGAATTTTCCCTAATCTCCAATATCATCTGTCTTTATATTGTCTTTAATGTTCATACTATTTATATTGGAAGAAAACATTAAGCAAAATATTCTAAACAAAAATTGAAAATTAAATTTTAGTGAGAGATCAAGTAAAATTTATTGAAATTTACAACGATCTTAAAGTTATAAAAATATTAATAATGGTTATCAAATCTAAAAGTAAATTATAAATCAGGACCATTTTAGATTCATTTCCTTATAAGCTTTCCTTTCAGGTACAAACATGAAAAATAACGAAAAAAAAAATACCAATTTAATCAACCATCTAAAACTCAAATTAGTATGTGTACTGTACAATAATAATAATCGAATTGATGTTCAATAATTCATGGCAGAGCCCATGGTTGACACTTGACACCATACTTTTAGAATAATTTTGCAATCCAACACAATGTAGCGACCCACGACTTGACCCATGAACCAAATAGTTTTTATTTTATTTTTTTAATTTTCGGCCTCTCCTGCTTAATCTAGAATTTAACCTATACAATATTTTAATCGTTGTACTTTTATCAGCTCAAAAAATTCATTAAAAAGAACATTTTTGTATGAATTTTTTGAATCAGACAACACAAATTATGAATTCATCTTATCCAAAGATTCTATCTTTACTCTTATATTTGGCCTCCTCAACAATTTCATTAATTAGCATTAGATATTTGTTAATTTGTTTCATAAAGTTTTATATTATTTTTAATTAATTCATAATATATTTTAAATTGCATTAAATCCATACTTCTAATTCTAAAACAACACTCCAAGAATGTGTATCTATCATGTTCAAACAAAATAAAAAATATTCAAATTTTAAAATAGGGTTCAAATCACAAAACCCTCGGTAGAATTAAAAATTTTGGATCCGTGAATTTGGTTGTGAAATAACAAATTTTACCTTACTTTTTAGGTTCTGTTTGTTTGGGTGTAAAATATTTTTTAAAAAATATTTTATTTTTATTTTTTAGTGTTTAGTTGTCGTAAAATATTGACGAAGAAAAATAATATTAAAATCTAACAAACATAACTTACCGATCAATTTTCAACAATTTATTTTACATATCCCGATGGACTTGACCTAAACCTCAGTCGAACACTAAATAAGTAAAAATAAAAAAAATATTTTTCTTGAAAAAGAAAAATCTTTTCCAAAGAAAATATTTTACGTCGAAACAAACGCAACCTTAATGTTAAATTAATGTGCTGATAATAATTTATTAAATTTATTTTTGTAAATTTAAAATAACAATGTCAATTTTGTAATTTAATAAAATAATATTTTGGGTTAAGTGCAAAAAAATTTCCTAATGTATAAATTTTGTGCAGTATTAATTCTTACTTTTAAAAAATGTGCACATTAGTCCATAAGATTCAAAAAAGATACAAATAAACCCCTCTTACCACTTTTTGATAAAAACTAAATAAGAAAATCCTATTTTACCCCTCACCCATATCTACATATAACCCATACCCATTTCCCTGCCCCCATGAAATAGAAATAGAAATTGATAACAATATCATAATCTACAAGCAAAATAGACCATTATTTGGTTTAGTAATAAAAAAAGTTCAGGCTTATTTAACCAAAATAAATAAATGTTCACACTGACAAACATGAATACAGAGAATTCAATTTGAAATAAAATAAAATAAGATAAAAGAAATGGACCAAAAAGCTAAGATGAACAAAGCAAAATATTTCATATAAAATTTCTAATTTCACGAAACTAAAACATGACTTACAGTTTCTAATTTCTAGGAAATCATTTTCTTGACAGACAATCGTTAACTTAAGAAAAATCTCTCAATTCTTGGCCCCATGCGCTCCATATCCCCTCAGAATTTGGGTAAAGTCCACCTGTCGTCGGAGGAGCAAGAACTCAGGCAGAGAAAAATCAAAGAGATGAGGAGCTCAAGGCAAATAAAATCAGATTAATTGACAAAGTTCTAACAACATGTTTCTGCTTCTAACTCTCACCAATAACCAAGTTTCAAATTGTAAAATCTGTGTTATTTATATATTTATATGTTATTCCTACATGAACCAAGTTTACAAATTTTAATACATGAGTTTGGCCACAGATAAAGGATTTGATATATATATATATATATATATATTGCAAATGTTAATTCCATGACTTAAAAAATCAATATTTTCAGTGATTATGGAGTGTCAGATTGATGAGAAATTATTACAGTTAATCATTAATTGATATGTAAATATATATGTCAATTTTGTGTTGTTTTTCTTAATTTTTTGTTTGAATGTTAATTACTACGTAATAATTATTCGGACTATTATACAATTAATTTCTCCAAATCGTGTAACATGTACTCTGTTTTAGTGACGCCCTACCAGGACATAGCAATTTGCAATGCCAATGAAATTATTACAGAAACACCAAGTCAACAGGCGTGGATCAAAGTCCATGAAGCATTATTACTCTTTCTTTTTTACTTTTCATAATAATAATACACACAAATTGAATAAAAAAATTATTTTACCTACCTATATTTATAATTATTAATTTATTTAACTAAGTGAGGGTATCATCGTTATTTTATATCACACCGGAACTTATTTGCACCAAATTAATAATATAGGAAAATTTTATATCACACAAGAACCTTTTTGTATTATATCAATAGTAGAAAGAGTTTTTTGCACTTAACCTTAATATTTTTTTTAGTATTTTAATTTAACATGTCTCAAAGGAAGCCTTTGTAATTTCATAACTAAGTTAACGACAATTGATGTGGGGGCAACTTGATAACTATTTTTAGTTCATAATTTTTTCTTTTTTTTTTTAAATTACGTATTATTTTAAAAGTATAAAGAAATTTTGTAATTTTAACCCTTTAAAATATTTCCAGTATGTCCAACGTAACCTACACACAAAAGAAATGTGTTTTTGTAGCTTTTTACTTCAGTAAAGTTATTATTATTTTTTTTTATAAAACAACAAAGCATTCCATCATTTTGTGATTTTACCGTCCCAAAAAATATTGTTTTCTAGCTTTGGTCACTAATTTCTAATTTTTTCATAAAAAAAATTAACAAATAATGAAGTTATTGTTAAGTCGCTTTTACTTTGACAATTTAATTTTTATGTTAAAAAGAAAAAATTATTTTCATTTTACCGCATTTTTCTCAAAATAAACCAAAAAACTAAAAACGTTACCACTATTTTCTTTTTACATTTTCGTACCAAAAAACTAAAAACGTTACCACTATTTCCTTTTTACATTTTCCTTATTTGTTATGCGAACTAAATGAAATAAATATTAACTTTATTATTTATTTATTTTTCCCGCACACCACTCACTCTATTATTTATTTTACTTACAAAAAAAAAATTATTCTTTATTTTGTTTTTCTTCTTTCCCATCAATTTTATTTTTATTTTTATTTATTTTTCATTGGTTCCGTGACTTGTGCATTAAAATGACTAAAAGCTACATTGTCAAGGGTACACGCGCACCGTAATGTTATTGTACTCAACCATCTCTCAAGGATAAGTGGCATATCGTAATATCATGATATTCCAGAGTCATATCTTTAACACACCCGATATTTACCCCTAAATGACGTGTTGGATTTGACCACCGTGAGACGCTCTCTCACATACCACATCCTTCTCAAAAAACAAACACACCACAACACAATCTTGACCGTCCATTCTTGCCATGTCATCGATCCATGTCTTCATAATCCAACGGTCACCAAACGAAACACAAAAAACCCCTCTTATCTCATCCCAAACCCTACGGTTAGGTTAACCCCAAACCCCAGTCACAAATCTGACTCGGGCTCGACTCGTTCGCCTAGAGAGCGACTCTAATATCTAGAGAGAGAAATAAAAAACGGAGAGAGAAAGAAGGGAGAGCGAAAAGTCTAGAGAGAGAGAGAGAAGAGAGAGAGAGGATTTTAGGTTTTCTGGATTCTCTCCTTTAGAGCACTTCGGACTTGTAGAAGAAACCAGGAAATTAGGGTTTTTAAGCCTTTTCTTTCTGAGGGTTTGCTATATCGATCTCTGAATTTAGGGTTAGAGTTAGGGTTTGGTTTATGATTTTTATTTGATATGCGTATGAGACGAGGTATAATTTTCTTCATTTCTAGGTCTTCATAACTTTGTTCGTCTGTTCTTTACTCGTTTCTTTCTATTTGCGGTCTGATTCGTTGCTTTTGTATAGAAAATATTATCCTGTATGAGATTGAAGTTTCGTGATTGATGGACGAGATCTGGGAGAGAGCTGTGGAGACAGCGCTTGACGGCCAAAACGATATCGCATCGGTTCGAACACTAACCCTAGACGGAGCAGTGAAGTGCGCTCACGGCCGTCTTCCTCCTCCTTCGCTCTTCGAGAAATTTCAGAACCTCCAACACCTCTCAATCGCCAACATCGGTTTATCGTCTCTCGAGCAGTTCCCTCGTCTCCAGAACCTCCAAAAGCTCATTTTATCCGACAATCGTATCGCTGGGGGTCTCAATCTCCTTGTCGAAGCCGGTCTCGAGTCGCTGCGTGACCTAGATTTGTCAAACAATCGGATTCAGGATATAGATGATCTGAGTCCGCTAGCAGAGCTTAGAATCGTGTCTCTGGATCTCTACGAGTGTCCGGTCACGCGCGTGAAGGACTATCGATCTAGGGTCTTTGGATTGATAAAGTCGCTGAAGTACTTGGACAAGATGGATGATGAGGAAAACGAGAGATTTGAGTCTGATGATGAGGACGATGATGAAGATGACGATGAGGATGACCCCGGGAGCGGTGAGATTGATGGAGATGATCATCGGCCGTATAGGATGAGTAATGGTCATAGCACTGGAGGTGAGGGGATTGTTGATGTTGATGAGGACGAAGAGAGCGATGCTGATGAAGAGGAGACGGAGATTGTAAGAGGGGTGAATGGGTTGAATAGGACGGCTCTACATCATCAGTCGAATGGTTTTACTGTGGTAGATGGAGAGGATGAGGAAGAGGAGGAAGGTGAAGATGAAGAAGACAATGATTCTGTGGAGGAGATCGACGAAGAAGATGGCGATGATGATGATGTGGTTGAGGTACATGAGATTGATGACAGTGATGATGAAGAAGATGGGGTTGAAGATGACGATGATGACGAGCAGGATGAGGATGAAGATGAAGAGGAGGTTGATAATGAAGAAGGGGATTTTGCAGAGCCAGAGAGTGGGAGTCGGTTGACCAGCACAGAAGGGGAAATTGATGGCCATGAGCAGGGTGAGGAAGAAGCTGAGGATGATAATGGGGAGACCGGAGAGGAAGAGCAGGGTGTTGAGGAAGTCAGAGTGTTTGAAGAAGAAGAAGACGTTGAAGAGGAGGTGATGCTCTCTTCCTTTTCTCTTCTCTAACTCAATTTTTTTCTCCTTGCGTATGGTGCCTTTGGGTGTGGTTAATTCATCACTATATATTATGCAGCATATATTATGTTTGTGTACTTATTTTTGTTGTTAGAATTAATTTTTCAGTACTGTTGTGATTTGGTTTTTTGAGGATAAGGTGAACTGTCACTGATTTATATTTATGTGAGCGTTATGTTGCTGTTGGGTCAGCTTAGTAGTATCTCTCTCTCTATCTATATGCATCTTTTATGTCAGTTTTCTTTGCATACTTGGTGTGATTTCTTCCTTTGTACTTATCTGTGTATTGTATTTCTCAGTGCAGATTTGTTAGAACAAATTTCCACGGAGTATACCAACAATATAATGTGTATCACTGCCAAATGTAATAAAGTCCATTCAGTTTTGGATTTTGTCAGCTTTTTAATGGCAAAATCAACCAAGTGATGGATTACCAAGTAACTTGAGTGGTATTTCCTCAGTCTACCCTTTGGGAGGTTGAGGACTTATTAGGGAATAACAATGCGTAGCTTGATATTTCTTGTTGGAGTAATATATTGTCTAAAATATTAATGCATTAAAATCATAAATATGCTCAATTTTGGCTGTTTTGGTTGTTTTTTCAGTTGATTCTAACATATTAGTACTGTTGGCTTATATTTTCAATTTTTGATGACATTAGATTCTGTGGTATAATTTTCCATCAAATTTTTGTATTTTGTGGTCTGCGTCTTCTTGCTGGGCGCATGTGATTTGTCTATGTATGATGACACGATTATCGTTGCTTCTCTTTAATTTGTATGCTTTTGTTTACTGTGATTGTTAGTTATATTTCCTTGGTCATATGATATCCTGCAACTGGGGTGAAAATCTCTAGTTAAACATATAGTTAATTGTCAAGCAATGGTATTTCATGTTATTGGTTAAAAAAGGTCTTATTTAATATGCTGCACAGCTTCAGCCTGTGGGATGTGGTTAAATGAACAAGACCCTTATATTTAATTAGATAAAAAGGAATTGATCGACTTATATTTGAATTTTATGTTTAAAATGGATTTTGCTATAATTATTTTTATTTATTTTTTTTATATTTGAATTTTGTACTTCAATATGTGAATTCTGTTATTTTAGAATTTTAATCTGCTTAGATACATCTTTAGTAGCTAAAAGTTTTTTGGTGGTGGTATTTTGCACTTGTGTTGTTATAAGAGTTGATTTTGCAAATATTTCTGTGCCTTCCCACCTTTTTTTTGATAAAAATTTCCCTTGTTTTTCTTCCTTAGTTGAATCCCCAATTCAGATATCTTTCTCTTGTTCCATAATTTTATATATATGCATCTGCTGTTGTATTTTTTAAAAAAAATTTATTTATCAATTGGATGGTGGAATAAAGGATCTTTCAGTACTAAAGCTTTCAGAATTAATGGACTTTTTGACATATTTTTATTGGAATATAAGCTGCTATTTTTTGTCTGTTGATAAACTTGATATGGAATGGGTTATTTGCTGGTACAATTTTTATTTTTATTTATTTTTTATTTTCTGTAAGTTTTTTTATTTTGGGGCGTCAACTTATATTTATATGCTTATTTACTGTTTTTTCCCCTTGGCTTTGGATGGCAGGAAGAAGATTATGGTTCAGGCTATTTAGTTCAACCAGTTGGGCAGACTGAAGAAGATGCTGGAGGCAGTGATATGGACCCGGGGAATGAAGAAGATGATCCTGAATTGGAGGAAGAAGTTGAAGATGAAGATTTTGAAGCTGGCAAAGTTCAGGTGTTACCATCATCATCCTCTTCGCACCGTAAGAGAAAGAGAGATGAAGATCAGGAGGATGGTGATGAAGATGAGGAAGAAGAGGATGTTGTTGACTGCAACAACTCATCAAAGCACCATTAGCAATTGGCAGATGTTTGGAGGTATGTTCATGGAACCAAATGATGGGGAGGAGTGGTAGATAGTTTAGGCTATCTATCTTCTAGGCAAGAAGAAAGGAAGTGGGAACTTGTTTTGGATGGTAAATTGTAGTTCAAAAGGTCGTTAGTCCTTTTCATCCTTGCATAGCCGTTACTATGGTTATTCAAATTGCAGTTTAGAGCCGTTGCTTGCTTATTTAAATTGCAGTTGAGAGAGGTTGCAATGGTCGTGTATCCCGCCTTGGTAGTCAGTTTCAAAAGGTGGCTTGAATTGGAGGGAAAGAAACGTTAAAAGAGAGAGAGAGAAAAAAAAACCTACATATATTTTTAGTCCTTTTAGTTTTGTTTTTGTTTTTTTTTTTTTTTAAAGTTTTTAATTGGCTTGTAAAACGGTTGTAGATAGTTTTGTGACCAATGCATTGCATTTAATCAAGCAAGGTTTATTTCAGGTACATTTTTATCATCTCAATGGACACGTGTGATATGTCTGATACTTTATTACAGGTGCCTGGGTACGGACGGATTTGCTTGGCCCTTGAATCCATCGTTATTGATAGTAGTATTTTGTTGGAGCTCCATGTTCAGGTTACCCGGGTCTTGGTTTGATTGGATTACTGGTTGTTTTTGGCCTGCCTTATTGAAGCCCAATCTTCATTCGATACTTAAATATATGTATCATTATTGCGCAAGTTGATTGTTGAGTTGGTGGTGGTTGTTGTAGAGCTGTCGGTGTCTTATTGGATGATAGTAACTCAGTAGACGTGTGTTCCAGCTCATAATCAGGCGTAGTCGAATTGGTTTTGACAAAGTGTTGGGGACTTGGTTTAGCCACTTTTGTCGAGCTTCAATTTATGTGGCTCGGCTTTTCTTGTCTCTATGCTTGGCTGTTGAGCGTTGGGCCACCGACCAACTGGTATTTTGTGGGCTTAAAACTTTATTAACGTGCGCCAAATTGAATTTTGTGAAAAGGCCTCAGGCTTGACCCAGTGGACTGCGTCTTGCCGAAATTTTTTGACGCATGTTATATTATCCCCAAGTTATTTTTATTAGTTTCTAAATAAAATTAACCTTTTGCATAATTATAGTTGAAGACTTCCCCATCTCTGATACTCCCTTTGGTGGAAGGGAAAGGGTTGATGGGCTATATCTAAGGGAACGATGGGATGAGAGATTTTACAAATTTGTAGATAAATGGCTAAAAATAATATTTTATATTTATTTTTTCTATGAGAATGCTTTATTCCTCCTTACTTCTTTTGGAAGAATTCCATTTCCATCCATAAGGTTTTTTTTATTTTTTTTATTTTTATAAATTACACCAAATCCTTGTACTCTTATAAAAAAAAAAAAAAGCAAATTATTGATGGAAGACTAACTGCTGTTAAGACTTGAGGGGCAATGAAAGATTACATAAAAACCCACAATAAGACGGTGTCACCATTCTTTTCCAAACTAATTATTGCAAATGTACACATAGTATTGTAATTATATAAATGTGGGTGTGCTGATTCGATCAATTTACAAAGTATGGTATATGTTTTTGTATGTGTGTGTGAAAGGAAGTAACAAAATTCAAAAGAAGGGCATTCTGGATTACTAACAAACAATCATTGTGGAGATTACTCCTGTTGTACTATTTCTTATTTTTAACAATGGAATTGTTGTTTTAACTAATAATATAATTCGTATGAAATTGTTGTGGGGTTACTATTATGAATTATTCTCTCTCTTCCTTAATTCTCCAGATACGGTAGGGGTTATATTTTTCAAATTTACTCATATAAATTATGAAAGCCATGAGGCAATGGACACTATTGAGATATTAAATGGTTATTGACAGGATAAGATTGTTAGGACTACACAAGCTCCTCATCTTATATTTTCTCCACACAAAAAAATTTCCCTCTCTCTCTCTCTCTAAAATTTCTCCAACTATGCACGCATCAAAGATGCTGCTCCTCTCTCCAGCCTGCACCTCACTGCCTGCACCACATAGAAATAGAAGTAGTAGTTACAATGCCATATATAGAAGAACAGGCTCATACGCACCGCTCAAGGTGTTGTCAATGGCAAATGAGAGCAGCGAAAGTGAGAGCTCCACCATAGCAAAAGTGGCCATAGTGGGTGGACTGATCTCCACGCCGGTGATAGGGTGGTCTCTCTACACGCTCAAGACCACGGGCTGTGGCCTCCCACCCGGACCAGGGGGCTCAATAGGTGCACTAGAAGGCGTCAGCTACCTGGTGGTTGTGGCGATTGTGGCTTGGTCATTGTACACCAAGTCCAAAACTGGCTCAGGTCTGCCTAACGGCCCTTTCGGGTTGTTAGGTGCTGTGGAAGGTCTGTCATACTTGTCTCTGCTTGCCATTGTTGTTGTGTTTGGGTTGCAGTTCTTTGAGCAAGGCTCCATTCCGGGACCACTCCCCAGTGACCAGTGCTTTGGCTGAGGTCTCCCTCTTCTCTTTTAGTTATGTACTGTTGTTATTTCTTCAATATATATTGTTTTGTGACCACTAGACGAGTTGAATTCTCTATCATTGTGTTTGGTAAAAGTTGTGCTAAATTTATGCTCTATTCAGCAATAAAGAATGTCCCCGCATTTCCCCAAATTTTACTCAACAAAACTACTTTTTACAAATAACATCATGTTGTATCATCCAAACATATAAATGTCTACTAATCTAGCTAACATTGAACCTGCTATTCATAACATTACAAGCTATTAAGGAATTGAAGAATTACAGATGAATTTACAAAAGAATTTAACTGTGTGAACAGCAAACTCAAAGAAGACGTTGCTATTACAAGAATTGCAAAACCTACTATCCCTATATTGTTAGTTTTGGGTCTAATTTGATTTTCTAGTTGAGCTTGTTTTGTGAATTTTTTCAATTCCGTGTAACCAGTTATATAGGCGGATCTCTTAGATTCCATTGTAATGCAGTGACCCAATTTCTTCCGATTTTAAGAAAAGATAAAATTCTGAAAAATGGGTCGATGGAGTAACGTGTTAGAGATAAGAATGGGATTCAATTGCTGTGTTTGGTTGAAATGAATAAGCTGATTATAACACTTGCTAGAGTATTAGTTTTGACAAAGACTTTAACCCCAAATATGCAAAGAGAAAAAAAGGCCTTCGCATACTCTATTGAAGTTGCCTAAAGAAAGTGAAAAAGAACTCCAGTAGATGTCTTAGCATACTCTGTGAAATGGTTCCAGATGCTGATTCCAAATTCATCTTAATTTAGAAACAAAAGCGACGTGGGTGAGGAAGACTTGCTGCTTGAAAGGTGTGAGAATAAACTCTTGGGCGCTTATGAAACAGTTTGTAAGAGGGGAATCCAAACAAGAAAAATAGATATCAAAATCACAACAAAAACCTCATAACAAATGGGACCAGGAGTAATTGTTGTGGGTCTGTGAACATGAAAAATAGAAAAGATGAAAACCCATTGGTCACTCATCAGAACTTGAGAAATAGAAAAGATGAGGGCTCTTAATGATTGTTAGTGTGGTAATCGATCGTGGAATGCTAATGACAGCAACGATAACGGCATCTGCGTCGGCGGTGATGTTCCGTTGGTGAGGCTTTTAGGAATTAGGTTATAAGTTATAATATATACGTAGTAAAATTTTAATATGGCATACATGTCATTAAAAGTTATCTTGAAAAGGTCGTCCTCGATCATAGGACGCACTGGAGGCTTTTTCCTTACGCCGTCAAGGGTTTCTCTGGCATCAAAGTTTTCTCGTTGTATCGAGAGTTTCGGAGTGTTGTGTCCCTCTGTTTGGTCACCTTGAGTGGTGTTTCTTCACTTTTCCATTCTGGTTTTCCTTGTTCCCCATTATTTTGAGGGTGGTCTGCTTGGATCTGGCTGGTGGGCTGTGTTTTGGTTGGATTTGGGTGGATTCCTTCAATCTCTGGGGTTTTTGAGGTTTCCTTTTGTTTCTCGGTCTGGGTGTTTGGTGTTTGATTTGTGCTGGGTGTTTGGTGTTTGGTGTTTGGTTTGGGTTTGGATTACTCTGGTTTCGGTTGTTTGGTATGGCTTCATTTTGTAATTTCTCTCGATTCCGTTTCATTCTTCATTGTCTGGTTCTTTTTTAGGTGTTTTGGTGGTGTACCAATCCGACTCCGCTTCTGTCTCTGTTGTTTTGGCGGGCTATCATGAGTCCGATGCGTGGAGTGATGATTGGTGGTGTTGGTCGGAAGGGAGGATGGGGGTAGTTAAGACCTAATTTAAATTGGGGGGCTCTAGTTGGAGAGGGTTCGCTAGGGTTGGGATGGGGGTTGCTGAGAAAATGGTTGTTTTTGAACTTGATACTGATGGTTTATTGGCGGTCTGTGTAGGCGTTGGGGGGTTATTGGTTCCATGGTCAAGGGAGGAAGGGGTTTGCTGGTGGTAGTAAGGGTGCTCACTGGTGTACCTTTTGTTGTCGGCACTTGCTGTCGGTGTTGTGGATGTCAGTCACTGCTAAGATGACGTCATCGCTGACGTCAGGGAAGGTTCTCGATTTTGTTCATCTAGTGGGACCCGTGTCTCTGCCAAACTACGTAATCCTGTTGACTAAGGCGTACCCGCCTTTATTGGGTAAGTTGTTTCTTCACTTCTAAGAGGCTACAGTGATTGGGTTTGTGGATGGGCTTATAAGCCATCTTCACTACGCTTTGCGATATGATACTTCTGAGGGATTATTACCTCGAGCAGTGCACGACGGTCACTTCACCCTTCGTCAGTGATAAGACAAGTGGTTGAGTTTCTCAGTGCTTGGCCTTTGGGCTATGTTTGGGCTATTTATTTGTTGTTCTTCCGCTATTTCATATATGTGTGGCTTTTATCTCTTTTCTTTATTTCTCTATTACCAAAGTGGGCGATATTTATATCCCCTTTGTTTCTTAACTGTAGTTTCTTTTCTGAGGGGATCATGGAGCAAGACATTCTGACACAGCTCGGGGGATTAACTTTAACGCTGGCTGAGAAAGAGCCGATTCACCTGTCAACCGAGGATATGGCCCAAGGAGTTCAGGTTTGTATTGAGAGTTGTTAAACAATAATTGATTCTAGAGGGGGGGTGAATAGAGTCAACGGCCAATTAATAAAATTTACAATTTCACTAGAAATAAACAATTATGCAATAATCAATTAAAGTAGATAATAATTCAAAGCATAAATGTAAGAGAGATAGGGATAAGAAATTGCAAACAATGATACAGAGATTTTTAGCGAGGTTTGGAAACTCCTACTCCTCAGCTCAAGATCCCTTTTAAGACTTCCCAATCCACTAGAGCTTCTCCTTAATGGTAGAGAGCAAACCTTCACATGAAGCAAGCATTTGCTTCCCTTTCTTGCTAGGAGAACACCTTTCTCCTAGGCTTCTTTCAGGTTACACCAATCATTACAAGTTTGTAGAAAAGATTGTAGTTAAAGTACAAGATTGAATCTTTCTCAAGATAGATTTACAATTTTTAAGCTCACAACTACAGTAAGTAAATAAATGAAATAAATCTCAAATCTCTAGAATGGAATGAGTGATCAAATGATTGCCTTGAATGCTCTAGAATGAAGCTCTTGATTAATCTTCAAATTGCTCTCAATAGATGTATATTGTAACACAAGCTGCAACTCCTATTTATAGAGAGAAGAAGTCAATATAGCTGTTGGAGGTCAATATAGCTGTTGGAGATGAGGTGTCAATAATCCAAGTTCGTAGGTAGCCGTTTGATTTGAAATTGACTATGTATCGGTCAGCTGATGGAGCATCATCGGTCGGCTGAAAGCCTTTCGTCAGCTGGCTGATCCCCAATCATCGGTCGGCCGAAACGGTTGTTTAAAGTTACAGCTCCCGGGACTTCATGAAACCTTTATGTCGGTCGACTGATGGATAACCTTCGGTCGGCTGATACATATATAATTTTATGAAAAGCCTAATCGGTCGACTGAACCTTCATTTTCAGTCGGTCGAAACTCCTTGAATGTGATCCTTCACTTTCCTTCTCTGTTTCTAGGCTTTCAAATAGATTTTGCCATTTAACTCATGATCTTAGAATGTGTGAGCTTCACAACTTTCATATATTATTTTATTTTATCATTTGATTCTATGGTACTACCCCATTTGAATTTGACATTCTTGATTGCTTTTCTTCTCTGTGTTTCACTTTTGAAGTTTGGAAGAGAATGACTTGTTTTCTTTTGTCTTTGGAGTGCATAGAATATTTAGCTTGGCTTTGCCTTTCCTTGTTTTCCACTTCACTTTTGGACTTCCAATGACTAACCTGTTAAATGTTCGCAATGCAAAGGTTAGTTCTTAAAACACAATTAATGTTTTGTGATCGTCAAAATTAGTCTTGGGGTTAACAAGAGTCTTTTTGCCAAAGTTTGGACTTCTAAATCTATTACTCTTGTAGGTGTGAAGTTTACGTTTGGAAAGCTTTTTGCTAAGTTGTGGCCAAAGAATCAACATAAGCAACCCCTGTACCAGCGGATTCAGGTTTTTAAGGTTGCACATAACTTGTTCCAGTTGATTATTCCAGACACAGGTGTTCGTCATGGGGTGATTCAGGGCTGTCCTTGGTTATTTGATGGTGACCTTGTGGTTATTTGATGGTGGGAGGAGGGTCTTTTAAATTCTGAAGGTCTGTTCCAAGTCTCTCCATTCTGGATACAACTTTCCGATGTTCAAGCGGATTTCTTATCTAAAAAGGTGGGCCAACGAATTGCTAACTCCTTTGGTAGATGCTTAAAAGTTGAATTACGGGACAAGAGTGGTATGGATGGTAAAGAGAAAGGTCTTGCGGATAGTCTTGCAGATGGAGCTGAATGTTTTACAACCTCTTAGACGGCATGTGGTCTTATATAACCCGACTGGGGTGGCTTCCACGGCTCAAATTCGGTATGAAAAATTACCTTCTTTTTGTTTCTTATGTGGTATCATTGGAAAGTTTGTACTGTGGAAAGGGGTCCTGGGATACCTGATTTTAAGGAGTATGGGGGTTGGCTTGGGGTCGAAAGTTTTATAGGGCGCGATTTATAGCTAACCAGAGAAGAAAGGAAGTGCTAGTTGGGGTGAAAATAAAAAACAATGGCTTTATATGGAGGATAATGACTCTGATGGGGTGGACGATGTGGGTCACTTCCCTTCCTCCTCCTTGGCTCGTCCTTTTCCTGAATGGCCTGGTGACTCTCGTGGGATCTTTGGAAGCCATTTGGGTAGAAACTATTTCCCTCAAATGCTTCATTTGCAACCACCAGTGGTTGCTCTGTCATGTGTGGGTGATCCAAATCGAATGCTAGGTGGAGAGGGTCATGGTGAGGGGTCTACAGGTGCTGTTGATTTACCAATTCTGCCAGCTGTGGAAAATAATGGTAAAGGGGTTATGGTGGATTTTAATCCTGGGACAGATCAATTGCCGGTGCCTAAGGGGGTACTATGGTAAGGTCGTCCTCCCAGAGTCATGTGGCTTCTATGCGGTGGATGATGCAGTGAACTTTGATCCAGTTACCTCTCCTATTAAAGGCCGGATTTTGCCGTTGGAGCGTTGGGCCCAAATAGTTAAAGAAAAGCAGAAGGGCAAGGCGAAGTCCACAGCTAGAAAGGGCTCTCCCTCGGATTCGTCCGCCACTTCAAATAGTCAAGGTTCCTCGCCGGCCCGAAAGGGTCGCAAATGTTGTCAAACACTATCCGGTGGGTCTTCAGCGGCTCAGCCAAAAGGGGATAAGCGACGAAAGGGAATGGGAGGGGGTGATTTGAGCCAGATGGCTTCATTGAGTCCTCCTAGTAGTATGGCTGGTGTTCACTCAGGTTTTTCTGGCGGCTTGGGAGCGCAGTTGACGGATTCCTTCAATTCCAAGTCCTCTCAGTCATTTGTAACTAAGATTACTATGTTAGTGGGGGCTGGACAGTCTCCTACCTCAGAAACTGCTTAAGCTTTGATTCTCATGACAATGGTCATGTCTTAGCTTTAGCAAAAGTTTATTCGGGAGTCATTTGGCGGTCTTCTTTTGTGGTTCTTTTGTGATGTTTTTATGTTTTATTTGCTTCTTGCTATTCCTGTAATAGCCAGCTAGCTCTTTCTTGACAAGACAAAAAATATATATATATATATGGTATACATAAGCAAATGCGGTGCGGGCGGATAATTTTTAGAACCCGTCCCTGCCCGTGACCTGCGATTTGCGACGAGTCTCAAAGTTAAATTCATACCCACTCTAACAGTATAAAAATGTTTTTCATATTTGCTATTAACGAGGCGAAACGGGACGGTAAAAATTGTTATCCCTATTTAGCGCATTACTAATTTTGCCCTGGAGAAAATTATATTTAATTATTGAGAAAACAAATAAAATGACAAAGGATTTAAAATCTTTATATTATTTTTATTAATTTACTGAAAGCCTACTATAGAATGACTAGAAATCTAACATAGAGACTTTTAGAAAAGAAAGGAGAGTTCTTTCACATAAGTATGGAATGTTGAACAAAAATGAAAATTTATAGAATATTAAAGAGTATTGTATAGTTGTAGATGCTTACGTGCAAAGTTGCATAGAAGATTTTGGAATAGTAGAGTATTGAAGAGTGAGAGTAGATGAGATACGCTCTAAATAAGTCATGTTATTTGCCAGATATCTCAGTGCAAAATACACTCAATTTGAGGAAAGTCTCCTCAGTATTAAAACATCACATTGATACCCCAATAGATGTCCCATTTATTTAGGTAAGAGCTCCTTTTGTTAGAAGGAGATATATCTTATTATTGATATCAAAATATCAGATTCCAAAAATTCCAAGTGAAAATTGGAAATTAAATTAATATTGCTCAATGGTAGAGAGTATTGTAAAGTCGTAAATGTTTACGTGGAAAGTTGTATAGAAGATTTTGGAATAGTAGAATATTGAAGAGTGAGAGTAGATGAGATGCCCTATAAATAAGTCATGTTATTTGCCAAATATCTCCGTGCAAAATACACTCAATTTGAAGAAAGTCTTCTCAGGTATTAAAATTTACCTATCACAGAGTCATCATATTGATACCCCTTATGTCTTTTCTCTATTATCTTTGTCTCTAAAGTCCTCACACCTATCTCTATTTATAGAGTTTTCAAATCAAATTTCTTGTTGGACAATTATTCTTTAACTTCAAAACTCTAAAATAGAAACATAGTGGGATACACTTTCCTTAAAAAAATATGGATCTTCCAAAACGAAAAAGAAAACTATTTTTCTGCACACAAATTTTGAGCCACAAAACCAACAATCTCCACCTTGGCTCAAAATTCAATATTTACGTACTTCTCCATAGTTCCACCCTGAACAAGGATCTCTTCAAAGCTCCACCTCAATTAAAGATTTTTTCACCTCGAACAAAAACATTATGATAAATTTGAGAAACACTCTAACATTCACAATTACTAATTCCTTGTCTACTTAGTACCTTCTGGATTTTCCAATGCACATTAGCAACATTCCAACATAAACTGAGTCCAGAGTTTCAATTTGGAAGCCCCCTGTCTGAGCAGATCTTGATTTTAAGATTCAAGCTAAAAATTTTGTCCTCAGACTTTTACCCTTTTATCCCATATAAACATTATATTGTTATATTATATTTTGTGCAATAATTGTTATGCTATTGCATACATAATTGACATCTAGGACTAGTGACATCCAATAAGATTAACAATTATCTAAATTTATTATCATGTATCCCAAACACACTGAGATTTGGTGAATGCAATCAAGTTGGAGGAATAAGTGAATATCGGTAGTACTTGCTTAGTTGCTTGTCAGCACAACCATTTTTTAAATAGCTCACGTTGGGACATTTTTATGATTTTAGGTTACATAATTTATGAAAGTATTAGGAATCTGTCAAGAGCACATTTTCATAGTTTTGGCCACTACAATGTGGAAGATAACTATATATGTGTGTGTGTGTGTGTGTGTATAATGAATGAAGATTACTTTTGGCTTCTGCAGTTTAATGATGTTCATCACCATTGATGACGATAAAATAATTTGAAGTTGACCAACAAAGATAATCGCGGGGTTCGTTTTTCAAATTCTAGAATGCAGGAGATGACTTTGTCATTCAGTTGGTGAATGAAAATCATGATCCATCTCATTCAAAGATTCATGATCGACATTTGTGTAACCAACATGATCTCGAGGACGACAACAAATACATCGTGTGACAATTAATGAGGGACGAAAAAATACCCTCAAATATTCAATACAAATTTCATTATTTTCTTATACGATTACAAATATTAACTTGATTGTTGGAGGGTTCTTGGCCGACACCCCACTGTTGCCATTCAAAGTGACATCTTGTTGTTTTGTAAGATATACATAAGGCGGGGCAGGACGGAGAATTTTTAAAACCCTTCCCCGTCCCGTGAAGGGTTTCAAAGTTAAATCCATACTCGTCCCAATGATATAAAAATATTTTTCTTATATACTATTAACGGGACGGAACAGAATGAAACCCCGACGGGATGGTAAAAATTGCCATCCCTTGTTATTGTTTTCTGTCACATATAAGAATGGCTCAATCTTGGGTTCATTTCATCTCCATGTTGTTTTCTAAATAATTACAACTTTCTACAATCTTGTTTAAGGAAAAATATAGCACCAATTCAAAAAATAATCCTCAAATATTCCCTTCTAATTGAGCACTGCTTCCCCAAGAAACCCCATGCTGACGTTGTCATACCCCGAATTCTAAAAACTCGGTTCACGAGAAAGGGAAGGTAAGCCAGACTCTAATCCAAGTTCCAAACGCAAAAGCAAAACATGAAAATGGTAACATGATTAAAAACATCATTGATGGTTCAATTAGCCTTAGAATGGTCCACAATTAATCATGAAGCTACGGAGGTCGAACACAAGGATGCCCAACTGGGCAAGTGTTTGGCCGACCGAACCTGCTCTAAATCTTGCTCGACTGCTCACTTGAATACAGATGGAAAAAATTAAGTAGTGAGGCTCCGTTTGTTTGGCTGTAAAATATTTTTTAAAAAATATTTTTTTATTTTTTAATGTTTAGTTGTCGTAAAATATTTAGCAAAAAAAACATATATTAAAATATTTTTTTAAAAATATTTTACAGCCAAACAAACGGAGCCTCAGTGCAAAAAAATATATATATATTAAAATTTAACAAAAATAATTTATTCATAAATTTTCGACAAGTTCTTTTACATGCCCTACCCGATAGGCTTGACCTCAACCTTAACGTAGACCTTTACCAAATATCGAAAAAGTAAAAATATAAAAATATTTTACCTGGAAAAATATATATATATTTTAAAAAATATATTTTTTGTCTAAATATACGGAGCCGGGGTATTTTTATTTAATTTTTATTTTTTGGGTTCAAATTTCTTCGCACGAACACAAAGTCACAAACATTTGCATTTGTAGCACCAATTTCTAGCTATGTAGAATCAGGAGAAAATACTAAAACGTCGAAGCCAAATTGAAATCTTCACATCGCAATTATTTTGCAAGGGATACTGACAAAAAAAAAAAAAAAAAAAAAAACACGAAAGATGGAGTACAATAGTATTTATGGAGCAAGAATCAGCTTGTACTGCCAACATGTTGTGGGAGGGATGTTTCAGTGTAGAGTGTGACAAAATGGTACTGCAAAAAAGCACCAAAAAAATGAATTTTTTGGGGGTTAAATTTTATTGTTGTTCATGTTGTAAAATAGTTTTTTTTTCCATCTCTTTTTGTACATTTTTCATTACAACCGAATATTCAACTCAACACCCTTTTCAACACATGTTGCTTCACTAGCTAATCATAACTAAATACACGTAGGAATTTATTTATTTTTATAAATAAAATAAAAAAATCAAATTGAACCTAAGAAATCAAACACTTCTAACTCGAGAGTGATACTAATACCCCTTTGTGAAGAGGCACTCCTTCCAAAGTTACGAGACTGTTTTGTTGAGATATTTTAGAGGGAGTTGTCACACGCCCCAATTATTCTCTACCTGAGCCATCAATAAATCTATTGTATCTAACGCTAAAACCAGCCTTAAGCTCTTACGTTGATTTGAAAATTATCTGGCTAAGTCTATGGCTTTGATGCTTTGGACCTGAATTCTTTTTGAGTGTGTTAAAACAATGTCATTTCGATTCACTTGCAACATTTTACACGTATAAATGACAAACATGACATTGAAACATATCACGCTTGCCACCAACACAACGCACCTCAACACTATAACACCTAGGCATAACACCTACAAAGTTATTATATGGAGAAAGCAACACCGTGACATTTAAAAAGAAACACTCACAACACTTTCAGAATAATATTGTCGTGTGTGTGTGTTGCATTATTGATTTTGTAATATCGTTTGTCTTCCATCTTGATATGATGAGTATTACATATCAATATAAGACGTTACATACGCATCAAAATAATACGATTTGGGAAGAATACATGGATAGGTAGCTCGGTCGTATCCCACCCCATTTTATATCACATAATTACTTAAATACCTCATATAATACTAAAAATATTAAAATATCATTTCATAAACTAAAACACCAAACCGCCACCATTTCATATTTTTAAAAATAAAAAATTTGTTAAATAAGACCCTGGAGGAATTTAAATTAGGAACAGGGTATAAGGGTCTTTTGATAAATGATTTTAAAAAAGAATAAGTTTAACTTTAATAAATGCGGACCAAAAGGCAATAATAATAATAATAATAATAATATGGGGCTCCATTGCCATCCCTCTAGTCCTAAACCCAACCTTATTTTATATATGAAAAGGACTTGGATTCTTGAGATAAATGTTTTTTAAGTTATCCTAAGTTGAATTCGTTGTAAATTGACATTTGACATTTAAAAATTTATCCACGGCTTATGTTAAACTATGTCAACTAATTTAAAGAAATTTTAAAAATTGTACCGTTTTGAGATAATGTAAATTTACCAAAGTTTAAAAATTGAAATAAGTAAAATTCACTATACTTTAACCACGTTAAAGGCGTCCTCTCTCCTCTTTCTCCTTTCCACGTTCGTGGAATATTTCGCACAAAAAATGAATAATATTTCGCACAAAAAATGAATATTTTTTCCAACGATTTTTTATTTCCAATTGTGAATTTATATACATTAAATATTTTAGGGGTTGATACAAAAAATGTATGATCATGTTTCTTTGTTTGGTTTGATTGAAATTTTGTAAACACTCCACGTTTTAGGTTTTAGGGTTGACATAAGATCAATTGCTTGATTATTGTCCTTATTTTTTTGGTGGAAGGTGTGAATATATATATTCATGTTTATTCTTTTCGATTGTGAATTTATATACATTAAATATTTTAGGAGTTGATATGAAAATATGTATGATTTTCTTTGTTTGGTTTGATTGAAATTTTGTAAACACTTTAGGTTTTAGGGTTGACATAAGAGCAATGGTTTAATTATTGCCCTTATTTGTTTGGGTGGAAGCCAGTAAAAAAAATGTGTACTACACATATAGATATAAACAGTGGGGAAGAACATTCACTTTTGACAGAGAGAGAGAGCGAAAAAAAGAAAAGGGAAAGAAAAAGAAGTCAGGTACACTTTTTAAATTTTTTTTTAAAATTAGTTAACGTAATTTAATCCAAATAAAATTTAAATATTACGTGTCAATGTATAATAAATTTAACTTAAAATAATTTTAAAAATATTTAAATTAAAAGATGCAAATCCATACGGAAAAATAAATTCAACTTAAAATAATTTAAAAAATATTTAAATTAAAAGATGCAAGTCCATACGGAAAAATGGTGGAAAAAGTATTACTCTTTATATTCTCTATTATCTTATTTTATTTATAAACAATATAAAGTCTACTTGGAGTCTCCTTCCGGGTCAAAAAAAAGAGAGGGGCCAATCGAATCGGAAAAATCCCCACCTCTCTCTCTCTCTCTCTGTCACTTTACTCATTACTCTCTGACGATCAAAATCGGATTCACAAAGGTATATATACATATCTATATATATATATATATATATATATATACACGTAATCTCATACTTGCACTCTTTTTTTCGGTTTTGATTTTAGAATCGTAGTTTTTTTTTAATCGCTAATCAGCATTCAATCATGATAATTACACTCTATCGTCGTGCGCCTCTTTGGATCAGGGTTTCAAATTTTCTAAACTTTCCGCCAACAGTAAACTCAATTCTCTTTAACTGATTCTCACAGCAGGGCACTCGATCATGTAAGTTTGATATTGAAATTTTTTTTTTTTTTTTTTTTTTTTTTTTTTTTTTTTTTTTTGTAGTCTGATTTGAATTTGGGTTTAGGGTTTTAGATGTAGTTGGAAAGAAGAGATAATGCTTTTAAAGGGTCAATCTCTTACCAATTCTTGGATGTGTGGGATGGTCCTTCTTATGGTTACCACTTCGTTTTTACCCTTTTCCTAAATTCCATTTTACTGGCATTTATTGGATGTAATGGGCCCTTCAATTTTATATATATATGTGTGCGCGCGCGCTTGTGCGTGTGCTAGAGTATTATGATGTGAATGACAATACTATGCTCTGGCTGCAAAATAATATCATTATGCAAATTCAACGTGGATCATTAGGTATACTTTATTATTCATCAACTATGTCAATTGTATGTAAAATGATGCTTCTGTGAATCACACCTTGAACCATCTCTTAGTTAAATATGTTCCTGAGCAGTAGTCATTATAAAGTTTTTCAAGCACCGAAAATTCGTGTTTCGAATATCAGATATAATTTTCTATGTATGTGTGGGATGGTCCTTATGGTCAACAATTCATTTTTTTTCATATGAGTTTTTGATTTTGGGCAATTATGAAGTTATTTTTGACAAAAAAAATTTCCCTAAATAACAAATTTTTGACAAATTCTCAAGAGCTAAAAGTTGTGTTTTTTTTTTTTTTTGGGTACTAGGACAATGAAAACTTCCATGATAGTAGAAAATGAGGGCTTAGAAAAATAATGCTAATTATATCAAAATAGAAAAAGAAACACTGCGAATGCAGTGCGGGCCTGTGCACGACATGAACAAAATTCTGCAGAGGCTCCTCTTGAAGACATGAATTATCAGATATAATTTTTTATGCACGAGACAAATATATAATATTGATTAATATGTTTGAATTTGTATATATGATGTGCATAAATTAATTAGTGACTGCTGCTATTTCTGCTTTCTTGTTATTTTTTATCCTTACTCTACATTCCTATCTGCTACAAAAGGAGTACACTGCATGCTTGACCTGTATCATTTATGGTTATAATATTTATTGTGTCATCCTTGTTGAATAAATGAATCTATTGGTTCTGATTAGGAAACAAAAAAAACAAAAAAAACAAAAACAGAAAGAGAAAAAGGCTACCGTATTAGAAATTCTTTGTTCAAATGAGAAATTATGCTCGTGACGGACTTCTTTAACTGGCATTTAGTGGATGTAATAGGCCCTTCAGTTTTTTGATAGATGGATGTGTGTGTGTGTGTGTTAAGAGTATTATGATGTGAATGACAATACTGTGCTAATAATATAATTATGCAAATTCAACAAGGATCATTAAGTATACTTCAGTATCCATCAGCTATGTCAAAAGTATGTAAAATGATACTGCTGTGAATCACACCTTGAACCATCACTTATTTAAATATGTTCCTGAGCAATAGAGTCATTGTAAAATTTTTCAAGCCCTGAAAATTCGTGTTTTGAAAAATTTCTCCATGGATGCAATGAGAATGATAGTTTTTACTAAGAACTATGTCTTCTGTACAAGTGAATGCATCTTTTTTTGAATTTAATTCCTGAAATTTATAAAGAACAAATTATCTTACTCAACAAATGAATGAACTGAAACTTATGTAACAGACCTGAATTATGGCCTATACACAGAAACAGTCATTTTATACCCATAGTAACCACTAGGATTAACCAAGTGGGTAATCTATGCTTTCTTCTTTTGTTATTGTTGTTATTTTTTCATATTGCCTCTTAAAGATTTTGAAATGTCATTGCAGTTCAAGTAGCAAACTAGATTTTGCAATGGATCGAGGAAAGAGGCTGAATAAATTCATTGGCAGCAGTAACAATAAGATCTACATGGATCTGAAAGACATAATAAGGGAGCACACCCTTCCTTTCCTTCCTGCAAAGTCACTTTTCAGGTTCCAAGGTGTTTGTAGGGACTGGAAGCTTCAGATTTCAACTCCCTTCTTTGCCCACAACCAGTCTCTTTCCTTCCATGCTATTTCAGGCTTCTTTTTCCAGTCCCCTGCGGGCTCACCATCATTTGTCTCCATTGACGCTAAGTCCTGTGGTGTACCAGACCCATCTCTGAAGTTTTTGCCCGATCCTGTTGACATCGTGGGCTCTTCAAATGGATTACTTTGCTGCCTGGGGCTTACTGGGGATAAGGCCTACTACATCTGCAATCCTGCTACGAAGCAGTGGAAGAAACTTCCAAAACCAAATGCTGTTCATGGGCCTGATCCTGCTATTGTCCTCGTCTTCGAACCATCGCTCTTCAACTTTGTGGCTGAATACAGGCTGATTTGTGCTTTCCCTTCTGCTGATTTTGATAATGCAACTGAATTTGAGATTTATTCTTCTACAGAAGGATCTTGGAAAATTTCAGGGGAGATATGCTTTGCCAGCAGGAAGCCTATGCCGAGGTCAGGCATTCATGTTAATGGTGTTGTTTATTGGCAGTCCAAGCATAGTGGGATTCTTGCCTTCGATCTCAAGAAAGAAAGATCACAACTCATCAAAGGCTATTATGGTGTCAAAGGTTCCTTGGGAGTGATAGACGGAAAGCTTTGTACAGCTCATGCAACCGGTCGTGCAATATCGGTGAATATGTTGTCTAATGTGTACTCTAACACAATGGAAATGAGCAGCAATGCGAGGACATGGGAAGAGAAGAGTCGCATCAATTTAGACGCTGCAGTAGTTGGTGAGCTTTCATTTGACGAGGCAATGGTGGTGTTCGCAGGTAGTAATAAATTGTTTGTTCAGTCCGGGAAAAGACTCATTTCTTATGACCTGAAGACTAAAGAGACTGCAGTCCTGACTCATGCAGTTGAGTTGAACATGAGGTGTGTATCTTATGTGAATAACCTTGTCTATATCTAGTTAAACCCCTGCTTAATCGGTGTCTTACTCGTTAGAAACTGCGTTTAGTCATAAAAAAGTTTGAACTCTGAGAAGCATCTCTATGTTATAGAGTAATAGTTGTTTGCCTTACAGAGATGGCTGGTTAGGAATTTTTGGGTTTTCATGTCAAAGGTTTCCTACTAGTTTCTGGGTTGTCATCTATTACTGTTAATAGACCTTTTCTGAATCTATATCTGGCTATAGCATGATTTCGGGTTTTGATTGATGTGAAGTGCATTAAATTATTAGATGGGTTTTATCTTTTAAGTAATATATTATTCTTTTGAATCACAATCATCTGCTGTCCCATTTTAAATGTCGTAGGAACTGTTGACTCATGAAAATGGAATTTAAACAGTTGAATGCACGGATGATAAATAGTTAGGCTATGATTGAACCCCGGCATTGTGTTACAGTGCTTTTTGACAGTCAACCATTATTACTAAATCATGAACTCGTACAAGCTTGTACGGCGAAATATCTAACATCCAATGCAAGTTTGGGATCACCTAATCCGTGATTTTGATTCGGGATTGAAAAAAAATTAGTTAAAATTTTGAACTATATTTAACATAAATAGTACAAGGATTTTTCTTTTTAAATGTTTGCCTGCATCAACTCATTTATAATCAGGCATTATAATTTCTCAGCAGGTATATGTTTCATATAAAATAAACTTTGAACATCATTATTTTATTTATTATTATTTTTTTTAATATAATCTTACTTATCAAAAAAAAAAAAAAAAAAATTTAATGAATATTGGCCCTCTCTCACTCTCTAGCCTTTTCTTTCTGTTTTTCTCATTTCTTATGTGACCAATATTAAATAAAGTTTTTAGATTTGTGCTATGACCATTTGTATTGAGAATGATATGTTAGTGGCGTGATAGGTAGATAACTGGCAATCGGTAAGGGTGTGTGCGCGTGGCGTTGAAGATAGATTTTATCCAAATCACTTCATTCTCATCTTTTTAATCAAATTCTATAAATGTTAAGATTTAATTAAAAGCGGAAGGAATAAAATGGATATTTAGTCACATTCTCTATGCAGCAAATTGTTGACATGTAATTAAATATGTATGTGTTTATATACTTATTATATCTAGGAAATTTAATTCTACTTTGAATTAAAAGTAAAAAAATTCATTTCTAACGCTGAGACCTAATGATGACTTGGAGGGATCCATTTTTGTCTGCGATGACATCATGTGCCAAGTCTTTGCATTTCTACCTTGTGTATTGTTTGAATTAAAAATTAATTTAAAAATTATACTAAATTGAATTATCAAATAACTTAATCTCACTGCAGTAGATGAATTATCCGAGTATTTTTCAATAGACCCATGTCTTTGGTTTCAAAATTTTCTTCTTCCTTCATTTTATCCACCCCGTAATCTGCATATGCATCACTCAAATAAAGGTTTGTATATTGTGTATATATACGTATGCAGAATCGCAGATGAAAAAATATATATAGAGAGAGAGATATATATATTATTTGTCCAATAAAAGAAAGAAAAAAACTGTGATATTATTCATTCCCAAGGGTTGTTATTCTTTGGTTCTACATTCTTATTTGGAAATTATAAATTGACTTCGACGTCTTTAATTGAAATAGCTCTTAAGAGAGTTTTATTGATCTAAAGAAGAAATATAATTATGAGGAGGAGAGAATGTTTAATTTGCATATGGTTTTTCTTGTGTTATAATTTTTTATGTTTTTAAAAAATTAGATTTAACAAATTTGTTAAAATCTAACAATTTTATCAAGTTGTCATCCTAATCAAGTAACCATTTAAGGTCCTCAATTGTCTTGCGGCCTTTTCAAGATCCTATATGATTTTATGGCTTTTAATCTTTAGGTGTGCGTGTGTGTGTATCTATATATATATATATATATATATATATATATATATTATAG
Organism: Cornus florida; assembly: GCF_030987335.1. Taxonomy (NCBI): domain Eukaryota; kingdom Viridiplantae; phylum Streptophyta; class Magnoliopsida; order Cornales; family Cornaceae; genus Cornus; species Cornus florida. The sequence goes on from NW_026775581.1 coordinate 126,785,609, forward strand.
TAGTGTTCAATTGTTCTCTGGGATCAAAAAGATTATATACTCACTTTTAATTGTAGTTTTAGGATCTAATCCTACGGCAATTAGTTAATTAACTTTTCTTTTCTTTATTTTAAGAAACTTACTCTTTCTTTCCATACCATTAAATATTGTTAAAGGGAAATAATAGAACTACACAATTTATTAAAGGAAATAAGAATAAAATAATTTGGCTACTCTTTGTCTGGGTTTCTCTGTCCTGTAAAAAAACTCTTTCCATCATTATCGGTTGTTTGTTAAACAAATTTGCAAACAGCAATCGAAACCAAATAAAATTAATCAAAAGAGGTATATAAAATGGCCATGAAATAAAGATTGTTTGAGGAGTATCAATTATAATCTAAACTCAAATTTTAATATTGATCCATGTTTTATACTCAGCTTAATTAAAGATTGTAAATTTGTTCAACAATTAATTTAGAATTAAGAGACGACTATTGGTTTCATAAATTTTTTAAAAGGATCCTGCAAAACAACTCTTAATATATTATTATATATCCATCTAAATATTCTTAGTGTCCAGGTCCTTAATTTACAGGATTCTAATGGAGAATTATGTTCTCTATTTATTTAAAATCATTTAGGTATATGTTTTCTTGATTTCATGCATAATTTATTCTATTGATAAAAGTGTAGGAAGAAACTAAAAATGATGACTTTTAATTTCTAGATTAATTTTACTGTGTCAGTGGCCAGTTTGCGAATTTGGCAAAAGAAAAGTTAATTAACTAATTGTCGTAGGATTAGATCCTAAGGCTACAATTAAAAGTGAGTATATAATTTCTTGTTCCGGGGAGCAATTGAACACTATTGTATATATATATATATATAAACACTGGTTCAGGAAAACAGGACATTTGCTTAACAGCATTTTTACTGCATGTTGCTACAGTAGTATTTATAACAACAAAATTGTAAACAGAAATGACATAATACAAATAGTATTGTTAAGAGTCCTATAAAATAAATGCAATTAATAACTATTAGTGAGTTAATATAAATATAAAACAAGTATTATATATTTAAGAAATTGGCAAGCAACCTTTTGTCACATCATTTAAAAAAAATTACATACAATTTTGTCTATACACTCAGACTCGAACCCCCTCCTAATGGAGGGGTTATACCATTAGCACAACTTCAACTTTTTGTTCTTTATATATATTTTGGACTAAATTAAGCAATATCTTAAAAATTTATAGAAAGTTTAGGTACGTTTATTTAGGTCAGAAAAGCACAGCTTTCTCCAATCCATCCAATAACCCTTTTTTTTTTCTTTTTTTTTTTTGAGTGCATGATTCACATGAGAATACCCTATAAATAATTTTTTTCATTTTTAAAATACACTAGCTAGATTCATGCTCTGTTTTGTTAGATAGCAATTAATTGTGAAAATTGAAAGTTAAAAATAGTGAAGTGAATAAAAAAAAAATTCGATTCTGGATTAACTTGATTATTTTTTTTTCAAAAAATTTATAAGAAATTACCTTTTTATGGTTTTAAATAACATAAAATTTACTACAAAGTAAAGGGCATTACAGTAAGTTCAAAAAAAAAATTTCAAGAAATCAAAAATTTTCTTTGTATTTTTGTAGGAAAATTCTATGACAAAGTGGTTATGGAAATAAATTTTCTTCAAAAATTTTCATTTGACCAAAATTCTAAAGTGTGAATTATAAAAATTAAAATGCAACGAGCATCGGATAGGCAACCCTATGACAAATATACCTCATGAAAAAATAAATAATTAATTAATTAAAATCTCAAATTTATCGAGAAAGGTTCCATAACTTAGCTAGTAATTTAATTCAATTCTAACAGACATAACAATGAATTTATAATTTTTGTGAACTTTATAATTAGAAATTTAAAAGATTATGAAAATTAGTAAAAGAATTTATATATGCTTCAAAAAAAATTAACAATATCCAGTTTGACATATATATAACTCTCAGAACTGTGAAAATAGGTAGTGAATAGGGGTAAAATTGTCGTCGTAGAAATGTTTAAGATTGGACCCACAAATGGGCCAATAGATATGGCCCACGTATTAACCTTTAGTCAAGAGTCAAGGCTTTAGGTGACTCTGCTGCGAAACTGTACCGAAACTACGTGTAATTTAAACGCTATGCTCAACCGTGTGGCCTTTCTACAAAGAGCAACCACTTCTCTCTCTCTCTCTCTCTCTCTGATCGTTCTTGGCGTTAGGGTTTTGAATCTCTCTCTCTCTCATCGTTATCGTCTTTAGGGATTTGCAGCGACTGTCTCTCTTCTGATTCGATTATCAAAGTTCAGCGATACTATACAAATTGAGGGTGAGTTTTGATCAATTTCAAGAACGACGTTTTTATATTCAAGAACAGTACATGGTGTGTGTATAAAATATTTATATATCTTTAATGCTCTGTTCTTAGGATTGTTTGAATGATCAATGTGATTTATATATCTTTAATGCTCTGTTCTTAAAATGATTGAATGATCAATGTGATTCTTGTCAAGTTATTTCCATTTTTTATATGGTTCAGAGTTCGGGCATAGTACGGCGAAGTAAACTATTGGAAGTCTTTGTGCGATTCTTTAACTTCTCTAGGATTTAATAGTAGATATACGCTATATATACACACATAATTGTGTAATTGAAGAAGTAGAAAGATTTGATCTCCTGGTTTCTTGAGAATGATCTTCACTTTATGGTTTTCACTGTATTATGTTTGTTCTTTTTCATTCTTTCTTTTCATTTTTTTTCTCTTTCTTTTATGGGAACATTAAATATGTTAACAGATTTATTCTGTTTTTGTGTTCCCTTTTTTTTTTTTCAATTTCCTTTATTGGAACATGAAATAAGTTCAGAGATTTGTTCTGATTTTATGGCCATCTTCGATTTCATTTCCTCGGTTTCCATAATTTGTTTTATTCTTTTGTGTATTTGGGTAAATTTTTTTTGGTTAATTTTGTTGACTAATTGCGACTAGATATTTTATTGGCTGCGAGCTTTCTTTACCACAGAATGTCGGTTTAAGGTGTGAAACCACACACAATATGTTGAATTACTTTGGCTTTTTTTTACTATCTTATCTTGACTTGACTGACTAAAAGAGTCTTTCCTTGAAGCTTCTTCGTATTACTGTGGTGTTTTCTTTATATATATATACATATATATAAAGGTAAAGATAATTACTATGCTGTTGTTCTCCAACCTGTACATTTTTTTTTTTTTTTCATTTCTGGTGTGGGTAAGTTCTTTGATAGATGAACTAATCAATTCATTGTTTGATTTTTGCAAGCATTCTTTAATGTTGGAATCATTCTCTCTCTCTCTCTCTCTCTACCTTTTCGATTTCAAGACTGATGGTAGATCAATTGGGAAAACAATTTTCAATTTTACTTACTGTGTTCAATTGATCGACTTTTGTTGAATCAGTTATTATTGTTTACTGCTCATCTTTCTATTATAAAATTTTGATCTATGGTTGACCATTACTATTTTACTATTTTTAGGGTTCATTAATTGCTTTTTTTGTTTTAATCATGAGATGAGACCTCTTCTTTTCAAGTTTTAAAATTGATAGTTGTTGTTAATCATTTGAAGATAGTAAAGGCACCTTGCAGTTTGTAAGAACTTCAGAAGATAGATATTGTTTCATTTTCTGTTTTTGCTTTTTTCTTTTTCTTTTTATTTTTTTCAACTTACACAACCCGAAATACTAGCCCTCTTTCGAGTTGAGATCAGCGCCACTCAACCCGAAATCCCAGCAGCTAATCCAAAATCACCTACTTGATTCACAGGCATAGCTTTATAGATGCTTTATCTGCCTGAAGTTGTGTAATCAACTTTCTGATAAGATCTAAAGTTTAGAACAGACAAAGCAGTTGTATTTCTATAAGGTGTTATTGTTAATGTTCAATCATGCCTTTTCTTTTTCTTTTCATTTTTTTACCCTTTGCAGAGGTTATGCATATCATCTGTAAGTACTTTAACTTTGCTTTACATGGTTTACAAATTAAATAATGCTAATTGAAGTTAGTTTCTATTTTTGGATAATGAAGTTTGAGGAAGACGGGATGGAGTATACTGATGATGATTCCTATGTAATGGTCGGTGTGGAAGATTTTGCTCTTGCTCTTTCCAGTACTGATTCCGATGCAGAATCTTCTGCAGAAAGAAAACTTAAGACAGAAGGATCAGATTTATCTGACATAGGCAGTTCGGACGTGGACAATGATGAGGAGCATTATTTGGACATGGAGGATGGCATGGTATGCTTTGAAGATCCTTTTCTCTTTTTCCTTTATAATCTCCTGAGTTCTACACTAAAATGTGATTGATAATTTTGGGAATTAGTGATAGGCTGCTGCTTTACAGAGCAAAGCTGCTTTGGAAGTTAGATATAGAAGGGTCATTCATAAAGTTTTCAGAGGTTTAATTTTAGAAGAGATGAGTTCTTTTTTTATATATAAACATAACGAATTTTTGCAAATAGATGCTGGTTCACTGAAAGAAATCCAAAAATTGAGGTCATTGCTAAGACTAGGAACACTTATAAGCTTTTTTCAATTAGTTGTAGTTGCAAATGAAGCTCATTGCTTCTCTATGAACACTACTTAAACATTGATTTTGATTGAAATGATTCTTGTGCCATTGAAAGGAATGGGTATGGGAAGAGGAGTGGGTTTAGAACTCTACACTCGGCAAAGAATTGTTGTCGTTAATCTGCAAAGAAGAAGGGTATTGGCATTTTACAGGAATTTGGTTGAATAAAACTCTTACAGATTTAGTTTTCTCTCTCTTCTTCTTCTTCTTATTATTATTATTATTATTATTATTTCTCTATTGCTAGAATTAGGAGCATGTTATACTCCGCAATATAGTCCTAGGATGTTTATTTTCATTTCGACTTCTGTAGAAAATGGAGTGGCTGTTGTCTAATGCACTTCCGTATCTGCCCTGAGAAGGAAAAAGGACTGTCTCTTTTGTGTATGTGTGTGCTCGTTGCGCATGGCATGGTATATAGATTCTTTACTTTTTTATTTGATGATGCATGATTTTTTATAAAGTCATCCAACATTTGTTGCTTCAGTATGATTTTTAGTGTTTCTCCCATATCACGAGCCCATATACTATATAAATATATCCTAAGCATGCTAATAGAGCATGATGTCACAATGCTGTTTTAGTAGATTAAAGGATTAGAAGAGTTCGAATTCAAGTCACCCTATGAAATGATTTTCTGGAAAACTGAGCATTTTTAAAATCCAATAATTTGCACACTTTTGCTTCTTTCCCTTTGTCACACATTTGTGTTAGTGGGCACACTGATGAACTTTTGTAGCTTATGCACACATTTTGATGCATTTGTGCTATCTAATTGATCTGCAATTTTAAGTTGAACACGTCGTTGAATATGTATCATATAAATACATGGCAATTTTTGGCAACTAACTAGTCTATTTTTGCTGTTTTGTGCACTCTGGACTTGTTGTTTGGCCCCTTGCGCGTAAGGAAGAGGTTCCTCCTTTTGTGTAAGGAGGCAAGTATTGTTCAATTGATAATAGAAGCATTTGTTTTATGCGGATCATGTCATACATAACTGAAGGTGATTATTACCTAAGTTTCATGTGTTTGAGTATAGGGGTAGTCATGAGCTTTTGGTATTGCCTAGCAGCTTAGGTAATGGATGATGACTAGAAAATACCTTTTTTTTTTTATGTTATGCATATTTCTTTTCAAAACCAAAGATATTTTCCCAGTTCACTAGGAGAAGTCCAGAAGAAGGGAAGTGAAACGCTTCTATCATTGCCGGCTTCTATCATTGCCGGCTGTACTCTGTTTCTCTAGGCAACAAAACTCCCAAGTTAAATAACTGGATGGGGGTCAATTTTGAGCTCAGATTTCTTCACACGTTCAAGAATTAGATTAAAGAATGGTACAGGTTCATGTTTCTGTTGCTTAAGGACTCATGTTGGGGCCTGATTTTCCTATTCGTTAAATGTTCTTTTATGAGCAAAATGGGAATCTTTGTGAAATTTTTGTCTTCCATCCTTGGTAAATGGTAAATTTCTGATCTTGTTGGAAAATTTTGTAAGGATTCTAACACGCTTTTTTTCCATGGATTGCAGAATGAAAATTTTCAAACTACAGTTGCTTGTTCGGATGAATATTGGAGGGTTCATGAATTTCCAACACACATCAAATTTAAGGATGTCATGGAGATTAAAGATGTGGTGAAGGATCACGTTCTTGCTTTCCTTCCAGCTAAATCAGTTGTCAAGTTCAGAACTGTTTCCAGAGACTGGGATCGGTGGATAGCCAGTCCATTTCTAGCACACAAGCAGGCTTATCTGTTCAGAGACATATGTGGGTTTTTCTGCCAGCATCCCACCAGCACTCCCACTTTCGTGACACTCGATCACTCTTGGTGTGGGATTCCTAGTCCTTCCCTTCAGTTCTTGCCCGAGTCTGTTGTAATCAGAAGCTCCTGCAATGGCTTGCTTCTCTGCCAAGAACGTGATGGTGAAAAAAGCTACATTGTTTGCAACCCTGTGAACCAGGAATGGAAAGTGCTTCCCCATCCTAAATACTGTCGTGGTTCTGAACCAGCCATAGTACTTGTGTTTGAACCTTCTGAAATGAACATTGCCGCAGATTTTCAGGTTATCTGCGCTTTCTACTCGTTGCGTGCTCCGCCAATTGTGTGTTTTGAAATATATTCCTCGAAGGAAGGGTCTTGGAGGCTCTCTGCTGCAGAATGCTTGGAGCTTGAAGACTCAACACTGAAGAATGGTGGGTTCTACATGAAAGGATATGTGTTCTGGGCAACAACTTGTGACAACATACTGGCATTTGATATGAAGAATGAGTTTTGTGGGCTTATGCCTCTCCCTCCTAACATAGCACGAAAAGGAGTTCTTTCGCAAATGAATGGGGAGTTATGCTATATTCATGCTCATAAATTTACCGGGAACAAATGCAGAATGTTCATATATGGGGGTATCAATGTGAGCCTGAAGCGGAGTATTGTTATAGATCTTGGCAATGAGCAGGCCACAACTGAGGATGTCCAGGCATTGCCTTGTGTTAATGATGATTTAATGATGATTCTTATCGGGAGTTCAGTTTATGCATATCACGTGAGAGATCAGAAACTTAAAGTCATAAGCAGGCACGGGAATGATCCTCAGGCATGTTACCTGCCATATGTGAACAGCCTTGTCCGTTTGATTCCCGATCACTCTCTCAGTGGTATCCCAAAAAGTTAGTAGCCCCAAGTAGGCTGTGTTTTTGCCGTAGTTTTTTCATGTTTGTGATGAATTGAATTTTGAATTACAACTTTACAACTTCTGCTGCACATATATGATCATGGTAGGTTGTGTTTTTTGCGTCAGATTGAAACATGGTGGTAGTTTTTTCATGTTTGGTGATGAATTGAAGTTCGAATTGCTACTTCACAACTTCTGCTTTGGCCTGCGCATATATGATCATATAATGATATTTTGCCTTGCTTTTCTGAGCACTTTGTTTCTAGAAATTTTATAAGTATGCTTTGTGATGAATTTCCATACACAGAATAGAGTATGATAAAGTGTAGTTTTATGCTTCTAATAATTTGTCATTTCAGGCTTTTGTTGGTTTCGATGTAAATTGTTATCCGGAAAATATTTTCAGTATTTTTCAATGTTTGGTTGCGTATTATAAATGTGAAAAAATGTCTTGCAAAATGTATATCTTCTGTATACAGTTATTGATGTTTGGTTGCATTTCTATTAGTCAATTGTTCGAGTTGTAACATTTGTCAATTCGTATTATACACAATATTTTCTCACAAAAAAAAAGGTCATAGATATGGCATTTGGCTATATATAATTTACCAGTACATATATAGACAAGCTATGTACAGACATCATCTATACTGCCAATTGTATAAGCACACCATTTGGAACCCAAATGCTGAGTTCGACGTTTTTAATATGAAAAACTTCGTACTTTTAAATTCTAGAGATTTTTACTAGTAGAGCTTTTTGTCAATGCTAAAAATTTAAGTAGAAGTAAAAAATACATAGAAAGTACATCACCAAACAGCACATAACAGGAAGTGCTTTGCATAAATATAAAAATAATTTTTTTTTTTTTTTTTAGTTAAAAATAAATAAAATTTGTTTGCTAAGTCACAGCAATACCTTTTTTTTCTTTTTTTTCAACCAACACTTCAAAGCAAGGAAAGAAGGAAAAAGAATAAATAAATAAAGCCGTAAAGTATACTGGATAATTTGTATGAATTTGAATTTTAATTCCACTTTCTGTTACGCTGATAAGCCATTAGATTAACAAATCAAATATAATTTGAATAAATCTGATCAGATGATAAACCAATTTGGCAAAATATAATATATTATTTATTTGTATTTAATTTGTGTCAAAACATTTTCCTGATAAGTATTAATTCTTTTTACCACATGCAACCTACAAAGTTGATTAGAATTCTTATTAGCAAGAAATTATTAAGTAGTCTCCAGGACATGTGGTTAGGATGGATGGGAAAACGTCATCTAATTAAATGATTCAAATGTGTCAACTTTATTTATTTTTTGATAAAAGAAAAAAAAATATACAGAACAAAATAACAACTTAGCTTTATACAAGAAATGCAAATAAATCCTCAACATTTGAAAATATATGCAAATTGGCCCCTAACATCAGTTTTGACAAATATATATATAAACCCTAAAATATCCTTAATATCCCTTAAAAATTGAAGTTTTTTTTTAGGGAATGGGTTGGTTGCACTTTACCCTTCATCTTTTTTATATTTGCATGGGTTTCAAAGATTTTATGAGTTGCATGCCTTATTAACATGACATTTTATTTTGCCCTATTTTCCAACTTTTAACACAAATGCTTTACCAAAAAAAATATATACTTTGAACAAATGCATTTGTTGACACCACGGAAAGAAAACTGACAATTGTAGGGTCATCCCATAAGCGGAGGACAAAACTAGAAAGGTCTCAAAACAAACGTCCAACTAATTAAAAGTCAAACCATCGAAGAAACAGGTAAGACAACACAACAAACTCCACCAAAACTAGAGGTGCTCAATCCAAAAGATTTGGAAAGAGAGAGAGAGAGGAACAGGCACTGCAGGAGGCAGCTGATCGAGGAAGGAAGAATTGGGTACCCTTTCTCGGATGGAAAGCCCAAAATGAAACTACTTCTCTCTCTTTTCTTTGAGCTACAACCCTCCTAAACAACATTTCCTCCAGGTACATTCTTTCTTTTTCCTATTTCCCAAACAACATCCTCACAATTCCACAAACCATAATTCAACAAGAAAACAATCCCAGAAAAATTAGTTAAAATTTTGAATTATATTCTCTCCGATTTCAATTTCAAAGTCACCTATTTGTAGGTACAAATATATCCCTCTATAAATTTTTTTTTTTTTTTTTTTCCAACTAGGTACTATGACATCTAATCCATCACATTGTAAATTTTTTGTTTTTTGAATTTATCAGCATTCATATTGAGAGTGCTGACCTATAGCGAACAAGGTCGTCGGAGAAGTTGAGTTTCCGGCGAGATTTTTTTTCATAAATCTTGGCCGGAAGCTCATTAGCAAATATGGATTCGGCCAAGGATAAATTTCATAAATCTTTGCCGGAATCTCATCCCCAAATGATTTTGCTCGATTCCACCAAAGATAATAAACAACAGTCTTCTCCACCTACTTCACCACCACCAGACACATCACCTCCACCATCATCGCCGCCTCCTTCATCACCTCCGCCATCATCACCACCTCCAGACACATCACCTCCGCCAGCATCACCGCCTCCAAAGGATTCATCACCCCCACCATCATCACCGCCTCCAAAGGATTCATCACCCCCACCATCATCACCGCCTCCAAAGGATTCATCACCCCCTCCATCAACCTCACCGCCTCCAAAGGAATCATCACCTCCGCCATCATCACCACCTCCGTCGTCGTCGTCGTCCCCGCCTCCCTCTTCCCCATCACCGGACAAACCATCCTCGCCACCTCCCGGCTCGTCCCCACCCCCTCAACAATCTTCCCCTTCGCCTCCAAAATCCGGAACCCCACCCCAAAATGGATCACCGTCGCCACCTCCCTCACCGGACTCATCAAAACAGGCGTCGCCGCCGCCATCACAATCACGATCCCCATCTCCTCCCGGTGATGATGGCTCTCCGCCACCAACTTCTGCAAATAGTAGTAGTAGTCCTGCTCCACCGGGGACGGTTTTTTCTCCACCGCCACCACTTTCTTCAGAAAGACCTTCATCTTCATCATCCCCAGGTACATTTTCGCCTCCGTCTACAGATGATGGGGATGCACCAGTGAAGTCACCGCCTCATTCGTCGTCAAATAATTCTTCGAATTCTAGTGGCACCGGGGAGCAATCGAGTTCTAGTTCATCGGATTCCTCAAATAATAGTACTATTATTGCTGCAGCTGTAATTGGGGGTGCATTGGTTCTGGTTATGATCATCCTTCTTATAGTGTGTGTCACCAAGAAGAACAAGAAAAGGTCCTACTACAGGAGTCCTGCTAGTGCCACCTCCGGACCTACTCCTCCTAGAGGTGATAATTCATACTACTATGTACATTATATATATATATATATGTATATATATACACACACACACACACACATACATACATATATATATATGTGATATATGCTGGACTAGTACAATTCTTGAAATGTTGGCCATGTTAGTTGAGGGAATTGTTTCTTTGATGGATTTTATTCCAACGTATAGGAGATCGAGGAGCATCAATATATTATATAACGATTGACATTAAATATATATTGTAGAGAATGATGATTTTTTTCTTTTTTTCTGATTTAATTAAATTTCAATGCATTATTGATGAGAAAATATTGCTGCTGCATTCACATCACAGTTCAATTTTGGGCATAATATATAGTTTTGAATTTTTAGATTTTGATTGAATTATGTTAAGGTGGTGATCAATACGGGTATACCCAAGATTGGCAGCAGTGGAACGACACATCCCAATCTGTAGACCATGTTGTGAAGCTTCCTCCGCCACCAGGTTTGATGGGTACACCCATAGGTACCCATGTTGGTGGGTGGGGTCAACCACCTCCACCGCCGTCGGGAAATATGACGAACGATTATGCCACCTCCGGCCCACATCAGACGCCCTTGCCGCCTCCGTCGCCGCACTTGGGACTAGGACTCACTAAGAACACCTTCACTTACGAGGAGCTAGCGGCTGCCACAAATGGATTTTCTGAGAAAAATCTGCAAGGTCAAGGCGGATTCGGGTACGTACACAAAGGTGTGTTGCCTAATGGAAAGGAGGTGGCTGTCAAGAGTTTGAAGTCCGGTAGTGCACAAGGAGAGCGGGAATTCCAGGCTGAGGTTGAGATCATTAGCCGTGTTCATCATCGACATCTTGTTTCGCTTGTCGGATATTGCATTGCTGGTGAGCAGAGGATGCTGGTCTATGAATTTGTTCCAAATCAAACCTTAGAGTTCCACCTTCATGGTAAGTCTTAATTTACAATCGAATACACACACACACACACACGAACGAACAATTCAATCATGTGTCAATCCTATGACTAATGCATAGTCACATTGAATCATTAATATAATAACTTTAAATGGACAATATAATAATAATACAAATAAATTACATTTTTCATGTTATATATTACTTTGTAACACCTTATTATATGTTACATATATATTGCATTTTATAAGGTAACCGTGTTGTATTATGATATAATGTGGTGTGGCACTAATCTGCTTCTTTGAAGAAGCCAAGTGTTCTCAATTAATATGATATATATTAACAAGTAATATACCTAACTATAATGGAGAATTTTTGGAGAATAATATTTATAAATATATGCAAGAGTACATGTTAGTTTTACTCTATCATTGTATGTAAATTTTCTTGCAATTAAACTTCACTTTGGTTGCAGGAAAGGGTCAGCCGACTATGGATTGGTCGACTAGGCTTCGTATTGCATTGGGATCAGCCAAAGGGCTTGCTTATCTTCACGAAGACTGTATGAGATTGATTAATTCATAACACACACTCACTCTCTCTCTCTCTCTCTCTCTATATATATATATATAATTCTCTCTCTCTCTAACTTGTTGGCTATAACATGTAGGCCACCCCCGAATTATCCATCGTGACATCAAAGCTGCAAATATTCTACTGGACAATAAATTTGAAGCCATGGTAAGAATCTTTATGTGAATTAGACCGTGCATAATGTTTTTTTTGGTTACACATCCAAAGGAAGCTTTTATTGTCCAATTAAGTCTAATTCAACCTTCTGAATTAGAATTAAAAGAAATTTAATTCAAACTTTAAATTGTAAATTTTTTTTAATACTAGTTCCAAATTTTTAATTTGGTATTTCTAAACATAATATAATTGAGTTTGTTTTCATTAAATAATTTTCTTTTCAGGTGGCAGATTTTGGATTGGCTAAACTTAATAACGACAATAATACTCATGTCTCTACACGTATCATGGGCACATTTGGGTAAGTCATATAAATAAAATACATATAAATTTTTCACATTATTTTTTGGTGTTTTTGGTTTAATTTAATTTTAAAATAGACATAATTGTATAAGTATGTATAAAAATTAACTGGAATAGATAAACACATATTATAATACCTAGCGTAGGTGTTAATTGTATCCATTAATATTGTGTTTATGCACACAAACACACACAACATATGTTTATGGTGTTGTCATTATATATATTATGTGTGTCTGTGTGTGTGAGAGAGAGTATAAATATGAATTAATCCAAATGTAAATTAATGCAGGTACCTTGCTCCAGAGTATGCATCAAGCGGCAAGCTGACAGAGAAATCTGATGTTTTCTCATATGGAGTGATGCTCTTAGAACTCATAACGGGACGCCGACCCGTGGATACTACTAACAAAATTATGGAAGACTGCTTAGTAGACTGGGTTAGTCCTTTAATTAATCAATTTATTGTATATCTCTAATATCTAAGTATATATATTGAAATATATATATATATATATATATTAAAATATATGTTATGGAGAAAAAAATAAAGAGCGTGCTTGGTTTGTAATTTTCAAAACAGTTCTCAAGAATTATAAAACAGCTTTCAGAAAACTGAACCAAACAGTTTTCTAAAAATAAAAAACTGTTTCCATAGTTACAAACCAAGCAAACCTGAAGTACTTAATTGTTTCAATTTTGTAATTTTCATGTTTTTGCACTCTAGCGCTAATTTTCTGCGGCCATATATGTATGTGTGTGTGACTAAACAGGCTAGGCCAAGTCTGACTGTGGCATTGGAAAATGGCAACTATGAGGAACTGGTAGATCCAAACTTAGAAGGTAAGTACGACCCCGATGAGATGGCACGCATGTGTGGCTGTGCTTCTGCTAGCATCCGTCATTCTGCCAGAAGGCGCCCCAAAATGAGCCAGGTATGGACCCCTTAGTTGCACGACTCGCGCACACAGAACATGCACGAAGGAAACTACAATGTACGAGAAATTTTAAAAATATAATATCACCAATTAATTAAAGATTGTTACGTAACGATAGGATCAACTTAAAGAGATGAAAAATTAGTTATGCAACAAAATATAATTGTCGGTCACATATGTAAAACAATATCACTGCTGAGAGATGTTTATAACTAATCACTGCTCCAGTCTATTAATAGGATGCCTTACTAAGAATAGGGCTGCAAATTTTTCGAGCACGCTAAATAAATTCAGATTTTTTTTTCTTCCAAAGTTCAAAAAACTTGAAATTGCTATAAATTAAGGATTGAATGATTCCTAGTAAGAGCAATTTGTTCCTATATTTATTTTGAAGAGTGTATGTATGTTTTGATTGCATTAAAATCATGTGCTTAAATGATGTTCATTTGTTACAAATATGTATGCAGATTGTACGAGCATTAGAAGGTGACTCGTCCATGGATGACTTGAATGATGTTGGAAAATCTCGGCAGGGCTCTGTAAAATACGATTCGTCTTCATACGATTCTGACATGTCTAAGTTTAAGAAAATAGTAACATCAAGCCAAGAGTTCGAAAGCAGCGAATATGGAGCCCCGAACGATTCCGGAGTTGATCGTCCATCGTTTGCAAGTAACGAATCCAGAGAAATGGGTCAATCTACAAGAACAAATAAAATGAAACTATAGAGCAACACACACATATATTAACTATGTATATAGGCACAAAAGCATGAGATAATTGAATTAATCCAATTAGATCGAAGTGCCAAAATGTTTAACTGAAGTGTAAAACCGAATTAGTCTCGTTCACTTGATGCAATAAACATGAGATTCGTGCGAGTCCCGCTCTATTTCATCATTTTGATGATAGTGATTCGGTTTTCAACTTTGGTTAAACAGTTAGGTGAAAAATAAATATTTTAATCGAATTAATTCATGTGCATTTTGTGCACGAAATATCTATATTGTGCACATCAAGATGAGTTAATCTAATTCCGGAAGGAAAAAAAAAAAAAGAAAAGAAAAAAAAAAATTTGATCGAGATACTTTGGATGGAATTTCTCCATCAGTTCTATATATAGATTTGTATTAGAAAATGCTTTTACATAAATCATATATATATGTATGTGTGTGTGTGTGTGTGTGGAAGCCAAACTGGCTTCTTTATATGTTGAAATTGAGTGACTTATTCTAGTTTATGTAATTGGGATTATTTTATTAGTGTTTTTTTCTAGTTGTATATAAATTAAATGACAAAAATAAGCAGTGTCATTGAGAGGCTAATTATATCAAGAGATATTCAGTGCAAATTTATTGTAATTGCAATTCAAATGACACATTAAACATAAAACCAGCATGTATCCAGTGTAGTATTGGGTTGGCTCAGCAATTCTGTTTGAATTTGTGAATTGCATTTCTATTATATATATATATATATATGGGTTGAGTGCAAAAAATTTCCTAAACTATTCATATAGTGCAAAATAGTATATGTGTAGTGTAAAACACCCTTATACTATTGCTACGGTGCAAATAGCCCCTGGAGACTTAAAATGAAGATAATACTTTCATTTCACTAGAAAAAAAATTAATAAGTATAAATACATGCCATGTAAAATGACTATTTTTGTCCAATTTATGTAGAATTTTATTTGTTTGGAATAAGAATAGAATAAATATCATTTTTTCCAAGAATAGAATAAGTTAAACCAAATAATTCCAAAATCAAATATAATAAAATACAAACCAAACACTCCCAAACTATATAATACACCCTTAACTTTTCTTTCCTTCCCATAAAAAAAATAATAATAAATAAAATAAATAAATAAATAAAAATTGTCAAAAAATTTAATTTTCCTTCCTTCCAATTTTTTTCTTATTAGTTCTTGACAATTCTTGTATTTAAAGGGGGAAGAGGAAAGAAAACAAAAAAAAAAAACTAAAACATTGACATCCGATATATAGAGAGAGATGGATACAAAAAAAAAAAAAAAAATGGGTGAAAATTTGATTTCTCTTTGAAAAATGATATAATTGTTGACAATATTTCACCGACTCTCGTAACGAGTGGCGGAGAAAGCAAACAAGGGAACACATAATCTCTCTCTCCTCTTTTCACTCTTTCACACTATACCCAATTTCTCATCTCTGATAACTCTATGCTCTGTTCTCTCTCCATCACCCTCGTACTTCATCTTCAATTTTTTGCACAGATTGAGAGTCCAACTCTCTCGTCTCTGCTCTGTGTAAGATTATTTATTTAATTGTGGCCCACATGATTTGGACATGTGACATATTATTTGGTGGGTAAGTAAATAGATATCAATTAATATTATTTATTTTTGGTCAACTTATAATTACCTTTTTAGTAATTACTTATTCGAGAAGCGTTTTCCTTTCTTATTCCTTACTTTGATGAAAAGTAGAATACGTTATTAATAGGAAAATTGGTCCTCTCTCTGCCTTTATAAAAGTGCATATACTCCATCAATTATATACAATTAATGAAACAACACGTAAAAGTTTTATGTGTGCAAAAGGCCAAGAGAGATAAACCAGTTTCCACCTTTGCCTGTTGATCAGAGTTGCAGATTAGTTCATGACCAAAGGATCTGGACGTTGGACTTAATCTCAACAAGAATTGATATCGTGAATCGAGGTATTTATATCTAACTAGTATTTATTTATGCATTATAGATATGTGAAAATCATGAAGTTCTAAGATATGGGATTCATGTAAATTTGTGATTAATGGCTTAACGTGAATTATTATAGTTTACATGTGGTATCAGAGCTAACGGTTTAGGAACTCATTATTTTTCATTAAAGTTGCATAACTAATATGTATAAATTTAAAATTAACTGATTGTATAATCCATTCTTTTAGAATCGTATGTTTAGATCAGTCCGTGTAGTTTTTGGGTTTGGGTACCTCAATTTTCGAGCTAAAATTAAATTATGAAAGTTGGTTACTGATACATAGTTTACATATGTGTAATAGTACAAACGTATGCATAATGTGTGTAAGACAAACAACTTCAATGCTTTAGGTTACTGATTTTCGTGCATGACTAATAAAGAACATTGAATTAAAATAATAATAATAATAATAGCATTTGTCTTTCTATTGTTTTATAGAAACAGTCAGTTGTGAAAGGATTACAAAGACTCATTATTATTATTATTTAAAAATTAATAAATACATAAAGTTTGTGTATTTATTTATTTTATTAAAGAGGTTTAAATTATTGTTATAAGTATTTGTCCAATGATTTGAAGATTCTGATTTTAATTTAAAATAAATTAAAATTAAAGTTATTGAATACATAAAATATATGTATTGATTTATTTATTTTAGGTATTTGAATTTCTAGAATAATTTGTGAGTTTAGAAATTTAATCTAATAAATTAGACATGCAAATAACTTGTTGTTTCGTACCCAAACATACATACATATTGTAGAATCAATTTTAAATTGATTCAATTATGATCTTTAAGTCCGAAAATAAAATAATATATTTTATTATGTATATAAAATAAAAATATATTTTCTATGAAATTTCGGACTATTAAGTTTTTGAGATCGAAGTTGCTTAAACTTTAATCGACAATTATGAGTATGTGTGTATAATGTTAAATGGGTAAATTAATAATTAATTAATTACTAGTTAATTTAATATTCATATTATGTGTGGGTTAGTAGCTACCAAAGTAGCCTAATCATAATGGTCGATGAA
Organism: Cornus florida; assembly: GCF_030987335.1. Lineage (NCBI taxonomy): Eukaryota > Viridiplantae > Streptophyta > Magnoliopsida > Cornales > Cornaceae > Cornus > Cornus florida. Next base: position 126,802,925 of record NW_026775581.1, read on the forward strand.
TATTAATTTTAGTAGTAAATATAACTTAATGATGAATTAATTACTATCTAATTTAATATTCATATTATGTGAAGATTGGTAGCTACTAAAGTGGCCCAATCATAATGATTGATGAATATTAATTTTTGTAATAGACATAATTAATCATAAATTAGTTACTATCTAATTTAATATTCATATTATGTAAAGGTTGGTAGCTACCAAAGTGGCCTAACCATAATAGTTGATGAATATTAATTTTAGTAGTAAACATAATTGCAATATTTCATGAATTATGATGCTTATAATTTTTTGTGATATTCATGAATATTGATTTTATTTAATTATGAGAAATAATTCCTCAAAGGGAATTGATTTTCAAGTGATTAAATAAAAATTAAAGGGTCGTATGTATTTTTTTTTTATTAGGTAAATATAGGATATCCAAAGGTAACTTATTTGTTTAATTAAATAATGCATCACCAATATAGGTATACATATAAATACATGTAAGCATCATTATTAGTATTTTATAATTGACACCCAAAGGGGTACTATAGTTATACATTGTATTTATATTTTTAAGTTATACATACGTGTTGTTAACTCAAAGCATTATTGTTGTTAAGATTTTATCTTATTATATTTGTTTTATTACATCCCTTAATGCGCATGCTACTTCTGTTCTAATTCTCAATATGACTAACTTCTCATAATGAAATGAATAAGTTGAGTTCAAAAATTAGATGTGTTAAATCTTAATTTAACATTTTAATTTGAGAAACTTACTGTTATTACTGATAAAAACAGTGAGGAAGAAAAGATTCTGCATAAAGTTTGGAAGAGATCGAACAGATTAAGTATTATGGTTATGCAAATAATTATTCCTCATAGTGATAGTGCTAAGGAATATTTGATTGTAAGAATGTTTTCGTATTGTAGATAAATATCTAAAACGAAAATTATTAATTGATATAACTACTATGGATTTTTCGTTGGTACCCGTACCATGTATGATCGTATTTTTAGATGACTAATGTTGCTGCAAAATTGAGAACCTTATGGATGATTGTGAATGGGAATTTTCTTATTCAATTTATTCTCAATTTCTTGTTTATTCAGTATGGGTCATTTCGAATTAACACTATTAAGACAAGTGAAAAGTGATTTAATTGACCCTTATGTTAATTTATGAGGAGATAAAACTTAAGTAGTAAGGTAATCATTATGTTCATCTGATGACTCAAGAAGTTAGAAAGAAATTTGGGAATAAGTCAAAAAAGGCAATAAAAGAGCAACACCCAAAATTAAAAGATTTAGGTCAATTTACTAAAAGAAAGTAATATAATAAAGAAAAAGTATCATTAATGTATTGAACACTTTTCAAAAGATTACATGACATATAAAGAATGATTCGAAAAAGAAAAGTACGCTTTTGGTTTTTGTATATTGCGAATTATTTGTTGAAATTCTTTTTAATATATGATAGGTTGACTTAAGTACTAATATTTATATTTCTAATAGATGCAAGAATTTTTTATGACATAAACTACAAATTCAAATAAGAATTTCTTATTTATGATAATTGGGAAAAAAATTTGTTGAAACCATTGTGACACTATGTTTAATGTTAGACAATGGATTTTATTTAAATTATTTTAATGTTTATTCAATTTTCCATAATTTAATTTTATTTCAAAAACTTTATGTTAATGGTTTTTCATTTAAATTTGGTAATGATATTTATTTAAGAAATTATAATTTGTGAGTTATGGTATTATTGTTGATGATTTCTGTAAATTCAAATTTGATGGTTTATTTATTAAAATCCTTTTGATCTTGTATCATAATATTAGAATTAAGCATAGCTCAATTAATAGAAAATTTATCTTTGACATAGAAGACTAGGTCAATATCTAGTGAAAGGTTAGAAAAATTAGTAAAGGATGTGATTCTTCTGAATCTAAACTTTACTGATTTTGATGTGTGTGTAGATTGTATTAAGGGTAGACAAACTAAACACACAAAGAAATGAGGCACAATAAGTACATAGCTTCTTGAAATTATTTGTAAACCTTCTAATGTTCCATCTTTTAGAGGAGAAAAATATTTTATCGCCTTTATAGTTGATTTTTCACATTATGGATATATCTATTTGTTGTATGAAAAATCTCAAGAAGTAGGTACTCTTGAAGTATATATAAATGAGGTTGAAAAATAAATAGATGGAAAAGTGAAAATCATAAGGTCATATAGAGGTGGTAAATATTATGAAAAATATGATGAAACGGGTTAATACTCTAACCGGTTTGTTAAACTCCTTGAAATGTATGCCATTTGTGTTCAATACACTTTGTTATACATGCCACAGCAGAAACGTGTAACTGTAAGGCGTAATCGTACTCTTATGGAATTGGTTAGGAGTATGTTAAGTAATTATTCGTTACCCATAATGTTGTGGATATTAAGTAATCTAAAGGGTACAAGTTTTATTATTCGAAACATAGTACGATAATTATTGAAATCGGTAATGTCAGATTCATTAAGAATGGTAAAATCAGTGAGAGTGATAAAAAATAAGAATTTGATCATTTCAGAAGTTAGGGTACAAATATCTTTACCCATAACTTATAAGGAAATAATTGTTCCTTCAATTGTTGAATCGTATAACAACGAAGAACAATTAAATGATTAACAACTCTATATTGAGATTGTCACCAATGAATAGATTGTACAAGAATCATAAGGAATAACATTAAGACGATCTCAAAGAGAAAGGAGATCTGCTATTCCGAATGACTATGTGATATATCTGCAAGAATCTGATTTTGATATATAATAAGATATATACGGATCCGGTTACATATTCACAAGCCATTAACAGTAATGATTTTACTAAATGGATTAGTGTCATGAATGAAGAAATTATAAATAAATCTTCTCTCTAGTATTTAAGAAGGAATCTTTTAAAATATCATGGCATTAGTAGCTTATTATGATTTAGAGTTACATCAAATGGATGTAAATACAATTTTTATGAATAGGAGTTTATAAGAGGAAGTCCATATGGAATAACTTGAAGACTTCATATTAGAGGGTAAAGAATTCATGGTCTGTAAACTTAAGATGTCAATATATGGATTTAAACAAGCTTCCTAACAATGGTATATTAAGTTTAATGATACCATTATTTCTTTTGGTTTTAAGAAAAACACTGTTGATCAGTGTATATACTAGAAGATTAGTGGGAGTAAGTTTATATTTCAGATTCTATATATTGATGATATTTTATTTGTTAGTAGTGATCTTAGTTTATTATATGAAACTAAAAGTTATCTCTAAGAAATTTGAAATGAAATATATGGATAAGGCATCCTATGTGATAGGAATAGAAATATTTCATTATAGATCACATTGATTTGTTTTTAAAATTGTCTCATAAAGCATATATTAAAAGAGTTCTAGAAGATTTGGTTGGAGGAACAATATTATGAAAAAGTGCAAAGTAATTTATGATTACTTTGTCTATTATGAAATTTTAATTTGTGGCATGCTTTGAGACTATAATTTATGGTTGTAGAATTTATTTCAGGACTTGGAGTTATGGGTACCGTTTTTAGATTGCTGAAAATTTATGCTGCAATTGTTGATCTTCTTGTATGAAAAATGATAGGTATTATAAAGTTGAAATACTTTATCATCAAATAAAATATTTAGAAACAACGAATGTCTATTGAAATTATAAGCACACAACTTATGATTGCAATCCATTAATGAATGGACTACCATCTAAGACATTTATGGAACATGTTGAAAGAATAGGTCTTAAATGTAGTCAATGATGATTATTTTTTAATTGTGGATTACTTAAATATTGCTTATATATATTTGACATTTTGCGCTGATTAAATGTGTTTATGATATTTCCTATTAATTAATGTACATGTACGTATTGCTTTAATAAGTAGTAATAGGAATAGTCTTGGAAAAGACATTATTATTGGATCATTATTGATACTTCTCATTTATAGACTATGTTGAATAGATTACTAGTGTTGTGGTACATGGAAGGGACTGTGTTATTTAAGGATATATAACCGCCACGACTCGCATTAGTAATTTATTTACCATGGTATTTATGATGACCAATTTAATGAGTTAATCTGATTTATGGTGCACATTAATGACTATTTTACTAAACCACTACAAAAATTATCATACATGCCAAGTGGGAGAATGTAAGATTATTTATTTAATTGTGGCCCACATGATTTGGATATGTGACATATTGCTTGGTGGGTAAGTAAATAGATATCAATTAATATTATTTATTTTTGGTCAATTTATAATTACCTTTTTGGTAATTACTTATTGGAGAAGTGTTTTCCTTTCTTATTCCTTACTTTGATGGAAAGTAGAATTATGTTACTAATAGGAAAACTGGTCCTCTCTCTGCCTTTATAAAAGTGCATATACTCCATCAATTATGTACAATTAATGAAACAACACGTAAAAGTTTTATGTGTGTAAAAGGCCAAGAGAGATAAACCAGTTTCCACCTTTGCTTGTTGATCAGAGTTGCAGATTAGTTCGTGGCCAAAGGATCTGGACGTTGGACTTAATCTCAACAAGAATTAATATCGTGAATCGAGGTATTTATATCTAACTAGTATTTATTTATGCATTATAGATATGTGAAAATCATGAAATTCTAAGATATGGGAGTTATATAAATTTGTGATTAATGGCTTAACGTGAATTATTATAGTTTACACTATGTTCTCTCCGGTTCACTCTCACACTCCATTCCCAATTTTCTTACATAAATTTGTAGCCCTAACTTCAATCTATTACTCCAATCCCTTTTTCTCAAACCTAAGGCTGAAAATTCAAGATCTGAATCAATTAGAGCTAAAAACTCAGATTTGGAGAAATGAAAAACAAGAGAAAGACCTATTTTGTTTCACATATCAAACAAAATCCATTCAAAAAAATCATAAAATATACTACTACATAAACTTAAATTCATATCAGAGCAAGAGGCAAAAAAACGGATGTTTGTTTTTATTTGCTGTAAATCCTTATTTTGTTAATTTATTGTTCCCTGTCAAAACTTTCAGTTGTTATATATGTTTTTCAAACATACGAAGCAGGAGGGGTAGTGTTATGCAAATTCGATTAGGGGCAAAATAGGAACAAGAATGGTAAAATCAGATTTTCATATATATATATATATATATTTTTTACATTTGTACATTTTTTGAATTTTATGGACTGAAATGTAATTTTTTAAAAAGAAGAGATACATTCTAATTAAATTATATATAGGGTAAAGTGCAAAAAAAAAAAACCTCTTAGACTATTTGTCTTTTGCATGTAACCTGAACTACAAATTACCCCCCAAACTATTGATACATTACTATTAAAGACAAATCTATTACAAAAGACTATTGTATCATTTCTCATTAAAAAATTTATTTCTTATTAAATTATTTTTATTATCTTTTAACTTATCAAAATATTAATTATATCATTTATCTTAATTTTATTAATATTATTAATTTATCATAAAAATAAAAATAAATAATAGAAGATTTGTAAGTACCATTTATAAAATGATTAACTTATTATTAAAATTTTACTATTTATAATAAAACTAATGATACTCACTTTGAACTTTTTTACCATAAACTTACCATATTTTCATACAATATATTATTGAAAAATTAATAAATAACTTAAATAAAAAATACCTTCTTTTTTAAGTAACATATTCATGAAAAATTAAGAAATTACTTAAATTGTTTTAAAAATTTCTACTCAACATTTTTATTTAAAAAATTAAATGTAAATTAATAAAAATTTAATAGAGAATATGTCATCAAATTAATATGAATTACTTTTCATAATTTATTTCAATAATAAAAAAAGATTTAGTGTAATTCAATAAGAAATGGTATTATGGTCATTTAATGAAATATAGTCAAAGGGACATTTTATAACTAAATGTGATAATATATGGAGTTATATGCACAAAATACACTTCAAGAGGATTATTTACAAATTTTGACAGATTTCAAGTATTTTTTTGCACTTTACCCTTTTATATATATATATGTATATGTATAGATGAAAATCACAATAATAGAATTCCACTTATACATTAACAAGTTTAGCTGATAAAATTCCACTTATACGTTAACTATACATTAAGAAGTTTACCGTTGATGTAAATGATTTTTGGATCAACAAAAATACTTTGGCTTGAAAATGATAGTTTATTTATTTTGCATAAAGTTAGTCTAATTGTACTGACCTAAAAATTTAGACTATTAAGTGAAATTAACACCTAAATTATATATATCTTTATACTTTTCCATCCAATCCACCACATTTAAGTGGGACATGGAAGGGAATGTAATATTATGTTTGGTATAAATCATTAAGGGTCATTTGGCCAGAAATTAGAGGTGAAAAGTGAAAGAAAAAGAAAACTTTATTACGCATTTGGTTAGTATGAATTTTTTTTTATGTATTTGGTTAGCATGAATCTTTTTTAAAGAAATTTGTGAAAAAATGTTATTTCATTAGTTTGAATAGCAAGAGATTAAAAATAAAATGATTTATATGTCAAAACTACCTTATGAATTTAATACTAAGTAATACTATATACATCATGCAACAAGCATAATAAAATAAGATAAACAATTATTTTATGAATAAATATAAGGAGGGAATATTCCCGGGGCTTCTCAAGCTCCGCACGTAAATTTGCGACTTGGGAGCCAATTCGCGAATTCAATTTTTACAATTCGTTAATTTGTTTTTCTAATTCGCGATTTCCATACGAATTTACTTTATATAGCTAAATTTGTTAGAGTTCCAATGATATGGAACACATATACAGATATTACCATATATGCATGTAACTATTACTCTATATATACATTAATTACTTAAATTTCAGTATACCCCAGCTATATGGCGTTGCTATATTACCCCCATATATATATATATATATATATATATATATATATATATATATATATATATATATATATATATTAATTATGCATGTTTAAAAATATACTACTAAAAAACTTCTCAAGAGAATATTATAAATAATCACACATCTATTAGTAAGAAAAATTAGCTTATTTATTACATATATCATTAATGGAATAAATAATCATGAATATATTTACATATAGATTTAAAAATATATAAGTCATGACCTGATATAATTTTATTTAAACTTAATATACCAATGCTATAATTTTATTAAAATATAATATATAGATGCTTCCGCTCTAAAATTTTTTAGACTTTGACACTTTCGCTCCCACTCCCGCTCTGTGTGACTTGGTATATTCCCACTCTACTTTTCTCCAATTACATTTTTTTTTTTTTTAAGAAAATGAGAAGAAGACCCTCAAATTCATTAATGCAACATCCCTTAATTTATAATATCATAACTAACCTTTATATAACTTTTACTCTTTTTTTTTTTACCTTATTTACTTTCTTTAATATCTGACAAAATTAACTTTTTCAGTCATGTCAAAAGAGATAAATGTCAAAAGAAATAATTTATTCGATAAAAAATAACTTTTTGGTTCGTTTCGTTTTGTTGGTGGTTTGTTTTTGTGTTTTTTTTATGGTTACTTTTTTTTTTTTTTTTTGGTCTGATCAAAAGAGGCAATTTATTCGATATAAATTTTTTTTGGTCCGTAAAAAAAAAAATTATTTAGTTTTTTTTAGGAAATCTAAAAGGGTAGTTGGGTCATTTAAAGAATAATAATTATATATTTATAAAGTTAGGGTTAAAATTACCATTTTATTTAAGATTATAATGCATATCTTGAAAAATAGAATACAAATACCGCCTTCCTAAAAAATGCGTGCATATATATATAGAATTATAATTCAAAGAGTTACAACGTTGTAACCTAATTAAGATTAAGAGTGCTAATTTATGAAAAAAAAAAAAAAAAAAAACACTAAGTAAATTCATTAATTAATACTATCAATTTTTTTTATCCTTTTCATTTTTTTCTTTTTTTCAAACCCTTTCTTAATCTACCAAACACAGTACATAATACATTTAATAAAAAAATATATACATAATACATTGATTACACTGACCTGTTCCTTTTTCTTTTTTTCTTTTTCTTTCTTTTTTTTTTTTTTCGTAACTAATATAGCTCTCTCACACTACTGAGAAGTCCACCAAAAGCATTGAGATGAAAGAAATCTCCGCCGTCTGACCACTATCGTACGACTCAGCATTCTCCTGCAACCCTAAGCTGTTTCAATGTCTGCAAATACTGGGGATTACAACGATTTTTTAATGCGCAACAACACCGCCGTAGAGGCCCGCACGAAAGTACAGAACCGTGCGAATGTTAAGCAAGTCAAACTGGTACTACTCTCTCTGATCCATTGAATCGTTGTTTGTAGCAATTCAATTCTAGGGTTTTCTTCGTAAATTTCGGAGTTACCTAGTAATCTTCTCGTAAACCCTAGTCTTTCCTTTGAGTTCAAATTTGATACAAACTGTGTTGGTGATATGATATGGTTTTGGCATAATATCTAATACTAGAGTTTGTGTTTTGAGAAAACCAAACCATCATGGCCTTTAAGAAACTCCCTAAAAACAGACCCAAAATTGAGCAACTCCCGACTTCGGCTCCAAACCCAGCCTTCTCATCCCCATCTGCACCCTCTCGTAGTAGTCTTCCCACTTTTCCTCTCTCCTCATCCACCACCACCGCATTCCAATCCCAACTCGGCCACTTCCTCAATGCCCACCTCAAGCCCTGTTTCACGCCCCAAGACCTCCTCACCTTCCTGAAAAACCACCTTCACCACCACCCAAAATTCACCCACCTCGACCTCCACATCTTCCGCTACGCCGCTGGCCTCGACTCCTTCCGCCACAACCACGCCACCTTCGAGTGGATGGTCCGCACCCTCGCCATCACCCATCGCTTCGACGGTCTCCGCTTCCTCCTCGAGTTCATCGTCTCCAACCCCTGCCCATGTTCTGACGGTATTTTTTCTTGCCCAAGAACTGAACCCATTTTCCGTTTCGCTATTTACTCTTATTGTAGGGTTGGTAGATTTGATGATGCTCTGATTGCATTTGATAATATGCGGAAATTGATTGATGGGTTACCTAATGTAGCAGTGTACAATATGTTGATCCATGGTTTTGTCAAGTATGGAGAACACGGAAAAGCGTTGGGATTGTACAACAGGATGATTAAGGATCGGGTCAACCCTGATGTTTATACGTTTAATATATTGATTAGCAGTTACTGTCGGAATTCACGATTTGAGTTAGCTTTGGAAATGTTTAAAGAGATGAAAGTTAAGGGTTGTAGTCCCAATGTGGTTAGTTTTAATACTTTGATTAAGGGTTTTTTCAGGGAGAGGCAGATTGAGGAAGCAATTGGGATGGCATATGAGATGATTGAGTTGGGGTGTGAACTTTCAAACGTGACTTGTGAGATTTTGATTGGTGGGGTTTGTAAAGAAGGGAGGGCTTTGGAGGCGTGCGATTTATTGATTGATTTCTCAAGGAAAGATGTTTTGCCTAATAGATATGATTATTTTGATATAATTGAGAGGCTTTGTGGGGATGGAAATGTTGGCAGAGCGATGGAGGTAATGTATGAGTTATGGAGGAAAGGGAATGTTCCAAGCTTGATTGCTTGCACAGTTTTAATTGAAGGTCTGAGGAGATTGGGAAGAATTGAGGAGGCATTTGAATTGATGGAAAATATGTTGAAGGAGGGTATTCTTCCAGATAGTGTGACCTATAATTGTCTACTTCAAGATATGTGCATTGCTGGAAAAATGGTTGAAGCAAATAGATTGAGGTTGTTGGCCTCTAGCAAGGGATTGGATTCAGATGGCATGACATACAGCATTTTGGTTTCTGGGTATGCAAAGGAAGGTAAAAGGAAGGAAGGGGAGCATCTAGTAGATGAGATGTTGGACAGGGGTTTTATACCTGATATTGCTACTTATAATAGATTGATGCATGGACTTGCTAATGAAGAATGTTCTCTGCGGCGACGATGAATTGTTATTGATGGGCAAAGATGTCAAAATTGCTGGTGTTGGTTATATAACCAGCACTATTCTGAATTATGAGACTAATGGGGTTCTGTCCTTATATTGAGCAAGTGAAGTTATATTAAAGGAAGATGATTACTATGTATCATTTATGACCATACAATAACTTACATCCCATGGAATTGAACGGTGTATACTACTGAGATGTGGTAGATGTATAAGGTATAGGAGATATGAAAGTGTGGATGTTGAATTTAAAACCGAAATTAGAGATTATTCTAGTTCTCTATTGTTATCTAATAGATTCAAAATTGGTATGCTTGTAGACTATGAACTGGTCGGGAGTGATCAATCAGCAGTGCTTGGATGGAATGGAAGCTTGGGGACAGTTTTTGGGCATATATAATAGTTTTGAATTTTAAAATTTTGGTTTATGTTAAGGTGGTGAATGTGGGTATACCCAAGATTGGCAGCAGTGGAATGACACTACCCAATCTGTAGACCATGCTGTTAAGCTTCCTCCACCACCAGGTATGATGGCTACTCCCCATAGGTAGCCATGTTGGTGTCTGGGCTGCACTACGCTGCCCCTTGGCAAATTTGGCCAGCGAGTATGTCACTTCCGGCCCACATCATACACCCTTGCCACCTCCGTCCCAATTTGGGGCTGGGCCTCAATAAGAACACCTTCATTTATGACGAGCTAACCGCTGCCACCGGTGGATTTTCTCTGGAAAATCTGCAAGGTCAATGTGGGTTTGGGTTTGTACACAAAGGTGTGTTGCCTAATGGAAAGGAGGTCATGATTAAGAGTTTAAAGTCCAGTAATGCGCAGGGAGATCACTAATTCCAGACCGAGGTTGAGATCATTAACCCGGTGTATCATCCACGTCCTGTTTCGCTTGTTAGATATTGCATTGCTGGTGGGCAGAGGATGTTGGTCTATGAATTTGTTCCAAATAAAAACCTTGAGTTCCACCTTCATGGTAAGTTTTTACATTCTCAAACTTATATATATATGATAACCAACATGCATTTGTTAGTGTCACTAATCTGCTTCTTTAAAGAAGCCAAGTGTTCCCCATTAATCTGATCTTAACAAGAAATAGACCTATAATAGGGAATATATGGAGGATAATATTTATACATGCAAGACATGTTAGTTTTACTCTTCATATTATGTGAATTTTCTTGCAATTAAACTTAATTTTGTTTGCAGGAAAGGATCAGCCACTCAGCCCACCGTGGACTGGGCGACTAGGCTACTTATTGCATTGGGATCAGCCAAAGGGCTTGCTTACCTTCATCAAGACTGTATGAGATTTTGATTAATTCATAACTCTCTCTCTCTCTCTCTCTCTCTCTAGGTCGCTCGCTCTCTAATTTGTTGGCTACATGCAGGTCACCCTTGAATATCCATCATTACATCAAAGCTGCAAATTTTTTACTGGACAATAACTGTAAGAATATGAAGGACCATGCATCATGTTTCCATAACACATACAATGAAGCCTTTCTTGCCCAAGCTAATTGGTTGTGTGTTTATGAACTAATGTTCTTCTCAGGTTGGCGATTTTGGATTGGCTAAACTTAATAAGGACAATAATACTCGTGTAGAGCTCATGTCTCTACACGTATCATGATGACATTTCTGTAAGTCATATAATATATATACATATGTATCCTTTTTTTTAAGAATATATATTTTTATCATCTTTTTATCTTATTCTTTTGGTGTTTGGTTGAAATTCTGAAATAATTTATCAGGCTTTGTAAAATACATCAAAGACACATATAATTGTATAAGCATGTATACAAATTCACTGGAATACATGTACACAATTATAATACCTAGCGTACATGTTAATTGTATCCATTTATATATATTTATACACACAGTACATATACATCATCATCATCATCCTTGCCTTATTCCCATATGAATGGGATCGGCCACATGCATTTTCTGTCCCATACCTTTCTATTACCCGTCATTTCACCTACTATTTTACTTTTTAAAGTCATTTATAGTAACTTCATCCCATGTTATTGTTTGTTTCCCTCTCCGTCTCTCACCTTCTATGGAAATTAAACTTCCTCTTCTCACTGGTGCATCTATAGGTCTCCGATGTACATGCCGAAACCATCTAAGTCTACTCTCGTATTTTCTCGTTAATGGTTGCCACACCTAAATTACCCTATCTCTTCTAGTCACTCCAACCATGTACATGTTCATAATCATGTTTAATTTATAGTGTTGGAATATATATACGTGACTTCCAATATGTTGTGATGCTGTTAGAACTCATAACGGTATGGTGTGGTTACTTCTAGCAGAATAATGGAAGACTGCTTAGTAGGCTGGGTTAGTCATTTAATTAATCAATTAATTATCTCTAATATATAAGTATCTTGGAATATATATACATTATACATTTATATATGTCACGAAGGAGAAGTTTAATTTTTCAGTTTTGGAACTTGCATGTTCTTGCAATGTTAATTTTCTGTGGCCATATATGTGACTAAACAGGCTGGGCCAATTCTGACACGGACATTGGAAAATGGCAACTATAATGTACTGGTTGATTCATGCTTTAGAAGGTAACGACGTCGCCGATGAGATGGTACACATGGTTGGCTGTACTGCTGCTAGCATCTGTCATTCTGGCTAGAAGGCACCCCAAAATGAGCCAGGTATGGAGCCCTGAGATGCACAATGCGCATGCACATGGAAAAAATCCGATAATGCATCTGTAATACCGATAATATGGTATCAGTGATTGATTAATGTTGATACATAGTGATGAGATCCACTGAAATAGATGAATAATTATTTATGTAACAAAATATAATTGGTTAGTGACACCGTCACACCAGTGAGAAATATTCATGTATATAACTACTCCAGTCTACTGATAGCATACCTTTCTAAGAACAAGGTTGCAATTTGTTCGAGCTCTACATGAACTGCTTGGACTATATTAGTTTTGATTGTTAGATAAAGGAGAAAAGTAAATGTGAGAGTTCAAACCCGAGATCGAACTTCAAAATATAGCTAGCTGTTTTGTTCGGTTTGAACAACCAAAAGCTCAATTCAGCTTGATTGCAATCCTACATTCCTACCCATTAATTTATACTTCCACCTTGCCAACAGCAACATGGAAATGCTATAAATTAGAGATGGCGTGATTAATTTGTGGTAGGAGCAATTTGTTCCTACATTTAGTTTGAAGCATATTTTTTGTTTGTATTAAATCATATGCTTAAATGATCTCGTTTGATATCTATGTTACATATATAAATATTTATGTATATGCAGATTTTATGAGCCATTGAGCATTAGAAGGGGGGGGGCTCGTCCATGGAGGACTTGAATGATTGCGGCAAATTTTGTCAGAACTCTGCTAAATACGACTTCATTTGATGCCGACATGTCAAAGTTCAAGAAAATGGCAATGTCAAGACAAGAGTTCGATAGCAGCGAATATGGAGCGAGTGAGTCCGGGCTCAACCGACCATAGTATTAAACGAATGAGAAGATCCAAAATGTTGTTTAATTGAAGTGTAAGACCGAATTAGTCTCGTTCACTTGATGCTATATCATTTGAATGATAGTGATTCAGTTTTGGACTTCACAGGCTTCTTTTATAAAAATGAAGGAACTTATTCTAGTTTTAGTAATTGGGATTACTAGTTGTATCAATTGGATGACAAAATTAAGCAGTGCCATTGAGATGCTTATTAATGTCGAGACATTTTTAGTGAGAAATTCTTGTAATTGCAATTCAAATGACATTTTAAACGTAACTATGAAAAAAATTACATGTTAAACATTTGATCATGAAAAATTGTGTACAATTATTTTAATGCTGACCCATTTAGTCATCGTTGGTTAATCTCAAAATTTTGTGTTTGCATTTCTATTTCTCGGTAGAGTACTATATATGTATGTATGTATATATAACTACTTAATCCTAGGTTTTCATAAGAGCAGTGCTAGACATTTCAATTGTTTCTTTGCCTGGAGAAACAAGATAAATCTTATGAAATCAACACAAACTCGGGTCTAGATGCAACATGTTAATACATTTTAGATTTTTTTTTTTTGGTTAATCTCAAAGTTGGCAGTAAAACAGCAAATCCATGCTCCATTTGATTGGAGGAGGAAGGAATGGAAAAATGAATGAAAGAAGAGGGAGGGATGAATGAGCCATATCTAGGAAGGGAAACGTTGTCTCACTTTTTATCTTTTATTATTATTATTTTGGGTTGGATAGAATGGATAATAACAATTTTTTCTTCGTTTGGTTTGAAAGAAGGGAAAAAGAGTATTTATAATGTATTTATAATCTTTTTACTAATATACCCTCATTATATACGATTATAAAATGTGAAAATATATTTTAAATTTCTAGGAAGGTTAAAATTGAAAATTCTAAATTTGTTGGTAGTTATCCTTTTTATCTCTCATCTCTCCCTCCCAAATTTGGACGAACAGTAAAATACAAAAGTAGGGATGCTTCATACCTACTTACTTCCTCCCTCAATTCCCTTCCCTTCAACCAAACACAAATACTATGTTTGGTGTGTGAATGCGGTGTCGGTGGTGAAAGGTGGTAGCGGTGGTGGTGGAAAGCGGTGGGCGATGTTGAAAGCCCGTGGCGGCGGCGGTGGTGAAAGGCGAAGATGGTTGTGGTGGAAGGTAGTGATGATTTTTTTACTTGGAAATGGTAAGGGTTTTTATGGAAAGTTGATTTTTTATTAAAAGTTAACTTGGGACTAAAATGATCATTCTATAGGTTTAGTTATGAAACGAATTTTCATTCCAATGAAATAACCGTTCCTATTTTAAATTGTATACCAAACAAATGAATGGTTGAAATGTACATTTCATTATATTTTATTCCATTCATGCACACCAAACGTAACAAAAAAGAATTTTGTAAGCCTTGTCTCATCCATCCCTCCAATCAAACATTCCCATGAGTCTTATACTTTGATGGACCTAGGCTCCTAGCGTACAAGCAGTGGGGGCAATTGTCCCCACTAAATTTTTTAATTTTTTTTTAGTATTATATAGTAGTGAGTTTTTCTTTTTTGAATTATATACCTATGAAATATTAATATTTCTCCCAAATTTTACAAAATATTCCCCTATTGCATCCCGACACCTAGTTTTTTTTAAGGGTAAATTGCATTAACACCCCCTGAGGTTTAGGTCAATGTTACTCAGATGCGGGTCAACGACTTTTTTAACAATGTTACCTCCTATGGTTTCAAATCTCATATTTGTCCCTGATTGTTTAATTCAATTAATTTACAAAATATCAGCCCCATTAATTGAGAAAACTACCCTCGTCAGTAAGCATTTTTCTCTACCCTAATTTTTAACCTTTTTTTTTTTTTTTTTTTTTGAGACATGACAATTTTTTTTTTTTTTTTTTTTTTGGGATAATTTCACTGACACTCCCAGTAGTTTGGCCAAATATCAGTTTAAAACATCTTTCGAAAATAACTGTCACTCACGTTACAAACTTTACTTCGTTTTTCACTCACACACCAAAAGTTAGTTTACAGGTATGTCAGACCACTTTTTACATGTAAAAAGACATTCTTACCCTTTGACCTTAGTTTGACCATTGACTTTGGTCTACCCTCATTTTTTTAATTTATTTTTTTTCCAAAATATCATTGTTAAAAGACAATATGGCCCCTTAAAAATTTGTAAATTTACAAATTATATTATATATATAGGCAGACATATATATATCCCTATACACACACACACTGAGACATATATATATATACTCATATATACACACAGAGACATATATGTATATATATACACACACACACAAGCACAACACCACCATCGACACCAGCGAGGATGTCGGCACAAGAGACAGTGGCGTTGGCAGCCGAATCGTGGTGGCTAAGCACCAAACCACCCTCTCCAACCTCACCAACCGTCTTTCCAAAACCCTTCTCAGTAGCCAATTCGGCCGCCGCAACCCAAAAGTCTTCTCGCCTCCTTCTCTTTTGGTTCCCGTCGAAACCCGAATTGGCCTCTACAACTGCCAATTGGGACTATATATATATATATATATATATATATATATATATATATATATATATATATCGTCGCCTCCCTCACCCTCTAACTCCCAGACCAATCTCTCTCCACCACCACAACCACGACCACCATCACCGTTCCTCTCTCTCCACCACCACAACACCGTTCCTCTCTCTCCCTACCACCACCACAACCACCGATTCTATAACCCAACCACCAAAATTAAAACAGGAAGATGCCACTGTAATACCCCTAATTTAACAAGGATAGTTATGGAATTTATTTAATTATTTAAATTGTGTTTTTATTTATTTAGTTGTGAATTTGTTGATTAAGTGTGACTTTATTTGTTTTTATTTATTTCGTGGTGGATTGTGAATCAATTAATTAATTAGTTATTAAATTGTATTTTATTTTCTGTTTTACGTTAACTTGGAATTTTATTGTTTCTTTAATTGAATTAATAATATTTCTGTTTTACGTTAACTTGGAATTTTATTGTTTCTTTAATTGAATTAATAATTAAATGTTTTAATTAATGACTAGGTATAAAAGTGTGGTTAGGGTTTTAGTTATGTTTAGGTTTAATTTAATGAGCCGACAGGGTTTATAAACTAGGTTGTGTTTATGGGCCGAGTTTCAGACTTTGGATATAATTGGACTTAGGTTTTTGGTTGCCTATAAATATATAAGATAAGTCTGCTTAGGGTTTTAAGAAAAGTAAAACCTATACACGCCTGTGGAGGCAGAGAGAAACAAAGGAGGAATTTTGCAGTAGGAATCGCCGGAACCTTAGAAGACAACGGAGATATTTTGAACAAAAGTCTCAAAGGCAAGTTCTAATCCTCACTCCTTCCCGTTACCTCGTGTTCTTTGCATGTCTAACACAACTCCAGGGAACTGTTAAGGATTAAAATTAAACTGGATTTCTTGTACCTCTGTTGTTTTAAAACTGATTGTAGTTGAAACGTGTGTATCGTTTGTTTTAATTTCTTCCTTGTGTAACCTCTATTTAATTCGTGTAAACTGATGAGTAATGATTTTAATTAGTTCTATAACATGTTAGAAAGCACTAGAATTAATTTAGGTTGCAAGTTTGATTTGCTACAACAGTCGATACTCCGGAATGCTTAAACTGCTCGTATTAAACTATTGATGCAAAATTCATGTTTTAATTAATTTTAGTAACTGAACAATGAATTTAGTGGATTCTGGTATAAGTTGGAACTTGATTTAAACACTTAGGAACCCTAGGTATGAAGGTCAGTTCATCAGAAACTCACCGGAATTGAAAACGATGAAGAACAGAGAGAGAGACGGTTTACTGTTTTAAAGAGCAGGCTCTTTCGGACGAAGAGCAGGCTCTACTTTTAAGTAGAGCCGGCTCTAGGGGTCTTGGAGCAGGCTCTACTTTTAAGTAGAGCCGGCTCCAAGATGGGAAGAGCAGGCTCTTCTTTTAAGTAGAGCCGGCTCCAAGATGGGAAGAGCAGGCTCTTCTTTTGGTGGAGCAGGCTCTTCCCTCGAGTGTGCGTTTTTTAATTTTTCTGCGACTGTGTGGGCTACAGAACTTGGATTTTGGGATTTTCAGTTTCTGTTGGAAGCTATACTGAGGTGTTTAGAGGTGGTCTAAGCTTGATTAAAATCCTTAAGAGAAGATTTATGCAAAATAAAACAACTTTGTTTTAATGCGACAGTGGACAATGCTTAATTAATCAGTTTACTGGGTTTTTGTTATGAAAGGATGCAGAATTGCTTAACACTTAGAATAGCAATTCTTAGCAATGAAATTCTTAATTAAACCTATCTCAATGTTATAAAATAAGCGTGTGGATTTAAATGGTTTAGTGTGCTTATTTAGGCCTAAGTTGGTTTACAGTTTGGATGGGAGGAACTGCAAGATGTTTAAGCTTTGGTATTAAAATTCTTAGTGATAATTTGCAGTTAGTCATGTTCTAGAATTACTAAAAATAAACCTGTGAACATTTAAATTCTATTATGGTTGATTAGAGTTAATTGGTTTACATGTATAAACTGTAATATCAATTAGTGGACCTTGCAGAGTAGTATGGATTAAGCTTGTTAATTGACAATTATTTTATCATGCTTAATATGGAACAATTGATATTTGTACTTAGTGTTTTATTGTCAATTGTGGAATGTATGGATTGGTTGATAGTTATATTTTTATTTATTCTATTAACTGCCGGATGGATTGGATTGTATGCACCGGTATGGGACGGTGACATACTAGGTTTGGATTTGGCTCAAAATTGCTATATCCTACCTATACGGAATAAGGGAATGGATTAAAAAAATAAATCCTACTTATATGTAGGCTAAGTCAAAGAAGCTGCACAAGCTGAATGACTAGCTGGATTACTGGTTATCTATGTTAAGTCTGTGCAGTTGAATAAGCTGAACGACTTACTAGATTTATTATGGATTGTTATGAACGGATTTTAAATATATGTTTATGGTACCACGAGAGGAGCTTGAGTATCAGACTCGTTGGTTAGGGTGCGTATATGCAGTGGATGCGTAGCTGGCTATAGTAGATTGAGGTGTACCCTGTTAGGTCTAGGTACTCATGCCCACCTTTGGGTGCGTTTTCGCATGTTGCCTTCTATTCAGGTTGAGACCCCTACTGTAGTCCAGTGAATGTCCCTTAGTATGGATATATATATATATGTATATACACGACTTATATAGTTATTGTTGAGTTGGTTAGAGTGTATATACGTATCGAGTCTCTGCTTGAATTGTAGTAGGTTAGAACTTGTTCGTGGGCCTGACCCACTCCTATTTTTCCAGGTGTACGTCAGTTCCAGGCTTGAGCTTGTTCGTGCTGGGCAGAGAAGATCTTCCATTCTACCGACGATGTAGGACTTCTTTCCAGATATTTGATTTGGATTTTATCTTCAGTTTACTTTCATTCAGTTTGGTTTTTAGGGGTCCACTGGAGATGGATTCCCGAGTTGTTAACTTATGGAGGTTTTGGATTATTGGGATTTAAGTATATTTAATATTAAAGGTTTTTATATTTAGCTTTCTTCCAGCTTAAACTTTATTTATCAAATTCATTTTGTCATCTGTGTTCGTATTACATATTAATTGTTTGACATCCCTCGGGTTTGGGCCTGGGCCTGATCAACCCGTGTCTCGGATCCGAGGGGTATCACAGCTACCACAGCCGCCGACTTTGTTTTGTGAAATTAGGTTCAATTAGTGAAAAAAAAAAAAAAAAAATTAGGTTCAATCAAACACATTGAATCTTTGTTAACAGTAACCCTGAAGCTTCAACTTCCAGAATTAGTTTCAATGAAACACATTGAAGCTTCATCTTCCAGAATTTGCAGAAGCTTCGTTAACAGGAACCCTTGATTTTCTCTGAACGGTGGCCATTTCGTTTCTCAGATAAAGCATCACTCAAAGCCCTAATTCGAAGTCTAAACCAGTCCAATTCGTTCAATTTCGCTTAGACATTTTTTTTTCATTCGATTCATTCAATTCCAACCGCCATCCAATTATAATACCAAATTGGTGGGGACAATTCTTGGAAATTTAAAGCGTTAAATTCGTTGACTGTGTATGGGCATGGGAAGGGTTTACAGAGAAACCTCCAAACCCTTGTCATCTTCATCACCTCCGGCACCAAAAGTGACTGATGTCCTCATTTAGATGTCTTCTTCGTCGGAGAGATGATGAAGTTACGGATTTTATTTGTGGTATAATTGTCAAGGGTATAATTGTCTTTTAACTAATCTAATATTTTGAAATATATGTTATTTAAAAAATAGGGGCAAATTTGTCTTTTCTCATGCCTTTAACGTAGACTGTGACGGAAAAGCAAAAATGGACCTAACTGATAGTTATTTTTAAAAGATGTTTTAGACTGATATTTGGCCAAACTAATGGGGATGTCAGTGAAATTATCCCTTTTTTTTTTTTTTCCCCCTGTTGTGGTGGGTCTGGGCTAACCATGGCTGTTTTTAATATTTTTTTATTACTCTAATGGTGGTTGTTGCAGTGTGGTTTGGGTGTGGTTGTGGTGGTGTCTAGGCTATAAGGGTGTATAAATTTTATTATTATTATTATTTATTTTTCTATTGTGGTGTTGGTGGTGGTTCTGGTAGCATGTGTTGGTGGTATTATCTTAGTGTGGTGGTAGTGTTGTCTTGGTGTGGTGGTGGTTCTAGTGGCATTTGGGAAATATAAGTATAGATTAGCCATGGTTGTTTTTATTTATTTTTTT
This sequence comes from Cornus florida, assembly GCF_030987335.1. Taxonomy (NCBI): domain Eukaryota; kingdom Viridiplantae; phylum Streptophyta; class Magnoliopsida; order Cornales; family Cornaceae; genus Cornus; species Cornus florida. The sequence goes on from NW_026775581.1 coordinate 126,823,315, forward strand.
CTACTATGGTGTTTGGTTGTGGTGGTGTACAGTTATCTGGTTATTTAAAATATATATTATTTTTATTTTTATGTTGTGATGGTGGTTATGGTGGTATAAGTATTATTATTTATAAACTAAATCTATATGTATAGAAGAGATGAATATGTTAGTTTGGTCAATTAACTTTAGTTAAGGGAGATTAAATTTATAATTTCATGATTAAAATGGTGTTGTTGACAAGTCAAAGGGTTAAAAGATAATTTTATATGGTTTCAGAAGTCTGAAGGGGTGTGACCGGATGTCAATGTAAAAAAAGTCATTGACCGTATGAGTGTGGTTGACCAAAATATTTAGAGTGTCAGTGCAATTTTTTATTATTATTATTATTTTTTGCATGTACCCTGGGTACGACTCTACCACCCCCTTGTTACATATGCTTCTACAAAAAATTAATTGATTAATGTTAAGTTGGTATAACATAATTGGTATATCAAAAGAAAAAGTGGAGGAAAGTTGGAGGGGAAAGGAACAAAAATAAAGAGCAGAAAGGAAATAAAACAATAAAGAAAGTTGGAGGGAAAGAAAAAAAGCATAAGAAAAATAAATAAAACAATAAAAATGTTTAAATCATCTTTTGGCTTGAAAGTGATTTTTTACTTGCATTATACATATTTTTTCTCCTGTCATTTATTGGGATAAAGAAAAAAAAAAAATTTATTGGGATAAATTACCTTAAAAGGAGAGTATTTTAATAAATATGTGTGTGTGTATATATATATAGAGTAATATTTATGAAAAAAATGAAATATAACTTTCGCAAAGAGAGGGAGAGAAAGAGATGGAACAAAAGAGAGAGAGAAATCTATTTTTCCTTCACCATCAATTGTATACAAGAAGCCTATTTATAGGCATACATTGAGGCTTCCCAAACAAGCCATAATAATGGCTTTCACAGTAAGATAATATTCCAATCTTCCTTCTCATGCCAATTTTGTGACATCATTGACTTAGTTTATTGTGGACCCCACATAGATATATATATATATAGCACTCCCCCTTGGGGTCCACAATATTATACTAAGACTATACCTCGTTAAAACCTTGCTAAGGAAAACCTAGTGGGACAAAACCCTAGCGAAGGAAACTGAATACAGTATTCTTATGTATCTGAAAATTGTATTGCATAGATTAAAACTGCCTCATTAAAACCTTGCCAGGAAAACCCAGTGGGACAAAACCTGAACGAAGGAAAAAGAGTACAGCATGCCAATACCTCTTTGATCAATTGCTCCCCCTCATTAGATCAACCCTGAAGATCCTTTAGTTGACGCATTCCAATGTTGTGCACCAGCTTCTTGAATGCTGTAGTTGGAAGCATTTTAGTGAATAGATCTACTAGATTTTCACATGAACATATCTTCTGAATATTAATATCACCATTTTTCTGCAGTTCGCGTGCAAAAAAGAATTTTAGTGAGATGTGTTTGGTCCTGTCACTTTTAATATACATTTCTTTCATCTGTGCAATGCATGCCGTATTATCTTCATATAATACTGTTGGGCTTTTTTTTTATTGATGAGAGACCACATGTTGTTCGAATATGTTAGATTATTGATCTCAACCAAAAGCATTCCCTGCTTGCTTTATAAATTGCGAGTATCTCAAAATGATTTGAAGAAGTGGCAATCATTGTCTGTTTCATAGATCGCCATGATATAGCTGTGCCGCCACAGGTAAACACATATCCTGTTTGTGAATAGGCTTTATGTGGGTCAGAGAGATAGCCGGCATCTGCATATCCAATTAATTGATAATTTGATACTTTTGAATAAAACAATCCCATATCAGTTGTACCACGAAGATATCGCAATATGTGTTTGATTCCATTCCAATGTCTGCGAGTTGGTGCAGAACTGTACCGTGCTAATAAATTGACTGAAAAAATTATATAAGGTCTTGTGCAATTTGCAAGATACAAAAGAGCACCAATCGCACTGAGATAGGGCACTTGAGGACCAATGAGTTCTTCATTATCCTCTCGAGGACGAAAATGATCTTTCTTGATGTCAAGTGATCGGACAATCATGGGAGAGCTTAATGGATAGGTTTTATCCATATGAAAACGTCTCAAAATCTTTTCTGTATATGTTGATTGATGGATGAAACTACTGCTCGAAAAATGTTCAACCTGCAGCCCAAGGTAGAATTTTGTCTTTCCAAGATCTTTCATTTCGAATTCTTTCTTTAAATAAGTGGCCGTCTTTTCGATCTCGCCCAATGTTCCCACAAGATTCAGATCATCAACATATGCTGCAACAATAACAAAACCATATTCTGATTTGTTAATAAAAATGCATGGACAAATATGACTGTTCACATACCCTTCTTTGAGTAAGTAATCGCTAAGGCAATTATACCACATTCGTCCAGATTGCTTTAATCCATATAAGGATCGTTATAATTTTATTGAGTACATATTGCGTGGTTTTGTTTCAGGTATTTTAAATCCTTCTGGGATTTTCATATAAATATCACTATCTAGTAATCTATATAAATATGTTGTAACCACATCCATTAGATGCATGTGCAATTTTTCTGTGACTGCCAAATGTATTATGAATCTAAAAGTAGGTGTATCAATTATATGGGAGTATGTTTCCTTGTAATCAATACCAGGTCTCTGTGAGAAACCTTGAGTTATTGGTCGAGCTTTGTGTGATACCCCTCGGATCCGAGACACGGGTTGATCAGGCCCAGGCCCAAACCCGAGGGAATATCAAACAATTAAAGTATTTTAAAATGAACACAGATGACAAAAAGAACAATAAAGATAGAATAAAACTGAAAGAAACACTAATTATAAAATCCTCCATGTATAACTGAAAATTGAAACTCCAATCCTCCAAAACTTCAAGGTTACAACTTGGGAATCCACTGATGGACCCGTAACCAAAAGTTCAACTGAAACTGAAAACTGAAAATAGATAATGTTAGAAATATCGAGAGAAGTCCTACGTAATCAGATGAAGGTGAGACTGTCCTCGACAAGCACGATCAAGCTCTAAAGCTGGAACCGTCCTGTACCTGAAAAGAATAATGAAGGAGTGGGTCAGACCCATGAGCAAGTTCTAATCTAACTGCAATCCATACAGTGACCCGATACGCAGATACACCGTAGACACCTCACAATATCTATCTAGTCCATACGTATAAATATATCCACACTAAGGGACATTCACTAGTCTATAATAGGGGTCTCAACCTGAATAGAAGGCAACATGCGAATACGCACCCAAAGGTGGGCATGAGTACTTAGCCCTAACAGGGTACACCTCAACCTATTATAACCAGTTACGCATCCACTGCATATACGCACCATAACCAACGAGTCTGAGACTCAAGCTCAACTAGTGGTACCATAAACATATATATAAAGTCCGTCCAAATCTAGGGTAAGCAGTTCAACTATTTATTAAACTGACCTACAGTAAACCAACTAGTTAGTCACTCAACTTATTCAGTTGATATGACTTAACTACCATCCGTTAATCCAGGAAGTCATCCAACTTGGTTACAGCTGATCTGACTTAGTCCCAATTAGGATTCGATATCTTTCAATCCATTCCATTAATCCATTAGGTTAGGTTTATGCGTTTTGAGCTAAACCGTCCCTAGTATGTCACCGTTCCATACTGGTACATACAATCCTCCATATCCAGGTAACTTACAACATATATAACAGTTTAATAATTTACAGACCCAAAAACCACCATCCAAACAATTGCAGAAAAATATTTAAAGCTTCAGCAATTTAAATCCAAGCATTTAACCATATAGTTGCAGGAAACGATTTAATAATTCAGCAACTAGCCTCCTAAGCATGCATAGATCAAAATTAATGTGTTAGGGACTCCATCATGCATGTGAATAGGTTAAATAATCCTATTATTATCCAATAAATTGCTAAAACAATTTCAGAAGATTGTTTAATATTTCGGCAATTTAAATCCAAGCATTAACCATATAGTTATAAGAAACGATTTAATAATTTAGCAACTAGCCTCCTAAGCATGCCTAGATCAAAATTAATAATTAAATGACCTTATCATGCACTTGAATGCATTCTAAAATAAGTTTTATAAACACATTATATTCTATCAAATTGCAGAAATTGAATTCAACAATTAATTCAACTTCCAATTGTTAACAACATAGGAAGTGCCTTAATTTTTACACTGTTTGTCCCGACAATTTAGAATTAAACTTTAATCAATTCAGGGTCTTAATAACACTCAAAATTCATTCCTTAATCCCTCTGTAAAGTTCCAAATTCACTCAAACAGTCTCCATGCTCCAACAGTGAACATAGTACGTAGAAAATTAAAAAAAAAAAAACTTAAAATAAATCAAAAATAACAAGGGAGCCTGCTCCAAATTTTGGAGCAGGCTCTTTTCCAGCCCAGTGCCGGCTCTAGGACTCCTTAGAGCCGGCTCTACTTTGTTGTGGGAGCCGGCTCCCACTTCTATGGAGCCGGCTCTCACCTCATTTGAGAGCCTTCAGTCCCCGGTGCGTCGTTTCAGCTCTTGTGCTCCTTCTCCGGCCTATTCCTATCACTCTGTCAGTTTTTAAAACCAAACTTAGGTGTCATATTAATACCCAGTAGCATCCCAATGGCTTGATAACAATAGTTAAAATCAATTACAGAGATTAAATTTGCTACCGAACTAACCCGCGTTAGGAACAAAACTGAAACTATAATTCTATTCCAACCTCTCAGTTTCTCTTCACAAACTGATCTCAAGAGTCTTATATTATCCCATTAACATCCCCAGGGTTTGTTTACAGAAGATAAAAGCAAGAATCTTAACTAAAATCTCAACAGATTTTAATATGCTTTAATGAACAGAACTGGGAGCAACAATACACGAACTGTAAACAGATTTGAAATCAATGCAAACAAATCATCAACAAGCATACATTAAACACATAAGTTTCAATTACTAATTAGTTAATCCCTAGAGAATATCTAGGTGCACAGAACACGAGCCAAAGAGAATGAGGAAGATAAGAATTTGCCTGTGATTTCAATTTTGAAATCCCTGTGTCGTCTCTAAGTTTTCCGGCAATTCTGAACGCCGCCAAGCTTCCTATAACTCTGTCTCTAATCCTTACTCAACCTCCTTGGTCCTCTCTATACAATTCCTCTTAAGCCTCACTCTGTTTTCCCACAACTGCTCTCTGTTTCTCTCTCTGTATCTTTGGTACGTGAATAGGGTTTTTTCCAACCCTTAATACAGATTATAACCGTATATATATAGGCGAAAAAAAACATAAACCCTAATCCGTGTTTAATCAGAGACAGAGCCCTAATTCTAAACCTAGTCGGCCCATGAAACTATCTCTATTACGACTTACCTATACGTGAAATTCCAACCCCAAAGTTAACTGTAACTTAAAACAGAATTAAATGAAAAAAAACAATTAAACAATTAAATCCACTTAACTAATTAATTCCAATTAAATATCCCAATTAAATAATTTAAAACACTTAAACAATAAAATGCCAATTAAATAATAAAAGATAACTTAATTCAATTTAAAACACATGACACATAGGTAAACAATAATTAAACCAAATAATCACATAAAACCAATTTAATTCAAATTTCAAATAACCAATTAAACAAATGAAAAAAAAAACAATAAAATAAATAAAAATGTGATAAAGACAATAAAATAAATAAAAATGCAATACAATAAATATAAAAAAAATGCCGAGACTATCCTTTTTTAAAAATTAGGGGTATTACACTTTGTATCTCACAATTTCATTTTTCTCATTACGCTTTCGTACAAACACCCATTTGTATCCAACAGGATTAACACCCACAGGTGTCTGGACTACTAGTCCAAACACTTCACGTTTAGCTAATGAATTTAGCTCTACTTGTATCGCTTTTTTCCATTTTGACCAATCATTTCTTCGTCGACATTCTTCGACGTTTTGAGGTTCTGCATCCTCATTATCAATATCAAGAGCAACGAAATATGAGAATATGTTGTCGACAACAATTTCATTTCTATTCCATCTCGTTTCATAATTTAGTGAGATCTCATCATTTTTAGGTACCTTCGCCTCATCAAGGGCATATACCTCATCAAGGGCAACATCATCATCTGTTGCCTTTGCCTCATCAATATTTATTATTTCATCATGTTTACCTGAGACTCATCAAGAGCTTCTGCCTTATCAAAGGCTATTGTCTCAGATTGATCAATAATATTTGTTGCTCCTTTGGTGGCCTCTTCAAGAGTGCCAACTTTTCTTTGTGATTTCCTCTTACGAGGAACAGTATCTTTTGCACCAACTGGTCAGCCACGCTTCAGGCGTGTTTTAGATGCATTTGCTGCATTACTAACAAAAGGTCCCTCAGGGACAGCAATTCAAGCTAGAATATTTGTAGCTGGTATATGTGATTTTATCACTTTCTTTGTATCAGTAAATGCATTAGGTAATTGATTTGCAACATTTTGCAAGTGAATGATCCTCCTCTGAACTTCTCGTTTACATTGGTTTATGCGAGGATCAAAATGAGACAATTCCAGAGCATTCCAAGTAAGATCACGTTGCTGCTGTGTCTTTTCTCCTCCTAATGGTGGGAAAACAGTCTCATCAAAATGACAGTTAGCAAATCGTGCTTTAAAGACATTACCTGTCAGGAGTTCAAGATATCTAATAATAGATGGAGAATCAATACTAACATAAATTCTAAGTCTACGTTGAGGACCCATTTTAGTGAGTTGCGGTGGTACAATTAGAACATATACAGCACAACCAAAAACTCGTATATGGGAGATATTTGGTTATTGACCAAAAACAAGTTGCAATGGTGAGTACTTATGATAAGCAATTGGTCGTATACGAACTAATGATGCAGCATGCAATATGGCATGACCCCAGGCAGAAATAGGTAATTTTGTTCGCATAAGTAAAGGACGACCAATTAACTGAAGCTTTTTAATAAAAGATTCAGCCATACCATTTTGAGTATGAGTGTGTGCAACAGGATGTTTAACATTAATTCCAACTGATATGCAATAATCATCAAAAACTTGAGAAGAAAATTCAGCGGCATTATCAAGACGGATTGTCTTGATTGGGTAATCAGGATTGTGTGCCCGTAATTTGATGATTTGAGCAAGAAGTTTAGCAAATGCAATATTACGAGTAGAAAGTAGACAAACATGTGACCACCGTGTTGAGGCGTCAATTAAGACCATAAAATAGCGAAATGGTCCACAAGGTGGATGAATTGGCCCACATATATCCCCGTGAATTCGTTGTAAAAATAGGGGAGACTCAATAATGACTTTTGAAAGGGATGATCTGATAATCAACTTACCTTGTGAGCAGGCGGTGCATAAATGATTATTTGGTAAGATGAGCTTTTGATCTTTTAGTGGGTGTCCATGTGAATTTTCAATAATTCGACGCATCATTGTACTCCCCGGGTGACCAAGTCGATCATGTCAAAGCATAAAAAGTTTTAGGTCACACGATTTTTTATGTATCACAACATTTGACTCAATTGTTCTAATGGTTGTATAGATAACCCAGAAGGGTAAACATGGAGTTTTTCTAATATCGGTTTTTTGCCTGAGGTAATGGAAGTAATGTAGAGATATTCCACATTTCTTTCATTTGCAGTTTCAATATGATTCCTATTACGACGCAAATCTTTAAAACTCAACAGATTTCTCCGAGATCTTATAGAATATAAGGCATCACTAATTTGTAATCTTGTTCCACGTGGTAAAATGATGTTGGCTCGTCCAGAGCCTTCAATCAAGTCGGTGGGACCGATATAGTACTGACACTGGCGTCTGTCAGAGTTAAGTGGGAAAAATATTTTTGATCTCGAATGATTGTATGTGTTGTTCCATTATCTACAAGACATATGTCTTCTCCATTTATTTTGGAACTAGTCAGATCCATTCCTATTCATGCAAATTTCTTTATCAGAAAAGAAACTTTTATAACAAAAGAAACTTTAATACAAACTAGAAAATAAAAACTTTAATACAAAGAAAATAAAAACATAGTAGCAGAACATGAAAATAAAATAAGATTAATTGGTGTGGACATTTCCATCACCAATCAGGAAGTCTATCCTTCTATCACGGTCCTCAAAAAAATCTGATACATCCAGATTTGTGATGTTAACTGGCTCATTATGATTAATGAAATTCATTTACAGATTTGTGATGTCAACTGGCTCATCATAATCAAGGAAATTCATTTCCTTTTATTTCCCTTTTTCTTTCATTGAGGCTTGGTAAAGATCAACCAGATGCTTAGGTGTACGACAAATACTTTGCCAATGTCCCGTCATTCCACATCAGTAACAAGTATTATCATGTGACTTGGAAGGTTGAGCCACATCTTTCCCTTTTACCTGTTTCATTTCATTATGATCTCTCATTTGAGGATATGGTGTGGATCTCTAATTGCGAAAATGTGAGGATTGATATCCTTTACGGTAATAAGAATGATTTCTACCACGATCATATTCATTATTGTGGTAGTTATTTTTACCACGACCATATTCATTTATACCACCACGACCACATCCACGTTGGCATCCACGACTACGGGATGAGGCAACATATGTTTCAAGGATCGGTGTCGATCTAGTTGGACGGGACTATTATTTTGCTCTGCCACAAGCAAACATGATATCAGTTCTGAATATTTTTTAAATCTACGCTCTCGATATTGTTGTTGTAAGTGCACATTCGAGGCGTAAAATGTGGTGAATGTTTTTTCCAATAAAAGTTCATCAGTAATAGTATCACCACATAATTTCAAAGTAAAGCTGATTTTAAATAAGGCAGAGTTATATTCAGCAACAATTTTAAAATCTAGCAACCGTAGTTGCTGCCAATTAGCCGGGGCCTTTGGGAGGATCACTGTTTTTTTATGATCATATTTTTCTTTCAAATTGTTCCACAAACAAAGTGGATCTCTTTCAGTGAGGTATTCAGTTTTTAGTTCCTCGCTAATATGGTGTCGGAGGAAAATCATAACCTTTGCTTTATCTTGTAATGATACATCATTTTCTTCTTTAACTGTGTCTTCAAGGCCCATGGCATCCAAATGGATCTGAGCATCCAGAATCCAAGATAAATAATTTTTGCCAGAAATATCCACGACTATGAATTCCAGCTTTGTCAAATTTAACATTTTCAGAATAATTATATGTAACAACAATATAAAGATATAATTTAGCATAGTATATAAATAAATGGCATGAAATGAAATAATAACATAATATGAATTATTTAAATAACAAAGTTAGTAAAACTAGCCATAGGAAATAAATTATTAAATAATAAAAGCGGTAAAACCGGCCATAAATTATTAAATAATAAAAGTGGTAAGACAAACCATAATTAGTAAATCATTAAATAATAAAGGTGGTAGAACTGACCATAGTGTAAGCACATATATCATTTAAGTGAACAACTTTATTTTATAAACAATAATCTATAATTAAAATTTTCTTACCCTTTGAAGTCAGGAATTCAATGTTCTTTGATATAAACAAAGCAACCCAATAATCTATCGAAACTAATATCACAAAATAGATATATAGTTGAGATAGAAAGAGGGAGATAAAGTTTCTTCTTCAAATCTCAGAAGGATCTAGTTCGTGCTGATAACGTGTAATAAACATGTGTGTGTATATATATAAAGTAATATTTACGAGAGAAATGAAATATAACTTTCGCAGAAAGAGAGGGAGAGAGAGAGAGAGATGGAACAAAAGACCATCAGTAGTATACAACAAGCCTATTGTAACGGGTGGACGCTTGCCCATCCAAAAGCTCGAACTATTGGGTAGTGCTGCATACCCACCCATTTATACCCAATCACTTTCCCATCCGATTCCGATGTGGGACAAATGACCCTTGTTACATTCTTCCCCACCCAAACTCGCAACGCCCTCGTTGCGGTTCAGGCCACCCTGCCTACCCGGGATGCTAGCCCGGACGCCTTCCGGGCCGGGTGCTTGGCGTGACACCGGATCAAGGACTGGGTCTGGCTCTGATACCAACTGTAACGGGTGGGCGCTTGCTCATTTACCCAAAAGCTCGAACTATTGGGTAGTGCTGCATACCCACCTATTTATACCCAATCACTTTCCCATCCGATTCGGATGTGGGACAAATGACCCTTGTTACACCTATACATAGGCATACGCTTCCCAAGCAAGCCATAATAATGGCTTTCGCACTAAGCTAATCTTCCGAACTTAGTTTATTGTGGACCCCACACACTTATATATATATATATATATATATATATATATATATATATATATAAGTATATATTATTATGGTTATTATCTAAAAATAACATCACACATTTGGAGTTAAGTTTTATATTTACCCATAGCTCCTCTACAAAGTCCAAAGTCGGGATTAACTCAGCAACGAGTTAGGGTTACGATCGAGTCAATCGACTCAATCATCCACCTACGTCCTCTATAAAGTATAAACCGCGCAGCGAAAACCTTTCACAGTCTTCGCGACAGCTTTCGGACTCCACCGACAAAACCATCAACAGTCAAATCACTATCGTACGACTCGGCATTCTGCTAAAACCCTAAGCTGTTTCGATCTCTGCAAATATGGGGGATAACAACGATGCCTCCACGCGCAGCGACAAAGCCCGCGCGGTGAAAATTGCAGCGGCGAAAATTGAGGCGGCGAAAATTGAGGAACTCAAACAGGTACTACTCTGATCCAGTGAATCGATGTTTATACCAATTCTAGGGTTTTCTTCGTTAATTTCGTAGTTACGCGATAATCTTCTCGTAAACCTAGGTTTTGTTTGAGTTCAATTTGATACGCGTGTTGGTTATATGGCTTTGGCATATCTGATACTGGATTTCGTGTGGTGGATTAAAATTTGATTGTTGATGCAAGGAACTTGTGGTATTAAGTCTGTTTGATTACAGGCGAACAAATTTGATGTCTTTTGTATCTTTCTATTTGTTGCATATGAATGCCACAAGGTCATCTCATTTTGCCAAATATTAGTTCATCAATTTATTGAGTTGAATTATATTTTTTCAGAATTGAACTGTGTAATAATGGAATGTTTTAGTATTGTTTAAATTTTGTTTTCTCTTATGTCACAATAACTAAGATGGACATCAAGCATATGATTGTTTTTTCTTTTAAGACTTGTAGATTGTATATTTTGCTGTTTGAAAACCCCCATTCTTATTCTAGGCAACCACACAAACATACTGGAAACCCGTGCAGTGTTGTAGGCATGGTTGTTAAAATCGGGATTCTACACAAAATTGTTTTGGACTCCGTAGAATCGGAATTGTAGAATCGGATCGTGAAAATGGTAAGATTCTACCAAATTGTGAAAAAACAATTGAAACTAACTTCTTGAACAATAAGATCTGTAAAATATAACAAAAATAAGGCTAAAACACACAATTTTACATATCCATGAGTTCACAAATCTCAAATCCTAACAATATTCCTAAATCCGAATATAAATAAAAGAGAATGTAGCTCAAAATAACATGAGTTCACGAATCTCAAATCCTAACTCATCCATCTCCAAAGTTAGAAACTAAAATTACATATCAAAACGAATTTTTTTTTTTTTTAACTCTGCAATTTCCTTTCTTCTTCTTCTTCTTCTTTTTTTTCGAAAAGTGAAGAAATAAAAAGACCATTTTGTCCACCAATCCAAGTGTTACAGTGTATTTGACCTTATTAGTCACAAGTATGAAATTAATCCAGAGTTAGTACAACAAAATTAATGAACCACATATTAACTCGATCTCATTATGCTATCAGTTTAGACTACACGATTATATACTTTGGTTGGCATATCCGGCAAGTCTTCTAAGCTTTTAAATTATTTTTAATTTTTAATATATATGATAAGTCTTCATTTAAAAATAAAAAAAAATTAGTCAAATGAAAATATTGATCATGAAACCAAAATTTGCCTAAACCTGTTAGCCACGAGTATGCATCCTTGAGATATAATTGATCATTTTAATTTTTTAGAATTAAACACAAAAATACTTATTGAAAAAAAAAAAAAAAAAACACAAAAATATATTATGGAACATCGACCTGCATGGTAAAAATAATTGATATATATACATATATATATTTCTTTTTCTACCACTAATGAAAAATAATTGATATTGATGTGACTTAATCCTAACATGTTAGCCATGAGTATGCATCCTTGAGATATAATTGATCATTTTAATTTTTTATAATTAAACACAAAAATATATTATGTAACATCGACCTGCATGGTAAATAATTGATATATATACATATATATATATTTCTTTTTCTGCCACTAATGAAAAATAATTTATATTTTATAGAATAAATATTTAACTTTGTATACTATACTTGGGCCAAGCCTCTTTTATTTTGTAGCCCAGAAGAAACCAATCCAAAAATAAAGGAACCAGCCCAAAAATAAAGGCCCAAACAACCAATTTTGTAGAATTGTACGATTCTACCCCCGATTCTACCAAATGAACGATTTTGCTAAGATTTGGTTCAATTTCGGATTTTGTCTGCGATTCTATGACTCAAAATTGGGATTTTGACACCCATGGTTGTAGGATAACTGGACTACGTTGCTAAACATTACTCATATATTATATAGTTTTTCGGCTTATTCCAAATGTTGTTTCAATATAATTTTTTCTTCTTCTCAAATGCAGATAGCAAAGAGTCATCCCACTGGTATGACACCCAACATTCTGAAGCTTTTTGAACCCCGACCTCCACTGGAGTATAAACCACTTCCAGAGAAGAAAAAATGCCCACTGTATACAGGTGATATCTTCAGGAATTGAATTGTATCAACCTATCATTAAGTAGTTCTGTATAGCCCTAAAGTTACTTTCTGTTTTTTTTTTCCCCTCTTTCTTTTCAAAGGTATGGCACAATTTGTCAGTAACTTTGCTGAGCCAGGAGATCCTGAATATGCTCCACCTGTCCAAAAGGCTGAAACTCCTGTAAGATCATGACTTCTGCATGAAACCATACTACTTAGTGATTTGAATTGGATATTGATCTGACAACTTTTTCATATTTTATATTGATTTTTGTATGGTGTAATTTCATATTTGATTTTTATATCCCAATGATAATGGCTTTTGCAATCCATATCAAGGAGGATGTCTTATTTATGTTGTTTGACCTGATCGTTAATCATGAATTACTTCTATTCTAGTACTTCCCCATTCGATTCTCTGAAGTGTTGCAAGTAGGTCTATGTACTCACAGTTCCAGAAGTTAGTGTCACTATGTATTTGTTTATTAAATAGTTTTAACACTTTTGACTCTTAAATTGGACACATCTTTGTAGAAGTGGCGTTGCACTTGTTAATATTGAAGAGTGTGCATTTGGGATACAAACAAATTTGTTTACTCTGGTTGTAATTGCTTAGCCTAACTTCGCTTTCAGGGGAGGTCGACCAAAATTAACATGGAATGAAGTGATAAGAAATGATTTTAAAAAAATTAAATTTAGTAGGAGAAACAACTTATGAGAGAAAAGATTGGGAAAAGAGAATCTAGGTCATGTGGTTGACACCATGTGTACGGGATAAAGGCAAGGATGATGATGATGAATAATTTTGCTTTCGGGGGCAAAATTTTGGAGAGTTGCTACATTTGTCAAAGGGAATATGGAAGATTTTATGGAGTTCAAAAGTAAGTTTGCAAGTAAGTGCCTATTAGTGCACTTATCATATAAATTTCACTAGCATATTTTTTATAAGTCAAAATTTACTAGATTTTCAACCTTGAATATTTTTTGCTTCTAATGATCTTATGGGACACTAATGCTGTGTTCGGTAGGAAGGAAGGAAGAGGTGTGGAGAGAAAATAGGAAGGAAAGAACGAACTTCCTTTATTTGGTAGAGATGATAGAAGGAAAGAAAAGAAAATAGGAAGGATGACCCATCATTCCTCCTTTACAAATTTTCTTCCTCCCAAAAATGGGCAAAAGAAAAGAGGGAAGACAAGTGGACTGTTATAGAAGTTTTAAATTAAATACTATCCTAAATTATACTAGTTTTAAATTACAATACTATCCTCTATAAATTATAACATTATAAATATTATTGGATATGATGGTAAAAACAATTAAAATGTTCTCTTTACTTCTCTCTTAATAAACATAGGAAATTATAATCTTATTCGCTTCTCTTCTATCCAGCGGAATAAAAAGAAGGAAATACACAATCTTTTCCCTAAGAATGTCTCATCCATCCCTTCTTCTCTCCCTTCCATCCAATTTTTTTCTTTTCTACCGAACAGAGCATAACTACATCGTTTACAAGAGTGGCCTTCATTCTGGTAAAGGATATGTAATAATTGTAGTCAAGTTGGATTCAGAAAATACAGTAAGTTGCAATATACATGATTCAACAATTGACTTTCTGCCCCAGGTGCACCAAAATCATGATCTGCCATAGTAGTTGTGGAATGTGAATTGATTTCTGCCTTTTAAATCAACAATTGTATCAGATAACTTATGGCACGTGAATTGATCACTGCATTTTGAATCCGCATTTTCTATCAGATAACTTTATTGGTCTTCATTATTTTTACACACCATTAGCAGATGTTCTGCAATATTTTGGATGAATTACACTCACACACACATATTGTATGTGATAAAATCTGCAAGTATGGGTGAGTGGATGATGCATGATTATGTCGCACACCTGTAGAAAATTTATAATCGTGGACTAGACATCTTGGATTATTTTATGATACACTGTTGCATAATGCGTCTCTCAAGCATTCTTTGGTTGGGGGATAATTTAATTCTGCACTCTATACATCTTTGTTGATTCCTTTTGGTGGATTCAGGCACAAGTAAGGGCTGGAATCCACAAGTTACGGCTAGAGGAAGGGTCAAAAAAGGCTGCAGAGGAGCTTGAGAAATGTGACAATGCATATCACCTTTTTTTAATTGTAAAGTATACACTAGTGAAATTGATATCATGGAGTCATGGAGTTAACAGTTTAGTTATTTTTGTTCTTATACGTCGTCTTTGCAGATGATCCTAATAGTGACCCAAATATTTCTGGAGATCCATACAAGACACTGTTTGTATCTAGGCTTGTGAGTGATATTGTCCCATTCTTTAGCAAATTTTTAATGTTTGTCCAATATTTAATAAATATGTTGCTTGGTATTAATTACTTAAGAATCTTTCTGCTTTCAGAATTATGAAACCACGGAGAGCAGGATCAAAAGGGAGTTTGAAGCTTATGGGCCTATAAAGCGGGTAAGTATTATAGAGCATCCCAAGGGGGGCTCAGGTTATTGCCTTTTGATTCGGTAAGAGATTCACTTGTGTGCCATGGTGTTATAGGTCTCTTTTCTTATTTCATTTCAAAAGTTTTATATTTTTGGCTCTATTTTCAAGCTTTTGTTTTTTAATATTTTATCTCTATTTTTTTTTTTTTTTTTTTATTATATATCTACAATTTGCTTTTTCCCAAAATTTGGAAAAGACTTTGTTAAGTTGAGTTATATATCATATTTTGTTCTTCATATAAATATTATATATTATTTTTATTGTTCTCACAGTAATAACTTCAATTTTTTATTTATAGAGAGAAAATTTGAAGCTGAATAGCTATGAAACAATGACTTTGGTTTCTTAAAGGAGTCGACATATTAATTTAGGCTTTTATCTTGGCTGAAACAAAATCCTTTTCCTCAGGATTCTTACAAATAGAAATATTCCTCTGGTCAAGTTCATATATTTGGCCACTAAACTGTGTTTTGGGATTTGTCAGAACCCTGATATGTTGGTGATTTTTTTTGGCAAATACTTGTTTATATGTTCTCCATTTTGGCAAACTTCATTGCAATTATTATTTGTTGTTGTCAAATTTTGTACTTAGGTGGTGTGCACAACTAATGATGCATAGTCCTTGTTCTATTCGGCATTTGTAAAAAGTTTTAAGGAAGAATGAGCTTATTTTTGCTGTGAAACATAACTGGTGGAGGGTCAATTGAGCTAGTAATAATGGCACAGGTATCGTTGTCTATTTGCCTCTGGTAGTGTATGGATTTGTTTCTTTTGTCCCATGGTAACTCTCTCTGATACAGTTGGATTCAATGTCTTCTTTGGGATTGAGTATTGTGTTTAAGTTCTAGGTGGTGGTCTAGTATTAGATTCATCATATAAGCAGTATTCCTGGTAAGGGGTGGTTCTTTTGTTCCACGAATGATATTCGCGGTTCATAGATTTTCTACCAATCCAATTCTAAATATGGTCCTTCATCCTGCATGGCAAAGTTGGGAATTTTAAGTTGAGCAGAGCAGTGATGCATTGTGCCTTTTTGGCCATTATTTGCAAGCGACAAAAGGGGACTGACAACTTTTTTCTCTACTGGGTAAAACATATAGGGAGTATTAGCATCTCTCTCTTTTATTTTGATTTGTTGTACATGCTGTTCGTGCTACTAAAATTGTACTTTTGGCTTTAAAGGGTGTCAAAAACATATCAGCAGTTGAGAAGACTTCCCTGGTATTTCATGTATTATTTATAATTACTTTGTTATTTAGAATATATTTCCCTGGTAAGGGGAGGTTTTTCCCTGGTAAGGGGAGGTTTGTATGTTGAAAAACTGGTAAATTGGCTACTACATCAATTGTTCTGCAACTCTAGCGGTGGTGGTGATGCATCTCGCCTGTGGAAGCTGTATGATTTTAAGGTGAGCACGGCTAATGAGGCATAGTGCCTGCCCGCCGTGCCATTAGAATTTGTCATTTCTAAAGTTTTCAATAGAATTTTCAATTGATAAAGTTAATAAGCATCTGTAGTGACACTCTTTCTTTTCTTCAGATTTGATTCTTCTTTTGTAACTGTAGCTTATTATTATTATTATTTTTTTCTCAGATTCAATTGATTACTGACAAAGTCACAAATAAACCTAGGGGCTATGGTTTCATTGAGTATATGCATACACGGGATATGAAAGGTTTGGTTTAATCTATTTCATTTATTGATCTTCTCTCCGACATATTTTGTATTTGGTCTTTGAGAGCATGTGTATGTCTTGCAGATGCATATAAACAAGCTGACGGGACGAAGCTTGATGATAAAAGGGTCCTTGTAGATGTTGAACGTGGTAGAACTGTCCCAAACTGGCGACCTCGCAGACTTGGTGGGGGACTTGGAACCACTAGGGTTGGAAGCGAAGAAGTAAACCAGAAATACTCTGTGAGGTAATTGGCCTGCTTGATACATTTACACTAGCCTCTATTCATGACAAAAGAAACGCGTGAATTGACTTGCATGCGGTATAGAGTATATTTGCTAAGAACTTTAGTCATATGGATGATAGAGATGATGATTTAAATAGAAAACAACTGTAACTGTATACCTGTGAGAGAGTATGCAGACCTTTGGGATTTTATTTCCATATGAAGGCTAAAAACAATTTGCATACAATTTGAGAGACCAAAATATTGAATTTCAGAACATTTTGCACTTCTCATTTTTTAAAATAAATTTATCATTCTTCCTTCCTTTCATTTACTTAAGAACCTGGTTATACACCCCTCCCCCATTCTTTTTTTGGTCAATTTGTGTAGTGCTTTCTTCTCTGGTGGTGGTTGTAGAAGAGTTTTCATTCTGGGAATGACTTCCTTCTCTGACATGTCTGTCCTCTTGCTCTTTCATTCCCTCTATTTTTTCACAGTTTCTTACTTTCCATTTCTCCTTTTCCCAATTGTTGGCATTAAAGGTATTAGTTGCTTGGTGGTTTCAGTTTGGCTCCATATGTACCTAGAATTGGACTCTATTTTAATATTTGGTTTTGGTTCCTTTCCGTTCTGGTTCCAGTTCTAGTAGTTTTGGAACCTTCAATGACCCCCAACAATCTCATACTGTGAGATTGTTGGGTATCCACCAAACATATATTTTTTTAATTTGTTATTTTGGACACCAGTACTAAGAGTACAGCATCAACAGCGTGCTGTCTACTCAAAACTTCGTGTGGTAGCTGTCTCTGTATATTCAGTATGATTATTTATTAAATGAAACAACTTGTATTAGGTCAGAATTCCTCTTCTTTATGCAAACGTGGTAGTTTTTTATACATCCATTATATTGGTTTTAGTTACAAAGAAGCCATTGAAAAATTTAAATTATGGTAAGATATATAAAGAGGTGATGATAGATACTTACTGATGTTAAATAACTGAGACCAATTGTGATGAAAATCAAGTGTGTAGTTGATAAACTTTCTTTTCTCATTTCTCCTCCATTGGGATTGTTTTTCACTTGGTAATAATAATAAGGTTTACTATTAGGAAATAGTACCACAACAATTCTGGTTAGTTTGGTTGTTTATGTATTTTGTTAGATGCGATCTGTAGGGGAGGGGATAGCCTAATGGCAGGCTCTCACATCACATGGTTAAGTGCATGTGTGATGGGGACTGCATGTGTTCCATAGTGGCCTATGCGGTACTTTAAAGTGACACAACTATGTGTGATTATTTTTGAGGTCTTGTGATTTTGTCAAGCATTGTAAAATGTTTTGGCCCCTTTTTAAATGCTCAGAGAGCAACAACAATCAGGAGCACCACCTCGATCTGAGGAGCCAAGGGCACGAGGGGACAGGCATGAAGTCAGGTAATATTTCCGTTCATTATTTTGTTCATCTTTTGTGTATTCTAGGTGTTATTGTTCATGGTCAAATTTGTTCATTGCACACTGTTTGCAAATTAAACAAATTCTATAATGAGAAACCTTGATGGGTTGCGTACGAAATATCTATGTCTTACTCATGTCAGCAAATGGTAAATGTGTTTGCTGTTGAATTACAATGTTTCAGGCATATGGAAAAATCTCGTGACGGGGGAAGGGACAGAGGAAGAGAACAAGAGAGGTTCCATGAACGCTCGCATGACAGACCAAGGGATCGTGATCATAGAGATGATAGGCATCACAGAGATTGGGACAGAAACAGAGACAGGAACAAGGGGAGAGACCATGGTCGAGACCGTGACCAAGCACAGGACCGCGACAGAGCTCGGGACCGTGGTCGGGACTATGATCGTGGTCAAAACAGAGACCGTGATCGTGATCGCCATCGCCATCGAGAGGAGGAGAGGGATAGGGATTATGAGGTCAGGGACCCTAGCCGTGGTCGTTCCCGTGATGGTTATGACTATGACCAGGTGGAGTCAAAACAGCATCACAGACGGTCTTATGAACATGCTGAGCCTGAGAAGGATCCTGGATGGTACGATGAGCCTGAACACGGGCAGAGGCATGCAGATGCTGAACACCACCACAGACATTACCATCGGGATCGAGGACAACATGATAATTTGGATGTCCAGGGTGATGAAGTCTGAGCCGCGTGAAAGAGAGAACTCAAGATTTGGATTTTGAATATTGGCGCTCAGAGACTTTCTCGTACTACTAAGCAATTTTATGGTTAGCTTTTGAACTGGTAAGGTGACCTTATATATATGAAATATAAAGCTCTGCATTCATGTTTGCTACTGATCTCATGAATGAGTTTACGGACTGGCTTTGATCAAGCTCAAATAGAAAGTGGCTCGGGGCTCCTAGATTTTGGGATTATTTGCCCTTTATGTTATTAGGACTCTGTTCTATGTGGGGTTTTCAATTTTTGTTTTTGATGTTTGAAATAAACAGAAGGAATTTCATGGTACTAATATTTGCATTCTTACGACTTCTTTTGCATGTGAAGTAATTTTGGGTAAAGTTGCTCGCGGTTGCAAATCGATCCTAATGGTTCCTAAAAAAATGGAACAAAAATTGGAACCATTTGAAACCAAAACTGTAAAATACCAGTTCGGCTTGCTGGCAAATCACGATTCTCTTTTGGTAATTATTTTCACAATCATGAGAATAAATTGATAATTATTTTTATTATTTTCTAATATATATTTGTGAAATATATGTATTTGTTTTTCTTTATTTAGGAACCGAAATTTTGAGGCCTAATTTTAAGTTGTACACGCTCATGTGGCCCTCTTGGTACAAGGAGTATAAATGGGTGGGTATGTAGCATCCCAATAGTTTAAGTTGTTGGGTAAATGAGTAAAAGTCCATCCGTTACAGTTGGTATTAGAGTTAGACTCGGTCTTTGATCTGGTGCCACGCCTAGCACCAGGCTCGGAAGGTGTTCGGGTGGACCACCCAGGGTAGGTAGGGTGGCCCGGTCGCAACAAAGGTGTTGCGAATTCAAGTGAAGAAGAATGTTATAAGGGGTATTTGTCTCGCATCGAATCTTGATAGAAAGTGAAAGATGTATGTATGAATGGGTAGGCATCACTACCTAACAGTATAAAGTTTTAGATAAATAGGTAAACTCTCATCCTTTCATTTGGTATGCATCTATTAATCATTTATTTCTATTATTATTATTATTATATGTTATAAATTAATTCAATCAATCTATGGTTGTAAACAATACTGGAGTTGCTATGGGTAAATTACAGATGCCGTTTTTACTTTGACATTTCCTTTTGAATGTGAAAACATCAATAATGTCTTTATATATATATATTATAAAAAAAACATATTTTTTTGTCCGGCATACCGCTTTATTAAAGTAAAATAAAAAATAAACGGAAGGGGTGTTGAAACCTATGTGTAATTTGACAAAATTTCGGAGAGGCCAATGTAATTTATTCATAAATATTCTGACAACAGTTTTTTATTTTAGAGTTGCTATAGTCTGCATGGTTAAATTTTAGGTAAATTAAATTACACCTTCATTAGGCTTGGATAAATTACAAATTGATAGCCGTTATTATTTTGACATTTCCTTTTAGTGAAAAAATCAATAATGTCTTTATATATATATATATATATATATATATATATAAAATAGAAAATTAATTTTTTTTTGTCCAACATTATTTAAAAACATTCCATTGAAAATATGGGTAATATGACTGGTTTATTAAAAAAAATAAACGGAAGGAGTGTCTCTTGATAACATTATTCTTAACACGCTTCTAATAACTAGTTGCAAACCGCATCAGCTCCCACATCAATCAAATGTTTCAATGCCAACCAAGATTGCGTTGCTTTAAACAAAAAAACAAATCCATTTACCACCTTTTTGTATGCCTATAAAATTTAAATTGTACTTACTATATATACGCAAAAAATGAAAACAGACATAAAATCTACAAAACATTTCAATTAAATTACCGGCACGAGCAATACACAATCCAGTTGGTACAAGCGCTTTTTTCCTCTTGTCAAAACGTAGTCTCAGTTGCATTTCATGTTGAGAAAAAATAATAGTACAAGTTACTATATATGTATGTACACACAGGGTCAAACGTAGTCTCAGTTGCTTTTTCCTTGAGCTTTTTCATCCGGTTTAGGATTTTGTTTTGGGTTAGAATTGTTTTATTTCGTTGCTTTGGAGATCATGGGTCATATTCTCACGGAAACATTGAAGCCCTGGGATTGTAAATTGGGCCTTGTTTAGGCTCTGAAACTACTTCATACTGGAACCAACCCAAACGGGCCCTAAAACAGAGTTGAAACTACTTCATACTTCAGTCATACAACGTTTTAAACGGAAGCGTGAAAGTTACCAAATGTAATTCATACAATGTGAGAGTGAGAGCTGGAGTACCAGGACCGAGAGCAGAGTGAGAATTGGAGTACCAGGAACAAGGGTAGAACAAGTGTTAGAGCGAGAGTATGAAAATGATAAAATTAAGTCATACAGAGTGAAAGTTGAAGTACAAGCAGAGCGCAAGAGACACCCATTAAAAAGAATTGCGTGAACTTTCTCCCATTAGTACTTTGCGTACTATTTCAAATTCCGCGCACAAATAGAATCAGGAGATTCTTTTTTTAACACGATTAACCAAAAAAAAAAAAAATTACACGATTTGTACTACATTGGTTGAATTTGAATCTACGTCCCAATTTTGTTTAATCTTTTTTCAAAAAAAAAGTAAGATTAGGTATTTCATGTTACAGAAATCCAATGTGGATCCATCCAAACTTATAACACCTCATTTCTCTCTCTTAAAAAAAAAAAAAAAAAAAAAAAAAAAAAAAACAAAACAAAACAAAAAAACTAACTAAACTTATAACACCCTATATATTTTTGCCAGATGACAAGCACTTTGTGAATCGGGATATCACCAACTTAAATCTCAATATTAAAATGATATCGCCAAAAGGAAAAAATAAATAAATAACCTAATTACGTAATTTGTAGTATTACCAATCAATTAAAATTATCAAATTTTCTTGATAATTGAAAATAACAATTCCTTGAATGGGGATACCATATTTTAGTACTCGGGGCCCTCAATCCTTGTTCAATAAATCGCAGTTGTACTAAATACACACATATATATACACATATATTATTGGTGTGTGTGTGTGTGTGTGTAGTATATACATATTATCGAGTTTCAAATCATAATTAAATTTGACTTGTTTATTTTAAGAGTCTATTTGAGTTGAACTTAAATAACTTTGATTCATTTTTTTAGTTAGGAAGCACAGTCACTTTTACAAAGCATTCTCAAATAATGGAAAAATAACATGTATATTACTTTTCTTTTTCTTTTTTCTTTTTTCTTTTTTTGTTTTCTAAAAGCCAATCAACTCAAGTTCAAACTTAACTCAATAGAATTAACATGCCTATCTTGTTTATTTCCCGAGCCAATCTTGATTTAGCATTTAGCTAAGTTAATCAAAATCCCGATTCAAGTAACTTTGGGTTCATTTTCATTTCAGATCTAATATCCGAGGCAGAGAATTGTATCCCTTTCAAGAGATTCTCATAAAGACTGAACACAGTTCATAGTACTACAGAATATAGTATAATATGCATATATGTTGTTGTTGGGAAAGTGCATGTGAATCATCATAATGAAGAAGCCGCCAAGAGCCATTGAAGCAACCATGAAGCTTCTTCTTAGCTTTGCAACAAAACGGTCTGTCTAACTACTAACTACTACTACCAAATTATAAGCTGACTGGGAGTACCTAGGCCTCACTTACATTATACCCTTTTTTAGGATTCCACCTCATCAAATGTTGGTGCACTACTCTTCCTAACTTGTATGCATCCGAAATTTCCTGGAAATCCCATTTTGTTGTTTGTTTTATCTTTTGATTCTGATTTACATAAGTTACCATAAAAACACAAGTAAAAACAGTATGAATAACACCACCCTATAATAACATGTGTAGTATGTATATACATCTTATGTGAGGTTAGTTTTATCTCACATCTAATATATTCCAATATTGCTTGGTTGGTAGAATGATAAAAACTCACCAGTAATAAAGTAAATTTCAATATAAGATAAATTACTTTGTGTAAAAGTAATGTAAAGTTTTTAAAAATCAATTTCTTCCTATCTCACTTGAGCTTGAGTCCTCGAAACAGAGATTATACCACCTAGGCCAAGAGCCTAAATCATAGGCGCAATGTTCACCTAAATATTGGAAATATCCTCATGTTGAAGCTAAAATTTTTGTTATTACTATTAATTGAGCAATAATTTGAAATTTTAAAATATATATATATATATATATATATATATATATATTATAACCTCCATGGTTTGAAAAACAAGGTCTAAAAATGGTGTACTCATTTCATCAAATTATCATCATTCAAAATGTCCATTTCTCACAACTAGTGAAACTAGTTTATTCCAATCATCTATTGAAACAATATACTCTTTAGCTTAAACGAAAAGGTACTAAATTAATCTTATTTATGTCAAGACACTATCAACTGAAGTGAAGCTTCCATTGTTGCCAAAACTGTAAAGTATTATTGGTAACGAAATCATAATCTTGAGAAAATAAAGATCAAACTAATCCAAGGTGTCACATTACCATCAATCACTGTCGTGACCTATAATACTAGAACAAATCCTCAAAAATAAGCAACCTCGCACTTCCTATAGTAGTAGATTTCTTTTCACACATTGCGCGCACACACATTGGAAAACTTGCAATCTGATCATCACTCTAATTATTCCACTCAGTAGGTATTTCACTTCAATCTATAGTTATATATATTCCAATCAGCTAGTATCTCCTCCTATTACATTGATTCTGATCTTTCAACTAACCTCCTCTTTTTGGTGTAAAAAATGTCATTTTCAAAGCCTAAAAATCTATATATAATTATAATTCAAAGAGGTGGGCCCCAAGTGTCGCGAACAAGAAGAGAGAATGTGTAGCAGAATCAAAATCCTTGGGCAGTAGTTATAAGTTAAACTAAACAGCTTCCACGAAATTTCCAAGAGGTTAGGGAGCAGACAAACTCTTGTATCTGCTTCACGCTCCTCCTGCAATTTCAATTTTAACGTTGGGTGTTGAAAGATGAATCATATGATTCATCATATCCATATTTGTACAGTAATACAGAGTTTGTACACATCAATAAAGACATTGCAACAAACTTAGATCATGACAAAGTTGTACAGATTTTAAAATGCAAAATTTCAATCTTATTTATTTACAGTATTTTCAAGTTTCTCAGTCTTTATCTCTATTTTTTTTTTTTTTTTTTTTTTTTATCAACATGAAAACTTTATTATAAATTCAAGTTTGGACCATTACATATAAATGGATCCGAGGTCATATAAAGGACTGTCTTTTTCTTTATTAAAAAAGGGCTGTCTTTCCATATCAATCTATCTTACTTAATATCCATATATATATATATATATATATATATGCAAGCAAATATATCACGTTTGAAAAATAGTGTATAATAATGACTAACACAAGAAAGAAGAAAAAGAAAAAAAAACTTTTGTACTTGCATTCCAAAAGATTAAGCATGCAAAGGACAGGTTCGGGTAAAAAATTACATTGAGAATTTGAGGTAGGGTCTAAAACCATTCAACTTGGAAGCAGCACTAACTGTTTATTACATTGAAAAAATACTTTAAAAACATAAATTACCATCTATATATTTAAAAAAAATATATATTGCCAAAAGTATTTCAACATGCTAAAACACATATTTGGGTCAAGTTTGGATTTAGTGATCCACACCCATACCAGTTCTAACGGGTCCAGTTCCGTGGGTCAGGATCGGACTTCACCAACTTTAGCTTATAACTTATTTTAATAAATATAATAAATAAAAGTACATGGTTGTTTGTCGTATCACTGAAGTTGTGCAAAATATAGGAAATATTTTATAAATGTAGACAGCAAGCAACGCGAGTGCCACCACTCATTTAACCATCTTTTCTTCCACCTGCATGCTTGTGGAAGGATATATAAAAAGAAGAACAGACATACACAGCATAAGAGATACACACACAGTAAGAGCTCTAATCTGTGTGAGCTCTAATCTGGGTGAAAAAAACCTATATAGCTCTCCTCCTTAGAATATCTTATGATCAACATGGCTTTATTGGAGATGAACCCGAGGGCCAAAGCAGTTGCAGCAACAGCAGCATGGGTGGTCTGCTGGAGCATCTTCACGGCAAGTGACTTGGGCAATGCTGAGAGACTCTTGAGAGCCACCGAGCCAGGATACGTGGTTGAGAAAGAAATGAGACATGGATTTTTTGTCAGGGTCATTCATTTCTTCTGGCAGAGTGGGAAATCTTCTTATGAACATGTGTGGCCGGTGAGTCTTTCTCTTCCTTATACTTCTCTACCGTTAACGGCATTTTGATGTCCTAGATGTACTGTTTATATTACTCTAAGCATCTCTAACTTTCCCTACCAAGTACCTTTCCTTCGTGTTTCTAATATTAACGGTAAAACTTCTATATTTGGTTAATTCAGGAGATGCAGTTTGGCTGGAGACTGGTTGTGGGATCGATAATTGGATTCTTTGGTGCAGCTTTGGGGAGTGTTGGAGGCGTAGGAGGCGGTGGAATTTTTGTTCCAATGCTTACTTTGATCATTGGTTTCGACCCCAAGTCTTCTACAGCCATTTCTAAATGTATGCTACTCCTACGAACCTATAACCATTTTGTTAATTTGCACAACTATTCTATGACATATATATAAAACGTTCATGCACCATGTAGGCTTTCATGCATGCAGGTATGAGTAAGAAGTACTGGAAATATTAATATGCATGCATGTATGCATGACAGCATCACCACATATAATAAATGTAAATACAAGTGTAAAATTCAGCTAGCATGACCTAAAGCATGCAATAAAATACTCGATCCTATACCAACATTTTTTTTTTTTTCTTCTATGAAGTTGTCTCACCATTCAGACACTTGATTCTTATATTTTTTTCTAACAGTAATGATTTTGGGATCACAGGTATGATCATGGGTGCAGCAGGATCAACGGTATACTTCAATTTGAGACTAAGACATCCAACATTAGACATGCCTCTAATAGATTATGACCTGGCATTGCTCTTTCAACCCA
Organism: Cornus florida; assembly: GCF_030987335.1. Classification (NCBI taxonomy): domain Eukaryota; kingdom Viridiplantae; phylum Streptophyta; class Magnoliopsida; order Cornales; family Cornaceae; genus Cornus; species Cornus florida. The sequence continues at coordinate 126,849,811 of NW_026775581.1, forward strand.
TGCTCATGTTGGGCATCAGCATCGGAGTTGCCTTCAATGTAATCTTTGCTGATTGGATGGTCACTGTTCTGCTTATCATCCTCTTCATAGGTACGCGCAAAAAAAAAAAATTACATAAATTTTCATCAATTTGTTTACGTGATACATCAAAAAGTTAATAACCTGTACCATAGAGGAACATTATTACATTTTTGTACTGTCTTTTTTTAACAAATTAAATTCAAAGGAGGTCATTTAAATTTGGGTTTCAGGAATACTATCGGTTCAATTTTGAATTGTCACCTGAGTGATCATGGTAAAAGTTATGGCTCTATATAGGTAACCTAGTGTGTTCAAATTATGTCAAATCCAAAATAGAAGCATATCATTACACCCCACTAAAAGGGTCCATCGTTTCTCTGTTATCAATATTGAAGCTCACTTTTTTCTTTTTCTTTTTTCCTTTCTTTTCATTTCCTTCTCTTTCCCATATACGTATGACCAGCCTATATAGAACACCATAAAGATGCAGACTTTCTTGTTAAAGTATGTAGTAAAACAAATTCAAATATTTCATTAGATTTTCTTCTTCTCAGAGAAGCTAACAAGGTGAAATATAATTGTGATAGGTACATCAACTAAAGCATTATTCAAAGGCATAGAAACATGGAAAAAAGAGACATTGATGAAGAAGGTAGGTTTCACTTACTATTTATACAGGTCTCAACGGATTTATTTTTCCTTTGCCGCTGACTTGTTAATGAGGAGTTTGAGATTTGTGTCGTTTTCAGGAAGCAGCCAGGCTGGAATCAGAATCCAAACCAGTTGGTGAGTTTTTTATTGTCCCAGCAAAACTCACTTATATGTACTTCAATTAACTACATAGATAGTTCACGGTGAGAAGTGGACTGGCAGGAAATAATGGACAATAATAGACTTGCATATTTCAAAAGATACGAAATTATATTTCTTGCGTATAGGACTATGGTAGAGTAGAAAAATCAATCACCTTATACTCTGGCCTCTTGTATGAGAGCATTAAGAAAGTAAAAGGCCTCTCAATTGATTGAATTATCACCCAAGTCCAGTCTGTTCCAGAAATCCATTAACGATTGGAGTCCACTAGAAAGTAACAAGTTGAATTCAGATACAAGTCAATCCTTCCGTTAGAACTTAAAAACAGTCCAAATGTTAAATAATATCACATATAACATGATAGAACTTAAAAACAGTCCAAATGTTAAATAATATCATATATAACGTATTCTATATTAGTAATTCAAATTCAATAGTTCTAGACCAAATTATCAAATCAGATGTTCAATTTGAAAACAAAAAATAAAATATCCAAAATCCAAGCTCCACTTTTAAAGATTCACCCAATTATCAAGTTGATTGATGCTGATCATGTCTTACTACATCATTTCTCAACTCATCCCAAACCAGCCATTTTCAAGCTTGTGTCATAGAGATTGACCTCAAATTTATGATATTATGGAAGTTTATATACTATTGTCACAAAGATGGACAATGATGCTTCCCAGCATTTTCCAGAAGAACAGTGAGAGCCAAAACCAGATGCACTGGATTGAAACTAATCCCCTTCAACCTAATTTTGTTCGATTCTTAGTGTAGTGTGCCACTTGTCTACTACATGGCAGGAGGAACTTCATTATTTCACTGAAATACCACTTGCCTTCAAGAAAAAAAAATGAACTATGTACCTTATATTACATAGTATGTTCCCCGTACCCCAGATTGAGAACCTAACAAATCGTTATCTGGGAACTAGAAATTACAGAGGATGGAACCCACTCAAATCATCAGGCAGCAGAGTGTCACAATAAGTTGTCTGAGAAACAGCATTTCATAATTATACTTCTTTCAAACCTAAGTAATTAAACCAATTTTGAGTTCTCCGGTTCTCAAATTACAATTCTTCCACTCACCAACCACAGAGGGTAATATCATTACATGAAGGAGGACGCATCATTTTACAAAAATGCCCAGTGCTTCTGATGGCCATGTAAACAGAATTCTTCGAGACTGTGATTAGAAAAATTCAAAGTATTCCACAATCAACATTTGACAATTAAATAGATCAAATACTAACCTCTGGAATTGCAGAGGGTTCTGGAGAGGAATACAAACGACTACCAAGTGGTCCGGCTGCTTTGGTAGATGAAGATGTAAGCCCATGAATTTCTCAATTTCTTCATAAAAATTCTCTTTACAACTTTCTTAAAATTAGTTTCTCCTTGTTTGAGACATCATAATCTCCATTCAGGTTCCCTTGATGTATAACATATACTGGAAAGAGTTAACACTGCTGGTGTTTGTGTGGATAGCTTTCCTTGCTGTTCAGATCATTAAGGTAAGTTGTTATTCTCCATTTGTACTATGGAAGAAGGTAATTTAGTTTTTTTTTTACCAGCCTTTTTTGAGTTTCCATCTGCTCTGTTCCATACTCCCAACCACTGAGGTGAACAATTTTTAATTTGCTGCAATGTATTCTAGTTTTACGGGACCTTTACTCCATAGCATTGAGAAGTTAAGCAAGTTCACCTGTCTTTCTATCCAATATGCCAAGTTGCTACTATACATAAGTTGCTTGATGTTTTAACTGAACATAATATTTACATGAATCTATATGCAGACATATACTGTAACCTGCTCCATTGCATTCTGGATCCTGAACTCCTTGCAGGTAATATATCCAACCTGAAACAGTTACATTTCTTTTGTAAAATTACCAACAGCATACATGCATACATCTGCATGCACACATATCCATGACCATGCACACGTGCACAGAACTTGAAGTCACTATATGAGCTTGAATGAATAACATTCTAAAGAAGAAATTACCTGTGATGAACATAATATGAGAATGCTAATATGACAATAATAGTGAAATAGAGGATGCACTTAAAAAGATGATTATAAAGCGGTTTGACCTGTAGGAATTGGAGAACTTTAAGAACTGTAGGATTTGAATGACTAAGAGAATCAATAAAAATTATAAAACAAGGAATGATGCCTAATGAATGGAGAAAAAGTATCTCGTCCCAATATATAATAATAAAGGGGATATATAAAATTGTGGTAAATGTCGAGGAATTAAATTAATGACTCGCACAATATAATTGTGGAAAGGGTATATTAACGAATGAAACCACAGTGTTCGAAACTCAATATGGTTTTATGCCAGTGAGATCTACTATGGAGGCCATTTATTTAATTAGGCAATTGATAAAAGAGTGTAGAACTAAACAAACAGTTCTCCACGTGGTTTTCATAGACTTAGAGAAGTCATTGGATAGAATTCCAAGGGAAATAATTTGATGACCTTTACATATAAAAGAGTTCCTTAAAACCTTCTAGACTACACCAAGGATCAACACTTTGCCTACACCTATTTACACTAGTCTTAGATGAAATAACGAAGATATACAAGAAGACATTCCATAGTGCATGCTGTTTCCGATGGCATAGTTTTGTTGGATACTTACAAATAAAGGCTCGGAAAGTAATAAATTCGCGGAACTACTGCCAAGTAGTGAAACAAAATTAAAAAGGCCCAATTATAAATTCATGCATGAGGTAGTCAATAATCCATACAAATTTATTAGTATTAAATTAATCAAGCATTAAAAATAGTAATTAGGCATGACAATTTCAACCAAAACAATCAATTCATTATCACCTCAATATACATGCATAAAACATCTCAATTTTACCATAATAGTTATAAATATATCTCAATTACTCTTAATTATCTCAAGCGTTGACAATATTTAAGAAAATAAGCATGCTTGGAAAACACTAAACAGAGGGCACTTACTGTAGGCACCCAATTTCCCACCTTAGGCATTTTAGGAGCGCTCACCTAAGGAATTCCATAAGACTGAGATGATAAACATTCTGTGATAATCTGTCAGTTTCAAGGTCATCCTGGTTCTACTTAAAACCAGCAGACCATTACCTAATTGCAGACTGAGCAAGCTTTACAAATCAAACATCAAATTATCTGAAGGACTAAACCTTTTCAACAAAATATTCCTATGTTGTTCAGGTGCCTATTGCCGGATCTGTTACACTTTATGAAGCCATATGCTTATACAAAGGCACTAGGGTGATTGCGTCCAAGGGAAAGGAAATCACAAATTGGAAGGCACATATGCTTTTTCTTTACTGTTGCTGTGGAATAGTAGCTGGTATGGTAGGTGGATTGCTTGGTCTAGGCGGAGGCTTCATCTTAGGACCCCTTTTCCTTGAACTCGGAATTCCTCCTCAGGTAATTTGAACTGCTCATTATGCATTTGCTACTCTAAAGGATATTCACAAAGCACATGGAGGTTAAGGAAAAACAATAATTATAGGAAGACCCAAATAAAGGATACTACAGTTTCCAATTGGATATCCCAACTGCAACTAAAATTGAGCCCAAACTGAATTCAATTGCCAAATCAAGTAATTGAAAAATGGCCACCCTTGGTAACAGTAATACTAGAGCACTGTATTTGCAGTCCTGAACAATAAGTTCCTGTAATATGTGGTTCAAAGTAAGTATTAGTTTGATGAAGTTGTTCTCATTTGCAGGTAGCAAGCGCAACATCAACTTTTGCAATGGTATTTTCATCGTCCATGTCAGTTGTACAATATTACCTTCTGAATCGTTTCCCAGTCCCATATGGTAAGTAGCAATAAAACATAACAGTATATTATTATACTGAAACGAATTCTGGATGCCAGGAGAGGTTACTTTTTAAATTGTAGAACCAAATACTAATTTTGCTTATGACCTAAATTGATATTAAAATTGAATCTAATAACTATCTCATTTAACCTCACAACATCTATGTTACTATATGTTGCAGCTGCTTATTTTGCTTTAGTTGCTACTGTTGCTGCCCTTGCTGGCCAGCACGTGGTGAGAAGGGTCATAGCGCTACTTGGCAGGGCATCCATAATTATCTTCATACTGGCTTTGACAATCTTTGTGAGCGCAATCAGTTTAGGTATATATCGCTTTCTTATTTTATGTTAATTAAATGGAAGTTTATATTAGCAAAATGTTAAAATTCCCTTCTTCTTTTTTTATTTGCCTTTGGCAGGCAATAAATACATTAACTCTTTTTGCTGCAAAATGCAGGTGGGGTTGGTATAGCAAATATGGTAGAGAAGCTGGAGAATCAAGAGTACATGGGGTTTGAAAATTTTTGTTACCAGACTTAGATATGCTTATCCTGCCACTGTGGAATTTCTCAAATAACTATATCCACACTATGTTTATCTTTACATAGTCAACTATTTATCCATTTATTGTCAAACAAATATCATTACTTCTTTATGTTTATTGATGTCCTATTCAATGTAACAGTTTGTCCTCAACATCCACAGCAGAACTCCATCACGTTTTCTGCCTCTGTTAGTAATTATTCTTATGTAAAAAACTTGGCAAAGACCTTTGTTTGAATGGTTATGTAAGAAAATCATTCTGTATAATATTAGTAAACCGATGCCAAGGCTTTACATTTCTTTTATGTTCCTTGTAGAATATTTACCATCTCATCCTCCAAAAAAATGGTTCAATAGTTTAGAAAAGCAGAGGTATATATTCATATAACATATTAGGGAACGGTTTATTAAATAAAGCTACTGTGAGTATTCTAAAACACTTACATTACCGGGGAAATTAAACTTCCAGCCCCTAAGCTCCAAAGTATTGTTGAATTATGGAACATAGTATCACACTAGATAATCTTGGATTAACCTAAAACCGATTTCCGAGTAGATTTCACCCATAATAGTTATAGTCAACCTCCAAGGGCCACGAGGCAAGCCTGGAGTAGATAAAATACTGTATTGTGAAGAAATTTTTTACCAGAAAATCAATCCCATTATTTTATCAGTGCATTCTCAAGGGGTGTGAACTGCATTTACGTTGAATAAGGTAGCCATGCACCAAGACAGAATGAATTCTTCTCCTTTCATTGCTGAATTTGGCATGCTGCCAAACCACATAAACTATGCTTTGGTTGCACCCTTTTCAGCTTTATTTCCTTGCTTTTCAGCTTATAGTTAGAACCAGGAACTAACACGTAAATGGTAAGTTGAACCACGGTAAGGCTGTTTTTATGGATCAAGGAGAAAGAGAAAGTGCGTCATATTAGATGATGAATCTTAAGACAACCAATGAGCTATGTGGTGTGGAATACTTGAAGTCACAGTTTGGGTGGCCACAACAAAGGGCACAGGAAACACCAACATTCTGGCTCACCCTACTAGTAACTCAAGAAAAATCTAGAATGTCGTGGGCAAATTCCTTTGAGCATCCTTAACAAAAAAAATCCATCATGCCACCCAATATGTTTGAGAAATTGGGAAAACACCGCTAATGCTTTGGGCTCCTTCGCAGTGATCAACCAGACCCTTTTTTCTTGATAAGTACAACAAACACCCCCATGTTCCAATTAGAACTCAGACCCTACACCCTCAATGTGCAGTGGCTGGAGGTTCCTCTCAAGCTAGACAAGTGATTTTAACCTAACCCCGCTTATGTAATTAATGTTATATGAGTTATAAATTACAAAGTGCCAGTTGAACCTCCTCCTTGATGGCTTAATCCGCCCACACACACACACACACACATTCAAAATGGCACACACAAAAAGGCCTATTTTTATTTATTTTTAATAGCTTGCTTGTTTGTTTGATATTCCATTGGGAAACAGTATAAAGTAAACTCAACACACTATATCTAATTATAATAGGACTATCACCTATGGTTTGTGTTGTCTCAATTTTCATAATTAATGCGAGTATTCAACTAATTTGAAGAGTCCTACAATCCTTATTTAGGTCAAGTGTTTTGCATTATGGGGCCTCCTTAATGAAAATTTGTATTCCCTTCCTTCCCTAAATATTAAATTGTTTATTAACAACACATCTTGTATAATCACATCACATCAATATCTACTTGCAATTTTTGTTTATTAACAACAATTCAACAGACATAAAATTGCATTGTCAATATAAATCATATAAACAAACGCAAACTGATGTTCGAAATTTAACGTACATCGTTTTGTGTAATCTTCGCCGTTGATTCTTGAATTAAGGATTCAGAAGTTCCACATTAAGCTTCCAAAACCCCCCGTGAAATAGTGAAACTTCACTCTGGGACAGTAATGGTGTTAGGTTATGGATATGATTTTATGGCGAAGTCCCTCGATTTGGGTTTAAGATGAAAGAGTGATAACGACAGTTGGGGTTTTAGTTGGAAGAAGTTTCTTGTTATGCTCAGATGCGCCTGCAGGATGTGTACAGGAGCTTGTCAGTTTAAGCCGTTCGATGCCGAAAGAGGTGCACTTAAAGTGATTGATGAAATTAAATGCCGTTCAGTTGCCTAGAAATAACAGAAAATGAAAAAATAAATGAACAAAAATTTAATTTTTTAGGAGTTTGGTTGAGAATGAAAATAAAAAATTTCAATTGTAAGGAAGAAAATTTTTAGGACGGGCTCGGTTTGTCACTCACAAAATAATTATTTTGTATTTGAAGAATTCAAAATCTTAGGTTAATTTTTTAAAAATTACGCCATAGAAAGACCTAACAAGTCTCTCAAAACAATTTTATGTAACCTAAAGGACTAGTTCTAAAATAAAAAAAAAAAACCCAACTACTTTCAAAGTTGGATCATAAATTTTCAATCACATTGTTGCAATATTTGTGTCGACCCTTTAACGAGCTGTAAAATGTCAAATTTAATCTTGCTATTTAGTACTAAATTAAAAAATATAATTTTTATTTTTAAAATTACAAAAACACCCCTATCTTTGTCCTCCTCTTCTCCCCCTCCTTTTCACCTCTAAACCAAAACCAAAACCACAATCACCATCCAAACATCATTGGAGGAGAACGAGAGAGATAAGGAACAAATAGAGGGAGTGTCGGCGGCTATGTACTACAGTGAACCAAAAATATATATATATATATTGAGATTAGGGTAGAAAAGAAGGTTTAATGATGATGGTAGTTTTATCAATTAACAGAACTAATATTTTGTAAATTAAATAATTAGAGATAAATATGACATTTGAAATCACGTAAATGTCATTGTTAAAAAGAATATTGACCCGCGTATGGGTGATATTGATCAAAACGGAGTCAATATAATTTATCCAGAACTCTATTAGTGCTGAAATTTCACCAAGGACACAGTGTTACTCAACTTCTATTTTACAGTATTTTTAGTTGTAACATTAATATTACGAGTACTCCCTCTGTTCCAATATAGATGTAGTGCATGGGGAATCCAACTTTTTATGGTAATTGAGTTTTAATAGTTTTTTTATTATATTGATAAAAGCAAAGTTTCAAATATGCTGACAAAATAGTGCAATTGTTTAGTTAAGATGATAGTTTGAAAATGTTATAAAAAATAGTACATTTAATTTAAGAATGGGACATGTCATTTCGGGACATCAAAAACATGAAAAGATAAACAACTATTTTAGAATGGAGAGAGTATAATTTTTTGACATGTAATATTTTTACATTCTAAAATGAAAAGATAGACAACTATTTTAGAATGGAGAGTATATAATTTTTTGACACTCAATATCTATTAACTTGGGTAGAGTAAAAAATTTATCACCAAATTTCTCTCTTTAGCAACTCACTTTCTCTTGGATCAAGATCATCACACCAAATCACAGACGAATGGGACAATGAGAGCGTTATGGGTCAACTTTTTTTCCCAATAAAAAAGATCGTGGGAGCAACTGCATAATGCGCTTCCCCATTAGCTGAGAGTGGGTAAGGGGAGAATGAAATCAACTAGTAGCAGTAATTAATTTGAATGCCAATATCAGTCCAGTTTCCAATGAAATGGGCCTCATCCGCATTGTCTCATTTTGACATTTTAAAATATACTAAAATATAGTATGCATTGTTGTAAGTAGTGTTAGATTTTTATTTTTTTTTATTTTTATTTTTTATTTTTTATCAGAAGTAGTGTTAGATAGAAAACTAATTTTGCTGTGACATTTTGTTTGTATTAACATAGCAACCCCATCGTGATTTTTATTAGAGATGCACAAGATTGGATTCGATAAAATTTTAGACTAAATCAAAATCAAATTGATTTCAATTATTTATAAAAAATTGAAATCAAAATCAAAATCATCAAAGCTTGAAACTAAACGTTGAATATAAACCGCATAAAATTATTGTCATTATTATGAAAAAAAACTTGGCACTCCTTAACTCACGTGGACATGCATGTTTTTTTCCCTTTGGGTGGGGCATGGGGCATATGTATCTTTTCCTTTTTTCTTTTTCTTTTTTTTAGCTTAACTCTCCAAAAATAGATTTGGACAGAAGAGTAGGGGATTTTTTTACTTGCTCCGTTACAGTAAAAATTAACAACAAAAGTAAAAGATTAATTACTTCACAACTTAATTAATGAAATATAACAGTTTTTCATTACTTAGAATTAGTTGATTTTACAGTCTATCAATTAAAAATGTGAATAAGAAAGACATTACTTTATGCATCATTACAAGAACTACTGGTAGAAAAGAAGAACAGGCAGCAAAAAACAACAATTTATGAATATGGATACAAAAAATATATAAAAAAAATTAAAAATCACCTTAGGACCTGAATAGAACTACAATCAAAATAGGGAGATCCTCCAAAGGTTTAGTTTCTGCTCCGTACAGTACAATCGTAATGGACCTGAATTCAGGAGTATGGGGCAATGCATCTAAGGTCACCGTCTAGGATTTTCAATTTTGAAGGGCCTCAAATTTAAAATTACAGTGCAAATATAGTAGTATATGTTTAACATTTATGCCATAAATTTCGTAATTAAAAGACAATGCATACTTATATATCATATAAATTTATGGTAATAAATAAATTAAAAAAATATAAAAATTATGGCAATAAACACACGTATTTATGATATCAATTTATATATGGTATACAATAATTTGTATGGTAATAATAATTTGTTTCTATCCCCTCATTCAAAGGAAAAATAATAATTTTTTATATTTAAACTCAAAAACTGGATTATTTTATTATTATATTATTTTTTGGCTCATGTGCGTACATCGCAAGCTCTATTAAACCCAATTCAAACAACCAAAATTTTAACTCATGAGTGCAATCAAGTGTCAAAATTTTCAAAATATTCTTGTAAGATCTCCTAAATATGACATGATTTATGAGACAGAATTATAAGTCTAAAGAAAAACTTTACCAAGACGAAGAAAGAAAAAATGCAATTGAAGTATTTGATTTTACTAAAATGTTAAGTTGCGTATAAATTGTATAATTGACATTTCCAATTATAGTTGCATTTTCTAAGAGAAAAATTTAAAATTTGAAGTTGATCAAATCTTACCTATGACGATGTCATAAGATGATTGAATGGATTGACTATGATATCTCTTGATTTGAGCATTTTAATTGATAATTTTGTAGCTAAAAATGCAAGACAATCACATTTTATTTGATATGAAGTTGAATTTTGATTTTTGTAATTAAGTTGTCTTGAATATTTCTTTTAATTTTTTTTTATGTAAACTTGATCATGTATTTTATAAAGTACCAAGATTAGATTTTGTTTGGTGTGTTTCCAACATCATATGGAAATGCAACAAGAACTGAAATGTTAGTTCAGTTTAGTTAGTAGTTAGTACCAATTCTAATGTTTTTGTTTGTACACCTAATTCATATGACACAAATAGTGAGCGGGAGGAGGCGTGGATGCGAGCACTACAAACAAAACCTACATCAATATAACTTAAGAAGTAACAACAAATTTATGAAGGTGTCGTGTTCATGTTGAAATTACGTTGAAACACCGATACTTTCTGATTGTATTTATATTTTTAATATGCATGTATATATATATATTAAAATTTTGTTACTTAACCGAATAAGATAGAATGCTACACCAATTTAATAAAAAATTGGTTAGCATAGAAAGGTTATTCACAATTCAACATTCAAAATGAACGGTATAATGAAATAAAAATGAAATGATTTAAAAAAATTAAATATAATACGTTAAATGACTTATGATAGAAAATAATGAAGGAAAAAATCACCAAGAGAAGAATAATAATAATAAAAAAATCACCAAGAGAAGAATAATAATGACAGATTTTGTAATTTATAAGTTTAAGTTTTCAATATGGCTTATTTTACTTTATTGTAAAGCCCGGTGAACTATTTTTTATTTATTTTTCAATAATTATAGAGCTTCTGGCCGTTGCGATTTGTCAATACTTTCTTCTCTTAGTAAATTTGTTAATACTCAAAGTCTCAAACAAAGGTTTTAGTAGATAAAACAGGATCTTAAAGTGAATAATTTATAGATATAGTGAATGCAGGGGTTATGTGTGACTCGGAGATGAAGGACAACTGGCATTGCACCGCATCACACACATGGCAAAGCGAGGTTGGTCCGGCCGGGCCAATAAAATCGGGAGAAACGGGAATTTTTTTGAAAAAAGAACGTCGAAGGTGGCTGGTTCCATTGTAATAAGGTGCAGAGTCTAGGGCAAACTCATAATTTTGATTTCCCGCCCAAAGCCGCTCAGAGCCCAAGACGACCAATCAATAATAAATGTGTGGAAAGTGAGTCGCCTCTGGTCTGGACACCAAGAACCTCTCCTGTTGCAGTCGCTGCCCTGCAACTCTCTCTCATCGCCCATCTGAAAATTTTCGAGTAAGTTCGTTCCACCTTCAACATTCTTTTTTATTTGTGTGTATACATATTTCATTATGTGGCAAATATTTTGAAAAAAGTACCGAAAATCTGAAGTGACCGAAACCCTAGTTTTTTATTTTATTTTGGGTTGTATTTTCAAAATATTTTGTTTACTCTCTTTATTTTTGGGAATATTGCGTGTTCTTGTAATGTTTTGATTCGATTGTGTTGTAGATTGATTTTCCCCCCCTAAAATTTGTGATTCAGGAACTTGGGATACAAGCTTAGAAATGGTGGCGGACGAGGAAGTGAAGAACGAAGGCGCTGCTGATTCTCCAACTTCTGTCCTTGAAGACGAGGTTTGGTTTCATTTTGCCTTTAATGGCGTCTCAGTATCTATTCACATGTCCTCAAATATCGTATCCTGTTTATGAGCTCCCTCTATGTGTTTGTTTAGCCTTTTACATTTTGTATTTGTTAGTGACTTTTGCTTTCTTTCTGTCCTCGTTGGTCTCTCTGTCCATACATGATATGTGTGTGTGCCCTATCCAAAAAGGGAAAAAGATTTCTTTTATAACCTCGCGTGTGCTTTTAGCCCTATATGTGTGCATGTTCAATTTTCTTTTCTTTTATTTACTGCTATTCCTATTATTGACAGGAAAGCTATACGGGAAAAGTGTTTACAAATACCCAATTAAAGTCTACACATATTCAGTGACTACTGGTCTTTTGTATAATCACATTAAAAATATACATATATATATTTTTCTTGTGTTTTTATTTTTTATTTTTTTTATGTCAATTTTACTTAATGAGTTTGAGCATTTTCTGGGAAATGTGGTTTTAGGTCATGAATTGACATACGTTATTATTATTATTATTATTTTACAGTATTATGTATTGGATTTGGCTCTTTGTTTGTTCTCTGTGTTTCTTTCTTTCTTCCCCAATATCCTCCCCCTTTTAACCCCTCTGCGGATGGATTCTATTGGACTTGTCACCAATTTTATATATCTTTGAATTCATCAAATTTAGTGTTTATTTTCAAATTTAACATGAAGGGTGATTGCAAGGAGAAAATCGAAGTGAAGTTGGAGGAAGAAATACTTCTGGCTCCAAAAAATGGAGATTCTTCTCTTATATCAAGAGCCATGGCAGAGGAGGAAGGAAAGCTACTGGAAGCCAGGGTGAAGGAAGAGGAAGAAGAAAGAGTGAATGAGCACAAGGAGGCACCCTACTTGAATGACACCCAGTTCACTAAATTGGAGGAGCTTCTAACACAAACCCAGCTTTACTCAGAATTTCTGCTGGAAAAAATGGATGACATCACAATTGTACTCTCTGAAGCACTTTTTCTGATGAAATCCTAATATGTGCATTACTTTATTTTGTTGCTGATTGAGTTATTAAATTAATTGCATTGCTAGAATGGACTGGAAGAGGAGGGTGGAACTGTTAAAGAGAAAAAGAAAGGCCGAGGTTCAAAAAGAAAAGCTGCTACAGATTACAACAATGTATTCATTTTCCTTCTTTCTTTGTGTTTTATTCCAATTTTCTATGTTTTGCCTGGAACCTTCATCTTGGAGCACTCTGCTGTGTCAACAGGAAACTAGTATGGTTATTCACATCCCCTTGTATATCATCTTGTTTTACATGTAACTAGTATGTGCAAAATTTTTTTCCCCTGCAGGTTTCCTGTACATGCATTCATTGTTTTGTTGTATCTTTTATATTTCAAATTGGTAGTGCACTGCTCTCTAACTGTAAGTAAGAAAAAGAAAACAGAATTAATGCGATTAACAGATTATAAGATGATTAAATATATATTGTTCAGTTATATGTGAATCTCACTTGTTTCTTCAAATGAGTATCATAGACTAAGAAGCATGGACACGGATACGGGACACAGATACGACACGACCCGGACACGGCAAATCCAAAAAAATTAGGACAAGGACATGGCGGGGACACGGCGAATTATGTGTATATATATATGATGTAGTACTTTAAAAATTACTGAGTGTTAGCATTTTTCATCAACCTCACAATGAAAAAAAAAAACACAAATCATAACTCATAACTAATAAACTATAAAAGAACAATGTTGCATAGTTATAAAACCAAATAAAAAAAAGACATTAGAATAATAACTAGTATTATTTAATAATCATTGCAACTTTACTCCAAATACAAAAGCATAGACAGAAAGGACTATTAACATTCATGACTGTTTAACATTCAGGACTTTACTGTTAGCACTTAACATTCACAAAAACCTAAAGGCTAGTCCCCAAAAAAGATACAAAAACAAGTCAGTGTACTATCATCTATTCCCATCCGTCATTTGACCTAGGACTTTTACCGTTTACAATACCAAAAGGGTAGGTACAAAACAAAAAACAGAACATCATCTTTGAAAAAAAAAAAAAAATTCCAAACACGCGTGTCGGGCACACCCCCCGGCGTGTCGGACGCGTGTCCGCTGAGTGTCTGTGCTGTGTCCGAAAATATAAAAATAAAAAATCCCAGACACGTTTTTTGGTGTGTCCGACACGTGTTGGGGCGTGTCCGATACGTGTCGGACACGGATTCTTCGCCCATTTTGGCATGTCTGTGCTTTCTAGATCATAGATGAGGAGATGATTATAGGCTTTTCAAAGCTGCCTTGAGGGTGCTGTCCATCAATGTGTGCGGAACAGAAATGTGAGATAACGAGAGATTTTAGATTGAATGGTAAAAGGTCATTTTTCTTTTGATAAAGTGGTAGAATGTCATGCCTTTTTTACTTATTTTTTATCCAATGAGTAAAGTGTAGGTCATGTTATCCTAGTATTTTGGAACTTTTTTCATGGGAGGACAATTATTCTCTCAAGATTGTTCAAAGTTAAGCAGTCATGGTATTGCAAGGGTTCAAATATACTGAGTTTGGCTTAGCAACTTGTATTGAAAGTAATTCTGCAAATCTCAACATTATTTAGTGCTGCTGTTCTGCTTGTCTTATCATATCTTCTGCATTAATTTGATGAAAATGGCACATGTCCTTATATCGGTGAAGTGAGTGTTGAAAATAACACTGTCTTATGGTGGCAATCCTATTTTTATTTTTAAAATTTTTTTCATTCAATTTATTTTAATTTTTATTTGCTTTTTAAGGAGGGGGTTGACACTAACTTGCTAAAATGCCAGAACTTTATTATTGTCTATTTCTTTCTGTTCCAGTTTTCTTTTATGCTGATTTGATAGTTAATTGATATGCTGATTTGTTAGTTAATTGACTGAACTTAAATCATCTGTTCATATCATGGTTGTCAATATTATCCGATATCGAGATTAATCACATGAGAGGTTGATACCAATATGTTCTTCTGACTTCCCTCCGATTACATAGTTGATATGAATATGATAATCAACTGTATCATCACCTTATTAATAAGTATTGCACGACGAATCGTGACATGAACCTGATATTGATACAAGTCGAGCAAGTTGTCTCGGTATCTGTACAAATGTGAAACCATACACTTTGGATATGTTGATGGCAACACAATTAGTGTATTTTAGATTTGGATAACTTACCTTGACCTCTCCTGAGGTCAACAAGTTGCACCCTCAAATTATACTTCAATCAAAATTGTGGTCCTCCTATATTGAGGCTTGGTAAAAGATATAGTTAAGTCCAAGCTGTTAATTATGTTAGGGTTGTTAGAGATATTTCATTTAATTCTAAAATTACCCTCCTTTCTTGTAGCAGGATTATTGAGTTCCTTACTAAACCTGTTGAATGACCAATATAACCTTATAACATCAATATATATACTTATTAGAGATGCATTTACGTTAAACTAAACTTTATTTGATTCTATAGCCTTCTGCTCATACCGCCATAATTGCCGACTCCAACTCTCCACAGTTTTGATAACGCAAATCTCCCTCTCATTCTCATCTTACGTGTGACGTCTCACTGTTTAGCACGAATCGACACAAACACTCATCTCTAACATTGTGCATATCTAAAGGTTCCTTTTCTATGTTGTAAGAACAGAGCTACAAATTCTATTGCTGGCACTGATGCGAAGACAAAATCTTACCATATAAGTACATCCATGCTTGGAGAAAGGAGAAAGGTCTCTCTCAAAAATAAAGTCAATGACATAAATTGAAGAAGCCCAAGTTCCTAAAATTTAGTAACAGAATCAATTTGAACTTGAGCTCCGAAACAAAAATTGAGGAAGAGTGTATCAGGAGAGAAAGGGTGTCCTGCTTGTACTTCTGATTTGTTCCTTTCTTTTATCCTTTGCTTTCTCTCCTTACAAATTTTCTCTCTCTAGGCTCTCTCTCACTCTACACTTTGCAGAGAAGGGACTTTGAACAGAAGTGTGAAGACCGAGTAACTGTCCTGTTATTATGCTCCGTGTCCCAAAATTTTTGGGCTTTTTGGGGAAGCCAACTTTTTACGGTAGTGGATTTTTAATACTTTTTTTATTGTATTGATAAGAGTGAATTTCCAAATTTATCCTTGTTAAAAGACAAAGGAGTACTCCGTAATTAGTGCACTTTTTTTTAATCAAGTCAATGTCAAAAGGGTATTTTGGGAATGTTATAAAAAGTTGTACATCAGTTTTTGGAATGGGACATGCATTTCGGGACATCCCGAAATAGAAAGATGGTCAAGAATTTTGTTATGGAGGGAGTACTAAATTTGACGAACAGTCCTTATCGTACCTTTCTGTGTTGTGAAATGTTTTCCGTAACAGTTTGCTATAGTATCTTCCTTTGGGAAGGAAGTTGTTAGAGAGAGTTTTAGAGGGAGATTGATAGAGAGGGAAGATAGGAGGAATTTTTAGTAATGTGGGGTGGGCAAAGTGATGGTTTTTGGCGACGTGACAGGAGCAACAGTGGGTTAGGGTAGAGAGAGATAGAAGTGGGTAGGGTTTTGTTTGGCTGAAATTTCTTTGAAATGGCTTAGTAATATCACGGTGCTGATTTTGTCATTTCAATATTTTCCTATCTTGTTAGCCTCCATCTTTTTATGGTTGTTACGTTGAAGGTGATCTAGTAATTTTACATGATACGTTTGATTTCATTAGGTTTTCTAACTCTAACAGGGGTGTTAGAGTTATTTTGACCTAAGTATAATATGAGGGTGCGACTTCCGAAGCTCATGGGAGGGTGGGATGATTTACCCTATATATCACGTGGTATAATACTAAGAAAAGCTAGTCTCTAGTGCACAAGGTTCTTGCCTTTGCAGGGACCTTACTTTTGCATGCATAGAGGTTGTTTCCACTTCTGCACTGCTGATCTCCAGGTCACAATGTTGCCAAGCCCTGCGCCCTCTAATTTTATAGAATGTTGTATAAACTAATCCAATAATGCCTTTATTGATGTTTTAGACAAAGGTTTGTGATTTGTATATATTTCTATATATATTAAATTTTTCGTAGTTTTAGTTTTTTTTTTTTTTAAAAATCATTGGATGGCGATCCAATATGCCACAACCAAGTAGTAACATTTCTGGCATCCATGTTAGCATCCAATAGTATGACAAATCATGTAGCAGGGTTAAACCCAAGGCAGTGCGAATCTAAGTACTGGATGATCGTATTGTTCATTGTTGGTTTTAGATGACAACCTTTTTCTCGAATTTATTTGTGAGTGACCAACTCCTTGCATGCATCAGTACATTTCCTGACCTGTCAAATACTAATAGCATTAATTATCTTTTATGATAATGTGTTGGTTTTTTGAGGCTCACATTTCAACAAATGTCTATGGCTGATCTCTTCAGTTTCTATCCTTGATTGTTTTTTAACACTCATCGTTTTTTCTTTTCATGCATTTTTAAAACTTCTTTCTTGACCTGCATTGTCTGTAACAAAACCATGACATTTTATCAGAGGAAGGCCAAGAGAGCTGTTGCAGCCATGCTTACGAGATCTCGAGAAGGTACTGCTCTGGATGATATGAACCTCACTGAGGAGGAGAAAGCTGAAAAAGAGCAGGCTGAAATTGTGCCTTTGTTGACTGGCGGAAAGTTGAAACCTTATCAAATCAAAGGCGTGAAGTGGTTGATCTCGTTGTGGCAAAATGGCCTGAATGGTATCCTAGCAGATCAAATGGGGCTTGGCAAGACAATTCAAACTATTGGCTTCCTTGCACACTTAAAAGGGAAAGGCTTGGATGGGCCCTATTTAGTTATTGCTCCTCTTTCTACCCTCTCGAATTGGGTAAACGAGGTATCAAGGTAATTTTGTATCTTGATTCTTTATTGAATAAGGGGGACCCCAAATAGTTGGATTTGAAGCTCGATTGAGTGTGACTCAGCTCAGTTTCTATGATGATTTGGTTTAAATTACTCCCTCTTTTATTTTTTATTTATTTTTATTTATACTTTTTGACTAACATACATAGTTATTATATTCTGTCTTTTTTCCTTTTCAAAGGTTTGTTCCCTCAGTGAATGCAATTATCTACCATGGAAATAGAAAAGAAAGAGATCAGATAAGGAGGAAGCACATGCCTAGAACAATTGGCTCAAAATTTCCCATTATAATTACTTCTTATGAGGTTGCAATGAATGATGCAAGAAAGCACCTGAGGCATTACAATTGGAAATATCTTGTTGTTGATGAGGTAAATTGTAAAATTACCTAGCCCATGAATTTGTCTTCCTTATTCTTTTATAAACACATGTGAATTTCGAATCCTCAGGCTGAGCAGTTTTGTTTCTGGTATCTAAGCTATATTTTCTCTTTGTAGGGCCACAGGTTAAAAAACTCAGAATGCAAATTACTGCGTGAGCTGAAGTTCTTACCTGTTGAAAATAAGCTTTTATTAACTGGGACACCTCTCCAGAACAACTTGGCTGAGCTTTGGTCATTGTTGAACTTCATTTTGCCTGATATATTCTCATCCCATGAAGAATTTGAATCATGGTATCATTGCTTTACTTTTCTTTACCAAATGTGATTTTTGCATGAACTTGACCTAACTCGTTACGTATGCTAACTTGAATATTTTCTTCTTGTATTAACCAACTCTGAAAAATAGTTGTAATTCCTATACTCCCTTGGTATTATTGTGTGTGGTCTTTGTGTGTATATTTCTCATATGGGTACAGTTTTTTTTTAATTTAAGACCATTTGAGTCCATACTTTTTACTTGCATTATGTGGGGATTATTTGATCATATTAGAGACCTATATACCAAAACAGATTGTTTCTAGGAACCAGACTGTGTGCACCCCTACCGAACAGTTGAGACATGGAACTGAACTGAACCACGGTAAAGACAAGTTTTATATTATTATTTATTAATATTATAATATATATATATATATATATATATATATAGTTTAAGGTTTGGTTCAATCTTAATGGACCTGGAACCGGAACCATTTTTTTAATGGCTAATAATTTTGGAAGCAGAATCAAACCGAAGTGACAGTTCGGTTTGTACTGGTTACTGGTTCCAACAATATTTTGAGCACCCCTACTGTTTAGAATGAACGCCGCATTGACACATTAACTTGCTCTAGGACAAATTATCTAGTTATACAAGTCACAGTATGGAAGTGTGACGTCATTTCACATTTTGTTTTCTGGACATCTTGTGGGTTTTAATTTTTTCCTTTTGTCATGCTTGTAATATCAATGACTAAATTGCAATGTAGCCCTTACGCCTAAGGTTTTATGTAATGGTAACATTTTGTAATAGTAATGACTGTGATGTAACAGGACATAACTGGGTATGTATAGGGATGGCAATGAGGCGGATATGGAGCGGGTTTGCCTAAATCCGTACCAGCCCTGTTTAATTATGGACAAATCCATACATGCCCCATACCCGTGACGGGTTTAAATTTCACAATCCATACCCGCCCTGTTAGGAGATGCGTGTTCCCGTGTCTGCCCCGGTTTTTTGTTTGGTTATCTATATAGATAAATTGATAAAATCTGTAAAATTCTATACAATGTAAATACATAGTAAATGATGATATATATATATATATATGAACACAATAATGTGCATACATCTATAACACATATATACATCTATATATATAATTTTTTTAAAAAAAGAAAGTATAAAGGGCGGGGCGGATGTTTCTCAAACCCCATACCCGTGACAGGTTTAAAATCTAAATCCGTACCTGCCCCTATGGCACATAAACGGTTCCCATACCCATGCCATTAGGGGCAGGACAGGGCAGTACAAATTGCCATCCCTAGGTGTGTAATGTAATTGGTTGCCGAAGCTATGAATTGCTTTCAACCTCCCCAACTGTACTACAATGTACCAATATGCTTGTTTTAATCGCAGATTTCCATATATTTGTTTTTTTAATGGATGCGATCGAGTTTCTAAAGATTATTTAATATGGTTAATGAATTTTATTTTGATTTTTAAGTCGTCACAAAAGTTACTAATTTTACCTTTCACTAATTTTATGACAATTGAAGCGCTTGAACATGGAAATATATACATAATCAAAAGTGGTGAAATCGAGGTTATCAGTGTGAAATAAAATTACCACCAATGAAAAAGCTTTCAGAATTGTTGTTCAGAAGTAGAAGACCCATTAAGACCTACTACTGATTTCTCTAGATTTAACATCAGATAATAAATTTATGTTTTATCTTATCTAAATCAAGTGAAAAATAGAAAGAAATTTAAAATAATTCTAAAGCTTAGTAATTGAATGAACTCTTGGGTGCTTTTTGTCCGACATGTAAGTTTAAGTTCTTATTTAGAGGTGTTGGAGGCTAGGTCTAAGGATTTAGGGGTGTTAGGTAGAAGAAGTCTGATATATATATGTACATACGCCCACATATTCTTAATACATATATTCTTGTTTGTGTATTTGGGGTGGGGTGGAGGAATGAAGAAACAATGAAAACCTTGGCCTTTTATAATTCACTTCCCTAGGCTTTTTATAATTCGAGATCAGGTCAGAACCATTATAGTGGGGAGTAATAATAATAATACTTACTGTTACTGTTGCGTAATGGCTGCAGGACTGCTATACCATGTAATGACCACTATTTAAAACTATGTTTACATTTCTGTTATTTGAGTAAGGAGCTTACTATTGTAGGGTCCTGCAATGAATTGATGATATGTATTTGAGGTGGGGTCGGGAATGAAGAAAGAATGGTAACTGTGGCCTTTATAATTCACTTCCCTAGTCTTTATGCCTGGAAATCAGGTCTGGCTGATTATAATGGGGTGTAATACGCATGATGCCAACTGTTATTGTTACGGAACGACTGATGGACACCTAGTAATGATCATTATTTAATCTATGTTACATTTCTGTTGTATGAGTAAAGAGCTTGTAATTGTTGAGTCCTGTCATAATAATGATGGGGGCATTGACAATCAATTGTAGCATACGACATACAATATAATTTTGTAGGCAAAGGAGAAGCTTTTCCTCATTTAGTATGAAATGTTTAATTTCCATTTTGTTGTAACTGGCAAACAAGCTTCTCTGTTTCTTTCTCTGCAAGCCGATATATGAAACTAATACCTATTTATCAAATATATACATATGTATTTTTGAATATATGACCTAAACACACCCTTTTACCATCTCACGAACAATTTACATCCATATATAGTTGAAGAAAGTTGAACATCTGAAATTGGAGTTCAAGGTGGTTTCTGTGGAAAGTGAAATCTTTTTTGAATTTATTCCTGAGAATTTCTTCTCCTGTTCATGGTCTTCGACCATGGTAACTCCTATAAGTTATTTATTTTTTAAGTTCTAGGAAGAAAACAAAATTTACTTGCTATGGCCTGATTATTTTGTTTATGGTATGATTTTGTACTTAGGTTTGATCTTTCTGGTAAGTGCAACAATGAAGCCATGAAGGAAGAATTGGAAGAGAAGAGAAGGGCTCAAGTATGCATTCTTTTTTCCGTGTCTTATAAAATAATATGTTTTTCACATTGTATGTAAAACGCTAATTGGTTTCAATACATGCAGGTGGTGGTGAAACTCCATGCCATATTGCGTCCCTTCCTCCTTCGAAGAATGAAAGCTGATGTTGAGCAGATGCTCCCTCGAAAAAAAGAGATCATTTTATATGCTAACTTGACTGAGCATCAAAAGAATTTTCAGGATCATCTAGTTGATAAGACACTGGAAAACTATTTGCTAGAGAAGTTGGACACTGGTAACGGAACCATTTTTTTTCTTAAAATCTCCATTTGCCAGATATTGAACCACTGTGGAATTACAACAAAAAATAATAAAGGGGACATATTCTCTATGTCAAATTCCTTGCAATTCCTGAATATCCTATTCCCCTAGCTTTACAATTTATAATTTTTTTAATAAAAAATTGAGTTTTAGTACAGTTTCTGGAAAGAGAGTTTCCAAAATTGCAGGCAAAACATACTCAATGAAATGGAATTTATTCAGTAGTATGCATTATCAACCAGAGAGTGCCAAATGGGGAAATCTGCCAAGGCATTATGCAATATATCAATGGAGCACGATATGCAATGGCATATGTTCTAATTGCTTCCTGACCATGGGTTAAACGTTTGGAATTGTGGTTTAGGTTGGTGATCAGGTTGAGGTTAGAAGTAGATTGGTTTTGTGATTTACCATAAGAATCATAAGATGGTATCATGTTGTCGTATTTGTGACTTATCAGAAGATGGTATCAACTATCATGTTGTCATACTTTCCTTTTGTTATAATCCTCATTGATCTGACCTGGATTGGGTCTTCGTTGAGCATGCATAAAGTAAGTTGTGGATATTAAATCAGCCCATTTATTGCACATTTGTGGTAGACTACTAACCTTTAATTCACCTCTAAATATTTTATTTCATATTATTTCATAAATTTCCAAATTGAATTTTAATTTTATAAATTGCAGGACGTGGAATGAAAGGGAAGCTTAATAATTTGATGATTCAACTTCGGAAGAACTGCAACCATCCTGATCTCTTAGAGTCGGCCTTTGATGGCTCATGTATGTTTTTTGCAATTGATCAACTAGATCTAGAGTGAAAGGGTTCTCTTAAACTTTGAGTCAGCCTTCGATGGCTCTTGTATGTTTTTTGCAATTGATCAACTAGATCTAGAGTGAAAGGGTTCTTTTTAACTTTTCATCTTTTCCTGCTTCTTTTCTCGACAGATTTCTACCCGCCCGTAGAACAGATAGTTGAACAGTGTGGCAAGTTTCGATTGTTGGACAGATTGCTGAAAAAGTTATTTGCTCGCAATCACAAAGTACTCTTTAGAGTTAATTGGTTTTTTTTTTTTTTTTTTTTTGTTCTCACTAACTTCTTGTTTCATACTACTCATCTTTTGTTATAATGACAAACAGGTTTTGATCTTCTCCCAGTGGACCAAGATTTTGGATATAATTGATTACTATTTTAGTGAAAAGGGATTTGAAGTTTGTAGAATCGACGGCAATGTAAAATTGCCTGAGCGAAGAAGACAGGTAAGTGCTACCTCCTTAAATATTTCGGGTTGATATTTTGTTTATAGAAATTTCCCGCCCTTTTTGAAAAAGTGTTTTGTGTTTTACTTTTTATACAATTCACCAGAATTGTTGTTTATAGAAATTTCCCGCCCTTCCAGAATTGTTGGGCGAATCTATACTCTTAAGGCTGACTAGTGCCACTAGGCTAATCATGGAGAGGATGCAATTACTTTTTTCTTTGGGTAATCAGGGTGCTTTCTTTTGTCCCTGGAATTCTGTTACTTTCTTTTGATACTCAAGTTGTGATTCACTACACAATCCAAATTTAATGCTACAACCTTCTTTCAAGCGTGTTCTGCTTGCTGTCATATAATCCCAGCTCATGTCATGTTGACATTTTCCCCTTCAAGCTTACAAACCTGCACCTTGGAATATGATCGTCCTCTTTGCCACCTTTTTTCCTTTTATGATTTATCTCTTTTATAAATTTTAAACTTCTTTTGCATTCCATGCATTTTATGTTTGTCGATGTTTCTTGTATAATGTCTAACTTGTTTACAAGAATGCCTTCATATTTGTTTGTTATTACTGAAGGAAAATAACATTTGACTTACTGGCATCATGTAGGTCTCATTTGGACCTAGTTTTGGTATTGGTATTGGTATTTGAATTTTGGTTAGTGGAAGAAGTGGTTGCATTTATTTATTTATTTTTTGTTTCCCTGGTCCGCACTTTGTTAATGAGATGGTGTTTTGTCCTTCCACTCTGGGGTGATGTCCATGAAATAGCTAGTTACATTCATTCAAAGGGAACTGATTCTTTATAGACTATTTGCTCTCAGTTTTAGTTATCCATACAAAGGTTGCATTTTTTTTTTTTTTTTAAATTGTTTCTCTAGTCGGCACTTTGTTTATGAGATTGTGTTTTGTCCTTTCACTCTGTAGTGCTGCCATTATCTTTTTATATTGTATAAGAAGCCTATTTTTCTTCTTACTTGTTTAAAGTTTATAGTTTTGGTTTATTGATAACCTGCTATTTTTATCAAACAGATCGAGGAGTTCAATGATGTGAACAGTAATTACAGAATATTTATTCTCAGCACTAGGGCTGGTGGGCTGGGTATCAATCTTACTGCAGCTGATACCTGCATTTTGTATGACAGCGACTGGGTGGGTTCTCGTTATTGCACAGTTTTTTCTTTATTTCTATGGTTCTTTTTATTGGCCTTTTGAGCTTTTTGTCTTTGTTTCAATGCATTTTGATATTTTTTAATTTCTAACTTGATTTATTTTATTGGATTTGCATCCCAGAATCCTCAAATGGATTTACAGGCGATGGATCGGTGTCATAGAATAGGTCAAACAAAGCCGGTTCATGTTTACAGGCTGTCAACAGCTCTATCGGTAGAGGTACTTTCTTATGATTGGCCTTGTTCATGTTCAAATATAATGCAGTTAAATGTTATTTTAGTTGGTAATGAAAGAAACTGAGGAAGCATGTGCTATCAGGGTCGAATTCTGAAGAGAGCTTTCAGTAAGTTAAAGCTTGAGCATGTGGTGATTGGTAAAGGGCAGTTTCAGCAAGAAAGAACCAAGCCTAACAGTGCAGATATGGAGGTTTGTAATATATGTTGTTATAATATTTAATATCTGCAATGTATGGTTCTATTGGCTCTGTCGTACCATTTGTTGCCATATTGATGTTCTGTAATTGGACAGTGCTTTTGTTACCCGCCGTGCGAACACGGGGGTGTGTTGATGATGACTCCATATCTGAAATCCCGATCATGTACTCTATCCTCTACAAGAGACCAGAACAAACATATGACATGATTCACTTGTAACTAGTCTGAGTTATTTCCAAATTCACAACACATTCAAAATAAACTTCTTCGTTGCTGCTAATATAATGTCCTTGGGAACTGTATAGGAACTGAAAACTCGAGCTTCATATTTTGATAGGCCGTGAGGCTTGGCTCAGGTTTCTTACTGTTTTGGTGGACTCATCACAGATTTGGTAGGCATTGACTTGGTTGACTAGCCTAGTGTTATGTGAATGTCCATGAATTTAAAATCAATTAGGTTACATGCTTTAGTTTGTGAAGGTTTTCTGTTTTCCTCTTTATCACTTGTTGGAATAGTGAAATTGCTGAATGAATTTTTTAACAATTTAGATTATGACAATCTGTAAATTGTGATGTTTATATTTTTCTACTAATGGAACTATTATTTCAGGAAGAGGACCTCTTGGAACTGCTCCGAGATGAATATGATGCAGAAGACAGGATGATACAAACAGAAATTAGTGATGAGGATTTGGAGAGGGTGTTGGATCGCAGTGATCTGATTGCTTGTCCTCCATCAAATGAAGGTGGACAACCTGATTTTGCTGCTAGTGTGCTCCCCCTTAAAGGGCCTGGTTGGGAGGTGGTGATTCCAACTGCAAGTGGAGGCATGCTCTCCGCTCTCAACAGCTGATAGACTTGTTTAATGTGGAGATTTGGGTCGCAGGTTTTTTTGGATGCTATATTGAGATCCTGCACTTTCCGAGTATTTTTGGGATGCCATTTTTTTTTTGGCATTTTTAGGATCCTGGAGTATTAAGGGTGGGATTTGCCCTAGCTGAAATATGCTTTTGGTGAGCAATGTCTCTAATTATCTCCCTGGAATGGAGCTATTTTGTAAATGGATCAAAAGTATGTCCAGTGTCTTACTAAAGTTATTGGATGACATTTCAAATAGTCGAATGAGAAATTATGAAAATTCAGAGTGATTTGGAAGAATTTAACTGGCCTTGGCAGTTGATGCAACTTAAATCTTATGATCTATATATGCTACAGGATAGGTTTAAATGTAATCCTAAATGTTGGCAATTTTTGGCTTTCTTTATTTTCATTTTGAAAAATGTTACCTAAAAAAAAAAAAAAAAAAGTTCTCAATTTGTCTAAATAAAGTTAGGAATTTGATTTGGAAGAATTTAATTTGCATTGCAGTTGATGCAACTTAGTATATCTTATGATCTATATGTGTTTCAGGATGGGTTTAAATGGAATCCTAAATGTTGGCAATTTCTGGCTTTCTTTATCTTCATTTTGAAAAAGGTATAAATAAATAAAAAATAAAAAAAAAGCAAATCAATTGGTCTAATGAAAGGTAAGATTGATTTGGAATAATTTGATTGGTGGCAAAACAGTTCCGTTGCCGGGAATCGAACCCGGGTCTCCTGGGTGAAAGCCAGATATCCTAACCGCTGGACGACAACGGATCATGTTGGTAATTGTTCACTTAATCTAGTGATGGAATTATAAAAAAATTAATTACACACGTGATGTAATTGTTAATTGTTGTTATATATGCGTGCATATACACTAGAGTTAAGCATGGATGTAAAGACAATCGAGACTGAAGAAGAAGTATTTATTGGATGAAAAGGTTAAAAAACCAACACATTATGATTTTATAATCAACTTAAATCTAAACAAGATGATAGTTATGTGCTCTTTTTTGTATGGGTTGGATAAAGGTTTTTATTTTTTATTGGCAAAAAAAACTTCGGGGGATTGCCTCGTGGGACTTGATCCTCCACCATCTATTAAGAGGCATGAGAGGAAAACTATTAGAGGGTATTCATTCTTTGAGTTATGAACTTATGATGGGTCGCAGTCTTCTCAAATCAACTCGAAAAATAGACCTGGACACACTCTCTCTTTCCGATTTGAACCATGAGTTAGCCAACTAGAAAAATGGGCTGGCCTAAAGTTTTCAAGGCTGCATTTTAATTTTCTGGGTTGATCTTAAGTACCCTCACAAGGTCGGTTTTGGACCAAGAGGCCCCAACATATACAAATGTTTGAAAAATTACAACTTAATGGTCAAATTATATATATATATATATATATATATATAAACCATAGTCAGTGAGTTGCACTGAATTATATTAAACTACTGATAATTTTCATTATTTCATTGGGACCATGGTCACTGTCAAATTATTTTCAGCTTCAATCTTTATATTAAAAAATCCAGTACAACACTCACTCGCTTGAGTGTGGTTAAAATTGCAAGTGAGCCGAGTATTAGACAATATGTTCATGGTTGGATTAGCATTATATGAGTTAAATTGAACCAAATGATTTTTTTATTATTTATTTATTTGAATGTAACCAACAAGTTCAAGTTAAAATGTTGGTTAAACAAAGTTAATTTATCTATGCAAAAGAAGTTAAAAATGAAGAGCGACTATTTTATGTTCAAACTTCAAATTCAATTTGATTATATTGTTTCAAACTTGATTTCATCGATAATTTAAGCAAGCAATCATAAGCGGGTTGGAAATTCAAACCCCCTTAGCATCACTTACAAGAACTTTTCGTTACCTAATGCTATAATTATTGTAACCAATATATATATATATATATATATAAATAATATTTTTAGAGTATAAATTTACTCAAAAAAATATAATATATCCACTATTTCTTAACCTGAAAGGTGAGAGTTCAAATTTTATGTTAATTTTTTATGAATAAAAAAATAAATCTAAAAATATACTTTAAACTTATTATTAGGAAGTAATTATTCAAAGAGCAGTGATATTTTCAAAAACACTTTTGTCTTCAAGGAAGTAGCATAATGCTACATTACCATAAATGTCACGGTACAAATCGGTGTGTTTGGTTGGTTAAAAAATAATTTCTCTTATTCAAAAACTGCTCAGAGGAAAGAGTACATTTCGTTTCCTTTCAGTCTACCAGAGGGAAGAGTACTCTTTCCCTTCCCCTCCGTTCCTTTCAATTCACTTTTCCATATATGCCACCAAACGGACTACGAGGGAAGTTGGCGTGGTTATACCAAAGGAAGGAGGTCACTGTTAAGAACAGAGGCAATAGATTTCAGTGTTTGGCACTGTTTCTTCTCCTTTGCCCTGCTAATTCAATTAAGCTCGTCTGGTTCTTCGATTCTAGGAAGACACCTAACGAAAATCTCTCATTGAATGCGTTTGGTTTCAGTTTGAAGTCAGATCAGATCAAATCAATCACCGGAAATTCTAATTCCCTATCGGAGTTTCAACACCAATTCTGCGGTGAAATTTGGGAGTTTCAGTTCAGTTGGAGGAGTCGGAGACATATCTCCGGTCTCAGAGAATGATAACTCGTTCTAAACTCGTCGAGCAACTCAGAGATTACCAGATCCGATCTCAGCACAAGTGCCCTGCTCTCACTTTCTTCTCCCCCAAACCCAATCTCACCACCTGGTATCTCTTTCTCTGTATATATATGATTTATTTGAGAATGCTCCGTTCGATTTAGTTTTGGTCCTCTGCTTCTTCCTTTTTCTAAAATTTGAAGTTTTCTTGTGTCAAATATGTAAGAATTATGAGCCGAACCTTAGATATAGCTGCTTCACGGAGAAATTATCATGTTTATAACGTGTTATTGTCTTATAGTATCTGTTGATTTTCGTGTATTATTGAAATATTTACTATGAAATTCTGGGAAAGTACTTATAAAATGATAATATAAAGATGTCTAATTAATTTCCGCGTTCTCGGTATCTTATTTAATCTAATGGAAAGTTTTTCTAAAGTTTCATTGCTCGGTACAAAGTTTTTTTTTACAATTGTCTAGTTGGACAAGTTTCACTAACGAGTAAGGATAAGTTTTGATAAATTGCTAATTGTTAGTATAACTAACTGTTGAGATCAATTACATATTCATTTATAGCATGGGAAAAATGTTCCTTAGATGTTATGTTTTAGAAGTTGAAATCAATTATTAAATTTTTGGAAATGGAAGATAGTTTTGAAACCATTATTAATAATGGGCTTTTAGGAAGACCAAGAAGAAGTCACTCTAAAACTGCAATAAATGCCACACTGGGATCACCTTAGCCTATCATGTCTTCGGCCTGTATTGCATTTTTCTTCATTTGGATCTATTTGGACTTGGCTTGACTTGCTTTTTGGCACATGAGGTATATTGTTTATACTAAAACAGAATGAGGCTTAAGGCGCGCGCACACACACACACACACATATTTGTATGAATACGCCGAGGTCAAATTGGCTTGTTGGCCCTTCATATTCTTGCAGAAAGAGCTCTCTTCAAACTCATGTGGGTCTCTCTATGCTTGTGTCTCTGTGCAAGACTAGTGCACTGTTCTTTTTTTTCCTTTCATTTTTTGGTAAGTTAAGTCTAGGGGTGGCAATACTTGACATGACCCACTAACACGATTTGAGCACGACATGGGATAAATGGGTTTAGCTTTTGCTTAATCGTGTTTGAGTCGTAATCGTTTCTACCTAAATTGACATGCTAATTAAACGTGTCGGGTTTGACCTATCAATCCATTGATAATCTGATTAGACCGATTTAACTAAACGTGTTGAGTAAACGTATTATGTAAATGTGTCGTGTTCGTGCTAGATATGACCCGTTTATCTAATCATTTTGTATTCATATTAGAAATGACCCTAACATTATAATTTTTAATTAAATGTGTTTTATCATGTCATGTCAGTCACCCATTTATTAAACAGGTTATGCGGGCCGTGTTATGTTACTTATTTAATAATCGTGTTGACCCATATAACAGGATATCCTAACACGACATGATATGGCAACACACATTGCCACTCCTACTAAGTTAATTACGTGTTTTCGTGCATGTATTTTTTTCTTTAAACCACCATTTGAGCAGCTAATGGCTTCAAAAATTAGTGTTTTAATTAAGTTAGGCAATCTGTGACACACTGTGGGTACACTTTGGATTAAATAGTTACGTAGTTGCTTTTGTAGAGGAGGGTCCAAATATCATGCGCGCGCGCGCGCGCGCGCGCACACACACACACACACTCCCTCCGTCCCATAATATATGTCCCTTATGGGGAGTAGAACTTTTCAAGGGGACATGTAATTATTGCATTGTCCCCTTTGAAAATTATAAAGTTACCCTTTCAAGTTTAAATATATATATAACCAAGTTTGAAATTTTTTAAAATTTTAAGGGTATTTTATGGAAAGATGTGAAATATGTTGTTTAAATTTGGTAAGTGGACAAGTATTTTGGGACAACTCAAAAAAGAAAAATGGACAACTATTATGGGACGGAGGGAGTATATTATATATTTATTATACACAATTGATTACTATTTTTTTTATTTTATTTTTTATTATCAAATCATTAAATTAAATTAAAAAAATGAATATATGTGATGATATAGACTATAAATTTGAGATACGATAATACATTAATATATACGTGTATACGTATGTCTCTGTGTGTGCGCACATATATATACTGATATGCCATCATATCTGGGCTAGGGTGTGAACTTGTTTACTTATATTAGTCCAATAACGTTTCAACATTTTTATTTGATTGGGGGTCAATTTATGCATTATGTGTATATCCAATGAATTTGCAAGCATAAGGGCATTATTTTATCTTGGTTCCGCTAGGGTAGGCATCCGGGGAGGAGACCTCGAGATAGATCTAACCTTTGCTAATTCACATATTGGTTGTTAGGAGGCTTGAACTCGCACCAGTGACACTGATTCTCTTGCGTTTTACCAAATATGATCTTAGGAGGTTGTGATGCCAAAAGGATGCCTTTTGACGGTGTTAAAAACTTTAACTACATATGAAACTACATTTTCGCTTGTACAATTGCAAGGGGAATAAAGGTCTTCAAAGTCTTGCTTCATATATTGGGTTCAAATGTCTTTTCTATAACCGGGTTAATTTTTTTTTTTTTTTTTTTTTTTTTGGGGGTAAGAATTCTTAAGGAATGTATGGCATAAAAGTATAAACTCATTGAGGTGGGGCCAAATGTGTTGAAGGTCTGACAGGATTGTGAGGAGTCTTTGGGGTGGGAGATTTGTGGAGTGGATTGCTTTGGATGCTGTTGGTTCCTCGGGGGGCATATTAATTATGTGGGATAACAGATGGGTGTCTAAAGTGGATGCTCAGGTTGGGCGTTTCTCTGTTTCATGTGTTCTTGCTTTGGCTGAGGTTGGGGTTCATTTGGTTTTTTCGGGTGTCTACGGTCCTTTGGAGGACGGTTTGCACCATTTACTTTGGGAGGAGTTGGGAGAGATTAGAAGTCGTTGGTGTTTGCCTTGGTGTATTAGTGGGGACTTTAATGCTGTTCGTTCTCCGTTTGAGAGGTCAACGGGAGGTAGGTGGACATCTGATATGGAGGCTTTCTCGGAGTTTATTGATGAGTTTGGATTGATTGATTTGCCTTTGGTTGGAGGGCCATTTACTTGGTCCAGTGGCCGATCTCCTCCTACCCTTTCTCGGATTGATAGATTCCTTGTGTCCGGGGAGTGGGAGGAGAGGTTCTCTGATGTTGTTCAGGCTACATTGGCTCGTCCTATCTCTGACCATGTTCCGTTGATGTTGGATTGTGGCGGTTTGTGCAGTAGGCGTTCTCCTTTCAGATTCGAGAACATGTGGTTGCGGGCTGAAGGCTTTCTGGAGAGGGTCCGTCTCTGGTGGGAAAGGTATGATGTGGTTGGCACCCCTAGTCATGTGCTAGCAGGCAGATTGCGTCTTTTAAAGGATAATCTTAAGACTTGGAATAAAGAGGTTTTTGGGAACCTCGAATGGAGGAAAAATCGGGTTCTTGCTGAAATAGCGGCTATTGATCAGATAGAGGGTCAAGGGGATTTGGTGGATTCTTTGAAGGCTAGGAGGGCGGAGTGCAAGGCGGAGTTTTCTGAGATTGCTGTCTTGGAGGAGATCTCGTGGAGGCAAAAATCTCGAGCTTTGTGGCTTAAGGAGGGGGATCGAAACACTAAATTTTTCCACAGATTGGCTAATGCTCATAGAAGAGGCAATCATATAGGGAGGATTCGAGTCGAGGGGGTCATTTTTTGTAAGGAGGAGGAGATTCGCAAAGGATTCTCAGAATTTTTTGAGAATTTGTTCAACGAGTCTGTTGAGTGGAGACCTTTGCTTGAAGGGTTGCAGTTTAACTCCATTTTTGAGGAGGAGTGTTTGGGCTTGGAGTTGCCTTTTTCTGAGGAGGAAGTTCTGTTTGCTTTGAAGAGTTGCAATGGGGATAAGGCTTCAGGTCCGGATGGTTTTACAATGAGATTTCTTCTTGAATGTTGGGAAGTGGTTAAAGGAGAGGTGATGGGCACTTTCCATGCTTTCCATTCTCGGGAATCTTTTGAGAAAAGCTTGAATGCCACGTTCATTGCTCTCATTCCAAAAAAGGGAGGTGCTTTGGATGTTAGAGATTTTCGCCCTATTAGCCTGGTGGGTTGCATCTACAAGCTGATTGCCAAGGTGCTTGCTTCAAGATTGAGGAAAGTGTTGGATGGCATCATTTCGGACTCTCAAAACGCTTTTGTAGGAGGCTGTCAAATTTTGGATTCAGTCCTTATTGCAAGTGAGTGTGTGGACTCTAGATTGCGTAGTGGAACCTCGGGTGTTCTTTGTAAGTTGGACATTGAGAAGGCGTATGACCATGTAAGTTGGAGCTTTCTTCTGTACCTGATGGGGAGGATGGGGTTCGGCTATAGATGGAGGAGATGGATTCATTTTTGTATTTTCAGTGCTCGCTTTTCGATCCTTGTTAATGGTGCTCCTACTGGTTTTTTCTCTAGTTCAAGGGGCTTAAGACAGGGAGATCCCCTTTCCCCCTTCTTGTTCTTGTTTGTGATGGAGGCCCTTAGTAGATTGATAAGAAGGGCTACCGAGTTGGGTCTTTTGAGAGGCTTTCGGGTGGGCAGGGAGGCAGATTCTCAGTTGGAAATCTCTCATTTGATGTTTGCTGATGACACTTTAGTTCTTTGTAATGTGAACGTTTCTCAGATTAGATATTTGAGATGTGTTTTGATTTGGTTCCAAGTTGTTTCCGGCCTTAAAGTGAATGTGGGAAAAAGTGTTTTGGTGCCGGTTGGGGAGGTCCCTGAGATTAAGACTTTTGCTGATTTTCTTGGCTGTCGTACTGGTTCATTTCCCATTTCTTACTTAGGATTGTCTCTGGGAGCTCCTTCGAGGTGTGTGGGGATTTGGGATCCAGTGGTGAACAGATTTGAGAGAAGGTTGGCGGGTTGGAAGAAGCAGTATCTCTCCAAGGGCGGTAGGGTCACGCTGATTAAGAGCACCCTCTCTTGTCTTCCCACGTATTTTATCTCTCTTTTCCAGATTCCCTCTTCAGTTGCGGAAAGGATAGAGAGGTTGCAGCGTAATTTTCTTTGGGGGGGTAGAGGTGAAGAGTTTAAGTTTCATTTGGTGAGATGGGACCAAGTTTGCAGGCCAATTCGCAATGGCGGGTTAGGTCTCCGTAAATTGGTGCCCTTTAATAAGGCCCTCCTTGGGAAATGGTTGTGGAGGTTCGGGGTGGAGAGACATCGGCTTTGGAGGAGGGTCGTGGCATGTCGTTTTGGGGAAATGAGAGGAGGGTGGAGTTCTTTGGAAGTTAGAGATCCTCGGGGGGTGGGGGTTTGGAAATTTATTCGGAAGGGTTGGGATGATTTTACCAAGCACATTCGGTTTCGTCTCAGAGATGGGAGGAGGATTCGCTTCTGGGAGGATGTGTGGTGTGGAGATGTGCCTCTTGCCCTCGCCTTTCCTCAGCTTTACAGGATTGTTATGGATAATCAGGCCATGGTGGTTAACTGTTATCATCTTGATAATGGAAGACTGGTTTGGGATGTTCGATTCAGACGTTCCTTTCAGGATTGGGAGATCGAGGAGGTCATTCGTTTCTTAGAATTGTTATATCGCTAGAGGATTGTGGAGGAGGATTCAGACTGTTGGTCTTGGATTGCAAACTCTCAGGGGCGCTTTGAGGTGAGGTCTTTCTTCAAGTGCCTCTCTTTTGTTCCTGGAGTTCGTTTCCCTTGGAAGTGTGTATGGCGATCCAAGGCTCCTCTTAAGGTGGCTTTCTTTGTGTGGACTTCGGTCCTGGGTAGGATTTTAACCCAGGATAATCTGAGAAGGAGAAGCCAGGTGGTGGTCAACCGTTGCTCTATGTGTCTTAGTGATGAGGAGTCTGTGAATCACCTTCTTATTCATTGCCCTTTGGCTCGAGAGTGTTGGGTTTTGATGCTTGGCTTATTTGGTGTTTCTTGGGTTATGCCTGGATCTGTTAGAGGGTTGATTGAGGCGTGGAGAGGTTGCCCTGTGGGGGTTCTCAGTCTGGATGCGTGGAGGGCTACGCCGCTTTGTGTGTGGTGGTGTTTATGGCTTGAAAGGAATAGGAGATTCTTTGAAGGAAAGGCTTTGTCGATTTCGGTGCTTAAATTCTCGATTATTTCTACTCTTTTTTGTTGGGTTTCAGGAAGAGATCATTGTTCTTTGGAGGAAGTAGTTGATTTTTTAGCCTCTTTGAAGGCTTGAGGCCTTTGTGGTCTTTTGTATTTGCATGGGTTTCGCTCCCCTTTTGAGCCTTTTTTTATAAAACTTTTACTTATCAAAAAAAAAAAAAAATTTGTGTTGAAGAGAGAACAGTACCAAAAAGGATGTTGACCAAGGTAATCAGTGAAAAACATGTTGTTTTATGACTTCTCAATTGATGTAATGATGCAAGATCAGAAGTTGAAAGGAGAGGTTATTGTAGATATTACCATTCACATCAATGTAGCTGTGCTATAGTGTGTCATTGTTCATACTATTGAGCCGGCTAAAAAGAACATACGCAAATACATATTTATAAGTTTCTTTATTCATAAATTAAAGGTGTGACTGAGATTAGAATAGTAACATGACCTTTATCAGTAGAGGAGGGATATCATTTTGTGTGTTGATTTGTATGAGGTTTTAATGGCCTTAAATGGAGCGGAATGGAAACATGTGATTCATGTAGCCGACCCCAAAAAATTGGGAAAAGGCTTGGTTGTTGTTGTTGTATTTTTATGAGGTTTTAGGAGATTGTATTTGTTGTTCTAGTTATTTATTTTTATCATCCTAGATTATGATTAATGGTCCATTTAGCAGTAGGCAAAAGTGAAGAGTGGATGGAAGAAAAGGGGAAAAAATAGGGGGAAGGGATAAATGGACTTGTAGGGTTTGGTGAGAGGAACAGGGGGAACACAAAGGAGGAGAAGGAGAGAGAGAGAGAGAGAGAGAGAGGGGGGGGGGGGGGGGGGGGGGGGGGGGGTGGTGGTTGTGTGGCTTCATTTCTGGCTCCACCATATCTTGCCTCTCAAAAAGTGAGACTGATGAGAGCCCCCTTTAAAAAAAAGTTATTTTAAAAAAGCCATTCCTTTTAGATGCAGAGAATTGAAAATGAAAATCACGCAATACTCATTTTCTTCTTTACTATATTCCATTCTGCCCGACAAATAAAAATAGGAGAAATCACTTTCTTTTTGCTATACAGACCTTGTTCATCATTCCCTTCTGCCCTTCTTTTAATTTTCAATCCCCCCTTACAAAAAAGGAACATTAGCAATCACTTCATGAAGATGTTCTTTTATAAGTGATATGAAAGACTGAAGAGACAGTTTGGTGTCTAAGAGTTCTATGTCTTGTTTATTTGTTTTTGTTCTCTCTTTTAGCTCCCCTTTGTCAAAAGAAAGTAAAAAAATAAAATAATGGGCATCATTTCATTTGTTATCACATGGATAGAGAATGTTTTATCCAAAACCTTGTTCATCTTCCTACATAAGATGTGTCCACTATTTTGACTTAGAAAAACTCAAGTTTGTGATTATCTGCAGGCCCTCTCTGAGTGAGTGAAGTGGTCCCTAATCATTTGTAGGTATTGCAAGACAGTGAGCTGGATATATTCAAATGGTTATTTATTTTGCTGTATGATTTGAGGATTAAACCATGAGAGATAGATCGAAGAGATTGTCTGCTGTAATAGGTAGTACCTTTTGAATGAGTTCCTTTTTGCACAATTTTTTATGAAAGTTGTTAACATCTAAATTAATCTAGGTGGCCAAGTTTTTCTTAAAGTTGCTTCTTTGATCCGATGAGAAAAGTGTAAAGGTTTATCATCTAGTCTCATATGGTAGGTTCTAACAAATAAATCATCTATTTAGTGTTACTCAGCTCTGAATTTAGTGAATATAGACTGCTTTAATGTCTGTGGGCCTTTGCTTCTTGGGAAGCTTTGTTTGATTGGTTGGGCGCTTCATAGTTTAGGGTAAGAGGTTTTCATTACTCGGCATGTCTTGGAGTAAGAGAAGTAAACAAGTTATGGAGATGTATTCAGGGTGCAACATATTTATCCATATTGATGGACAGGACCAAGGGAATTACTGGAGAACACTATTCTATAGAGAACATAATTATTATATAGCTTCACTAGAATTTTAAAGGTTCCTTTGATATCTTAATTGATGTGTTGGATCTCAGCTATTATTATGTTAGATATAATATGATTATCTTTTCAGTTTTGAATAAATTCCTTCCCTAAGCCAGCAGATATTATGGATTATTTATGCTATCCATTTACTTATCTCTTGATATACAGCATTGGGCTCCTGAAGCATTGGATATCATATTTCTTAGTAAGGATTACACAAATCAGGATCAAGAACACCGTGTAAAGTTAAAAGGCAACCAAGTCTATTAATATTGAATTTTCTGTTTGAGTTGTACAATTTTGGTTCTCATGGATTTAGGATTTTCTACTTAGTTTGATTATTTAGCACTTGTTTTATCTGAAAATTTAGATTAGGATTCAATGTGTTTCTCAATTTAGGGATCTTGTTTACAAATTATTTGTGTTTTCTTACAAATTGTTGCAATATTGGTTGATTTCGTATTTTCGCATGTTATCATATGGTCGCTTACATTATTCATGTTTCTGAAAATATGAGATAATACTTACCTCTCTCTGACACGTGTTTTTAGTTATTTAGCATATGTAAAGTAGTTAGTATATTGTAGATCACTTCTGTTGATCATTAAATTTACTGAAAATTATAATTAAAAAATAATACAAAATGGAAAAAATTACAAAAACTTGCACTTTCAGAGTTTGGAAGTTGGGTAGCCTAAACTAAAATTCTGCAATCACATCACCTAGTATATACACGAGGGTTAGCTGATATGGTAGCAAATTTAAGTACTTTACTGAATTTTTTGCAGAACCCTGAAGTGGATTATTTCTGATCCCTTGGCTGATGATAATTTTTGTCGGTCCCCGTGTTATTCATTGTTGACAACGAGGCAAATGAATTCCTCATCATCATCATCCTTGCCTCTATCCCATATGGGTGGGGTTGGCAGGCAAATGACTTGACCAAGAAGAAATGTTTTAGCTGTCTCTGTGTGCTACAGTGAAAATAGTTTGTAGGAAAATAATGCTCCCTTAAATTATTGATGGAATTTCACCTTACAAGCATGGAAATGTATCATGTAAATTCATTTAGCTTTGTAAAATATAGTCTATAATCTTTTCTTGCATAGACTGCATCCATAATTCCATTTGACTGACATAAATCTCGTGCTTACTGTTTCTTGAATACATCATATTTTAAATTTAGTTTTTAGTTCTTCCTTTACAACGATGCTACTTTCTAATTAATTTGGAGTCACGCTAAGCTTTTCTGAATGATCTAGATCAAGCTGGCCAGATGTTTCCCTGGTCTCCGATTCATTCACTTTCTCATTACTCAGTTCACTTCTTCACTTTTCGTATTTATGAAACCTTCCTGTCGTATCTGTGTGCATTTTTGTTAGTTGACAACTTGTCATGAACCAGTTTGTACTTCCTTGCTGCCATTGCCTTTAAGCACATTGAAGAACTTTGTATGCTATTAATGCTGTTAAATGTAATAAGAGATTCTGTTAATTTTTTTGCAGGACTGATGTTGTTGTGGCAGTCTTGTGGGCCTCACTGTTTTGCCTGCTTGTAGTTTCATCCAATGTGATGCTTTACTACAGATATTTTTGGTTTTCTTTTGTCGTTATATGTCTCGGCATCCTTATCCCCGTACGCTTGAGAATTATTAGGCAGTCACTGGCAAGGAAGCGGGATAGAAGATTGTTGTTACCATTGTCCATGTGAACATCCACTGCCATTGAAGCAACAGTAAGACCCAAGAACTTGACGGGCATATTGCGCACCTTTGTTGAACGGGGGCTTCTATTAGGTTGTTTATATGCTTAGAGCACTGATCTTATTCAGCTTCCTGACCGAATAGATGGTATGGTTCTTTTTTGGTCTTCATGATCCATACACATAGTCCTGAGAATTTTAAAATGAGTTGTTCCTTCCATATGTAAACCCCACAAATTTGAGCAGAGAGTTAAAGGTACCCTAGCTATTAAAATCTTTTCTATCATTGGGTTGTAAATTTTATTGCTTAAATAAATTATACACCTGTTCTTCATACCAATGTTATGCTCTTCAAGTTTGAGAAATTACTTGTTTGCAAATTTAGTGAGGAAAACGGTAAAGAGTCCTTTCTTTTGGTTTGGGGGGTGTGGGAAGGCATCCACGTGCATTTTTGTGTCTGTATATGTTGTGATTTTAACCTGCGCACATGTGTTGTCTAAGGAATTACCTACTTATATGCATTTTCAAATAAAGAAGCTCAAGACACCTCAATTATCAGATTTTTTTTTTTTTTTTTTGTTTTGTTTTGTTTCTGAGGTCATTATTGTTATGTTAGTATGAAAAGTGATTCTTTTATTTAAAACATACGAGTAATTAGCTTCCATAGAAAAGTGAATGAGTTGTATATAGAAGTTACGTATATTAGAGCAATTGAAAAATAAAATACATTTTTGTAAACAAGAACCTTGTAAAATTTGGATATATGGAAATGCTGAAATGGTTAAGGTTTGATAGAAGTTGGTATAAAATACAATTGCAGGCTTGAAGACTACCTCTTTTAGCAAAAACTTTAGATGCATAGTTTTTGAAAGTTCTTTATTTAACTTGTTAAAAAGTTACAATCTTGTTTTCACTTGCCTTTGATGCACTTAAAATTAAAAGTGTTGCTTTAGGTTTCTAAAATCCTCCTCTCTGATCCCTATGAAGCCAGACCTTAGTAGAAACCGTTTCTACTGTTAATGATTAGAAGCGAGAGCTTAGTAGAAATCGTTTATACTGTTAATTTGAGAAAACGAAATGTACAACAACTAATTTGAGAAAATGAAATGTACAACAAGTAGTGTCACCATTTTGCATAATTGATCTATATAACTAAATCATCGCTACTATTATCATCACCTTTTGTAGATTTTATGTTATGTTTTTTCTAATGGTTTCTTTAGAAAATTTTGAAAAAAATTATTTTCAATTTATATTATGAACAATCTAATTCTTATTGAGATATTAATAAGACACCAAAAACTGATTAATGATTAATGATTCTTAATGAGTATTTTTTCATTCAGTTATTTTTATAAATGAATACATGACTTTTAACTTATAGTTTTTGTATTAATGTTGTTGATATTTAATATAGATAATTCAATCATTTAGGATATTTTTCAAACAGGCTTCTCAAACATTTTTTTGTGTATTTATTTTTAGATTTTTTTGTTTTGCAATACAAAATGCAAAACAAACACATTATCTATTTAATTCGGTAGACTTTCACCTCCAAATAGCCAAGCACTTGGATATTCACCTTATATACAAATTCACCTTCCCAATTAATGGTCATGATTAAGCCTAATGAACAAAGAAGATTGACTCGCAAGTCGCAAGACTATAATATTGTCTAACATTCCATCCAAACCTAAAATACTTTAAGCACTCCACAACACCCTTGAATATTCTTTCTATTAGAAAATAGAAATATATATATAATCACTTTCTGTTCTTAAAGTTGGTAACAGAAAAATGTAATCGTATATCTCTAATATTGTCTCCCTTAATATCTTCCAAATGTTTTATATCATTTGATATATTAGCTTGCCTCTCTTCCTTTTATATACTTTTATTTAAAGAACATAATTTTTGACTGATTGCTTTTCCTATTTGATAAATATTTTAATGTGATTCTTCGAGGCTGTAAAGGATCTGCAACATATAGTTACTCTCGACATGACTGGACTAGTTTCATGTTTAGAAAAGTATGCACATTTATATAGGAATCTCTAAGCTCTTTACAGTGCATATGTAATAAGCTACACCTATTTCTTTAGGTCTTTCAATTTAAAATTTAGGGACGGTTTTAGTGAGCAAGCAAAATAATAATTTTTAGGAAGGCACATGAGGGAGTGGGGACTCCCAATAATGAGCATGGTGAAGTGTGGATGCAACATGAGAAAGAAATACTAACAATACAATAATTGTATCGAGTGACATAATCCACGTTGAACATAGTGTTTCAAGAATGAAAAAATAAAAACAAAAAAGAATGACGGTAGATAGAGTGGTAAAAGCAAAAATTATGAATCCAACTCTAAAGAGTTGGAAAAAAAATAATAATAATAAATAAATAAAAACATAAAACTCTAAAGAGTTCATACAAAAGATTTAGTTGAGCTGAGTTGGTTGAAAATAACATTTCCATCTCGAGTTTCATTACTTTCGCAGTGCTAAAAGTTGATCTAGAGTTTTGCCCTAAAGTTTGCATTCAAAGACACATTGAGAAGTGCTCTTTCTGTTGGGTTCTGAACTCAGTTTTGAAAATGTACTTTCTCAAACAGCCATAGCACTTTTGATTGAAATTCTTACGTTCATCTGAAAGAGAAAAAGAAAGTGATTTTTGTATGTTTTATAGGAAGCATTTTTTGAAAACAAAATTAAAAAATTTGTATGATTTACGATGACGGCAGCCACAAATTCAAAGGAATGGTAATTGGAAGTAGGGGTGCACAAAAAATCTATTGAATCGATAAATTGAACTGGATCAAATCGGACTGAAAGGTTTGGTTTAATTTTTTCACGGTTTGGTTTGATTACGATTTTAAAAACGTAGAACCCCTTATAAATGGTTCGGTTATGATTTGAGGTTCTACAAGTTTAGACCAAACCGAACTAAACCTTTATCTAGATTGTATATATATTTATATATTATATAAATTATAGAATAATAAGATTAGCATTTGAACCACTCAACTATATATCTTAATATATAATAATAAATTATATTATATATGATATATATGTTTAATTTCATATATATATATATTAGATTGAATTATAAAAAATTCTAGAACCGTGAAACCGAATCGAACCGAACACATTTTGGTTTGATTCTATTGATTTTACAGTTCGGTTTGGTTTTAATTTTTATATATTCATTATGAATGGTTTGATGTCAAAATATTTTCAAATCGGTCCAATTTGAACAGTGCACACTCCTAATTAAAAGAGTTCCCCAGTTTCCAAAATAAAAGAAATTATATATGCTTATGTAAACCTCTATTTTAAAGTTGATTAGACAAGGCAATACTCAGTTGCACATGTATATAAGGCCGAAAATTTCGGTGAAATAATACTCCACTAAGTTAAAAGTAATGTAAATTATGAATAATATCCTATAGTTTATATATAAGCTTATAATTAAAGCCTTTGCAGAGGAAAACTTTAATTGCCGTACTGAATATTGTATAAGAAGAGTAACAGCTAATGGAGATCTTCATCATGCATAATAACACCATCTACCTGAACCTGATACAGGAATCTTAACTCTCTCTCATCATCAATGGGGACCATGGCCTCCATATGACATAGCAGAAAGCAAAAGTAAGCCCTAATCCATCAGTGTATCCCTTATCCCAAGCTAAAAGGCTAGGTTCATCCCGGTCCTTTGTGCTCTACTTCTTTCACACCTATTCTCTTTTACTTATATATATATATGTGTGTGTGTATCTTGTCCAAATTCCTTTTGTTCTGGCTAAAACAAAAACAATTTCTAAGAGGGTTGAATTATAAACCAAGATGGTTGTCCGGTCCATTTACACTTCAAAATGAGAGATTATTAGTTCAAGTTCTCCTCTAGATAAAATAGTGTTAGTTGCCATGTTGTATCAGGTATGTATATATATCTTAATCACATAGTTCAGTCCAATAAAAAAAAAAAAACAATTAAGAAAAGCGAATTACCTGATCGAATATTTTTGATTGATTATTTATACACAATACATGTAAGTGGAGGGTCCATTTCTTTATCATTACTCTAGTAAAAAATCACTATTATTTATCAATTGAACTGTTATATCATTCTGCCTAATAAATCAATGCATCATTTTGGTGTAAATATCATTTCTCATAACAATCGAAATTTTAATAAACAATTCTAATTTATGAATCAGAATCATCTAATAATTTTTTTTTTTCGTAACCATCTTTTGCTTTACCTTTGGACGGATGCTTCACCAAGCATGATAGGGCGGTGGTGCCTTGATGATTGATGAGTTGGGGGTAGGGCTTTAGGTATAGCCGAAATGGTTACTTGGCCAACGACTCTTATTGTGGCCTTTTGTGAGCTATCATGTCACACCAACTATATCTGATGCAAA
Organism: Cornus florida; assembly: GCF_030987335.1. Lineage (NCBI taxonomy): Eukaryota > Viridiplantae > Streptophyta > Magnoliopsida > Cornales > Cornaceae > Cornus > Cornus florida. Next base: position 126,892,374 of record NW_026775581.1, read on the forward strand.
GCTTTGTGATTGGATCATTTTGTGATTGGATCATTTTGGATTGGATAAAGTGATAAGACCTCCTGAACAGGTTTTCCCTGCCTATTTGGAGGTTATTACTCTCCATTTCCCTCTCTTTAGGGTTAGGTTTTGGATTGACTAGTTGGAAACAAATATTGGTGCCAAATAATATAAAACCTTGGTATAACTGGTGACCTCTTTCGTATTCGATTCACACTTGGAGCCTCGAATGAAAATTTAACATCCAAATCACTGCTCAACAAATTTGAGATAGCTAATCTACAAAGGCTTCAATTCTTCTGGTGCTTGGTTAATAAAAATTTGCTTAATGGAGAGAGAATACACACACACACACACAGACAAAGACCTTGAATTGGTCAAATTTGCTTTTAATTACTCTCTCAGTCCCAGTTTAAGTGTCGTCATTGGGATTTGTGTCTCACAATTTTTTGTGAGTCACTGTTTCCAATGATGACACTTAAATTGGAACGGAAGGAGTATATGATCTTGCCCATCGGACTTGGTTAATTCCGCCAACATTCTTTTTCATTTGAATTCGTAGATTTTGTGAGTTTCACAGTAAGATCTACAAATCCAAAATCTGATATCACTTCTTAACATTCTTCTTTATTTAAGCTCGAAACACTCTCGTTGCGGTCATATCACCATGTAGACATATCACCATGCAGACATATCCAGAAGGATGCTTAACGTGACACCGGATTAAGGCCTAAATCTGACACTATACCACTATAACAGGTTGAACGCAAAGCCTAATATCGTGTCTCTTTAACATTTTTCCCCACTCAAGTTCAAAACGGTCTTGTTATAGTCGGATCGCCATGCGGACACATCTAGATGAATGCTTGACGTGATACCGAATTATGACCTAAATCTGACTTTATATCACTGTAACATGTTGAACTGATTTTAAAAAAAAAAAGTTTTAACCATTAAATACGATAAAAATAATGATATTTGTACTAATTTGTGACCGTGAATTACCAAACCGAAAGTTTCTATTAGATTCCACTTGAAACAAGAACATACAACTAATTTGAGAAATTATTGAATAGTTCTGGTTAATACTTGGTGGACCAATTAAATACAGATTTTAGGATTGAAATAAAATGACTCCACAAAAATATATTAATAAATTATAAATTTTTTTTTGAATTAGTTCATCAAAGATTAAATAGAACAGAATTATCTAATAATTTCTCAACTAATTTAAGACCATAATAAAATGATTGGTCTTGGGCTTGGGAATGCCCGGAAGGAATTGATTGAGCATGGTGTGGCCACGTTTTTGGCAAGCAAACGAGGCGTGCGCAATGATTGAGAAGTTCTTTCGGCTTTTGCTTCCTACTAAATCATTATCATGGAGGTGGTGGTAGTGGTGGGATGGACCATTGCTCACTGACACAATCATATCTCTCTCTTTGCTTTTTTCTCTCATGTTTCGCTTTCTTATTTGACACTTACACCTCAACCTAGAATTGTCTCTCTTTAAATGCTCTTAAGTACAGTTCTTAATATTGGAGGGTGTTATGGGAAGCTGCCGGCTAATACAACCAAAAAAAATCTCTTATCTCAATTACATAGATATGTCGTCTTTTTCTTGGAACTTTCTTGCTTTCCAAATGGTCACCAATAATATAAGCCTTACAAGCCAAAGTCCTCTGTTCCTCTCAAAATTGTTTCGTCTTGTTTTGATGTATGTATGTTTTCTATCCTAACAGTGCCCTAATAGTATAGTTCAGACCTACATATGATATGATGTGGTATTGATTTTATTGAAAATGACTGTGACATTGTATGTTATGTATGTTTTCTAGTCTAATAGTATCCGAATAGTGTATATTTCAGACCTATATATGATGATTTATTGACTTTTATTAATAAATGACAATGTCATTATATATTATGTATGTTTTCTAGTCTAATAGTATCCTAACAGTGTATATTTCAGACCTATATATGATGATAATGACATTATATGTTATCATTGCATTTGTAAGGGCGGTATCCACCATATGTCTCTAGTGAAAAATTACTAAATAGTCCCAGAATTATAAGTCTTGAGCCAATCGCTAACAAACATTATTTTTCTTGAGCCATATGTGCCTAGTGGAAAATTACTAAATTGTATTATTGAGTGGATTAGATGTCAAGTTAAAGATGATGTATTTCATGTCTCACGTATAAGTCAATATAGTTTTTGGTTATCACATACATGAAGTTTATAAAAAGCATTCATGTTTAAATCGTTTGCCAATTCTGATTTCAAATTACTAAAAAGATGAAATTGTATTACTTACTTGTGAATGTGCTATCCACCCTGTTTTTTTGTTTATATTACTCCACCAAATATATTTAAACTAAGTATATAAGAATAGTATTTGCCTAAAAATGAAGAAATCCAAAACCTTCCTTTAAGAAGCAATATATATGCTTTTGTTTATTAAATTCAAACATATTTATTTATCCATTGTTTAAGAATGGTGCTCTTAATTGACTTGTATTGTATATTATTTTATCTTTTCACATCTTATATATTATATGAATTTTAATTTATTTCATCCTTAAATATATTATTATTCATTGATTTATCTTTTTAACCACAAAAAAAAAAAAAAAAATCAAAATTTTAATAAAAAATACCAAATATTCTTTTTTATTAAATTGTATGGTAAAAATTAACGTACCGTTAATGTTTTCTATTTTTATTTTTATTTTTATGCTCATGCGTAAAATTGAAAAATATTTACGACTTCAAGTCTCCGATCGCAATCGTGATTGCCAACCATGCTTCCACTACGAAATTAGGGTAATAGAATCAAGAATGTTGTCTTATGGAAGATTTTTGAGTTGGCTCTTTCTATCCGGTTGGCTAACAAATCCGATCAAAATAGGGTTGTGAAGGCCCTTCCTTAAAGTACGCGGTGGGTGCGTAACAAATTCCACACACTTCTTGCATGTCTCACAATGTGTGATCCGGAACCGAACAACACTATATATATATATATATATATATATATATATATATATATATATATATATATATATATGTATGTATTATGGGCTTATGGTTAAAGCTAAGCCGTTTGAAGTCTATGTATTCTTTCTACCACTATGTTAATACAGAGATGGTTTCAAAATGAATATTTTTTTGGTATAGAACACTCATATCGATAAAATGATTTGAACCATTTATTGGAAAAATGGTTATTTCACCCCTTTTTATCCAATACTGAATTGACGACCTATGTATTATGTATAAAGTAAGAAGAATTAGTTGGATTTGAAGAAAAAAAAAAGAAACAACTTTGCTGACAATTACATATTTTTGTTGGGTCAGAAGAGTCCTCCGAATATTTTGGGTTTTAGTTTCGCTATTTTTATTTTGGAATATGAACAGAGAAGAGAGGATAGGCTCATTACATTAAAAAAATATATAGTAATTTACCATAAGTAATTGAAGTATTTGAGCGTGAGAGCCAAATGAATCGAAAGATTTATGTTTGGTTCGGGAAGGGATTATGGAAGTTTTAAATGAATGGAAAGATAATCTACTTTCATTAAGTGATTTATTAGATAATCGAAAACAGAGGATCTTGAATACTTTTCAAATTTCAGAAGAACTACGCGGAGGAGCCATTGAACAGCTGGAAAAAGCCCGGGCTCGCTTGCGAAAAGTGGAAATGGAAGCAGATCAGTTTCGCGTGAATGGATACTTTGAGATAGAGCGAGAAAAATTGAATTTGATTAATTCAACTTATAAGACTTTGGAACAATTAGAAAATTACAAAAATGAAACCATTAATTTTGAACAACAAAGGGCAATTAATCAAGTTCGACAACTGGTTTTCCAACAAGCCCTGCAAGGGGCTCTAGGAACTCTGAATAGTTGTTTGAATAACGAGTTACATTTACGTACCATCAGTTGATTGAATAATTGTTTCACATCTTATATATTATATGAATTTTAATTTATTTCATCCTTAAATATATTATTATTCATTGATTTATCTTTTTAACAAAAAAAAGAAAAAAAGAAAAAAAAAAGAAGATCAAAAGTTTAATAAAAAATACTAAAAATTCTTTTATTAAATTGTGTTGTAAAAATTAACGTATCATTAATGTTTTTTATTTTTATTTTTATTTTTATGCTCAAGTGTAAAATTGAAAAATATTTACAACTTCAAGTCTCCATCGCAATCGTGATTGCCAACCATCCTTGCACTAAGAAATTAGGGTAACAGAATCAAGAATGTTTTGTCTTATGGAAGATTTTTGAGTTGGCTCTTTCTGTCCGGTTGGCTAACAAATGATCGAAATAGGGTTGTGAAGGCCCTCCATTAAAGCACGCGGTGGGTGCGCAACAAATTCCACACACTTCTTGCATGTCTCACCACACGTGTGATCCGGAACCGAACAACACTATATATATATACATATATATATATATGTATGTATTATGGGCTTATGGTAGCAATTATTGGGTAGCGTCCGTGTTGAACAGGGCCACCCGCACGAGTGGTTAGTACAAATATAAAGACAGGCTATTGGGCCACGTGTATATCTTTTTCAAGGATAATGTGAACAGTCAATCTTTCTACTTTAACGGTTGAGATCTCACCTTTCTCCAAATATGAGTGGATTTGGTAAACAGTGGAGTATTCACATGCTGCTCAATAATCTAAAAACACTGGAGTTGCTTTTTCTTTTTATGTGCTACGTCAGTCACTTAGCCATCAAGAATTATTTAACTAGTGGATTGAAATGGTATTTCAATTTGTTAAGCCTCTTTCACTCACTTGATCACCAATAATTATGACCACCTCTTATTTAGCTTTAGGCTTCTTTCAGTCACTTGGTCATCAAGAATTATGACCTCCTCTTATTTATTTAACTAGTGAATTGAAATAGTTTTTCAATTTGTTACGCCTCTTTCAATCACTTGATCATCAAGAATTATGACATCCTTTTATTTAACTTTACGCCTCTTACCGTTACCTAGTCACAAAGAATTATGACCTCCTCTTATTTAACTAGTGGATTAAAATAGTATTTTAATTTCTTACACCTCTTATCGAATTCCGATCGAATTAAATAAATTAAATTTATATTTAATTGGATAAGTTAATGAATTATTTAATTTTAATTGCTAACTGTCGGATATCAATGAGAAAGAAATATATATAAAAAAAAAAAGTTTTACAGGAACTGTCTTGATTGTAGGATATCAATGAGAAAGAAATATATAAAAAAGTGACAAAAAAGAGAAATAAAATAAAAAGGGTGAAGAAGAAGAATAGTGGAGAGAGGGAGGGTGTGAGTTTGGAAATCGATAAGCCAGAGAAAAAAGAGAAAGGGTTTTTACCTAATTAAAATGAATTGATCCGACTCTTTTAATGATTTTGTTATTAAAATTGATGTGTTAATTTTTTATTGGAACACATAAGGGGTAAGTAGGACGAAACTACTAACCGGTGAGTAATTAAACATTGTCCTATATTTTTTTAATTCATATATAAATAATCGGATCGAATGCGAATTAAAATATGATCTATTGACAAGCCTATTAACCTAAATTTGAATATTATTGAGGATGCCTATTCTCCTGAAGTAATGATTAATTTAAGTCCGATGGTGATCGATCATTATTGAGGATGCATGTGTGTGTACGTATCTTTTTAGCTTTTGCATACAATGAAATTGAACATGTGGTATAGTAATTTGCTATGGCTGCTAATGAGGGATAGATTTTCTATATGATAGGTATTTTTACATGTCGCTTTACTCTGCCAGCCATAAGAAATCTTTTGATCTAAAATCCTAGAATATTAGTTTTTCTGTATATATAGCGACACTTACCTATGTCATATCATATATAGGGACAACAATATATTGGAATATAGTGATACAATGATTTTTTTTTTTTTTTTTTAAACTTTTGTAAACAGTGATATAATGATGTTAGTATAACTGATCATGTCCATTTTCATGTGGTAAATGTAGATCACATTTCGTTTACGATACAACAAAATATACTCCAAGATTTACGATAGCTAGGTTTATACATGGTTTATATATACAAGATACAATCGATAAAATTGCAGAACAATTAACATGAGAAAATGATGTGCATTAATTAAACATATTTTATCAATATAGTGACAACAAAATTTTGTACAATATAATGATGGTAATTAATAGTGTTATAATGATATTAATGTCATGTACCATGTTGATTTTCATGTGGTAAATGTATATCATATTTCGTCTACAATATAGCAAAATATACTTCAAAATTTATGATAACTCGGTTTATATACAAAACACAATAGATAAAGTTGCAAACACCATTAAAGGATAAGCAGTTACATATATCATATTGACAACAAAATATTGTAATGTAAAGATTCTGATAACATTAAGATTCTCTACGTTTTATATCACCTAAGTTAAAATTATTGAGAATTATATGTCTGGAGATTTCTCAATTGTGTAGATGCATTTTGAAAAAAATTGTGTGGATCGAGAATATGCAAAGAGATCAATATCTACACGGCATTGACAAATTGTGTCATGACCGTGTATAACGTTGATTTATATGTTAAAATATAATATTTTGTTAAAAAATATATTAAGTATTTAAACACAGTTAACATATGTAAGGGGTATGCAGTTCAGGCTTTAAGGGTAGAGCAACAGACATGCCTCATCATTTTAATTCTAAAAATATAAAATAAAATGATACATTCATTTGGAGATGGCCACAAAAATAGAAAATACTCACAACGAAACTTTGATAAAATGATAGAGCTAGCTAGTTTGTAGCATAAGTTAAGAAACTTTGATCAAATTAATGGGTAAAAGCTAGTTTGTATAATAAGTTTTTTTTTTTTTAACCCGAAATGGCATGAACCCTTAGGCCCCTCAATAATCCGACTAATTCTTGAGAATTCGGAAGAGCACCTTCCCACCCAGATCGAATAAGTTAGTGCAGGGATAGCGAAAATTAGTCACAAAGAACATCTAATGGGACTCGAACCCCAGACCTTGGGCTTGCTAAACTCTAAAGTTCAGCGAGAAAACTGCTGACTTATCCGAAGTGAATTTGTATAATAAGTTGTGTTTGAATGCCCTTGTTTTGTTATATTGCCTTTTCCATTATCCTCAAATAGCCATCAACAAACATTCCTCCACAATATATTTTCACATATATATATATGGTCATATGCAAGGTGATGTATAAAAATCTATTCTGAATACCTTTCTTAAAAAAACACAAAAAAAATTCTAATCTGAATGTGTGACTTTTTTCATAAATAATATATATATATATATATATATATATATATTATTTGTTTGCTTTTCCTCACATGTGACACTAATGATATGCATTTTCATCACTCAAAAAACATACTCCCTTCGTCCCAATTTAAGTGTCGTCATTGGGTTGTGAGTCACAAATTTCAATGACGACACTTAAATTGAAACGAAGAGAATAATAGTTTCTAAAAATAGATCATCAAGTCAAACAAGACCGATCACGTGATTTAAAAGCCAATTGGTTGGCACCAGTTTATTCAATGCTTTTATTTTGAGAAATTAAGTGAACAAATTGCATGAGATTTGAAATTAATAGCAAATGTCATTCATAACCACTACTACGTTTTAGAGATCAATATATACATTTCAGCCTAAATGACAATAGTGAAAGCGATGTTGATAAACTACCAATCATATTTAATAAATGTTAACTTTAAACTTTAAATTTTAAATATGATTGGTACTCCTTTCGTCCCTTATTAGTTGTTCATATTTAGTTTTATAACTTTGAAACATGTAATTAATGTATTATTTTCATTTCAAATTATTAAGTTGTCTTTCAAACTTTAAATATATATAACATCAAGTTGTAAGAATTTTTTAAAAGTTAGAAGGGTAATTATGAAAAGATAGTATTTATTTTATTTGACATTTTAAAATGTACGTTTAATTTGGAAAAAAATGGACTACTGGGACAGTTGGAGTACTTTATTAAACTAAGAAAAATTAAAGGAAGGAGGTATTATTAGGTGGGTCCGGAGTCCGGACCACTTAGAGAAAGCCATGTATTAGTTTTGTTAATAAAAAGTTACACGACAGCCTTGGTTGACCATATCTTTCCAACAAGTCCGCAGCCGTCAACTTTTTCTCTCTCTTCTCTGCAACTTTTTCTCTCTCTCTCTAGAGATTGAAATCAATAGTGATACCTGCCACGTTTTGAAAAGAAAAAGTTAGGGTTAATTACGACAATACACCTTGGGGTTGACACAATGCTGGGTATACATATAAGTTAAACCATTTTTGAAGGATTGATAAAGTTAATAAAGACAATTCAATATTCCTGACACATAACAAATTAATATTATTTTCTTTGATACATTTAATTACAAATTTATTCAATATAATTTTTTTTTATTGATCAAAATACCTTACTCATACGAGGACCAAAATACCCTACCCAAACCAACAGCCATCACACCCATCCCGACCTGTTCACACCCACTGCAACCATACCCACCACCGCAACCAGCAACCACCACCCACCACCGCAACAACCACCCACCAGTCGCCACCACCGTAACCCCTTTCTTTCTCTCTCTACACCCACCACTGTAACCTCTGCTACCACTATCAAAACCCATTAATTGAACCCATAAAAAATCCCAATTGAACCTACCATTACCATCGCCGCTACTGTTGGTTTCCGTCAATGACCCTTGAGATCGCATCCAACTTTGACGAGTCAGCATTGTGCACAGGCATCTCTACATCTTGGCTTTGGTAGAAGACGACAATGGTGACAATCTCTCATTGGGGGGAGTCCAACGACGAATTGTGGCAATGAAAAATCTCTATAATATTCTCCATCACCAATTCAACCGATTTGGGCTCGCCTGCATAATGGTCCATTGCCATCTCCGTCACCAATTTTCGATTTGACACACCATACTGCCGGTAATCGAACCCCTCAAAGCACTTCCAGTGAGGTTTATAGAGAGGGAATGGTGGCGGGTTTGACGAGTAAGCGGGTTTTGAAATTGTTTTGGGTTTGCACAAATATTTTTGGCATGGAAATTACAATTGATATGAGGATTACCATTTGAATTTTGTGGTCTTGAAACTAGATTTATTGGGTATTTGGTGGTTGTGAATTTCAATTCAGTGGCAGTGAGAAAAAGAGAAACATTCTGGTTTGTAATATTGCAAATACAGTCACACCCCCTCAGGTTTAACAAAAGGACACTCAAATAAAACTTATCTATTTTTTGAACAAAGACACTCTATGTTAAAAAATAGATAAAAATACCCCTTTACATGAAAAAATTGACCAAATTACCCTTTGACCGTTTATGAGACTTTTTTAACTTTACAATTTAATAAATTGGACCAATCTACCTTCATGAATAATTTATGTATAAAAAAAAGTGAAAAAAAAACTTTACATCGTTCACATTTTTTTTTTTTTTGGTTATTTACTTTATAAATGTCCCAACTTCTTAAAAATGTAGACGTCTAAAATGATTTTTTGATTTAATACATATATTTCAAATAAATTATATTTTGTTATTACTTCTTTTCTTTTTATTTTTTATTTTTAAATTAAGATGCTTAATTCTTTCATCTAAAAAAAATTAAACCAATCTTTTTTCCTTAAAAATAAAAAATATAGTACCAGTATAACTTTATGCATCTTAAATTATATATAAAATATTATGCATTTCCCAACATAAAAGAAAATAGGTACCAGTATAACTTTATGCATGTCTTTTCCCCTTTATTTTATTATTATTTTTTTTCCTTTTTATGTTGGAAAATGCATAATATTTTATATATAATTTAAAATGTATTAAGTTATACTGGTACCATATTTTTTATTTTTAAGGAAAAGAGATTGATTTAATTTTTTTAAATGAAAGAATTAAGCATCTTAATTTAAAAATAAAAAAGAAAAAGAAAAGAAGTAATACCAAAATATAATTTATTTGAAATATATGTATTGGATCAAAAAATTATTTTAAACGTCTACATTTTTAAGAAGTTGGGACATTTATAAAGTAAATAACAAAAAAAAAAAAAAAAAAAAAAAGTGAACAATATAATTTTTTTTTTGTTACTTTTTTTTTTTTATGCATAAATTGTTCATGAGGGTAGATTGGTCCAATTTATTAAATTGTAAAGTAAAAAAAGTCTCCTAAACGGTCAAAGGGTAATTTGGTAAATTTCTCATGTAAAGGGGGGTGTCTTTGTCTATTTTTGAACATTCAGGTGGTGTCTTTGTCCATAAAACATGTAAGTTTCATCTGTGTTCTTTTGCCAAACCTCAGGGAGTATGGCTGTACTTCACCCTAGTTTTTATGATTAAACTTCATCATAACCCCACTTGGTCATTAAATTACTCACCATCGCGATTCTGCCAGAGAATGAAATCTCAAACAAGCCTCGACCATTCCCGGAGCTATAGTCCACCTTCCATGGCTATTTTGACATACTTTCTCTGCGACGGTGCTCCCCAATACTCAGTCTTCGATCTATGGTGAAGATGGGTCGTCTCACCCACGACGGCGAAACTGACAATGCAAGGAGCACCATCGGTATTGATTAATGGCTCTTTGGGTTTGATTGGGACCAATACGTGATGTCAATCTACGGCGATGGTAGGCGATGACAGGTGGTGGTAGTGGTGGTGACCACGGGTGGTAGTGGCGGCGATGCCGCTGCTCTCTTTTTCCCTCTGCTCTTCCATACATATATATACTAGAAAAATGAACGTGCATTGCGCGTGAGGAGAAATGCTTGTGAATATTTTAATTTTGTTTTTCAAATAGTGCATACACACACACACACACACACACACATATATATATTCTACTTTTCCTTTCTAAAAATTGTTTTAGTAATATAACTTTAAACTAAAACAAATACTAAAAGTTACAGTAATGTTTTCTTTGATCATGTCAACATATTTGAAAAAAAAAAAAAAAAAAAAAAAAAAGGAGGTACGTCAACATATGTAAGTTTACTTTTACTAACCATGTATCTAAAAAGGCCGAACTTATAAAATTGTAATAAATTTTTAAATAAAAGGTGTCTGAAATAAATAAAAAACACGATAAGACTTTTCAAGAAATTTGTATTAGTATATAACTTTTCTAAAATATGTTTGAAAAAGGATAATAATAAAATTTCAAATATTTTTTAAAATAAATTTCTTTTAGTGTTTTCAATCTAACGGTAATAAAATTCAAAAGATTTTTTTTTTTCTTTAACAGATTTGAATGTATGTTGTTTTTCATTGAAAAGTTACATGTTAATGTTTTCATAAACCACAGGACATTACAACAAGGCTTTGAATCTAATTAGCTATAGCTTTTTAATCCCTCTCTGTATACCTCCTATGTTTTTTTCTTTCCAAAGATTCTTCTCTATACAAATTTTTTTTCCCAGTAAAAGAGTTGAATGAAATATTTTTTTATAGTTTTATGACTGTAGGTTTGTATAGTGGTAAAATTTAAAATAGTGGGCTTAATTGAATTTAGGAGTTTCTGAGAAAGAAAAAAAAAAATTGATGGATGCTCTGAGATGGAAAATGGTAACTTATATAGATGAGTTTGAACACAATCAATGAATGATGTTATGCTGAAATACAACAATGGTGTTGAATAATTATACTCACATAAGGACTCCTACATATCACCGATAGCTTGTGCCAACTCCGAATTAATGGTAGAAATTGCTCTAGGCGATGTCCTTTTGTGTGTTTAGATCTGGGTTTTCTAATGACAAACATATTCTGAAAATTTGTTTCTATCATGTTTATTCTGTCATATTTTATTTCATAGGTGCTTTATTGTTTCTGTTTTGGAACTCTGTTCCATTTAGTTGTTTAATTTGACTTAAATTTTGAATAGAACAATATTTGTTTTGGAGTAAATTACTTTTAAGGTAATTTTGAATTTTATGTCTCTAATTTTATTAATTAATGTTAGGGATAGGAATATGTTGAAAAATAGTAGAAAGTCACGTCTGTTAAAACTGTTTTCATTTTGAATAAATAATAATAATAATAATACTCATTTTAAATTTTTGTTACGGTTGAATTAAAAATAGTAAAAAGTCAGAAAGGCATGGAACTATGTGAATCATTCACTATTAACTCACTAAGTAACATCAATATCAATTTCATATCCCCTTTTGAAAGGAAAGCCTTGCCAAGCTTACGTTATAAGAACTGGCACGAAATTGATCCATATAGATTTTACATCCCAACCATAGAGAGAAAACCTTCTCCACTCTCGCCGTTCTAATTGCTTGTCCTCTCTAAACATATTCAATCATCATCTTGTTTATCTCTTCCTAAGTAGGCAAGCACTGTCCTAACTTTCTAACTTATCTGTAGAGCTTTGATATATCAAAAAAGTGATGTCTCTTATAATCAAGGTTAAATGAGTTCTAACCAAAGGATATAACTTTTACAATTATATTATAACTGGTGTTTTAGTTTCACTAAATCACACATATAGAAGACACGACATTTCAAGTATTGTATTAAAGGGTTAAAAATTTTAAACCAAAATTTTAAGACTCGGACTGAAAAATAATACATACTTGATAGATGCCGTGGATGATTACCGTCATAGTTTTGACACGATATTCTAATTTTTGCATCCAAAATAATTATTATTATTTTTTTAATTCTAAAGAAAAAATGTAAAAAGACTTGGATGTTAATTTTGCCCGATCTATGCAAAACAAGAAACAATGTTGAAAAATAATAGAACTATTACCTCTCAATGGTGCAACCTAAAACAGATGTAATCATAAGCTAAAAGTAAAAGCAAAAGTTGTATGGCTTTTTTTTTATCAAAAAGGTTAGAAATTGGTTGGTATAATATTCAAATTAAAACTTACCTTCAAAAAATGAACAGGTGTTGATTAAATTTGATCAAATTTGTACCGAAATTTAAATTGAAACATACCTTCAATAAAAATAAAGCTTGAGTCATGCACTTCAATCAAATACGAATTTTCTTGGAAATGTTTGAAGTTGCAATAGAACATAGAAGATATTTTTTGTTAACAATTTATAGAAAAGAGCCAGAGAGATAGAATGACAGAGAGAACTTTGAATGTCAACCGCCCTTTATATAATCTTGAACCGATGTGTGTGTTTAGACATCAAAATCCAGCCGAATAGATGTAAAAAAAAAAAAAAAATGTGTTGCGTCGATTTTATGTTTAATTGAGAGAAACTCCTTTTAAGACAAGAACTCTTTGCAAAAAAAAGAGAAAGGAAAGTAAAATATGGAAAAAGAAAAGTGACGTTAATAAAGAGAAATATTGTAACTCTTTGAAAACGATAACGTCGGTATAATATTTTTGTAAATTAAAGATATTATTTAAAAATGTATATAAAAAATCAAAATTGAATACACTTTTATAGAGTATATATATATATATAGTATATATATATATATATATATATAAGGGCAAATTTGACTTTTCATGAGTTCATATTGAAGGGCAATTTTGTATTTTCTAACATTTTAAGGACTTGTTTGGATCAAAATTATCACAGAGGTGTTTTTGTCCAAAAAGTAGTTAAGTTGTATATAACTATCAATATATCAAACCTTAGGGGGTAGCATTATAATTAACCCAAAAAGTTAACTATGGGTGATGTGTATTTTTATTGTAATATAAATAACACATGACTTTCTATAATTCATTCGGATCACATTTGAGGTGGTGGGTACCAACCACCTAATAATTTTTCAAAGGAGATACAAATCTTTTAAAAATTGTTGGAATGTTATACAAATATTAATATGTACAATAACAAGAAAATGAAAAAAAATTATTTTGTAATACTCAATAAGAATTTGACTAGTAATATTTGATAGGAAAATAATTCTTGCACCGAATAGTTACAGGAAATTGTTAGACTTACTCTTTAAATTGGTCATTTATGCAAGAAATAAGGAAGTGGAGCTCTCCACTTAGTTGTATTTGATATAAATAGCGAATTAAAAATTTTTCGGTTAGCTCCACTTAGTTATATTTTGTATAGATAGCGAATTAAAAATTATTCCGTTAGGCAATTCAGTACAAGTATTCGGTGTGAGTATTACTACTCTATCCCGTAATGCGAAATGATTGAGAGTTCAATAGTTAGACATTTTCTACTAATTTTATGTGAGTAACTATTAATATCATTATGACATCTTGAATATTAATGATATCAATTCTCACTTACATAAATTAGTTAAATTTAGTCCAACTTTTAAACCAAATCGTTATCCTTTTAGAATTTTACTCAATTACCTACAAAATTAAGTGAATTGAGTAATATGAAATGAATGAAGCATCTGATTCCTGTGTCACGCCCAACTCACCTAATCATGTAAAAAGTCATCTCATTAATACATGATAGGGTTAGAATATCTATATTTGCATGTTTGTAGGATACATTTCTTGCTATTAGTTGTCATTTTGTAGAAAAGCACCACCAATGTTGGCAACCTTTCCTGAGTTTCAAGATTTAAATTGGTAGTATTTTATTGTACCGAAAGATTTCCCAAAATAAAATAATTTATTATTATTTGTAAATAGCAAAACGACAAGGAAGAAGAGCATAATGGGAGGTTACTGGCTAAAAAGCTTCCATTAAGTTTTGGTTTCTTTCCATTAAATCACCTGCTTAACTACTTTTTAAGCTCCAAAAAAAACAAATTCAGACAGGAATCAGATGAATGGCTTCCTAAAAGTGGATATCTGATTTCAGTTTCTGCTTATTATAGAGAGAGAAAGATGTCTGACCTAGAGTTTCTTCTATTTCTTCTTCTATCAATCTTCTCTTTGCTTCTCATCTTCAATCTCATCAACAAAAAGCAAAACAATACTCTCAATCTTCCACCAGGCAACATGGGCTGGCCTTTTATTGGTGAAACCATCGGCTATCTCAAGCCATACACAGCTACTTCAATAGGTGAATTCATGGAGCAACACATATCAAGGTAACTCTTTTCTATATATATATGTACATATATGGTGTGACACACAGAGTGAAATGGAAACATAAGATTCATATAGCCGACTCCAAATAGTTGGAGAAAAACTTGTTCTTGTTGTATTCCACAAGAGCACCAAAACTAATTGAACTTTGAATTAATATGCAGGTTTGGGAAGATTTACAAGTCCAAGTTGTTTGGCGAGCCAACGATAGTCTCGGCAGATGCTGGACTCAATAAATTCATATTACAAAATGAAGGGAAGTTGTTTGAATGCAGCTATCCAAGAAGTATAGGTGGGATACTAGGAAAATGGTCTATGTTGGTTCTAGTTGGTGACATGCATAGAGACATGAGGCTTATCTCTCTCAACTTCTTGAGCAACACTAGGCTCAAGACTCATCTATTACCAGATGTAGAGAAGCATACCTTGTTGGTACTAAGCTCTTGGAAGGAGAATATCACATTTTGTGCTCAAGATGAAGCCAAGAAGGTATGTATATATATTTCCAAACATATATAGTTTCATACCTAGAATATATATATGTGAAACATATATATACTGTATATATAATATGTGTGTACTGATTTGAGAAGTATATTTTTGTAGTTTACTTTTGATTTGATGGCAAAACAAATCATGAGCTTGGATCCAGGAAAGCCTGAGACTGAGAAGCTGAAGAAAGAGTATGTTACTTTCATGAAAGGAGTGGTATCTGCTCCTTTGAACTTGCCTGGAACTGCATACAGAAAGGCCTTACAGGTGACACAAATATATATATATATATATATATATATATATATATATATATATATATATATATATGAAGGAATTAACTAAAGTTAGTATATGATTATGATTTATATAGTTTTATTTATTTTTGGTTTTTGGATTGACAGTCTCGATCGATCATTCTGAAATTTATTGAGTGTAAAATGGAAGAAAGAAGTCAGAAAATGAGAGAGAGGAGTGAGAATTTGGAGGAAAATGATCTTCTTGGATGGGTGTTGAAGAATTCGGACCTTTTTAAAGAGCAAATTCTTGACTTAGTACTAAGCCTGCTCTTTGCTGGCCATGAAACTTCATCAGTTTCCATAGCTTTAGCTATCTACTTCTTGCAAGATTGTCCAAGTGCTGTTCAACAATTGAGAGTAAGCATCGATCACAGAGTATATGTCGATATATATATATATATATATATCTACACTCTTTTTGCTTGTATAAATAGTCCCAGCATTGATATATTACTGTTACATATGTCCATTGAAATTCAGGAAGAACACATTGAAATAGCCAGAGCCAAGAAACAATCAGGAGATACAGAACTGAATTGGGATGATTACAAAAAGATGGAATTTACCCAATGTGTAAGCTCGCTTAATCATCTATAAATTAACTAAAATTGTGACATATATATATATATATATATATATATGACTATTTTTTAACTTAGATTAGTACAGTACGTTTTTTCAATTGATTGCTAATTTTGTACTATATATATATATGTTTGCGAAGGTTATAAGTGAGACGCTGAGGCTTGGTAATGTGGTGAGGTTTCTTCACAGAAAGGCTGTCAAAGATGTTCGGTACAAAGGTATATGGTTGACTGATAGTAGAGTAAATATGAGTAGGACGGCCGGGAATTCGCCGGAATCTGACCCACCTCCAATTAAAAATATATTTTTTTGTGTGAAGGGTATGACATTCCATGTGGGTGGAAAGTGCTTCCAGTGATTGCAGCCGTGCATTTGGATTCTTCACTTTTTGACCAACCTCAACACTTCAATCCGTGGAGATGGCAGGTCTGTCTATTATTAAGCTTCACATATATGCCTTTAATTCATTTGTCTTTTTCTTTCCATTATTACAGTATTTCATTTTAATATTTCACATTTTACTATATAAAATTAATTTTGGTCCAAATGGTGTCATTTTAATGTATCCATATGGAGTGTAGGTATTGAGTCCATCTCACTAGCTTCTTCATTGTAAATGAATGTTATACCAAAAAGTTTTGTATTCTAACAACAATCTAAATACACATAACACACTATAAAATTTGGTATGATAGAGGTTTTAAATCTAAGTAATAAAAACGGAATGCCAACTAAAATTCTTCTTCGTTACTTCCTCTTTTTAATTTCCTTGTAATTATTGGTTTTCATTACATTGCAAGTCAACATGGATAAACTATTTAGTCTTTAAGGTAGGCCATCTGTTGGTCCACCAAATGAACTGTCGTGATCCATGAACTGTCGTGCTAGATCACACTGTACGGACGAGACCCCCACTATGATGTGATGAACTTGTTGGGCACCTCTCTGTGCGTGTGTGGAAGAATTGGGGGCTCGAGATGATTACAGCCCATGTGACGGTGGGGTTGTCACGTGCACGAGTGCTTTGGTGGGTCAGACCAGAACTCTGAAGGACGGTCGTCCATGAAATTTCGAAATTAAAATTTTCATAAATTATGGAATTTTTTAAAACATAAAAAGATAAGGTGCTATGGTCACAAATGGCTATCCGGTACAGTCAGCAGCCCATGCTACCAAAAAAAAAACAAACAAAATCTCTCAAGGCAGCGTAGTAAAAATGCCATTTCCAATCTCAAAATATTTAAAATTTCATTTTCAGCTGTTACAAACTACGAAGATTTTAATTGTCTAGCTCTAATATATAATGTAATTAATTTTAAATTTGATTCGATCCAAACAACCTAGTTTAAATCTTAATATTTGTCCAGGTTATATAATTTATTTTTTAATTAAAGTTTGACCTCTCCGTTAGAGATTTGAAAATTTTGTACGTCAGTACCTAACAAAAAAACAACAAACACACCATGCGTGTTCTTATGCTAACCTTATTGATAGCTCTTTAGAGATTAAGAATGAAATATGTAACCTATGCAGAGGCGCGCGCGCACACACACATATATAATGAGTATAATTTAGTGAAAGTTATGTGGAGACAGATGGATTATTATCTCAAGTATGCAAGCTTCTCATGCACATAATCAGCTAGCATGCCAAAGCCATTTAGTCCTTCAATAGACAAAACTAGCACGTGACATGCCAAAACCATGAAGCCCATGCTTGAGAACACCTCTAGGCTTTAATATCTTTGATAGTAATTTGTTACTCTTCTTTTGCAGATCAATCATGGCTCTACTTCTACTCGCTCAAACATGACAGCAAGTACTAGCTTCATGCCATTCGGAGGAGGACCGCGACTCTGCGCCGGATCTGAATTGGCCAAATTAGAGATGGCTGTATTCATCCACCATTTAGTCCTCAACTACCACTGGGAGTTAGCCGTTGCTGATCAAGCTTTTGCCTTTCCATTTGTGGACTTTCCAAAAGGCCTCCCCATTAGAGTCCAACGCCGCACTTTCATGTGAAAGCAACACTCTACCACAACTTAAAAATGGACCTCAATATTTAAACAAGCTTATTTGACAGTTTAAGACAGGTTTCATGGATTTTCAAACAGTCTAGTGTAAATTGTTTTGACCGTATCTACTTATATATTCATTAAGGTTGGAAGAGACGAGACAAGATACTAAATATTTTGGTACATATCCGGAGTAGTCATTTCATATAAATTTTATTTCTCCTCTGAAACTTATTTGTATGTTTTTTATTTGTATCACTGTAAACCTTTTGTTTTTGTAATTTAATTTGATTTGATGAGTTTGTTGTAATTTGAATGAGTGAATTAGAAATTTCAATCAGTATTCATTATAATGGAGACTAGTGTTTATTGGACATTCCATAACCCTAATCGCATCAATGATATATATTTTTTTCAATTGTACATCCTCGATCTCCACTTCACTGACCATTGCGATGTCTAACATTCATTTTATTTGTCATGCCACCAAATATTGGTCAAAGAAAATAAACACTAGTCACTCACTGTATTCTTGGTGCAGACAGTGATTGGGTGATTTTATCAGATATCTTTTTGGTGTGAAGGTAACAAAGCTGCTGTTCATTTGGGTTAAGAGACCCCTTCTTCTTTGACAATAGGAATCTATGGACCACCTTTTCCATCTCAAAATAGAGGATCCTTAGGACCCTCTACTAACTAGCCAATACACACTTTCATCAAGTTGAAAACCCCTTCTCTAACAATTACATTCACTTGCCACTGTATTCTGTCCAATTGCCCAATTTTGAGGAATAGATTTCAAAAATAACAAGCGGCAACGAATCAAAGAATGGGAAAACAATTTGAAAATCAGCCTTTGTTATGTTCCCTTTCCCTTACCCCGCAATCCGTAGAGGCTACTCTAAATCAGCATTTACAAATATGAAAGGCTCCAGAATTCTGGCATTGTCACAGCAGAGCATGAAAATAACTCTTTAACGTATGTGTTAAGTTCTGATTTCCCGATGTTTGACACAGTAGCAGGCTATGACTTGAACTTCTGATATGAAAAGGATGGGTAAGAAAGCCAACAACGGAGTAGATACCCCTACATCATTGGGACAAAAGAGAGTGACTCAAGTTTGAGGCCCTCCTGGCCAAACTATCCGCTTAGTGTTTTAAAGGCTGAGGCTTGCCTTTGAGCTAAAAATGGCTATATGCTATGACCAGTCATTTGCTATGATTTTGCATAAGCCTAATCGCGCATTAATGATATTTTTTTTTTCTTCCCTCAGTCCTATACTAAATGTTCAGTTTAGAAATTAAATTTTAAAAGGTGATATGACATTAATGCATTGTCCCCTTTTAAAATTGCTAATTTGTTATTAGTGTTGTTATGTACAGTTACAAGTTTGAAATTTTTTAAAAATATAAACGATAATGATATTAATTTCGAACGTCTAAAAATAAAATAATGAACAACTAATACAAGGCAAAATGATACATTCTCTCTTAGGATTGCACTGTTGGTAATTCCACAAATTAATGATGTCGTCAACTATTTATAGGGCATCCTACTACACTTTTCATACTCTACAAAAATTAATCACAGCATCACCTATTTAGAATCATCCTATTTCATTATTGGTGGATCCACAAATTAACAAGGGCCATCACCTATTTATAGGAATCGCCTCCCTAATTATTAACTGGTAGAATACAATGGATAATTAAGATCTACCGTTTAAATTTTTTTATCTAAATATCTAGTCTATAAAATTTTCTACACTTCTAGAATACTCGTACACTTCCAAATCAGTACTCCAATATTTTATAATCGTCTAACTTTCTATACAATACTCTACAATCTTTTCACAAATGTCAAAACTCTCGAAATCAACTTTACTCATCGTGTAAAGTGCTCCTCTTGCGTGTCCACTGCATTACATAACCTCCTTACAAATAATTAGGATTTGTTCTAGATGCCATTCAAACCTTATTTTATTTTATTTTTAACATGATGCCATTCAAACTTGGTGCACCCATTTTAGACATCATTGTACTGATACATGGTAAGTAAATCCTGGCCGTTGGCATTTAGGAAAATTCTCATTAGTTTTAGCATTTAAGTCAAATTCTATTAAATTAACGGTAAACTATTTACTGTTTCTCAATTTGAGATGAAATAATGTATAATTTACCTTGTTCTTCGTATAATTTTTTTTTTAAAAATTATAAAACTAATATTATTTTAAAATTTTGATAATAAAATTCCAACATGTTTTAGAAAATTCCTACACTTTTAAAAAGTGATCACATTACCCCCAATATCTGTATCCGACCAATTAACTGATCTATGAAATGACAAATTTAACCTTACTAAAATATAAAATTAAAAATTAAAAATTATTTATTTAATTTACAAAGATACCCTTTAATATTCTTCTTACCCTCTCTCTAAAACTCTCACCCCTCTCTCTCAAACATAATTTTTGTAATTTTAAATGGTATTTTTATAATTTAAAAAAATGATTTTTAGTTTTTAATTTAAAATTAAAATGTAAGGTTAAATTTGTCATTTTATAGTCCGATTAACGGGTCTTATAGGGATATTAAGGCAATGTGATCACTTTTTAAAGTGTATGAATTTTCTAAAACAAATTTAAATTTTATGATTAAAATTTGAAAGTAATGAAATTTTATGATTTTGAGATTTATTTATTTATTTTTTTTTTCAAGGATGCATTCAAATATGGTTTAGAGGGGCTAAATTGTTTATATAAATCCAGTGGGCCGGAATCAACAGCCTGTCCAGTCTTGTGATGGTCAGAAAATTGAAAGGCCAACTACCCAAGTTCAATGCACTTAATAGATAGAATCAGAATGTTCCGTCTCTCTCTCTCTGTGGTCACCACCATGTTAGGTTTTCTTTCACTTTCCATTGTGCATGCTTTGGGATGTTCTTCATGGGTTTCTTTTGATATCAGATGTTGACCGACCATGCCCTAACTGCACTCTCTACGTGGTCTGTGGAGCTGCACGTTGTGGATTTAAATGCAAGGATATATCTATCTAATAAAACTCTGACAGGAACTTGAGAGAGATTGGGAGTCATCAACACAAGCTCATTTTGCAGCCCTAAACCCTAAACCCTACGACCTATCTATTTATGTCCAACTAATTTGTGTTATAAATTGCCGACACATATGAGAGACACAAATTGGCATTTTGTGCTATAGATGATTTGTATGTGTGCATGAGTGACCTCTTTACATAGTGATATATTTCTTCTCCTTCCAAACCCGAAATTTAGAGGGTTATATTTTCTCCAAAAGTATTGTAAGAGTTGTTTGTCAAAACAATAAAAATAAAAAATAAAAACTGCTTTTAAATTTATAGGGCTTTCAAATCCATTTGCGCGCATAATTACAAACTCCTGAAGCCTTTAATATATATATATATATATATAAATAATAATAATAATAATAAATAAAAACTCCTGAAGCCTTTAAAGGCTAGGTCTCGTTTTTGGAGGACCAGGATGATATAGGCCTCAAAAGATTGGTGTATATTTGCAGACTGGCTGTGTTGTTGTTCTGGATATGTGTTCTTTAATCTAACTGGGCCTTTGACACCTTGTGTCGCCACTCTAGTCACTGATCAGCCCAAGAGGAGCTTAAATAATAATAATAAACTCTATAATACAGCTTTTTAATCCTATTATTTTTAAGAGTGACATTAGTGTTATTTAAAGAGTTTTTTTAAAAAAAATAAATAAATAATAAACAGGCACTTAGGTTGTTCAATGTTTTTTGCACTTTAGATTAGAAACTATTGTTGTTTTGAATCTTTTGATCTTGACAGTTAAGTTTAATTAAAATCGTAATTTGATTCGACATCCTCAAAGAATTGAAAGGTCTCAACGACGCTTGTCAGTAATATAGTCTGACTTGAATCGGACACAAATGAAATGTTATTATACTACTATGATTTTGACTCAATTCTACTAGTAGGCTCAGACCCATGACCACATGGCTTGAACTCACTGAACCTGGGCTCAAGATGTGTGTAGCATGAAGGGGGAAGAAGATATATCTCAATCTAAACCATTAGACTGGGACACAAATAAAAATGTTATTTTACTACTAATATGATTTAAACTCAATCTAAACCATTAGACTCGGACCTGTGATCACATGGTTTGAACCCAATGAGCCTGGGCTCAAGATGGTGGAAGGGAGAAGACTTGTTATTATATTATTAATATGATTTGGACTATATCCAAACCATTGGGCTCCGACCCATGACCACATGGCTTGAATCCACTGAAATTGGACTCTACATGACTGAAGGGAGAAGAAAATATATCTGACTTGGACCTATGAGCGAGCACATGGCAAATTTGGACTCAATATGACAGAAAAGATACAGAATACATATCCGAAATGTAACTAATTCGCCTATTTTTAACACCGTGACGTGGAATGATTTTTCATGAGTATAATTAGTAAAATATGACACTGAAAAAGTTAAATACATGAGTATAATTTGATTTTTTTTTTAAATACGTTATAAAAATTTAAAAAAAGTAAAAATACGAATATGACTATATATACTTATATAATACATTGAATGGAGTAAAAATTCGGACCAAAAAATACACTATACACATTTTAATATTTTCTTATATAACATATGCTTTGTAATAAAAATTATAAATAAAAATCTATGATTCTCCAAAATTACAAACTTACAGTGTTGTACAGTGTATATATATATATATATATATATATATATATATTAGTAAAAGGAACGTGTCATGTATGTGATGAATGTTTTGTAACTGATATAATTTATATTTTCATATATTTTTATTTTGTATTAGAGTTTTAATAAATATTTTATTTGAATTTTATTAGGTAATAATTTTTATATTTTATTTCAATTTTATTTGGTAATAATTTTTAGAGTTTCTATAATTTGAAATGTATTTTGTGTTAGAGTTTTAATAAATATTTTATTTGAATTTTATTATGTAATAATTTTTATATTTTATTTGTATTTTATTAGGTAATAATTTTTAGAGTTTTGAAATATATTTCGTGTTAGAGTTTTAATAAATATTTTATTTGAATTTTATTAGGTAATAATTTTTAGAGTTTTTATAATTTGAAATATATTTGTGTAGCAAGGCAAAAAGAGACTTATATATAGAGAGAGAATAGATTTTTTTAGAAACAACAAATAGATAAAATAGGTAATTTGAATATTATTAGGTAATAATTTTTAGAGTTTTATAGAAACACTTTTTTTTTTAAAGTTTCTATAATTTGAAATATATTTCGTGTTAGAATTTTAATCGATATTTTATTTGAATTTTATTAGGTATTAAGTTTTAGAATTTCTATAAACTACCCTCCATTATTTTAATGACATGTTTGCCCTTATAATGTTACACTTTTATACCCCTTGCATGTAGGGATGGCAACGGGGCGGGTTTGGAGCGGGTTTCTCTAAATCCCGCCCCGCTCCTTTTAATTTTTGTCAAGTCAATGCCCGCCCCGAGACCCGCGACGGGTTGGATTTTCATATCCAACCTCACCCCGTTAGGAAATACTGTGCCCCCGTGCCCGCCCCACTAACAAATTTTTTTCTCCCACTTTTTAGAACTTAAACTCCTGCTATTTAAATGTGCAAAGCCTAGGAATGACACAACATAAATAAAATTATGTATCCTAATATAATAAAAAAAAAAATAACATGCACATAACATAATTCAGAGAACATAATAAACAAAAATAAAAGTTTAATACAACCAAATCACAAGAAGTTCTAAACTCCAATTTCCACCATAACCAAAACAAAAGCAAATTTAATACCAAGTTTACATCCCAAATTAGGATTATAAGAGATAGGTAATTGGGTAAGCCGCTAAAATAACTTATTAATATATATATATATATATTAAATATAGTTATATGCGGGGCGGGGCGGGGCCCCTAGGATATGTATATTGAACCCTTACACGCCCCGTGACCTTCGACGGGTACAAAATTTGTATCTATGTCCGCCCCAACGGTATAACAAGTGTTCCCATATCCGTTATTAACGGGGCGAGACGGGGCGGGGAGGTAAAAATTGACATCCCTACTTGCATGCTTTACACTTCTCTAACCTTCAAAGACCATCATTGTTCTCAGTTCCGGCGACCATCACTAATCCAGTTCCGGCAAGAGCTTGTTGGATTCTAAAGCTCAACCTTCACCCTGGAAATTGCCAAGCTCAACCTTCACTCTGGAATTTGCCGACTTGTAATACCCCTAATTTTAAAATGATAGTCCTGGTATTTTAATTAATTATTTAATTTCATTTTTATTAGTTTAATTGTTTAATTGCTTATTTGTTTGAATTAATTGAATTAATTATTATTATTTGACTTATTTGAATTATATGAATTAATTGTTATTATTTGAATTACTTGAATTAATTGATTAAATTGTTATTATTTGAATTACTTGAATTAATTGATTAAATTTTTTTCTTTTATTATTATTTGTTTTTAATTGAATTATTGTAATTGTTTAATTATTTAAATAAGTTAATTGGATTTAATTAGGATTGTATTATTCTGTTATATTTCACGTTATGGACGACTAGAATTTAACTTAGGATTTTCAATTTCTAATTCTAAGTGGACTAGGGTTTTCAGAGACGCCTATATATATATATATATATATATATATATATATATATATATATATATGATGTTTTTTTAGGGTTTACGACATAAACCATGAACAGAGAGTATTGAGAGACAGAGAGGGAAGTTTGAGAGATAGACAGAGAGGTTCAAGGAGGACGGGGTGGAGTGCTTCCGGGTTGAACCAAGAGCATCAGAGGAGTGGAACGGCATTCTAGGAAGTGGTCGGAAAACTTAGAGATAGAGGTTTAAGATTTCTAAACTGAAATCAGAAGCAAGTCTTATTCTAACTCTTTCCCCTAAACCTGTATTTTGTGCATGCCTAGGTAGACTCCAGGGGTTTAATTAATGTTAAAACAAGTCGTTTATGCATATTTAAATTATATTTAATGTTGTTGAATTAAACTGGGTTGCAAGTTCTTACAGTTTTGTTAACTGATGCATGTTTTGTTTGAGTTTAAGTTTAATTTAATTGGTGACATTGATGCATGTCGATGCTTTATAACTGTTCTGGGACATTGATTAAACATTAGAAAAAGTGTTTAAAAGAATTACAGGGGCCTGGGTATCGCTGAAGGCGTGGAAGACGAAACAGAAATTGCAGAAAGGCTTCAGAGAGTGAGAGAGAGGGCTCCCAAAAGGAGGGAGCAAGCTCCCTCATCAATGGAACCGGCTCTAAGAGGTGTGGAGCCGGCTCCTAGCTGCATAGAGTAGGCTCCCTAAGTTAGAGAGCCGGCTTCCATGCAAAGGAGCAGGTTCTCAACTTGTGAGAGCCTGCTCTCGCCCAAAAGTGCATACCGTTGGTTTTAAGGCGTTGTTTGGATTGTGCAGGGTGTTTCAAATTCGTTTAAACTATTTTAACTGATGTATATGATTCCCATAGACCTGTGAAATATAGGGAAATAATAATTCATAAATGGATTAGGGGTCGGACACTGTAAAATTAGGAAAAAATCCTACATGTTGCACTTTGATTGTTAATCAGCTTATGTGATACCCTCAGATCCGAGATACGGGTTGATCAGGCCCAGGCCCAAATCCGAGGGAAATATCAAATAATTAATATTTTAAAACGAACACGAAATACAAAACGAAATAAGAAATAATTAACAGCTAGAAGAAACTAAAAATAAAATTCTTTAAAATTAAATACTTAAATCCTTCAAATAAAAACTAAATAATAGTACTCCAAATTCAAAACCTCCATGAGTACAACTTGGGAATCCATCTAGTGGACCCCTAAATAAAAATGTCAACATAACTAAAATAAAACTAAACTATATCATAAGGAGAAGTCCTACGTAATCCAATGAATGAGAATCTATGCTCAACCAGCACGATCAAACTCTAAGGCTGGAATCGTCCTGTACCTGAAAAGAATAAAGGAGTGGGTCAAGCCCACAAACAAGTTCTAATTTAACTGCAATCCATACAGTGACCCGATACGCAGATACACCCTAGATACCTCACAATATCTATGTAGTCCATACATATATATATATATCCACACTAAAGGGCATTCACTGAACTATAATAAGGGTCTCAATCTGAATAGAAGACAACATGCGAAAACGCACCCAAAAGTGGACATGAGTACCTAGACCTAACAGGATACACCTACCTACTATATCCAGCTACGCATCCACTGCATATACGCACCCTAACCAACGAACCTGAGACTCAAGCTTATCTCGTGGTACCATAATTATATATCTAAAGTTCGTCCGAATCCAGAGTATGTCATTCAATTATTCATTGAGGAGACATACAAAACACAGTCCAGATAGTCACTCAACTTATACAGCTGATATGACTTGACCACAACCAACTAATCCAGGAAGTCACTTAACTTAGTCAGTTGATCTGACTTATACACAATTTAGGATTCAACAGTTTACAATCCATTCTATTAAGCCGATAGGTTAGGTCTTAGCATTTTAAAGCCAAACCGTCCTTAGTGTGCCACCGTCCCATACCGATACACACAATCGTCCATATCCATGTAAATTACAACATATAAATCATACTGAGTAATTTACAGTCCAAACTAGTATCCAAATAATTGTAGAGACGATAATTAATATTCTAGCAATTAAAATCCAAACAATAATCCAGGTAATTGCAGAAAAGATTTAATATTCCGACAATTAGCATCCAAAGCATGCATAGATCAAAACTAATAAATAAATGATCCTATCATGCATTTAAAACAAGTTTTATAAACATATTAAATCACATTAAAATGATGAAATTTAATTAAGCACTTAGTTTATCTTCCATTCGTTAACAACATAGAAATGCCTAAATTTTATACAGTTTATCCCATTCACTTAGAGGTCATCCTAAATCAATTTAAGATCATAATGACACCCAAAACCAACTTCCTAGTCCCTCTATGAAATTCCAGAACCATTGGAACAGTTCAATCCTCGCACAATTCAAAACAGTGCGTCAAAAACAACATCAGGAAGCAAATTTGAGAGAGAGCCTGCTCCAAGACTTTGGGAGCAGGCTCTAATCAGCCTGGAGCCAGCTCCAATGACCTTGGAGCCAGCTCTACATGTATGGGAACCAGCTCCCACTTCTATGGAGCCGGCTCTCATCTCCTTTGAGAGCCGTTTTCAACCTCTGCAACTTCTGCGACCTTCTGCTTCGTTTCTGGTCGCTCCCAACCTGTCTATTTGGTTTTAAACTATTCCTAAGGGTCCTAACTGTGTCTAGTATAATCCCCATGGTGTGTCTACAGCAGTTGAAATTAAATACAAAAGCTATAAGTTCTACAGACTAAGTATGCTTTAAGAATACAACTGAAATCAGACATGCGCGAATCATAATTTAACAGATTTCAACACACACACACACACACACACACACATATATATCATCAATATAGCATCTAATATACATGTAAAACTCAGTTAATGATTAATTAAACCCTAAAAACTATCTAGGTGCACAAAACACAAGCCAGAGGGAAGGAGGAAGAAAAGAATTTGCCTGTGATTTCAGTTTTGAAACCTCGGCGTCGTGTCCACTGTTCCGGTAACACTGAACTACTATCTATCCTCCTCTTACTTTTGTTTTTCCCTTCTCTTAGGTCCGACCTCGAAGCCTCAGTCGAATTCCTCACTGAACGTGCTCTGTTCTCTCAAAACCTCACTCTGTATCTTTCTGTTTTTACAGAACTAACTTCACATTTTTGTGCTATGAGTTATGATCACAAAACCCTAGGCTACAGCATAATGGTTGTATTTATAGGCATAACTCTAAAACCCTAATCCTTGTAATATTAGAGACAGAGCCCTAATGTAAACCTTAGTTGGCCCAATCGTGTAATCTAGATTATAATAAACGCGGCTACGTGAACATAACTTAAGTTTAATAACCTAACTTTACCATTACAAGAATTATATTAAAACAGTGAATTACAAATAACAATAAAAATATTACAATTAACAAGTAAAAAAAAAAAAAAATTTATAAATAAATTACCAATTGTCAATAATTCAAATAATTCACATGAAAAACAATTAAATCAATTTAATTCAAATATCATTTAATAAAAATGCAAATAATCATTTAAACAAACAAAATTAACAAATAAAATGCAATAAAAGAAAAATTAATATGCCGAAACTATCCTTTTAAAATTAGGGGTATTACAGCTTACACATTGGAACTTGGAGAATTGTTTATATGTGATTCAATATTGATTAATCATGTTTAAACAGGGTTATAAGTGTCATGGATTACTTGAAATTAACCATGCTTCTGTTGGAATAAATTGATATTCACCTTGCTATTTAACTGCATCAATTTATGGACAATTTGGAGGATGTAAATGCTTAAATTTATTTTAGCAGTTTACATTATTATAATATGATTTTTAGGTTCTATAATGAATGCCTGATATTGATATATATGTGTTAATTTATATTGATGCATATTTTGGAGAATGGTTGTAGAATATATAGTATTGTTTTATTAATTATGCTATTTGGAGGATTGTATGCACCGGTATGGGACGGTGGTATATTAGGGATGGATTAATTCAAATACTAAGTCCTACCTATTTTGGATTGAGATATGGATTAACCATAAAGGTTAAGTCCTACTCGTATTGGTGTCATGTCAATAAAATAATTGAATGACCTACTTTAGTTTCTGGATGGATTGTTATACATATATTAGGCCACTATACCAGATGGATGATATTTTGTAATAGGAGTATATGGATTTTATATATTTATGTTATGGTGCCATGGTATGAGTTTGAGTCTCAAGACCATGGTTAGGATGCGTATATCGTCTAGGATGGATAGCTGGACAGTAGTTGTTATTCCCTGGTAGGTCTAGGTACACACGACCACGTTATGTTCGATTTGCTTGGTATCTCTACTCAAGCTGAGACAGACCTATTGAACTAGTGAGCATCCTATAATGTGTACTTATACATATATGGACTACTCTAGATATTGTTGAGCTATTTAGGATGTATCTGCGTATCGGGTTTATGTATGTATCGTAATAGAATAGGACTTGCATGTGGGCCTAACCCACTCTCTTATTTTTCAGATGCTCGTCAGTTCCAGGGTTAAAGCTTAGTCGTGCAGAGCAGATACAAACACTCATTCATCCGACTACATAGGACTACTTTCCATGTTTGACTTTAGATTTTATTTCAGTTTTAGTTTGGGATATTATTAGGGATCCACAGGATGGATTCCCGAGTTGTTAATTAATGGAGAGTTTGGATTTTATTAATTGTAACTTTTGAGAATTTTATAATTATAATTCTTTTCAGCCTTTATTTATTTGTTTCTTATTTTTTCGATTTGTATTCTGTGTTCGTTTATATATAAATTGTTTGATATTCCCTCGGGTTTGGGCTTGATCAACCCATGTCTCGGATTCAAAGGGTATCACACGACTAAAACTTGTTGTGAAAGGAAGATGGTCCAGAGACCCATTGTTCCGAGCTCGACCACATGCCTCTCGCAGCGCCGAGGACGGAAGCCACGTTGTCTGAGCATGTCATTAGCATTATCGGTTGAGTTTTTCTTGTTCTCACTATGCTCTTTTCCGGTTATGTTTCTCTCACTGTGTTTTGGTATCAATGACCAATAATGGTGGTAATAATTAATTGTAAGCAAAATGTTTAATAAAATACACAGTTGAGAGAGAGTACAACAATGAACATGATAAATTAATTACTAAATCAATTTATTTTAGAAATCAAAATGGGTGTTTTTGTGATTGTTTATTTATATATAAATAGTTGATTAGAAGCACAACTGAACCAAGCGTCCCCGGACAGAAGCTGATTTGAATTTTATTAGGTAATAATTTTTAGAGTTTTATAGAAACTCTTTTTTTTTTTTAGACTTTCTATAATTTGAAATATATTTCGTGTTAGAGATTTAATAAATATTTTATTTGAATTTTACTATACTTGATTTTAGGCAAAAGGCCGAGAAAGGTTAGCCAAAAGGTCGAAAAATATGTGATTAATATTTCTTTAGGTCTATAGTTTTATAAGAGACTTTCATGTAATCATTTTTAACTCAAAACCGGTGTGGGACAAGAAAAATGAATTTTATTAGGTAATTTGTAATTTGAAATAAACTCTTTAAATTAATTTTTATGAATTTTCTTAGGTAATTTATAATTTGAATTGAACTCTTTAAATAATTTTTTTTTTTTAAAAAAAGAAAAACTATTTTTTTATATTAATAAATAAATACTGAAAGACTAAAACTCTTAAAAGCTGACCCAAAAAAATTTAGTGCTACACTTGATCTTAGCCTTTAAATTTAGTGTAAAAAACTCTTTAAATAATTTTTAGATAGTTTTTTATTTTATTTTATACTCTTTTTTTTTATATTAATAAATAAATATTGAAATATTGAAACGCCAAAAAAATTTAGTACTACACTTTATCTTAGCGAAAAGGCTGAGAAAGGAGTGATTAATATTTCTTTAGGTTTATAGTTTAGGTAATTTGTAATTTGAATTAAACTCTTTAAATAAATTTTATTAAGTAATTTGTAAATTGAATTAAAAAAAATTTAGTACTACATATGATTTTAGCCAAAAGGCCGAGAAAGGTATGATTAATATTTCTTTAGTTCTATAGTTTTGTAAAATGTTTCTATGCAATCCTTTTTAACTCAAAACCGATGTGAGATAAGAAAAATAAATTTTATTATGTAATTTGTAATTTGAATTAGACTTTTTAAATTAATTTTTATGAATTTTATTAGGTAATTTGTAATTTCAATTAAACTCTTTAAATAATTTTTTGGTAATTCTTTTTATATAAAAACTCTTTATCTATATTAATAAATAAATAGTAAAATTCTTAAAGGCCAACCCAAAAAAATTTAGTATTACACTTGATTTTAACCAAAAAGCCGAGAAAGGTTAGCCAAAAGACTGACCCAACAAAATTTAGTACTACACTTAATCTTAACCTTTAAATTTAGTACTACACTTAATCTTAGCCAAAAGTACTACACTTGATCTTAACCAAAAGGCCGAGAAAGGTGTGATAATATTTCTTTAATTCTATAGTTTTATATGAGGTTTCTATGCAATCCTTTTTAACTCAAAATCGATGTACGATAAGAAAAATAAATTTTATTAAGTAATTTGTATTTTGAATTAAACTATTTAAATTAATTTTTATGAATTTTATTAGGTAATTTGTAATTTGAATTAAACTTTTTAAATAATTTTTTGGCAATTTTTTATTATTTAAAAACTCTTTTTTTATATTATTAATACTAAAATTCTTCAAGGCCGACCCAAAAAAATTTAACACTACACTTGATCTTAACCAAAAAGCTGAGAAAGCTTAGCCAAAAGACCAACCCAACAAAATTTAGTACTACACTTGATCTTAGCTAAAAGGCTGATCAAAAAAATTTAATACTATACTTGATCTTAGCCGAAAGGCGGAGAAAGGTTAGCCAAAAAGCCGAAGAAGGTATAATTAATATTTCTTTAGGTTTATAGTTTTATAAGAGGATTCCATGTAATCCTTTTTAACTCAACACCAATGTGGGACAAGAAATATGAATTTTATTAGGTAATTTGTAATTTGAATTAAACTCTTTAAATTATTTTTTGTAAATTTTATTAGGTAATTTATAAATTGAATTAAACTCCTTAAAAAAAAATTTAGGTAATTTTTTTGTTTATAAAAACTCTTTTTTATATTAATAAATAAATATAAAAACTCTTTTTTATATTAATAAATAAATACTGAAAGACTGAAACTCTTTATAGTTTAGGTAATTTGTAATTTGAATTAAACTCTTTAAATAAATTTTTATAAATTTTATTAGGTAATTTGTAATTTGAATTAAAAAAGAATTAGTACTACAATTGACCTTAGCCAAAAGGACGAGAAAAGTTAACTAAAAGGCCGAGAAATATATGATTAATATTTCTTTAGATCTATAGTTTTATAAGAGGATTGCATGTAATCTTTTTTAACTCAAAACCGATGTGGGATAAGGAAAATAAATTTTATTAGGTAATTTATAATTTGAATTAAACTCTTTAAATTAATTTTTATAAATTTTATTAGATAATTTGTAATTTGAATTAAACACTTTAAATAATTTTTAGAGGCTTCCATGCAATCCTTTTAAACTCAAAACCGATGTGGGACAAGAAAATGAATTTTATTAGGTAATTTGTAATTTGAATTAAACTCTTTAAATTAATTTTTATGAATTTTATTAGGTAATTTGTAATTTAAATTAAAATCTTTAAATAATTTTTAGGTGATTTTTTTTTTAATAAAAACTCTTTTTTATATTAATAAATAAATACTGAAACTCTTAAAGGCCGACCCAACTAAATTTAGTACCGCACTTGATCTTAGCATTTAAATTTAGTATTATACTTAATCTTAGCCAAAAGGGCGAGAAATGTTAGCCAAAAAGCCGACTCAAAAACATTTAGTACTACATTTGATCTTAACTTTTAAATTTAGTATTACACTTGATCTTAGCCAAAAATGCTGAGAAAGGTTAGTTAAAAGGCCGATTCAAAAAAATTTAATACTACACTTGATCTTAGTCGAAAGGTCAAGAAAGGTTAGGCGAAAGGCCAAGAAAGATGTAATTAATATTTCTTTAGGTTTATAGTTTTATAAGAGGCTTCCATGTAATCATTTTTAACTTAAAACCAATGTGGAACAAGAAAAATAAATTTTTTTAGGTAAATTGTAATTTGAATTAAATTCTTTAAATTAATTTTTATAAATTTTATTAAGTAATTTGTAATTTGAATTAAACTCTTTAAATTAACTTTTAGGTAATTTTTTAGAGGCTTCTATGCAATTGTTTTTAACTCAAAACCGATGTGGGATAAGAAAATGAATTTTATTAGGTAATTTGTAATTTAAATTAAATTCTTTAAATTAATTTTTATGAATTTTATTAGGTAATTTATAATTTGAATTAAACTCTTTAAATAATTTTTAGTTGTTGTTTTTTTTTTTTTTTTAAATAAAAAAATAAATAATGAAATACTGAAACTCTAGAGTCAGTGGCATTGATTTAGTGTGTGGAGGTGACATCATAATGATGTCATTAAATATGATAATATAATCGTGAATTCATGATGTCATTTTTTTCGCATATAAATTTAGTCGGAGTTGAACTCTCTATCATTACACTATAGTTAATTACTAATAACTTGTTTCAAATTCAATTTATTAGGTTATTAAACAATCTACCGATATGCCAACCAGCATGGTCATACAAGCATTTCACAAGGGTACTAATCTCTTGCTTCTTATGGAGTAAGAAAATTCTTCCGCACTTTTTATAGTGATTTAATCTAATGGTCACATTCTAAACCCACCTATAGCTTTCCTTGTAATACAAAACCACTATCACTATATTTCTAGTTTTCAAATTTAATATTTACCAATACAATTAATTATAACAATAAAAGGTAAATACTAAAAAAACAAAAATAGAAATCTATTCACCTCTTGAAATCACGTCTCACTATTAATTGAAAAAAAATTTCTATAAAAAAAATTTATAAGTGTTAGAAAATTACATCCATGACTTGATACTAAAGTTGACATTGTATATTTGAGTGTAAAAAAGAAATTAAAAATTATACTATTAACATACAAAACAATGAAACGTCGACTAAAAAATAATAAAAAATTAAAAATAAAATCTACTTGATGAACTTAATGTAATCTGTGATTTGCACTACACTTCACTCATAAAAAAAATTAATAGATTACAATTTAAATTATTGTATACATCCCTAAATGCATGTTATTTAAAAATTAGAAATTCAATCTATTTTTCTCTAACTCTTTGTCACAAATTCTAACTAGATGTAAATATATTCCAATTACTCATCTGTCGTAATAAATCGCACAATATATTTTTTTTAGTTCTACTATAATAACAAAATTTTATTGACGTAATGAGGAGATTCACAACAAAACATGCTATAATTCTATGAAATTTAAGATTTCCTTTGTAAATTAGTTGTTTTTCTTAATATTTTCTTTAATACTGCTATTATTATACTATCATTATTTTTATTTTTTTTAGTACTTACCTTTTATTGTTATAATTAATTGTATGGGCAAATATTAAATTTGGAAACTAGAAATAATGATAGTGGTTTTATATTAATCTAATGGTCGCTATAGAATGTGCGGAAGAATTTTCTTACTCCATAGAGAGTAAGGGATTACTACTCTATTTCACAATTCACCTATTATGTGGTTCTTACGAGTAAATATTGATTGCGCCAGCCATACCAAGTTAAGTCATTGGTATGCCCGATCAATGATGTAACATTTAAAAAAAAAAAAAAAAAGTCCACCTACTTGTAAATTTAATAATAACAAAATAATATATTATATTTGATTGGATAAGTTCACTAATGACTTGACATGCCTAGCGCACCCACCATCTATTGGGCTGGAACGCCTAAGTGGACGAATGACATTCGATGGGTTAAAGATAGTGGTGGCAAATGGGCAGGTTAGGTTGAAAATGAGCGGGTCAATATGGGTCAAAACCCATATTTAATCTGTTCGGAATGGGTTAAAAATGGGCAGGGTCAACCCGTTATGATCCGTGAACCCATTAATTATTATTTTTTATTTTTAAAATTATTTTTAAATTATTTTTAAATTTAATTTTAAAAAAAAAATTATTTTTAAGGGGACTAACAACCATGATAGTTTTTATTTATTTTTAAAATTTTTAAAAATAAATAATCACTTTTAATTATTTTTTAATTTTTAGATTCTTGAACAGATGATAGTGGAACAAACAGTGATGAATACAACCAAGGAATATAAAACTTTGGCTGCAAACCAAAATGGATGGATAAAACTTTATATTTAAAACAGAAAATTTCAATTCATATGTGGCAGTGAAATAAATGAAGAGAGTGAAAACTAAAACCAGATGGTTAAATTAAAAAATCTACATACAGTGTTGGAGAAATACAACAACGTATTCAGAAATAATGAAGGATCAAGGTTCAGTTATATTTCTTTTATAAGATAGAATACACTGTTGCAACATGATTAGAAAAGTTTAATTTCCGAAAAGAAAAAAGAAAGAAAGAAAAGAAACATGACTGGAAAAGTAAAAATAATATGAACAAAAAGAAAAACAAAATGGAGAACAGGTGACCACATCCATAACCAACCCTGCTTGGCACAAATTATCGCAATAGCTCAAGACCACATGGTTTCAGTTTCCCCTTAAACTTCTTAATTTTTTTTTTAATTTATTATTTAATTTTAGTCAATTTATTTTTAAAATTTTTTAATTATTTTTTAATTTTTTCAGAAGGTTTTAATTTTTAAATTATTATTTATTTTTTTTTTTTTAGAAAAAATTTTTAGAGAGAGAAACTTAGAGAGAGAGGATTATGCGTGAGAGAATTTTAGAGAGAGAAATGAGTTAAATAGATTTGTGTTGTGTATTTATTATATGATAGGTAAAATATGGATTGAATATGGTTTCATCTATTTAATTCATTTTTACCCTCAAATTAAGTGGTTAAAAATTATTCAATTTATTTTAATTTTCAAATTAAATACGATTCATTCATCATCATTAAAAAAAATATAAATGAGTTGATAATTTCCGATTCATTTTACCATCCCTTTCATTAAAGAGGACAATTGTTGGGTTAGATTTGGAAGGTCTATCGTATAGGGCTAGGATTGGGACTGGAGGCGATAGGCTAAATCCAAACCCAATGGTAGCATGAAAAAAGGATTGCCCAAGTCTACGTTGGACTTGGATTCAACCTCCAACGACTGATATATATACATATATATATATATATATATATATATATAAAGACTGTTGGGACGTGTCGATCTGCAGGATACGTGTCAAGCAACGAGGACTAAACTTTTGGTTCGGAGCATGACCAGGATTAGCTCTATTTATCCGGACAAAGTTGCTGAGTATTAGAGTATAGCTCTATCAACAGACAACCCCATAAATCTCTCTCTCATCTATATATATATACAGGCAAGAAGAGACTTCCGTAGCTCAAGAATATGCTCAACGCCTTCAAATCGGTTAGAAGCCAAAAACTACCCACTTTGATCTCATCACCACCTTTTCCTTCTCAAATCGGTCGGAGAATTTCTGGTACTGTCAGTTTCCGACAGGCGGCAGCTAATCAACCGGAGAACCTTGACAATATGGCAGCTGAACAGACCAAGATTAACCCCAACTCCAAAACCGGGTTCGTTTTTATCATTGTTTCATATGTAATATTATTATAAATGTATCTGGATCTATATACACACATAAGTAGGTATATATTTGGAATTGATCGTTGTGTATATTGTATTGTATTGTATGTTGTCGGTGTGAGAAGGGACATGATGTCTGATTCATTTGGGGAGGGGTATTCGACGAGGTCAGATGAAGAAGGGTTTGGAGGAATTTACGGAAGCAGGAACCAGTCTCTTACTGAGGAGGATAAGAATACCATCCAACAGAATCAACCTGGTAAATTCCTAGCATTTTCGTACTTTTCTCTTGTGTTTTGTGTAACTGTGTGTTTTGTGTAATTGTGTGTGTTGTGTGTGTATATATATCCATTGTCCAAGTCCTATCTCGTTTATATATGTGTGTATTAATTTGAATGTGGATTTAATATTGATGCATGAAGCATACGACAAGAGCCAAGGAAGCCATGTGCAGGAGAAGGAAAAGGCACGACACCAGCAGAGTGCAGATTCATGAGATAGCTAATTACTTTTTCCTTTCATCTCGATGTTCCGAAACAGTTTTTATTTTTTTTACTTTGCTTTCAAACATTTGTTGGGAAATTGTTGGGTTTTCTTGTTTTGCAATGATCAATAATAATACCTACTTGTTTTTACGCGCTTGAACACCTGATGTTTTAGCGGTACAAGTTTTTTTTTTTTTTAATTTTTATTATTCTGACAAATAATACAATTAGACTCGAATCCTTCATTAATAATAATATTCTGACAAATAATACAATTACTTATTCTATGGGGACTTGAATGTGATTGTTGTGTGTGGGATTTTCATAATTCAAAAAATGAGCACTAGCACACCACCCAAAAATAATTAAATATAGAGAGTTGGCCGAAATGAGAATGTACTACGTACTTTCCGAGTGATTTCTTTAATTCTTTATTTAATTTTCGGAAGTTAGTGATCTCTATAATTGAACTGACTGATTGAAAATATTTTATTTTATTTTGACATGACCGGTATCTGATTCAGGTGAGCATTTGTTAAATGGTACAAAGTTTGGTCGCAGAGAATTAAAACAGATGTGTGAGATCCAAATGGGTTCCACTTAATTTTTATTTTTCTTTAATAAATAAATAAAATTACTACTGTAGTATTTCTGGAATTTCATTTATAAGTTCAATCATTTCTAGCTTCAAATATCTCAAGTTCAATACATTATTCGATTACAAAAGCTAGCAATTTATAGAAAATACCATCATTGAATTCTTAGTGGGAAAAGGTAGATGAACAGAACTGAAATTGGATCTTTCAGCACAGTGTTTCATTGTGAATGAGAACAATGCCCTTTTTAAAGCAAGCACAATGTTTTGCTAGCCTGTTTGGTGTTTGTTCTACCATGTTCTGTATCGTTCTCTGTAGTGTTATAGTACTTATTTTCAGAACACATGTTGTTTGGCCTGTCTTGTTGTGTTCTCAATAGTAGTGGAACACTTTCAGAACAAATCCAATATTTGGCCCAAAAGTTGAAACAGTAATTTGGTGTTCTATGTTGTTCC
Source organism: Cornus florida (assembly GCF_030987335.1). Classification (NCBI taxonomy): domain Eukaryota; kingdom Viridiplantae; phylum Streptophyta; class Magnoliopsida; order Cornales; family Cornaceae; genus Cornus; species Cornus florida. The sequence continues at coordinate 126,930,836 of NW_026775581.1, forward strand.
AGGGCTATTTTTTTTACTGTAGCGAAGATAATAATAATTTTTTTTAAAGCAAATCATTTGAGCCTCCCAATCGCCTCCGTCTCTATTCTCATTCTCAACTCTGGAACTTGCTCCCCCCCTCTCTCTCTCCAACTGCAAACACAAAATCTACAAGGATCAAAAGTTCAAAACCCACCTCCATCTGTATTCTCGTTCTCAACTCTGGAACCTTGCCCCCCCCTCTCTCTCTCTTTGCAATTGCAAACTACAAAATCTACAAGAATCAGAAGTTCAAAATGAACAAAATCTTCAGATCTGTGAAGTTGAAAACCCATATCGGTATATCATTTTAGATTGTTCAAAAAATCACAACCCATATCTTTCAGTTTCCATCGCCCGTTGTTCCAACTTCGATTTGCCGTTCGCAATCTTTGTAATTCTTGTTTGTATGGGTTTTGATTGTGTGTATGGGTTTTGTTTTAATTTTTTTTTCAGATTGTGTGTATGGGTCCGCTACTCCAGTTCTGGTTCGCCGTTCGCAAGCTTTATAATTCTTGTTTGTATGGGTTTTGTTTGTGTGTATGGGTTTTGTTTTAATTTTTTTTAGGGCAAATCATTTCAGCCTCCCAGACGCCTCCATCTCTATTCTCGCTCTTTCTCTCTCTCTCTCTGCAACTGCAAATTTGTATGGGTTTTGTTTTAATTTTTTTTAGGCAAATCATTTCAGCCTCCTAAACGCCTCCATCTCTATTCTCGTTCTCAACTCTGCTAATCCATTTTTAGGGCAAATCATTTCAGCCTCCCAATTACCCTAGTCTCTCTCTCTCTCTCTCTCTCTCTCTCTCTCTGCAATTGCAATTGCAATTCTGTGTGTATGGGTTTTGTTTTAATTTTTTTTCTAAATCAACTAATCAAGCTCTGTAATTCTTGTTTTGCAAACTAATCAAGCTCTATAATTAATTTATTTTAATCATAAAAAAAAATAATAATAATTTCTATTTCAAAATTTTCACTCTAAATTTTCATCCCAAATATATTTTATTCTCATTTCAGAACACTACATTACAAAACACTTTGTTTTGTTCTAAACTAGAGCAATACATTACACTACACTATACAACACTTCCCAAACATGACCTTAAAAAATCCAAAACAGTTTGTGGTGGTGTTTTGGGAATGCAACACTTCTTGATCTTAAATGTAACATCACTATTTTGACTTTTGAGAATGGTAAAAAATAAAAAATAAAAAATGTTATACATTAATTACACCTCAACTTTTTCTTCACATAATTCAAATATTAAGAAGGTGCTGGACGGAAGAGAGCACACAATTTTGATGGCAAATTACCTTTCAAAAAAAGATAATGTAAATAGTAAATTTCTATGATACTCTTTTTGAGTAAACTTCAAATTTTTTTACTCAACTTTTCCAATTTGATACATTATTTTCTTTCATTTTTATTTATTTATTATTATTACTAAAAAAAAATATTTTGGGCCGGGCTGAACGTATTAATCCTAAACCCAATACTAGCATGAGATAGGATATCCCAAGCCCTGCGATGAGCTTGGATTCAAATTGCAGCCTTACAAAATCATATAATATATACGCGTGTGTGTATATATGTATATAATATACACACACACCTGACTATGGGACGCGTCTGTCTGCATGATGCGGGTAATACGTGTCAAGCTACAAAGCACTAGACATTTGGTCACCAGCATGCATGATCAGATTAGTTCTAATTATTTCGGACAACGTTGGTGAGTGTGAAATAGTATAGCTCCATCAACATCTCTCTCATCTATATATACTATAGAGATAGAAGATGCTCAACGCCATCAAATCGGTTAGAAACCAACCACTACCCACTTTAATCTCATTACCTTTTCCATTTCGAACCGTTCGGAGAACTTCTGCTGTCAGTTTCCGTCAGGCAGCTTCAGGGCCTAATCAACCGTACAACATGGCCGAACAGACCCACAACCCCAACGCCAAAACCGGGTTCGTTTTTTCATTGTTTCATATCATGTGTTTGTGTGTACGTGAACTGTGGACTTGTATTTATAATATATATATATATATATACACACACACACACACTCACAAGCTAGTATTCTTTCATTTTTATGAATTGATTGAGCATTTGTACCGTGTCTTTTTTTTCTTGTTCTTTTTCAAAGTCCAAGTAAACCGTCCACACCCAATACTATCTTTAATAAGGCTCCAACACTAAACTTCTCTTTTCAGAATGGGAGATTATACCATCTGAATTAATTTTAGTTGGTTATTATATTGTATTAATTATGTGTTGTTTGAGAAGGGACGTGATGTATGATTCATTTGGGAAGGTCTATGCCACGAGAGCTGTTGAAGAAGGGTTTGGAGGAATTTACGGAGGGAACCAATCTATTTCAGCCGAGGAGGAAGATAAGATTACTATCCATGAGGAAGATAAGATTACTATCCAAAATCCGGTTCGTTTTTTCATTGTTTTATTTTTTATATATATATATATACACGTTTGTTTGTGGACCGTGGACACATATATAATTATACATACACAAGTATTTTTATTTTGCAAAAATTAGTCACATTTCCTAAGATTTAAGTTATTGCACTCAGTGATTAAGATTGAGCTTTATTACACCACCACCCCATGTTTGGCTTAACCCTATCCCGCCCGATAGAAAATTCGTCGTACTAATTCAACTCCTACTCTCATTATTACGACATACAAAAATATCAACTCTGTCCGTTTATTTCATTTAACTACGACGGGACTGGGTCGGGTTATATCACTTTTACTATTCCATATTTAAGTATAAAAAAACCTAGTCAAATGTGTTAGAATTTGGCTGATAAATAAGTTGGTTTAATTTTTAAATTATTAAATAATAAATATTATTAATATATTTATTGACACTTTCAACAAAATAATAAGGCCATGTATATATTATACCTTGTGGAAATCTTTGGGAGTGACGCACACCTGGAAAGTAGAAACAGTGGCCATGGATAAAGAGTAAAAGACAATCGGAGATCCGAAAATAAAAGTTACCAAATAAAATAATAAAAAAGATTCAAAGATGAAAAATGAGAGGCATTTGAACCGACATGACATTAACAGGAGGAGAGAGAACCGTACAGAAGATTTAGCTCCAAATATTATGCTCACTCACATTGTGGGGATTTAATATACAGTATATAACGCGGAATGAACTAGGAAGAGCCTGCAGTAAATTGGGGATTACAAAAGAGAGATCAATGTTTTGTTCAATTGCATGTATATAAAAGTGAAACTACATTTTTATTTTTATTCTCTTATAAAAAATTAGACATGCATCCTAAAATTTAAACCCTAATTTGAAGATGAAGTTGTCGCGAGTTATTCTTCTTAAAATTCTTTGAACCACGATCATTAGAACAAGGTTGTCTTCATCTTCTTTTAATTTCTAACCTCTCTCTGTTGAAGAACTTGAGAGATTCAACCAGGTTTTCAGGATTGAAAATCGGGTGAGAAAACTATAACAGTTACATTGGAAGAGATGATGACCTTTTTGTAATTGTACGTTACTTTACAAGGTTGAAGAGGTCTTTTAATTTAGCTATGGGCAGTACTGGTATTTTACATATATTAAGTACATGACATCAATCATTTTCATCATTGGTTAACGCGAGGGTCAAAAAGGGTGCTCAGTTTAACAATGTTTTGATTTTAGGGGTTGAGAATAATTTTAAAAATCATAGGGAAGTTTGTGTAATTGTGATAAATTTCAAGGGAGGTTAGTATAATTTATCCATAAATAAATGATAAATCGAGCTCTACCCATAAATTAATTGAGATTTGAGTTGGTTAAGATAAAAATAGAAGGATGAATATAAAGGAAAACGAACAAAAAAAAAAAAAAAAGCTAAGAAGAATTAATAATATTAACAAACAATCTAAATAAAATCAATTAAATGCTTACTAGGAGAATGAACTAAAAACAAATTTTAGTAAGTTACAAGTTGAACTTTTGATTTAAAAGCATTTCCAATACCCTCTCAAATGACATCTCAAATTCAAAATATAGCAACTGGATGAAAATAAGGCAATCTAATAGGCTCTCAAAAGACCTCTCATATTTTGAGTTGTCAAAAGTATTGCCAAATATAATAGTTCTCAAATGACCTCTCAAACTCAAAATATAGCAATTGAATGAAAATAAGACACTCTAATAGGTTCTCAAAAGACCTCTCATATTTTGAGATTGTCAAAAGTATTGTCAAATATAACAGCTCTCAAATGGTCTCTCAAACTCAAAATATAGCAACTGGATGAAAACAAAGTATTCCAACGAGCTCTTAAAAGACCTCTTATATTTTGATATTGTCAAAAGTATATATTGTCAAATATAACAGCTCTCAAGTGACCTCTCAAATTCAAAATATAACAAGTGGATGAAAATAAGACTCTCGCTCTAAAAGACCTCTCATATTTTGAAATTGTCAAAAGTTGCTAAAATGAAAATAAGGTACTCCAATTGGCTCTCAAAGCATGGAATGGAAAAAGTTTTAGGAATTGAAAGAGTTTTGATTGTTCATAAAATTGGATACGATTACTAATGATGCATATACGTGTATTGATTATGAATGTTAATTGGGAAGAGGAAGAAGTAATATGAAACTAACACAATTGTTGGCCTCGAAACGTACTCTCTCTAGCATCACAAGTTGGTCCCAGAACCTATACAAAATTATTATACGCACGTACACACACGCAGGCATAACACAAATTAAATCCAAAAATCAAAACTCAATTTCTTAAACAATTTCTATAAGAAAGACGGTCGACCTGAACCCTTGGTTTGGACTTAGCTGGCAGTGAGAGGGGGATAATGCCAAAAGGTATATACAATTATATACATAGAGGGTGACCGTCTTGGAGGTGAACGGTGGAGAGAGATAAGGGATTCAGCCGTGGGTGGAAGTGGAGGCGGATAGAATGAAAATGGGTGGCAGTGGAGGGTTTATCTAGTGAGAGTGATAGAATGTTCTAGAAAACAAAAAGGCCAGGGTATGGTTAAATAAATTGGTCGGGGCCAAAGTTGTCATTTAACATAAAAATACTTTACCATTAGAAAAAAGTTAATATATTAAAGGGTAACATTGTAATTTCAATTGAAAATTAACGTCCACAGTGAATAAGGAGGTGTCAATGTAATAAATCCCAATCTCAACTAATGAATTGATAATGCATTGTATTACATGGTTCTAACATTAAACCCCCATTTGAAAAGGAAAAATAGATTGTTTTGTGTTTCAGTGTGATACAGGACGTGATGTATGAATCATTTGGGTCGTCTATGCGACTAGGGCTGTTGAAGAAGGGTACGGAGGAGTCTACGGAGGGAACCGATCTATTTTTGATATCGAGGAGGAGGATGATAATAGTATCCATGAGAATCACCCTAACGCCAAAACGAGGTTCGTTTTTTTATTGTTTCATATGTATGAGTTTTGTGTGTGTGTGTGGATGTATATTTAATTCTCTCTCTGTATACATTAGTATTTTTATTTTTAATAAATTGATTGTGCATTGTTTTGTGTGTGTAATTTTTTTTCCCCCAAAGTTCAAGCACAGACATATCCACAATAATAAAATGATTGTGCATTGCATTGTTTGTCTTTGTAGCCTTTGTAGGCACACATGCATGCTCATAAATATTGTTCTTAACATAATTCTAACATTAACCCTCTCCGGTTAAAAAGAGAGAGAAAATAGAGTGATCGTACCATATAAACTAATACCAATTGGTAATATTATTGTGTTGTTGTGAGAAGGGACATGATGTATGATTCATTTGGGGCGGTCTATGCAATGACGGTGGTTGAAGGAGGGTTTGGAGGAATTTACGGAACGAACCAGTCCATCTCAGATACCGAGGAGGAAGATAAGAACAACACTATCCATGAGAATAACCCCAGTATATATGGCAATTCCTTGCATTTTCATGGTATTTATATACACTGATGTGTGTGTATATGTATTAAGTTCTCTCTCACATATGTGTTTATTAATTTGTATGTGGATTTATTTGTGCATGAAGCTATGACAAGAGCCAAGTGAAGGAGAAGGAAAGGCACCAAACAAGCAGAGTGCAAATTCATGAGTTAGGTTTGCCCTTTATCAGATATCTGGAAGCAGTTCCCCCCTACTTGTAAATGTTTTTCCTTAGTTTCACTTTCTTTCTTCTTTGTTTTTTTTTTCTTCTGTAAATAACTTTACTTGTAAATGTTTGTCTTGAGAAGAAGATGTGCTTTCGGTCCACATTATTTAGTTGTAATCAATAATACATACTTCAATGTTTTAACAGTACAATTTGATCATATGTTCTCTTAAATATAGGAATAATACTCTTTTTGACCCTTGGTGGCGAGAACCTATTATTCCACCACTGATGTAAATGAGTCATAGGTTCTTTTCTTTTTCTTTTTCTTTTTATATATTTTAGTTATTTTTTCTAAGAAAACGTGTCATTTGCAATTTGGAGGAAGTTTTTTACTTTCTTTTGAAACTTTTTTTATTACTGGTGTTGATGTTGGTGGTATTCTTAATATTGTAGCAACTAGCTTCTATGATCTATCCCCACTATTGGAAATTTGCAAGTGTTGATAAATCATACATGTATTTTACACACGTGATATTCTATTCAATATATATAGTCGTATATATTTTTTAATATTTTATTTTTTAAAATAAAGAGGTTTTATGACTTTGCATTGAGCGAGAAACACCGAACATTATATACATTCTTTTGCATGTTAGGGGGTGGGGGATCGACCCATATATCATGATTATGTTGAACCGCTTGGAAACCAACACAAAAAAGGCGCACTATTAGAAAATTTTAGTAAGATTGTTTAGTCACATTTTATTATTGACAAAATAAATGCCACTCATATGATATGTAGAGTTGACCGTAATGGGCATTAAATATTTTTCAAGAAATCTCTTCAAACTCACTTGAACGACTATGGAAATTATGAACGTTAACATGTAAAATTTCAGATCAAAGTAGTAGCATCAATGCAGAAAAGTAGTATTGGATTACAGTCTTTGTAAATGGTACAAGTTTGACCACATGATGTTATCAAGGAATGCAAGTTGTCCGAGACCTAAATGAGGTTCACTTGAATTTTATTTATCTTTAATAAATAAATAAAATTATGAGTATTTCTGGATTGAATTTATAAGTACCTTTCTGAAAAAAAAATATATCCTCATGGAAGGCTTAGCGGGAATATACTATTGAGCCGAAACCATGTAATAAAATTTCAATTTATAGGATATTGTTCTTTATAATGCACCGCATTAGCAAATTAAAAATATAAAAATAAAAACTAAAGTTGTTTAACCGATGAAAAGAGAAACGTCATTACCGAATGCTAGAACTTCTTCAACTCTCTATTTTTTCTGATCTCTTATGCTTGAAACTAGTGAGTTCTTCATGAATTGGTACAAAATTGATGGTGAAGTTTGCAAATTTGTAGTGATCATCGGTGCAATTTTCAATTTAGATTGAATAACTTGCACTTAGACGGAATCAAATGCAGTTATCAACTTGCTGTAATCAACAAATCATATATTCAAAAGAACACAATTATCTCATTGATTTAGATAATAAAGAAATAAATAAAATAAATAAATAAATAAAAAGAAATATTAAACAACCTAGCTTTATGTCCAGTGGGAGGAAATTGGAAGGACCAGAGTTCAAGTTTAAACATAAAAAAAGAGTTAGAATAGAGGAAAAACAATGAAAAGTAAAGAAATAGGAGAATCTAGTTGCATGAGATGATGGAAAAAAAAAAAAAAAACTGGTGTGAGAGGTGGATGGTTAGAAACTTAAAGCTATTTTTCTTTCTCAAAACATTGTTGTTTCAAACCTTTTTTATCACTAAATTATATGGAGCGTTGTCAACCCTAGATTTAAGTGAAATGATACATGTTAAAATCATAACAATTCAACTTAAGATAATGTAAAGAGATTTTAACTTAGAGGATGTTAGTGGAAAATATACTTTTGAACTAATAAAGCCAACAAGGATAGGGCAGTGTGGACTCTCTCTCCTACAGGGGGTTCAATTTGAAGCACACCTACAATGCCCTCCTACCACCAGCTCCTCTTTCTAGGTGGAACCATATTATCTGGTTTCCCAAACATATCCCTAGGCATGCCTTCATTACATGGCTTGCTTTAAACTGCAAACTCTATACTAGAGATAGGAGCTTCTGGTTGACATCGGATAACCATAACCTCTGCTCTTTCTGTATGGAAGAGATGGAGACCCATGAACACTTATTCTTTAAATGCAGGTTTTCCTCCTCTATTTGGGATTATGTTCAACACAAGTGTGGTATATATTGTGGTGATCGAAGCGTCCTCTTCATGGGACAATGGATTGGAACAGTTTGGAATGCTGAATGTAAATCGATTGAGGCCATCACAGTCAAATTATGCTTCTCTGCTACAATATATTTTATATGGAAAGAAAGGAACAATCGTACTTGTGCTGGGGCTCAAAAACCCCCTCAAGCTGTTTGGAAGATCATCGAGGACTGTGTTTGTTCTCATCTCCTCTCTATCAAGGCTAAGGACTCTATTAGCTTAAGAGTTATCGATGCCGAATGGGGAATCCCTAGTCTGATCAATGGCAATGTGGTTATATCTGAGTGATGTTGGTCTCTTGTTGTCTTCCTTCTATGTTTTGATTTTTTGTTCCTGAGCGTGAGGGAGGGAAGGTGTTTATTTAGTTGGCTTCAGGCCGCTTGGGTTGGGTCTGTTTTTGCCTTATTGGGCTAGTTGGGTAGCCCTGTACATTTTTCTTTTTGGTTATATATACTGACTTACCAAAAAAAAAAAAAAACCAATATGATATTGTTGGTATAAATAAATTTGAATAGAGGAAGCGGATAATGGAGATAAAAGAATGAAAAGAGGAAAATATCTTGTATAAAATGAGAAGCATTTTATGATACTGTGTAGGGCTGCAACTTGGGCGGGCTAACCCAACCCAACCCAAGCCCAACCCAGAAATTTTGAAATTGAGGCTTATATTCACAAATCAGGTTCATGTTCGAGTTGGATTTTGTCAAAACCCAAACATATTCGGGTTGGACTCGGGCACAACCTGAACCGAACTCAAAACCCAAAAAAAAAAAATTCTCCTTTCTCTCTTCTTTCTCTTTCTCTCTCTGCCGCCGTCCATGCACTTCTTTGCAATCCTAAATCGAACGACGATGCTTGAGAGTTGAGAGGGGGGCATGCTTGAGAGTTAAGAGACAACAGACCAGCGACTGAAGCTTGCGAACAGCGAACCCGAACTGGAATAGCGAGCGATGGAAACTGAAAGAATTGGGTTTTGATTTTTTGAACAATCTGAAATGATATGCCGATATGGTCTTTGATATAGGTAAATAGGTTTTGAACTTTTGATTCTTGCAGACAAATAGATAAACTGAAATATATGGGTTTTGAACTTCTGACTCTTGTTGAATTTGTAGTTTGAAGTTGCACAGAGAGAGAGAGAGGGAGCAATTTCAGAGTTGAGAACGAGACGATGAATAAATCATTGTTGAAATATTTGTTGAAGATGAATAAATCAGATCTAATTCCGGACAACCATCTAATCTTCCATCAAACAGTTACACAAAGTGTGTTTGGTACCTGGTCGTAGGCTTTATCCCTTTTTTCCCAGCTTCCATTTATTCGTCTTGTAACATAGAGATGGAGGCGATTGAGGAGGCTAAAATGATTTGCCCTAAAAATATATATATATATTTTTAATAATAATATAATTAAATATATATAATATATATTTCAAAAAAAAAAATTATATAAAAAAAAAAAACTTAACCCGCCAACCCGACCTAACCCGCCCGAAAATATTCGGTTCGGATTCTGAGCACAACCCATACTGAGTACAATTCGGGTTGGCCCAACCCAACCCAACCCGATTCGGGTTGAAGTTGGGTTGGGGCTAAGCTGGGTTGGACCAGCCCAACTTACAGCCCTAGTACTGTGGGGGGGGGGGCCTCCAACACTAAAAGTCCTTGTCCTTTGTTTCTTAAATGAATTGTATGGAAAGGAATTCAGTCATAAAAAGATTTTTGGTGAATGAATTTTTGAAAGTTCTTGACATAATTAGAACAGTTCTAAATTGCCAACATTACCCATGGCATACATATTGCTGCTTGTATTCAAGTAAAATTATCCAACTAAAATATAATAAAAATAGTTGTATGTAATTGAATGGCAACGGTGGGTTTCATATATATATATATATATTCATGCTTGTATTCAAGTAAAATTATCCAATTAAAATATAATAAAAATAGTTGTACGTAATTGAATGGCAACAACCCACTGAGCGATCAACTGTTGCCATTCAATTACGTACAACTATTTTTATTATATTTTAATTGGATAATTTTACTTGAATACAAGCAGGAATATATATCAATCCTTAATACACATCAAAATTTCAAAGCATTTCTCCTGAGGGGCATGCGACCAAATTTGCTTAACGTAGATGACGATGGTATGGGCATGTGACCAAATTCATTTAGCGTAGATGACGATAGTCTATACCAGTTGAAGAAAAAAGAGTTTCATAAATCCTCCACAAATGCAAACACTATGTAGATATTTGTGAACTTATATATATAATAATAATAATATAATCTATTATTCGAAACTGGTACAAGAATTGTATTCACATATTTGTATTTCATCGATCTGTGAGTTGTCTACATGGAGAAACATGAAAGAGAGACTTGATTTGTAATTCAATTAAAAAAATAAAGTTATTATTGATAAAGGAACAAAATACACAGGGACAAAATAGAAAGTTTTGTTGTTGTTACTTAAAATTGATCTTGCATCCTCAGAAGTTGTTGGAAAAGCAGGTTTTACTAGCTTTCACTATTATGAAATTTGAAGCGGTTGGTTTTTTCTTGAACCCGTTTCATTATCTTCACCACACACACAAATTTTTTTGGAAATAACTTTTTGAGCCCAAAAGCCCCTTTTGAGCTGATAAGAAGCCCAGCCAATATATTTATTTGAAGGCTTAATTGTTCTTTTACGTATTTTCGTTTTGAGGTTGATAACTTTTTATTTATTTAGTTTTGCAGTTAAAGCTTCTTAATCTATTAAAAATAAATAAATGCACCTTAGTATTTTATTATCCATTGACAAAGAAACAAAAATGAGGTTACATTACATAAAATATATAATATTCTTTTTGAATTTTACTCATTTGCAAAAAAATATACGTTTGAAATTTTATACACCTCACATTAAATAAGATATTAGAGAATAATAGATAAATATAGGATCGTAAAAATAGCTAAGAGTGAGTTTGGGTCTTTATTATTTTAAAATATTTGAGTTTGATTAGAGTCCGTATTTAAGATTATTTTAATTCGTTCATGACAGTAAATAACATATACAAATCTATTCACAAGCCTAAGTTCATAAATTTATACAAATATATGTCTACGACACATGTTAATAATTTTATACGTATTTAAATTTAAGTTCACAAATCTACATAAGCCTTCACAAGCTAAATCTAAATCCAATAGTTTTTAGAATCGCGTTGTGTACTATAGGAGCCTAACTTAAACTTAAAACTCGATTTAATTTGTTTCACAAAACAAATTTTTTTTTGTTATTTTTTGTTACCAGAACACAAAACAAATCCGAATCGAACCTTTGAACAAGTAAAACCTGATCCTTTCATAAACAGCCTAGATAAATCAATCCCTTCAAAGGTGGCACCAGACGCAGAAGTAAAAGGTCCGCGCAGTGTAACGCGCATATATTTTACAAGTCCTAAAGTATCCATACGTAACAAAGAAAAGTCCTAAAATATCCCGAGACTGCGTAGCAACAACGCGTGGACACGTGTCAATGTTTATATGTTGGATTAAAAATAGCCAGTTCACCACCGCCTCAGAGAACAAGAAGGAACCGCCCTCCCGATTAGGTTATGTATACTGGCCGTAGATCTCGGTATAGAAAATAAATCGCAACCGTTCATTTCTCCCAGAGTCCCTATAAAGTTAGGGTTTCCCGCAACATTCATTACATACAAACTTGTCTTCTCGTAATCGTCTCTTCTGTGTAATTAGTAATTTACATTTCTCGGTGGTCTCGAAGGTGATTCTGTAGTGTATAGTTTCGTTGAAGTTATCGCACGCAAGGTATACAATCAAATCAATTCTTGATCGACTAATGATTTTATATCCTCTATTGCTTTGAATCGTCTCTCTGTTTTAAGTTATTTCGCAGGATCTGTGGTTAGAGTGGTTAGATCTGAATTATCGTGATGATTCAACTTTTTAAATTACATATTTACAAATACAGAGATGGCATTCATTAGATCTTTATCGGAATACATAAACCTACGGGTTGTGTATATCATATATGAGATTGGAGGATACAGAAGCGAAGTCGATGCAATCAGTTGTTAATATGGTGATGATGTGAACGGTAGATGGATTTGTTTTAAGATGTAAAGACATTGTGTGTCGGTGTATCTTTTGCGATCTGACCTTTGCCATGACAGGTGCGCTTGCATGGCAGGTCACAAAATGCCTAATAAAAATTTCTATTTTTTGTTCTTGGGGAGATCGCACGGGGATTTGCCCGGGTTCTCTCCTACTGTGTCTTGTGTCTGTTTTGGCTATTCCATCTTTACACCAAGTATTTCCTTTTGCCATTACGAAGGTTTGCGCTCAATGCAATTAACAGCAATAGCAATGGCGGCATTGGCAATCCGGATATGCAAGCAAAGATATCTGCTTCCCAAAGGTACACGCGGTATTATATTCAGATATATTTTATCTTCCCGTTATAAATAATGTTTAGAAATCGTTTCTAAGGCTGGATAAGCAAATTTTTGGGCCATTCCAATTAGTGGCATCACATCAATAATCTGGAAAATCAAATTTTAAGGCCCCTCTAATTAGTGGCATAATTACTTTTGATTGGTTGTGTTTATTTTTCTTACTATGTGAAAATCAAATTCTTCATTATTAACAGCATTAATAGCATTAATGCGCATCTTGTCCTCTAAACACTCAGAATACAAATTGGTTTGTTACATGAGTATCAATAATACAATTGTTATTATCAACACAAACATAATCCATATTTTTCAATTCTCAAATGACAAGGAACTTCAATACTGCTTATATTTTCTCGGAAAACAGTTGTTTTAAACAGTGCCATTTTTTTCCCGAAGTGTATCTGATGTACAGTGTATGTTTTCTTTTGATGTAAATGGTGCAATATGTGAGAAAGGTGCAATATGTGAGAAGTGTATTGGGTTTTAGGTTTATTAATGCTATGTATTGGGTGTGAGTTATGTGAATGGCTGGGCATGGTTTTCATATGCTCTTGCCTGAGGTTGATGCTTTTGGAGTGGATAGCTTGCCGCCATTTCCCTGATGGTGTTTATGGTGTTTAGGAGATTAGAGGTGCTGAAGGATTCCGCATCATGATAATCAATTTTTGTGCTAACGGATTGCCAATTATTTGGCTTGTAATGAGTTCGTCTAAAATTTCTTTTTGGTAGAACTTATGTTTGTATATTTCTTTGGCACAGTAATGTGGTAAGAGGAAAAGAATACATTGGGGTTTAGCTTTTTGATGCTTGGAGAGAGATTTTGAGACACCTTTTTCTTACTTAATTTTGGGTAAAAATTCATTAAAGTACTATGTTTTAACTCATTTCTTTGTCAGTCAAAAGTGATTGGAATGTACCTAGTTTTAGGTAGTAGTGTGGTGGTTGCATTTTTTATACTTATCTAATTTTTTAATTATTTTATTTTTTTACATTAAAATGACCTGCAAGTGTTTTAGTAAATCTTACTATTAGCTTGTGGCCAGTGCAATATTGGAATGACAGTCGGTGTTAGTGGCCAGTGTAAATTTTTTTAATGAGGTTCGTGTAGTCCTGTTACAATGAAGGAGAATGTAATTTATTTTTTATAGTGTTGTATTTAATTTTGTGTTGAACCTATGTGTTATTTAAACGAATTTCTCTTTGTGATAGATAGTTGTCTTCCAAGATTTTGATCTATGCTGATGATAGAAATAATGATTGAAAACAAAAAGCTAATTTGTTGGGCAATTTAATGATTGAAAACAAAAAGATAAATGATGCCTTAAGTTGTTTTGCTACACGAACTAGTTTTGCACTTGGTTGTCGTTCTTTGAACAACATTATATTTTCAAAATTTTACCCTTGTGTTACTTTATAAAATTGAAGTTCATGATTTGAGTCTATAGTTCATGATTTGATTCTATTATTTGAAAGCTGCTTTAAATTTCATTAAAGAAGCATGTCAAGACTCTCTTTCTGTGGGAGGGTGAGAAACCCCCAAAAAAATGGACTTTAATTTCTTTTTGCTGCTTCTGTCTTTATTTTTATTTTTATGAAAACACGAGATTGAAAGAATAGGATTAGAGGACAATCCTTGTTACCTACAGGGACCCCTTAGTCGTGGTCGTTTTGTGCGCCAGTCTTACTTTTTTTTTATATATATATAGAAACTATATTATCACTAAAATTGTATCATACCATGTTTTCTAGTCTAATTGTATTTTTTTTTTTTTTGTGTAAAATGTTGTCTATTTGATAAATGGTACTCACCTTGAATTGCCTTCTACGGTTAATGCCTTCTACAGTTGATTAAACTGCTGTAGATCTCTCTCCTATGTTAGCGGGCAACAAAAAGTGTTGAAATATACAGTTAAACTGCTCAAATAACGGTCCATTTAATTATATGTGAATTTTTTTATCAAGATCCGTAAGCTCAAATTGGCAAGAGCGCTCAGATTTACTGATTTGAGAGGTTGGTGGTTCGAATCCACCTGGATCTGTGAAATTGCAGTCTTCCAAAAGAAGAAAATAGAAATTGCTGGCCACTTAGTTTTTTTGGGGAACTATACCTGGATGCTTATGAGGCAGTTCTGTTTTCAATTGTGGTTCTTTTATAATTGTACATTTGAATTATTGTCAATTGATAAATGTTTGAACATTATTAGAATTAACAAGAATTTGCTTTTGATTATTTTTAATATATTTTTTTTAGGAAAGTTCCTAGATAAAAGAATCTGATTTTAATTCTTTTTAGGTAGCAGATCATTGTAATAGCCATGTGTTGTGGAGGCAGGTTGTACAGTTTGTTGGAATGGATTAAAATTATTTCTTAATTCAACTAAAATGCTTTTCAAGATGGTCTGTGGATGGAATAAGACAAATTTTAGGGTTATTAAAGTGCTTTGGATTGCTTTTGACTTCCTCTGTGATGGCTGGCGGCTAAGCCGGATGCCACAACCTATGCCGCTTAACATAGAAATACATAATGCTATCTCTACCATCCAGAATGAGGATGGCATGACTTCTTCTGGTCAAGATGTGATTAAGCAGTAGGTGGTGGATCATTTTCTATACTTTTTGCTTTTAGCAGCTAATTTTATAAGAGTATTAATTTGTGGCATCAATCTGTAATATGACTTAATCATGCATTTTAAATTCCGGCCACTTTGGACAGTTTTTCCAGTCTTGTTTCAAAAAGCCTGAATTCCTCATGTTAATACGGATCATGTGTGTAGGTCCATTTCTTGGTTTTGTGCTCCACTGTCCCAAATGCTTTTATAAAGACTAGTTTTGGGACAGATCTAGGAAATTAGGAATGACTGTGTGGGGGCGTAAGACTCGACTCTCTCAAGTAAACCTTTTCTTGCCCGGCTTTCGCAGCGTGCTCTTCCATTGATGCGGTGGTACTTGCCAAGTTTGAGCTCCATGCCATGCCATACTGCGACGGTGGCTCCATACCAAAATGCTAGACTTTTTACCTTGCTTAGCACTAGGACTATAAAAAGACTAGAAAGAGCGGCTACAGCTTGGGCGCCATAGGTAAATGCAGGTAACATCCATTCACTTTCACATGATGATTTGTTTGTATCACTTGTTCCTCCTCAGCTTTTATTTTAATCTTTCTGGTTTCCTTCCTTATTTATTTCATTATTATTTTCAAAAAGCCATCTTTCAAATGTTATGGAATGTGATCTCTCTCTGATTTGTTGCATTATACTTTTGTTTTTGCAGTATTCATCAATCAGGATAATTGAGTATTTTCTTGTTTTAAAGTGTATAGGAATTAGATTATTTGATTACCTGTTAACTCGATGTGAATTGAGTAATTCTCGAGGTTAATACTTGGTTGAATAGTAGTATTTTGAAGTACAACAAATCAAGTTGATTAGCAATTACACAATGAGATTAATAAACTTCACCACCATATGGTAGTAGTGAAATGCTACCCATAGTCATGGGACGTGCAGACTGTCAGCTGTTGAAACCACACCATCAAATGGCTGCATGATCTCCACTGTCTGTCACTCTCTTGTTATTCCATCAAACCACACCATCAAATTATTATTCCCTCTCGAGAGGGGGGTCAAGAGTATAAGTGGTAGCCAATTAAGTTGAGCGGAAAGTGAGGATGATACCTACCAAATACGAACAAATTCGAAATCTCAGCTGTTTTGGTGACTTGGTGAGGGTACATTTAATATATGCTGCTCGATAGAGAGAATTTCTGAGAATAATTCTTTGTTCTAAAAGAACACCATCATAATTTTAAATTTTGTTTTGTTGTAGTTATTATTTGAGAATTGAATAATTTTCAGAGAACAGCAGTTGTTTTCAGTTATTTCAGGTTGGTTGTAATTATTTTTTGAGAACTGAATAATTTTCAAGGAAAGTAATTGTTTTTCGGTTATTTATTAGATATGAGAGGACTGTTGTTCATTTATTTATACAAGTACAAGGCTCGATAATGAGATGCCTCCATTTGAGAAGCATCGGAACCAAAGCAAACACGGAAGCATCAAGCAAGAGAACAGAGTTCAGGGCAAAAGGCAAAGCATGAGCATTAGTTCAACAAGGTTGGTTTCCTACAGACTTTTAAGCGTTGGCATAAGAAATTTGGAAATTGGTTCATTATATGTGTTTCTTAAACATTCAGTCTTTGTGCTTACCATATATTCTTATTCTGAAGTGCTATTTTGCAATGAAAATATATTTATATTACATCACTCCAAATTGCAATTCCTGTAAATTCCCACCTCCAACCTGAGGTAATTTGTACCGTAATTTTGTATTGACGAATGGAAAGAATTAGTACAAAATAAAAATATAAAAAAAAATTGATACAAATATATTAATGTATTAATATAGGATTAAGAAACAAATTGATATATTTGTCTGTGTTTTTCCCCTAATAACTTCCAGGCATTTCTCAATTTCATCCCATGAAGTTGAACTCGGAATACCTTGTATTAACCATGAAGCTGCACTTTCAAATGACAGTGAAATTACGCTTCCACCCTCTTATATTGGGTTCCTCACCATCCCTGAACAGGCCATCATCGTTGAGGATCTGGAATCCATGAAGACCGCCTTTTCTTCTTCTCCTCCACCACCGTTTGGGGCGAAGTCTCCACCGCTGCTTGTTCATGGCCACCACCTGTTTTTCGGAAAGAGAAGACCTTGGCGAGAAAGGACCAAGCCCTGTTTTTCCTCGGCCTGTACCTGTAGTCCGAAGTAGATTGTATTGGTGGGGTGAGCCTCATGGACTGTGAGAGTCTCTCGTAACCTGTGATTCTGGCAATCTCCGTAGAGACCAGCTCGGAGGCGAGCAGAGAGCTGTTGGACCTACCCAGCTTCAGTGACGACCCTCTCTCTACCCTGAAACTCCTGCTTATCATCTCCATTTTTGTTTTTCTGTTTCTCTCTCATTTCCATCTCTCCTTCCCTCTCATTCATATACATCACTACACCTCTCCAAATTATGAGAAATTATGATCCTGGGTACTGCCACGTCATCTGGTTGCAGTAGATCTGCCACTGTATTTAATTTCTAAATTCCAGCCACGTTTCTCTCTCTTTCCCCGCATGTGCTTGGAGTTATGTAGTTTCATTAATAATAATAATAATAATGACAATGTTTAACTATTTATAGGTGAATAATTTTACTTACTTATTTTTTTTAAAGTGTTTTAATAATAAAATAATACCTCATTTTAAAAAATAGAATTAGCAAAATAATAATAAAAAAATAAAAAAAATCGAATCGTTTTAATTCGGTAATCACCATTTTTTTTTTCTCTCTCGTTTCTCTTCCCTGACCCACGTCCTCCTTTCACTTGTTTGTACATGTCCGGTAGCTCCCCGATTGGGATTTCTTTCTTAAATTGATTATTTTTTAGATGATTGGATCATTTTTGTCATGGGATTGAAAACCGGTACACCGACTATCGTGATGAAAGAGAGAGTGATTGGTTGACTCTGGTTTAGATTGGCTACGATTGAAGGTGGGAAGGGTTTCTTTAGTCAAGTTGCCTGTAAGGTGGTTATCCCCCATATAGGCACTTCTATTGACTACCATGAATGAATTGATGATCTTTCTTTAGAAGGCTAGGAAGCAGACCTATACCTTTCATTGAGGGCGCGGGTTTGGGAAGCAAGAAAGAGAGAGAATAGAGAAAGGGTAATTAAAACGGGTCTATCCAATATTTTTCTTCTTTTTTTTATTTATTATTTTGTTAATTTTGTATTTAAAATTGACTATTTATTTTGTTATTAGAATATTTAAAGAGTGAGTAGGGTGAAACATGAGTAGTCAAGTATTATTCAAAAAAACAATTCATATACTTGGAATAAAGATTATCTTGAATTACATTAGGACAAATCGATCCTCGTAAAAAGTCAACTAATCTAATGAGTCACAATTAATATCTCATTACTTCTGGTTCCTTTAGTGGGTTCATATTTTTATTTTTATAATAAAGTTAACCGTGTGGTCCAACTTCCAATTATTCGTCATAACTTTTTGCCCAAGTAAATTAAGAGGATTTGATTAAAGAACAAAACTAGTATAAAATTGACCCAAGTAACCACACAGCACAAGCAACCATCACAAAACAGCTCTGTGCAACAATCTTTAAAGAAGGTAAAATGTCTTGGAAAATTATACTCCCAAAGATTATATTTTAGTTCTAGTTTCTCATTTTTAAAGAAACAAAAAATGTTTAATTTGCGCTTGAATTTCTTGCCAAGATAATATATTCCACACACACGCAAGAAGAACATATAAAGAACACTAGTGATTGTAGAATCATGTTGTATTTGATGAATCACCGTTGGTTGGGTTACGGCAAGCCAGTTCAGCTATGCAAAAGAGCTCTTCATTAGACAAATTAAAATCTCTATGACTTAATCCTCCTAAGATTGTTGAGGAACTAGCTATATATAATACACAGAGTCACTTATTTGAGAAGTTAATTCGACAAGTCAACCGGCCTATCTTAAGATTTTGAATTGTAATGCAGGTGATCACAAACCCAATGCTGATGTGGATATTATTATTATATTTAATTATTGGAACCACCTCATTCTTGGATCGTAACAACTGTAGTATGATATTATATGTTGTTGATGAAGACAGCTAATAAATACTAGTAGGTGTATTGATTTGGACGATTGTTTAATGTGTGAGTTGTAACTACTAAGTGCGCAAGACCTGCTAAAATCATTGAATATCTTATTGGGCTTTTGAATCTCAGTTTGCTTTTTTCTATAAATTTGCGCTGCGCCTAATCATGGGCTTGTAAAAGTCAAAAACCCACCTTTTTTTGTTTTTTTTTTTTTGCATTCAATCTCTTTTTATAACTTCGCATAAGAATTAATCTTGCGGTTCAGCTTCATCCACGAGTTTGGATAGCAAGATTGAGGCCTATGGAATTTAGTAGAGATATTTTGTTGAAAATGATCCATTTCCATAGAACAAAATAGCTAAACCAATAAAAATGCCTTTATTACGAATTATAACATAACACTCTTAATTCCCAAAGTCACTCGTAAATCATTAATAATGGTAGCAAATCATTTGGTGCGCCGAACAGCAAAAATGGAAAGGTGTACTTTTTTTGTTTTGTTTTTGGAATTAAGTTATAGCACTTTGAATATCACCAAAGCGTTAATTCTGATTGCTTGAAGGTGAATTAACATTATCGATGTATTGAAATCTTTTTCGTGTGGACTTTAGAGAAGGTTAGTAGTTGAATGCGTTTAATCAAAAGAAAAAATTATGATTTTTATTCTTGTTATTACTTTAAGTATGTCTACACTTCTATATGTTCAACTAAAATAAAGAATCACGCAGAAACCATTTCCAGATGATCAGATCTTAATTTGTGGATCTGTGGAGTGGGAAAACTCATATTTGTATGATGAACAGGTTGTAGCAAGTGGGCTGGCGAGATCTATTTTGGACTGTGCCACAATTTTTGTGGGCCCCCAAATCCAATGGCAATAAATGAAACCAGTTGCCGGAGGGAAAGGGAAATTAATAAGTGGGACCCATCAACGTTTTCAAGCGCCTCAATTCGTCATTATTTCTTGATTTATCGATTTCTTTTACTTTCCTTGTATTTTTATTTTTGTTTTGCTTAGGACTGGGTGGTTGTACCGTGTGACATATATTAATTGAATGTGTGTGTCTAGAGAGAGAGAGACTCTTAATATACAATAATTGTAAAAAAACTTAATAGTATTAGTGTATATGACGGCTATAGTCGGTATCATTTTTTTATAAATAGAGATAATATTATATTGTATGAATATACTTAATGAAAAGAATTGAATTATAGTAAATTTCTCTTTCCTTTTTTTTTTGCTCTCTTTCGCCCTACATTATATTTTTTCTTATATTTACATGAAAAGTCGTGAATGGGTGCAAAATGGTTTTTTAGAGACAGATTTATTTAATAATTATGAAAATATAAGCTAAATCCTAGTCTTAGGCAGTGGCACAGGTATGCTGCATGTCTTCATCTCCCATCGTTATCCTCTCAGTATCACAATTGCCGTGTCTTTTTATTTTTTGGTATTGCGTGGTTGATATTTTTTTGGTGTGCTTCATAGAATATAGGGAAAAATAAATAAATATTACCAAATTACGTAAATAATGTGTTTTCTTATGTGATTGTTTTCTATTTACAACAACACTCAAATAACTTAGGTGATTCATATATATATATACATATGTCATATGTGTGTATTTGGAGTACTGTATTAAAAACTGTTACGAATTATCTAATTTAGATTTTTTTTTTTTTTTTTTCCCTCCACTCCAAAACAATTTAGAATCTCCTATTGAAAATTGGTGTGGAATACCATTGTACGAATCTAACCGCTCACACAAGTCACCCCTTCTTTAAAAATTTTTTTAAATAAATAATAATAAAATAAATTAAATTAACATATTGCACTTTGAATTCATTACTTTAATTGACTAAATTTCAGTAATAAAAATTAATAAAATTTTATCACCGAAAAAATAAATTTGATGAAATTGTAACGTGAGAAACTGCAGGAAAGTGTGTTCCGAAAATTTGTTTGATAAGTTTTTTTTAAAAAAAAGATTCTGTAGCAGTTGACATGATATGAATCTATGATCAGGACAGGAGAATAAAACCAAAGAGGAGAAAGAGACGAATAAGATATTTATCTCTTAATTATTATTATTTTAGTATTTATTTTTGTGTAATCTGTACTGAGAATATAACTTGATAATGAGTCCGTTGACAAATATAGATTTTTGTTGTTGCGTTTTCATTTTTCTGATGCGGCGTGCTTATGAGTTATGTCTAGACTTTAGAGTTTAGACCCATTATTTTCAATTTCACGTTCAACAAAGGCGGACCATATCAAATATATATATATATATATATATATATATATATAATATAATATGGTCAATCCATCACACCTTCTTCTTCTTCTTCTTCTTTTTTTCTTTTTCTTTTTTTGTTCCTTACATTTTAATTCAAACTTAAACAACTATATGAAATAATGAAATTGGACTCCTCAACAACACTACTATTAACATAACGTGTTATGTGGTGCCCACCTACCTTCAATTCTAGTTTTAAAAATGTATAACTATATAAATTACACTTACACTGATTTTATAATTCGTTAAGTGTTTTTTACTTTAGCCTCTCTTATATTTTAT
The DNA here is from genome assembly GCF_030987335.1 of Cornus florida. Taxonomy (NCBI): domain Eukaryota; kingdom Viridiplantae; phylum Streptophyta; class Magnoliopsida; order Cornales; family Cornaceae; genus Cornus; species Cornus florida. The sequence goes on from NW_026775581.1 coordinate 126,952,968, forward strand.
TCTAAGCAAATTTTTTAACCAAATTTTTATAAAGTGACAATTTTATTCTTCTTTTATATAAAACGCAATATAACATAATATTATATTATAAGACATTACTAACTTTTCACATTTAAAGATTATTTTTCGACTATCAGTAAGTGAATTTAGAAAAAGTTAAAGTAATAATTGTTGAATAATCCATCAACAAGTAATTTGTTCAAACTTAAAATAAATAAAAAAATTAATATAATTTATCTTTAAAAAGTCAACCATTTCTCTAAGAATGATCATTTTTTTTTTTTTTTTTTGACACTTTCATTTCACATCTCTATAAGTAAACGTTTGAAGATTGAGCAACAAAAGAAAAAATAAAAATAAAAGGTCAGCAAAGCACGTGAAATTTGGTTTCTAGAACCCCAATCACAATGGCATCACCACTGCACCATTCGTCTAAATGCTTCACCTAAAAATGAAGAAAATTAATGTGGAATAAGATGGTTGGTATGATATTTTTTTATTTTGGTGGTCCATCCTTATCCGAACCCGACCCACCCATAAATGTTTTGCACGTTGAGACGCATTTTTTCAAGTTATGCAATTCATCCATATTATTATGGCTGTAATTAATTAACAGCTACATCAGTAATTAATAAGTTTTTTTGGAAAGTCACATTAATAATAAGTTAATTGATCGAATGGAACTGTGGTAATTGTGACACTTTAATTGAAAATGTTACTGTATAAGTTTAAAATTTACCAAAGGTATTATATTGGTACATTGAAACAATTTTTGCACGACATTTATGTGCTTTAAATGTCCTAAAAGTGATATATATATATATATATATATATATATATTAAAATTGTATTGTTATTTTTCAGAATAAATAAAACAAGAGAACAATTCTGTTATACATATACATATATATATATATATATATAGTATGTTTTTTTCCCTGTATTTTTTAGTGTCTGAAGATAACCGGTTATCATACGCTGCCTTGTTTTGACCGTCTAAACGTCTTCGGTGGGAGTGGTGGGACCCACTCTCCGTCCCTCTAAAACTCCAATGGTGTTGGTAGTCTCTGGACTCCTAACTTTTTCCCTCCCTTTTCTCAATCTGTATATGTGTATCAGCGTGTGTTCTGGTTTGGTGAAAGAGAAATAAACTCCATTCTTATATAGACAAATACCGAACGAAACTCTCTCTAAAAACATATATATGTATATGTATATGTATATGTATATGTATAAATAAAACTTGATCACTATTTTGTGTCGTCAAAAAGGCTACAAAACAGAGTAAGAAAGTGCTTTCTCTCTCTACTGCTTCGGTCAGGTATGTGCATTGCTTTACATATGTGCTTTCTTTTACTTATCTTATATATGCTGTTTCTGTATATAGTTTCACATTTATTTAGATCTGTCACTCAAAAACTGCTTCTGAATTAATTCCTTACCCAATAAATATATGTTCTCTTTAATTTATTCAAATGTTTTTCCATTGATTTGGATTTGGATTTAAATTGAACAACACAGCTCTTTAGTTGTGATCTAAATGTTTTATTTAATTTACATCGGTATTGTCAATAAATTAGCCAATCCAGCTTTAAATGGTTTTTATGACACCTTGCTAATTACATGATCTAAAGTGTTTTTTTTTTTTTTTAATATTTTTGTTTGATCTTTGTAAAATCTTTATATGGATTAGTATATATATTCACACTAATTAACAATCAGGTCAACGGCAAATGATCACTTTATACAATTAGTGCTAGTGTTTTGATCTAGATAATTTTGGAAATCTGTGATCATATCAATGGATAGTATTTCATATGACTTAGATCTAGATCAAGTTTCGAGTTTTTTTGTTTTACCTATTCAAAGTAGAGAAGGGAGTTACATGTTTGGCCAATAGTTGTACACAAATGTTCATGTTTATTTACTGAAACCTTCATTTCGTGTTTGAAAAAATTGTACAGGATTCTTTTTACCCCCAATTAATGGCTTCCTTGTTTCGGAGAAGGCATTCTCAGAATCATCAAGAGGACGATTCTTCACAACGGGATGCAAAGGTAATGAGAAGCTCGAATCGTGACATTAATTGAAGAAGCATAATTCTTTTTGATGCATGTGTACTTTAAACATCCATTTTTTCTCGAAAGTTCAAACAAACCGTACACGCACCCTTTATATTGCCCTAGCAAAGCTAGAAAAGCATGTGGGGTTGGTATTCTATGATTGATTGAGTTGGAAAGTTTCTTGACTATGGCTGGCCAACTGTCCGTTTCTTTGCGTTAAGAATGGACTTGACCATATTAAGGCAGAACAGTAGAACTTCCTCTTAAGAAAAGAGAGATCATACCATCTGACCTAATACCAGTTGGTAGGTATTAATTTGTCTCTCTTGCATCAACATCATAATAATAATAATAATAACAATTAGACTTTCCTTGATATCAGAAAGCTAAAATTGCAATTATTTTATATTATTTACTAGCTATGAAATAGAAAGAATTGTTGTAGATGAGTAAATAATAATTCATCACTCCTGCATCGACATGCTAATGATAACTGGAAACTCCTTCATAACATTGTGGTTCATACTGATCAAGGGAGTTTCAAAGATGATAAAAAGCTAAAATTGTATTTCTTTTAGTATTTTATTTAGTAGTTAAAAGAAGAAACTGTGCAATTGAATTAAACAAGATAAATGTATTAAAGTTCTATTGAAAACTGATGCTGAATACTTGTTCTACAAGCAGATCAAAGAGCTCAGGGCTGCTCTTGGACCCCTGTCTGGACGGAGCTTGCAGTTTTGTTCTGATGCATGCCTGAGAAGATACTTGGTAGCCCGAAACTGGAATATTGACAAATCAAAGAAAATGTTAGAAGAGACGCTCAAATGGAGATCAACATTTAAGCCGGAGGAAATCCGTTGGGTAAGCAGTGAGAAAATGCACAAATCACGAACATATACTAGTTTCTCTTTTTCTTGTTCTGTGTGTGTGTGTGTGATTTAACTAGTCGCACATAAGTGCATGTTAGTTGTTCTTTTTTACCTTTACATAAAGAAAATGCAATATGTTTTGTACAGATTAATGTCGATGAATATCCCATTTTCGTGTTAATTTTTACTTGTTTAGATGTCAGTGGGGTTCTGAAAGCTTTAATTATGATCTTGGCACGATCACGATTTATGCTCAACAAGAATCTTTGCTTCAAGTTTCTGGTGTTAGTTCATCGTCATCTCTAATTCACGATCTCTGTAATATTTGGGTGCATCTCCTGTATGCCATCAATGGTATAAAAAATGAATGAACAATACGCAATAACTTTTTTGATATACTATTGCATACTAGGTAAATGTCAATATATATATATATATTTGTTGAAATTTTAGCATCCTCGCCATTTTTGAAATGTCATTTCTGAAATTTGTGATTACGATATGGTACGCGATTTGAAGATATCTCACCGAGCCTTCTGTAATGTATGACCTGTGCCATTATCAGCATGAAGTAGAGCATGAAGGTGTGACTGGCAAAGTGTCGAGAGCAAATTTTCATGATCGACTTGGGAGGCCTGTTCTCATAATGAGGCCAGGAATGCAGGTACTTGTCGGGAATTTTCCTCCCCTTGAAATAATTTCTTTTGCTTGGCATTTGTAAAATTGTCCATTCGTTTATTTATGTTCTGTTTTTGATGCAGCTCACGAAAGCAGGAGAAGATAATGTCCGCCATCTAGTCTATCTTATAGAGAATGCCATTCTTAACCTTCCTGAGGGTCAAGAACAAATGTCGTGGCTGATAGACTTCAACGGATGGACAATGAACACTAATGTCCCCATTAAAATAGCTCGAGAAATCATTTACGTTTTACAGAATCACTACCCTGAGAGACTTGCCATAGTAGTTCTCTATAGTCCACCGAGAATTTTTCACGCATTCTGGAAGGTATGAGCTCCTGCCCTTATTATTCTGGTCTTTTATTAGTTACACTGAAATGACACAGCACTAATCACATTTGAAATCTTTTGAGTTGCCTAACACGATAATCAGATAGGATTCTGATCCGAATCCAATTTGATAATCAGGATTTTGTAATAGGTTTGTAATCCGTTAATCCAAGAACAATCTGAATTGATCCATAAGAAATTATACTAATAGAACTATATAATATACATAAAGTTTTTTATATCTATATTAATGAACTTGTCCTACCTTTATTTCTGCAGGTTGTAAAGTACTTTGTGGACCCAAAAACATTTCAGAAGGTCAAGTTTGTTTACCCCAACAACAAAGACAGTGAGGAGATCATGAAGTCCTTTTTTGATGCTGAAAATCTTCCGAGTGTGTTTGGAGGAAAAACCAGTTTGAAATACGACCATGAAGAGTTTTCGAGAATGATGGTGGAGGATGATGTGAAAACTGCTAATTTCTGGGGATTCGATAATAAGCCCTGCCATGTTGCAAATGGGCACTCGGGAGCAGACCTGAATTCGGAGGCAATGAGTCTAGCACCACCTGCAAGCTGAGTGAGTAAAAATGCCGGCGACCGTGTAAAAATCTACAGCAATGTAGAACATGAAAGTGGATCAGACTAATAGAGACTTGATTATCGAGTTTAATAGGGACCGGAAATGATTTTTCCGTCCCTTGTTTTAGTGAATGAACATTTATTTTCCGGTGCTTACGGCTAACTATTTGGAGAAGTTGCCTTTTTCTTCTTCCTTTCCATGTGCTACTATTTGTATGATGTTTTCTACCACCTTTCAGATGACAAATTTGTAATGATTAATTAGCTCCCATAAATAAATCTCATAGTTTAAATTACATTTGCTTGAATACTTTTGTGGTACATCTGTATGGTTAAGCCTGCTGTGCCTCTTAATTTTATCCCTTCAAAGAAGATTTGCGGTTCATAACACAGGAATGTTCACTTTTTTGTCTTCTCTATGAACCAAATCAAGCCACGTCGGTGTGGATTTGCATTTTGACAGTGACTTAATCAAGTTCCTTCCGGTCCAACATTTTTGTAAAAAAAAATTAAAAAATTCCACTACTCTTGGAAAATACCTTCACTTTGAAAAGAGAGAATACCCACTAGGCCTGGAAATGAATACGACCAGCAAAGGGTTTGGTTTCCAAAAAATATGTACAAAAACAAAATTAGGAAAAAATTAAATAAAGAAACACTTCTAATCTTTATGTCATTTAGCTTTTTTGTTTCTTAGAATTTGAATTTTTTTTTAAAGAACCAAGTGAATTTCTTATCTTCCTCTCTGTCTGCTATTTATGACTTCAAGCTTTTGTGTTTTCACCATTTCTAATCTTTTTGTCTTCTTATTGTGGCCGCTTGATTAAGCCTGTACGGAGGTCCCAAGTCCTAATCGTATTTACCAAAAAAAAAAAAAAAATTCCTATCAAAAGCTTATTCCCATTGTTTGGTCTTACAGTTTCCCATTGAGGGTGGGTGCTCTGGTTAATACAACTAGGGGTGCAACTTGGGCGGGCTAGCCCAGCCCAACCCGAGTCCAGTCCATAAATTTTGAAATCTGGACATATAAATTTATAATTCGGGTTTAAGTCGGATTGGGTTTTTTCAAACCCCAACCTTATTCGGTTTGGGCTGGGTTCAACCCGAACCCAGCCCGAGAACCCAAATTAAACATTTCATGACAAAAAAAAAAAATCCACGATCTCTCTCCTATCCTTCGCTAACTCTCTCTCTCATCATCCTCTCTCTGCTTTCTGTTTCTCTCTCTCTGCGGCCATCCATGGGCGAAGCTTGAGAGTTGAGAGGAGGGCTTATTTATTTTATTTTTTCTCCTTTCTTTCTTCCTCTTTCTCTCTCTCTCTTCTTTTTCTTTCTTTCTCTCTCTCTGTCTTTGCCGCCGTCCATGGGCGAAGCTTGAGAGTTGAGAGACAGCGGCTGCAGCTTGCGAACGGTGAACCCGAACTGGAATAGCGGGCGATGGAAACTGAAATATATGGGTTTTGATTTTTTGAACAATCTGAAATGATATGCCGATTTGGGTTTTGATATAGGTAATAGGTTTTGAACTTTTGATTATTGCAACAGATAGATAAACTGAAATATATAGGTTTTGAAATTCTGATTCTTGTAGATTTAGTACTTTGCAGTTGGAGAGAGAGAGAGAGAGAGAGAGAGAGAGAGAGAGAGAAGGAGAAGGCAAGTTCAGAGTTGAGAACGAGAAGAGAGATGGAGGCGGCGATTGGTGAGGCTGAAACGATTTGCCCTAAATATATATATATAGATATATATATATAATAATATAATAAAAAATATATAATATACATATATATATATATATATAAATTTCTCAAAAAAAAATTTTTTTTTTTTAAACTCAACCCATCAACCCGACCCAACCCGTCCGAAAATATTCGGTTCGGATTATAACCACAACCCATGTTGGGTGCAATTCGGGTTAGCCCAACCCAACCCGATTCGGGTTGAGGTTGGGTTGGGGCTGGGCTGGGTTGGGCCTACCCAACTTGCAGCCCTAAATACAACTATGTTGTTATCACTCCCTTTTGAACAGTACAATCAGGAAATTTGTCGCATGGACCTTCTTCTCTAACATCCACAAAAAGGCTATATTCACAGATAAAACAAAGCATCCCATTTAGAGAGCAAATGACCGCAAAGTCCAGGACAAAGAGCAGGTTGTCCTGCAAGCATTAACAAAAGGACCATATGTTTGCTTTACTGTACAATGCAACTTTGTTATGGCTTGATCAAAGTTCACTGGAGTATAGGCACTCATCCACAAGTTGCCGAAGGTTTGGATTCTCCAGAGCAGCAGCAATTATTTCTTTATCATTTAGCTGCTTGTTAACTGTCACCAAGTCAAATAACCATGGTTTTTATGTTAGTCTGGAGTGACCGAATTAGGGAAATGAAGAGGGAAGCAAATGAGGCTAAAATGAAAACCTATGTTATGCATATTGAAATTTTAAAAATGGCAACTACTTTTTATCAGGAAAGCCAATTTTCTTACTTTCTCTGCTTCCTATTTAGATAGTCTCTTTTCACCATTATTTTCTTTAGGGTTTCCTCATTCACACTAAACTCATAGCTTTCTGCAGTCCACTTCTATATTTCCTTGCACTCACAAAGTCACAATGTGGAGGGCGTGATGCAAAAACTGAAGCACCCAAACTGATGATCAACAGGTCCGATTCAGTTCATAACTGAGCTTCTTTGAACTAAGGTTGTCTAGTAAATGGGCTGAGTCCTACCGGAACCAAGCTTGGTTGTCATGGTTCATGAATAAATTTCAGGAGACGAGTGTGTAGTTTCCATTAATTTTTTAAGATGTTAACTATGCTACTTGAGAACACAAAGTTTTTTTATAATGAAAGTAAATAAGTTAAAAGGTGACATAGCTACTGACATTTACACCAAGTGAGGTAACTTCCTGTTTCACTCTTTCAATTAGTTAGGATGTGACAAGTGCCCAGGAAAAGGACCACTTTCAAGATTTTTTCAGATCAAGCTAAGGTACTTATCAAACAAAAAATTAAACTCGGGCTCCTCTGAACAGTGCTGTAATTCAGAAAAGCTGAGCTGCTGAGCTCGAGCTAAGATACATTACAGTATTGTAACTCAGGAAGCTGAGCTCCGTAGCTATTAAGCTGAGCTCAAGCTAAAGTATATTAACCTCAGGCTCCTCTGAACTGTGTTGTAGTTCGGGAAGCTGAGCTCATGCCTCAAGCAGCATTATACTCCAGTTCAACTCATTTGCAACCTGAGCACCCATAACACTTCCTCTTTATGCATTGCCTAAAAGAATTACACAAGGATAGAAAATCCAATATAATCACAATTAATTCCAGAAGAGATCCTAGGCATATAGGTACCAGATTCAGATTCCTGCATGCATGCCCCGTGAATAGCCCCATAGGTTGCTTAGTTTTATAATACATTTATCCCCTAGCAACTATTTCTCGGGCAATTTCAAGAACCATTCCGCAAATCAAAAATAAGAAAACCATTATAAATGTAGACAGGGATTTAAGAATATTCTTAACATTACCTGATTCTTCATTTGCATGAGATCCAGGAGCTACTTTAATATCTACCTGTACAAGTGTATCATGAAATCGATAAGAAAATTACAGGATAGTTATGAGATGGATGCAGAATGCAAATGAACTGGTGTTCAGTTAAATTGAAATCTCCATTGGGAAAAAAGTACTGTTACTAATTTTTCTGTGAATAAGCATGGGAATCAAGGTTAATGGACATGTAAAATAAGCCTCTTCATTTATGATTACCATATTTGCACTCCAAAAGAAAAAAATAAATAAGCATTTTTTATTTCAAAATCAACCAAAATACAAAAAGCAACATGAACCCTTGCCACATGGATAGGATATTTACACATTTTGATGCTGACAAAATTTCCAATCCAACAATTCAGACTGATAAAGAAACTTTATTATGTCGAAGATGCTTTATAAATTTAGGTAATCTGAATTGAGGGTCCGAAAAGTTACACGTCACACCCAAAATCCTTAAAGAGGGTATGGTAGGTGAAGGAGGAGGAAGAGGATCACCAGCCAGTGCCCATCTGTATGTTCTTTGTTTTATTTTATTTCTCTTTGGTGAGTGGAAAGAGTTCTGTGAATGGAAAGAAATTCTTGTTCTAGCCAAGTGTATGTGATACAAGGACAAATAATGAGGTGTAGGAAAACATATTTACACTCGGTGACTCCCATACGTAATTTTTGGCCCTATTGTCACAGTAAAGTCCCCTTGATGACACTCCTACTCACCACTTCCCTCTTCACCCATGAAACTACGACCTCCTTGAACATCTAGGTGATGTATTAGAACACAATGTCATAAATAGTTACATGCATGGCTCATATGTGGCATAGGGCTGGTGGAGTAGTTAGATATATTCTGAAATCATGACAGGAAAGACACTTATGTAATAAATAGAAGACATTCAAACCAAAGCCTCTGATAGTCTTTTCTTTGCAACCGAAGTGCAGTATACTTATTTCAGAAATTAGACAAACTTGCACGGAAGGAACTTCTCATACTTCATTCAAGATCTCCTTAAATATAACATGAACTACTAAGTTTCAACAAAGGAAGTTGACCGCAACTGTGTAAAAAATAGCAAATGCTTGATGGGGTGGGGTGTATGTGGAGAATGTAACACACCTTTGATTTAAGTTACTACATTACATACCATTTCAGCATGTACTAAGTACCATCTACTTATCTATGCAGAAACTATAATAAGCAGTACTTGTGTAAAATTTTAATGATACAAATTCTGAATACCACAGTGGGCCATGTTAAAAGATCATCATATGAGATATTTTCTTATGAGAAGAGTTCCAAAATACGAAAAATACCAGAGAATCAACAATGCGCAGAAAGTGTAATACACTAAATTCCAGCTAAGTATCATCAGAAGATTGGCAGACCAACCCCACCATCAGACTACTGATATTTCTCTCAACTTATAAAAAACAAGAGAGGAAAATCTTAGTCTATGTTACTGAGAAATAAACTGACCTTAAAATGTGGAGGAAAACACTCCATTAGTTTAACTCTCAGGCATAAACCAATTACTGTCGCCATGCTGCAGTGCTGTATGGTTGGTGTGAAAGTTATCCTACAAGTCATTGAAAAATTAGTATCAAAATATTGAAAGTATAACACCTAAGTATTAGTTTAGAGGCACCTCCAAGGAAGTATAAATGAAAAAGAAAAAGGAAATATATAAAAAACATAAAGAAATGCGAGAAACTGACAACTAGATTAGTGCTATTGTATCATCCCTTTAAAACTGTATAGATGTACATCAGTATTAGCATATATCTCTTTGCATTGCCCGAGAGCAAAACCAATTCTATTCTGTGATATAATTGGGGAAAAAATTATCACAGTAACATTGCCGGGTAGAACATTTGAAACATATTGGAGGCCACCTCTCTGGCACTCTTTAGAGATCTGTCTTATACATCAAGAACATTTCTAAAAGTGCATTACCTATGTATGACTCGCGTATGCAGCACGCTCGGTTGGGAAGATTAGAGACACGCCTAAACTTTGGCATAATCTGCATAATACTCAACTGACGTAGTGCTTGTTAGCCCAAACTTTTTTTTTTTCCTTCTTAATTTAGCCTGAAGTTTCTATAATGTTAAAATATTTTCTTTATTTTCAGGACCAATTGATGAAAGATATAAATATTAAAGTTACACTCTCTCTAAAAGCTTTTAGAGCAGATGGTTGTTAACATGGTATCAGAGTCAAAGGTCTCGAGTTCAAACCTCATTGTCACCCTAATTAAAAAAATTGAAAAGCACGTGTCGGACCAAAAGAAGGCCACACGTGAGGGGGCGTGTTGAAGGATATAAATATTAAAGTTACACCCTCTCTAAAAGCTTATGCTTTTGGAGTAGATGGTTGTTAACACCAATATTACACAAATTGGAAATGTAGAGGAGATATGACAGTGGTTAGGGCATCAACATCAAGTCTATGTTAAGAAAAAACTTATGGTCCATTTGTTTCTACATAAAATGCTCTATGGAAAAAAACTGCTTTCATGTAAAACCTTTCAACTCCGGCATGAACACAACAAAAAAAAAAAAAAAAATCCATTCTCATTTTTAGTGTTTGCTTGGAGCTTTGAAAATAATGTACTGATATTAAGAGAAAGCCGGGCCAAAAGGGTTGTAAACAAATAACTTAGACTTAAAAATCTGGAATAATACTTTTCCGTGTCCATTTTTTCCTCCCCTTCTGGTCTGAACACTCTTCAAACTTTATTTGTTAGTTTCTTCGGAACCTTCTATCTAAATAAAACAATCAGAAGCAAAAACCAAAACCGAGATTCATTTTTCAAAGCTGAATGTCTTGGTTGTCACCAAGACTCGGGGAAAAAAATTCCCAGCTTTTGTGTTGCAAGTCTCCAGGGCATTGCTCAAACAATGTTTTCCCCTCTCTCCCTCCATATATATGTGTGTGCAGCCTGAGCACCCCAAATAAGGTAATAGCCACACAATGTGTATCGATTGAATCCATGATCATCAGACCGATAGGATAACTGAAATTAGGTTGGAAACTTGGAACTCATTACGGTGAATGCAAACCTAAAGATTATAAACTAAATGATATACAAATCAGTTAAACATAAAGAAAGCCCCAATTTACATACATAACTTGTCTATCCAACAACAAGAAAATTATAACTACTAAGATAAAACAATGCACATGAAAGTTGGAAATTAGCAATCAACACTCACAGAATGCGCCCAAGCTTCTCATCAACAGTAATAGATTCTTCAGAAAGAACACTGAGCTGCTCTAACGAATACGGATGCTCAGGATCTCTTATATCCCTCACGAAATGTATCGATTCAAGTCAAAGATCACAAACGTACAAATCATACTAAAATCATTCTCTTATATCCCTCAAGAAATGTATCAATTCAAAGATCACAAACGTACAAATCATACTAAAATCCCACAGTTTTTAACAAAATAAAATAAAATATATCATCAACGCCTTAATCTATCAAGGTTCGATTGGCTAACAAGAAGAAAAAAATAACGAAGTTGAACACTTCAGATCTCAAAGTTTTCATCAAATATCATTTGTAAAACACTTGAAATTCCAGTTGACTACAATTGACTACAGCGTGAACAAAGTTAATCGGACTTCCTCAGCTAGAAAATTTCACGAATGCAAAGTGAGAGAAAACTTGGATCTCTAATTTCATTTCTTTTCCTTCATTGTTTTTCTCAGCAACCAAACAGAGGGAAAGGAAAATAAAGATTATAGAGAGAGAGAAAAAAGGATATCATAGATTTCGAGAGGATCAACGGCGTCATCGGCGTGAAGATCTTCGGTGCGAGCGATCCTCTCCTTCTTGGCATGAACCACCGGGTTCGCATTTATCAGTCCCAGAGTCATCTCTCTCTTCCTCGGCGCCTAATTTCCAGCTTGTTACCTTTGGTACTTGCTGGAGCTTCGTTCACGGGCGTGTCCGAGAGAGGTCTTTATGGTCTTGCCGTTTACCAATCACTATGTGACGCGTGTCTGCGTATTTGGACTTATAAGTCGCAATCCACGGGCGCCGCACCCACACATCCTCTATTAGGAGAAGTTATTAATTGCTTCTGAAATTATTAATCGGGATCAATTATTATTAAACACTGTATGTAAGTAATTATACTAAGAATCAGTAAAAAATAATAATAATTAATTTTTCATTTATGTGTTGAATAATTATTGGACGGAATCAATGATCTTTGAATCATCTAACAATTTCTCATCACCTAATAATTTTTTCTAAATTTGTTAAAATAGTTCAATCAAACCATGTCACCTCAGTTATAATCCCCCATTATTATTGTTGTTATTATTTTTAATGGTGAGAGAAATACTGTTCGAACTAAAATTTCCATAACACAAAACAAAAACTTGTTATGTGTGTACAATTAAAAACTTGTTCAGTGTGTAAAACCAACTTAAAAATTGATAACAAATCTTTATCATTATATAGCCCATTTTGTTTTCACAAATTATTCTTAAAATGATATAGTAGTATATGATTAATATCGTAATTGAAAGAGATATCCAAATAAATTATATTTAAAAAGTACTAACTGTGTATATATACATATATTTGCAAATAAATTATATATTTTTTTGTTAATTTGTTAGTTTTTCTTTATTTAGTTAAAATACTTAAGAATCTAAATAGATGTGTAGGTTATTTTGACTTGCATTCCTTTAAAAATAAAATAAAATATAATTATATTGTATTTAATATTATGCACATCCTAATAAAAAAGAAATAATGAGTACATATATAATTCAAATACAATTATCCATTTTACTAGGGGAACACCCAGGGCCTACAAACCAACATGGCAGAAGCCCAATAGGACAAAACAAAAGCCCAAATTAAGTAAGATAACAAGAGCACAAACCAGGAGAAATCAGCCCAACCTAAATAGCCAACTAAATAACTAGAACAGCCATGGCAGAGCAGAGAATGGAAGTTTATTTGGTTTGTAACTTTAAAAATAATTCTTACAAACTCTGAAAACAATTTTCAGAGAGTTATAAAAGACTGTTATCTGAAAATAAACATTTTTATAACTAAATTTTCAGAAAACTAAACCAAACAAAAAAAATGTACAGTTTCTGTTTTCAGTTTTTCGAAAACAAAAAACTGTTTCTATAATTACAAATCAAGCAAGCCCGAATATACGGATTGAAAGAAAATAATAGATTTCTATCAATGAGCCAAAAGACAATTTGGGAGGTTCCAAATTGTGGCAATGCCACCAAATCAAAAGATGGATGGAAGAGTTTTTTTAGGTGGGAAGGCAAGTACTAATCTTATTAAACTTATTTTATATATGCCCAGATTATAAATTAAGTCACACAATACTTTTAAATGAATGTCGCACTTACGTTTAATGTTGCATTCGCTCTCACACTTTTTGTACACTTTTAATCTTACTTTCATTTTATGTGACTTAAATTTTGTTACTTTCACACCCTTACTTTCTCATTTGAATATCATACAATAAATGTACACATTGTTTTTTTTTTAAATATCTCCCTTTAAAATTTCATAATAAATCTTCTACTAATTAGAAAATACACATTGTTAATTTTAGAAGGATTTTCAAAAACTTAAGTAATCTATGAAAACACAAAAGTGTTAGCTTATGTCAAAAAATAATAATAATAAATAAATAAAATAAATGGTGTAAGCTAATTTTAGGAGATCCTAAAATTGAAAGATAAGATAGTTATGGTAAGATGGATAAAGTAATTTTTTTTTAATATTCATCAATAATTCAAGAAAATCATAATATCATAAAATTGATTGGATTTTAAATTGGAACTTGTATTTCACCAAGGTGTTTCACACCTATTTATATCCAAATCTAATTTGGATATACTAAAAAGTAAAAGTAATGTTAAAAAAATATATTAAAAAGAGTACGTATTATTTAAACACGGTAAAAATATTTCTTTTCAATTTGAATCTCAAGTCAAACCTGATTTATTTGGAATTGAATCTTGAGTCAAAATTGGTATGAGATATGAAAAGTGACAATAAAATTAGAAAATAATTTTTTTATTTTCGAATAATTGAAAATAAAATAACTGTACATGATTTCGTAAAAAATATTTTATGAAAATTCAGTTACAAAAATGTCTGCTTTCACTTAGGGTTCGTTTGGTTAGATAGAACTAGCAAGAAAGAAAAATAATCCAAAAATATTTAAACTTTTTGTGGCGTTTGTTTAGGATAAAACGGAAAGTTTTTAGGAAATTACGATTTCTGTATAAAACACAAGAAAAATTTTGTTTATCGGAAGAGTTATTAAGTTATGTTTTAAATTCCTATTATACTCATAATTATTAGTTGGGTTTCTTTTATCTTTTTCTCCCTTTTTGAGAAACATTTTTTTGAAATCATGAAATTGGACAGATCTTATTTTTAGCATTTTTTTAATCTATTTTTTATTTTTTTCTTCTTTTTTTCCCCTTCCAAATACGTACACATAACATATTATGGTGGGTATTTTTTAAGTGATTATATTAATTTACAATATGTATATATACACATATCAACTAGGTTTTAGAATTTGGATACTAGAGTTATTATAAGTTTTAGGGAATACATATATTCCTTAAAAAGAATAATACAAAATTTTCTATAGTTATATAATTCTAGTTGAATTCAAAAAAAAAAAAAAACCCTCGTAAATTTGGTTATTATATGTAAAATTCTATTGGTTTTAGTTATTTTAATATGAACAAACATCTAGTGGAACAATCATAATCTTATTGGATTTTATCAAAAATCCTTACAATTACTGTATAAAATGTAATGTCCAAATCACACACACATATATATTTGTGTAAAGAAATTCAGGTGACTTGGTGTCTCATACAAGTTCAGAATATTATTATCAACAACAAAATTTGATTTATGAATTAATTTTACTTAAATTTTTGACAAGTATAATAATTTTCTTTTATCTTTCATTCTATCCAAACTAACAACATAATATTTTTCCACGGAAATTTAAAATTATTTTCCTTCACTTCACTTTATTTCACTTTCACTTTCACTTTCACTTTCTACCATTTATTTCCATCTAACCAAACAGAGCTTTAAAATTGATTTTTTGATAACTATTTTATTAGTTACAAACTAAGCAAGCAGTCTTGTCCCAGGTCGTATCCTGATGAAAAATAAATGGGCATAAATAAATTGGATGTTAATAACACCTAATAGGTTATGCTTTTGGGTCGGCTTACGAAGCACCGTCAATTATATTTAGTATTAAAATCAGATCCAATATTTGATTCGGTTTCATATCACACACTCGGTCGAAAGCGTTGAGGTGAACACCCATAGGTAGGCATAGTGGCTCGACTCTAAAGAGGGCATTGCAAGTTTGGACTTTGGATAAAATAAAATGTGAGGCGGTAAGTATTTTGGGTGGACCCGTGAAGCACCCTGTACACCATCCGTGCTCCTTTTTCTTTTCATTTCTATCCAATTTTAACGAAAAAGGTGATTAACAGACTGCAAAGATGGGGCTATTGGCTAGTAGTGCTGAAAAGGGATAAATATATAATGACAAATGCGACATAACGCAGGTTCATTCATTGCATCCCTAATATCGTTGGTTTATATGGATGTTTGTATCCTCTTTGAAGATTTGAACGTAGTGTGCAATTGACACTAGAAATGTAATAGTGAAAAATCTACTGCTGCAACGAAATTGCAATAGAGAAGTCAAGGCAATCATTCGAAGATGAATGATGTCTTAAAGATTTGTGAATGACCAATTTCACACCAATTCTTCTAACATAAAATATTCTTATAATCTTCTTTTAATTTTTACATTCAGTTGCATAAAATTGATATATATATTTTTTATTTGACAAAGAGAGTTAGTAATTGGTGAAAATAAGATAAGGAATTCCAACCTAGGATCACAACATCATTGAGACACTTAAAAGATCTGATAACATTATTGAGACATTTAAAAGATCTGATTATTTATCACTAGATAACCTGCCACATCTTGTAATTAAAAAATTAATAATTAAAAAATAATAATTTGAGACAATTTGACAATAAGTAATTTCATTCCTAATTGCAATTAATATCTCTTCATTGTGCAATAAGTGAGGTAAGCACAACAAACACCAAAGTTGGGAACTTCAAATATTTAACGAAGGAAAAGTTGACAAACGTGATCATTAAAAAAGTAACAACCAACCATGATGGACATCACTATTTTGTAAGGCGTGACTGAGTAAGATTTATATATCTCAAAGTAACAATGTAAGTGAGCTTAATTTTATAGAATTTTCATGTTTTGTTTTTGAACTTCCGAAAAAAAATATAATAATAATGTAATTGGAATTTAAAGAGATATTATTCCGTAAATATAGTTCAAAATTTTTTTTTCCTATTTTTCGGTTCAATTTATCACTTTTTTTTTTTTTCCTGGTAAAATAGAAAGCGGGCATCGGAAAAAAGCGCGGGAGGAGATAACAGTAAACGAGAGGTTGGGCTCACAAACTTACGGTCACGTTCGAATTGCACGACGTCGTCTTTGTTCTTTCTCTTGCTTCGTTACCAAACTCCATGGAAAAGCTGAGAGACTAGAGACGAAGAGAGAGAAGCAGCGAAGAAATGGTGCACAGTGCTTACGATTCCTTCGAGCTCCTCAATGATTGCCCTACCAAGATCGACACTATCGAATCGTACGGATCAAAAATACTCATCGGCTGCTCAGATGGATCTCTTCGGATCTACGGCCCAGAATCCTCTGGCTCCGACCGTTCTCCGCCGTCCGATCGCCATTCCCAAACCCTAGAACTCCGGAAGGAACCCTACGTCCTCGAACGAACCGTAAATGGATTCTCCAAGAGGTCGATGTTGGCAATGGAGGTTTTGGGCTCCAGAGAGCTTCTTCTTTCGCTATCCGAGTCGATCGCGTTTCATAAGCTCCCAAATTTGGAGACCTTTGCGGTGATTACGAAGGCGAAAGGTGCGAACGTGTACTCGTGGGACGATCGAAGGGGGTTCTTGTGCTTTGCGAGGCAAAAGAGAGTCTGTATTTTCAGACATGAAGGTAATTTTCATGAACTCGAGTATATGTGTTGTCGATTGATGATTGGAAATGCAACACTTGCGTATATTGATTATCCAAAAATTGAGAACTGTAAATTCCTATCGTGTTAAGTTGAAACAAGGATAAGTTTGGTAAAGATGGTTGACAATTCATAATCAATTTAAAAACTTTAGTTAAACCCTCATTCTGGTTGCCTAAAACATTATAGAATTTTTAACCTTTGCCCGAGGCATGGGGTATGCCCCTTGTAGTTCTGTAGATGGTTTTTTCTTGTTTAATTAAATAACAAAAAAAAAAAAAAAAAACAAAAACAAGTGTACAAATTTTCCAGGAAAATGAAAAAAAAGGTAGAATCTTGCATTCTAGGGTTCCAACAATTAAAAATATGAAGATCGGTGCTTTTACTCATTTTATTTTCTTATATTTTCTTAGTTAGTTCTTCCCAATCTAAGATTTCAAGGTTTGGTTTCCATGTCTATTACATTCTGGATGTGTTGCCAACAAATTTGCCCTCATTTTGATAGCTTATCTATATTTGGCTGGGAAATTATAACCTTACTTATTATATAATAATAATTTGATCAAGTTGGTTTGGCTACTTCTGTAGGAGGACGGGGATTTGTGGAGGTGAAAGAATTTGGTGTTCCAGATACAGTGAAGTCGATGTCTTGGTGTGGTGAGAATATCTGTCTGGGGATTAAAAGGGAATACATCATACTGAATGCCACAAATGGTGCATTGTCTGAGGTATTTCCTTCTGGGAGGATTGCCCCACCTCTAGTGGTGTCTCTTCCATGTGGAGAACTTCTTCTAGGGAAGGTACTTTCACCCTTTCTGTTACTAGTATATACTACCCTCTTTGTTAGTCTTGTGGGCTCTGTATAACTCGTGTGGCTTTTGAGTCATGACCATCCATGTTCTAGTTCCAGCTCTCATGGCTATACTAATTTAGTTTTTGGTTGATACAATCATTTGTGTGGCTAGACTACACCAATATTTCTCTGCGTGCATATGTGTTGCTATTTTTAGTGAAAAAAGGAAACAATTCACAAACCTAATGATTTACCAACTGCCATGTGTACTTGTCTGTTTGTATATATGCACATGGTTGAGATCTCACAAGTGTTAGACTGCATGATGGTAGTAATCGGGATAAGAAATTTTGGGCATTTTCCCTATCCTTTAAGTGACATGTGATATGGTTAGGGTTAATAGCGATAAAGAATGAAGAGGATGAAAGGTAGAGGGAAAATATGATGGAATGGTCAATTTCCATCTAATTTTTCAAGTGGCAATTTTATAAAATACCTCTGTAGGCATTATGTTAGATAACATGAACACAAATATCTTAGTAAGAGTTCTTTGCTGAAATTGTGAAGAAAATAAAGGGAGGGAGTCAAAAAATACAGAAATATAATTGGAATGGAAAATCACTATCTTTTGTAGACATCAGGGCTATGTTATATAAACAACTCTACATTTTGTGGGTCTTATAACAGTAGCTTACGGCATACCTTAACATCAAAGACTACAAACAATTTCTGTAATCAAAACATCTTTACTCAGCATTTAAAATATTGAAAGATCTCCAATTTGATTTGTTTAATTCATTAACGAAATAAAATAGCTGTAATCATACATTCTATGGTACCTTGGAATTCTTATAGCAAATGCACATATTCTTTCTCCTTTTAGGATAACATTGGAGTTTTTGTTGACCAAAATGGAAAACTCCTTCAAGAAGGCAGAATTTGTTGGTCCGAGGCCCCTGCAGTTATTGTCATTCAGAAGCCATATGCAATAGCTCTCTTACCAAGACATGTTGAGGTGGCCCAAATTTTACTAAGCAATAAAATATTTTTATTCTTTTGTGTTGGCCTAGGAAGATTTGCATTTTTGCTTTTATTTTTCTTCTTGTAACTATTTGATGTTTGCAGATACGGTCTCTCCGAGTTCCTTATCCACTGATACAAACTGTTGTTCTCCGCAATGTTCGGCGCCTTCTCCAAAGCAGCAGCACGATAATTGTTGCATTAGACAACTCTGTTTATGGGCTGTTTTCTGTTCCTCTTGGTGCACAGGTACATTTCAGTCTCTGGAAGATTAATACCACTGTAATCTAGTTATAGCTTGTAAATTGTAATTTAGATGCACTGCCCACTTGGAGTAGTAAATGATTGAGTAGACATGCTGTAAAATACATAATTTTAGGTTGCATTAGATTTCTGACGAATAGGCTTTTATATTATGTGATTGTATTTGCATAGATATTTGTGCATTGCGATCCAGCCTTAACCCACCTGACTTTAGTTTCAACTTATTCTGTATCCATGACATAAGTGTGTTTGGAGTATTAATATGGGATGGGTGATACCCAAGGCCTTCTGGATGGGACACTTCCAGTTGAGCCATATTGTTGATCCTGTGTGGCCTAGTTTGTGCTTGTCACTTAGAGAGGTGGTTTTTGACCAAAAAGGGGAAATAGTCCCGTGGTATTATCTCGCTCATTTTTCTGGCCATCATGCATTATTGCATGAATATGGTTAGTAGATCAAATCATTATAAACTAATATCAGATCCATAACTACAATTCTTAACAAGTCTCCATTTACACTTTGATAGCTGAGGAAATTGTGCAAAATACACGAAATTGAAATCTCATAGCGTAGTTGGGTTGAACTGGGTGCGAAAATCATGAGGTTTTCTTTTCTTACAATTTTTCACAATAATGATTTTGCTGTTGTTCTGGTGAGAAAATTGAATAGATGTTGGAGATCTCCACAATGAACAGAAGAAAATATTAAATAGCAGGGATATAACTTTGCATAACTAATTCCAGAAATTTTAGAAATTGCTCCTAGGTGCCTTTACTTGAAATGCAGACAAGCTGACAAAGAATTTAATAACCAAATAAAATTTCAATAACGATGGTACTGTATTTGCAATGCAGATTGTACAGTTAACTGCATCTGGTAATTTTGAGGAAGCCTTGGCTTTGTGTAAGCTGCTTCCACCAGAAGATTCTAGCCTTCGAGCTTCAAAGGAGCAGTCGATTCATATAAGGTGAATATATACATTGGACAGTTTTTACTTTTGAGTTTTGCTTTGAGATGGTGCTAATAAATCAAATACTATAATATGATTTACTCATTGCATGCAAACACACCAATGGGTAACTAAGACAAGTTTGGATGAAACATGTTAATGGTTACGTCAATAACAACATGAGCATTTTAATGCTTTAGCAGTTAATGAAAATCAACATGTAGTCGTGTAGTTTGGATCATTTTATTATAGTGATATTGTTTCTCATCAAGATTTTTCTCTGACAAGTTTTTATCAATATTTTTGGTACTGTAATTACTTATTTGAAGAATCTATTGATGCTTTAAAATTCTAAAATATCTTGCGTTTCAGTTTTTATTTTGCCCCAAAAAGGGTTTCAAAATGGTAGTTCTAGCTGGCTTGTTGCTATATGCTGGAGCTTCATAAAAAATTAAATCTAGACGGTAGTCTGTGACATATGTCTAGAGTGAGTCGAGGAAAATGAGTGTAAGCCTTTGTTGAATTTCTAAAAAGTTTATTCTAATGTGCTCATTCTGCCTTTTTATGTTGGATGTTTTAGTTAATTTATCTTGTAAATGGATTCTAAAGAAATCATCAAAAGTTTATATTTTGTGTTGCACATTTATAATCATGAAGTTGTATTTATTTATTTATGAATATATATCGTAATTTCTACAGATATGCACACTATCTATTTGAAAACGGGAGCTATGAGGAGGCCATGGAACAATTTTTGGCATCTCAAGTAGAAATAACGTTTGTGCTTTCTTTATATCCATCAATTGTCCTTCCCAAAGCAGCTATGGTACCTGAACCAGAGAAGTTTCTGGACATTGCTGGGGATGCTTCATATCTCTCAAGAGGTTCATCTGGTATTTCAGATGATATGGAATTCTCACCTCCTCCTCAGCTAGTGGACTCTGACGAGAATGCTGCACTTGAGTCCAAGAAAATGAGCCACAATACTTTGATGGCTCTCATCAAATTTTTGCAGAAGAAGAGATACGGCATAATTGAAAAGGCCACTGCTGAGGGAACTGATGAGGTTGTTTTTGATGCCGTTGGGGATAATTTTGTATCTTATGATTCCAGAAGGTCTAGGAGACCAAGCAAAGTAAACTACTGACTTAACTTTTATTCATTTTATCTGCAAGAGCTAATTAGGTCATTTAAATATAGTCAGAAAGTCTTAGACATGGATTTGTAAAAGCTTTATTTGACACATTTTTAATTTTATTTTTGGATAACAATTATTTTAAATGCATGCAAGCATGCTTGTACTGTCTTTATTGTGCAATCTCATCGTGACATATATACATATATATATATATCAGAAATTGTTCTTCAACATGCGCTTTGGACATTCATTCTATCAAAGTAAAATAGCTTTAAGCTAATGTGGGACTTGTCATTTGAGGACAGTGTCTAGATACTTTCACCATTGGAAGCATGATTGATTAGCCATTCACTGCTTGACTATATTAGCTGAAATAGTGTTGAAATTAACCTGAAGCCGGAGCCTACTTTGTCTAATAGTAGGATATTTGCTATGCTAGAGTAGATATCACCATAATGTTTTTTTTTTTTTTTTGGGTAAAATATCACCATAAATTTTTTTCTGTGATTGAGAGCTTCATTAAAAGTGTTAGATACGTATAGCGGTTTTTAGTACATTGTAATATTGAAATGTCGTAATTGATCTCACCAATTTAATGGTTTATAAGATGATATTTTGCTATTTGAATAACTTTGCATGTCTAGTAGTCCTTGAAATGCAGCATAATGGCTGTTTTCCAGAATATTTTCTTATATTTCATTCAGTGCGGCATAAGGGCTGTTTTCCATAATATTTCTTATATTTCATTCAGTGTTCTAAATATAGCTTCTTTGGTCACTAGGGTCGAGTTAACATCCCCATTAGCTCAGGTGCTAGAGAGATGGCAGCAATACTGGACACGGCACTACTACAAGCTCTTCTTTTGACTGGGCAGTCTTCTGCCGCTTTGGAGTTGCTGAAAGGTCCCAACTATTGTGATGTAAAGATATGCGAGGAGTTACTTCAGAAAAGAAATCAATACATTGCTTTGTTAGAACTTTATAAGTGCAATGCAATGCACCGTGAAGCTCTCAAACTTCTGCATCAATTAGTAGAACAGTCAAAATCTGACCAACCACAAGCTGAGCTCACACAGAAGTTCAACCCTGAGATGATTATTGAATATCTTAAAGTAAATTTTCTCTCATAAGGGCAATATCTTCTGTCTTGTTCAACTTATCACCACACACACACACACACACACACACACACACACACACACACATTCTTTGTCCTGTTTGCAGTTTGGATGCTTAAATGTTGGCAATATTGAAGCCTTTGGAATTGTTTGAATCATCTGCATTTTTATAATTACTAAACCACATTGTAACTTTCTAACATTCCATGGCATCTATATGATGTAGCTGTTTTTGAGGACTGAGTATGAATGCTGGAGTGATTAGAAACTCCAGAAAGAGAATTATTTTCTTCCCCAGCCTTCACTTGAGATTGATAAATTTTTCAACTTGCCCTTCAGCCTTTGTGTAATAAACTTTTTTCCCTTCTCTTTTTTTCTTTTTGTGGGCCTTATACCTAAAGTTTTGAATTGGTGAGAATTTTTTGAGAATTCTGTTTTTGTTCATTTTTACCTATGGGTTTTGTCTCCTCATGTTTAGGGTGATGGGGATATTAGATTTTGACAGTTATTACAGGAATTTTACTGATTCTTTGGAATTATTTATTTTGAAATTTGGAAACTTTGATTGTTGGTTTTTTTGAGTGTCTTCTTCTAAAACATACTGTGATCTAGAATTTAGAATATATGTATATTGGTGGACTTCAAACCTAAAACTTAGAATCAGTGATCATTTTCTTATTTTATATTTTATGTTCTGTTTCACCTATGACTTCTGTCCTATGTTACCTGGACTTGTGTATGTGTCTCGGACACGGTTATGTATCCATCCGTTGGACGTGTCAGATCTCTAGACAGAAGGACACATGGACACTGCTAAATATTCATATTGAATTATTTTCTAGAGTAAAGTAATTTTTTTATTTAATATAGTGTTCAATATAGGCATTTATCTCATTTTAAATTAATAATATAATATAATTGAATGATTGGATATGGTTTTTAACTACATGTCCACCCAAAAGTGTTGGCCACATCCCATACCCATATCCGAGCAATAAGTGTCCGGTGCCTCACTACTTTTGAAAAGTCCATGTAACATAGCTTCTGTCTCCCCATGCTTAAGCTATGGGAATATATCATTGGTTTGACTGTTTGAAGAACAGCATACCTACACTCAAGCATGTGGCTTAACTGGGATAGTTTATGATTCATCGGGTTCTGTTGTGTACAGAAATTGTACTAATTCACTGGAATTGTTTTTTTGAAAATTAATAAATTTGATTATGTTTGATTTTGAACTAATAATATATCATTAACGGAGATTGTGATTTTGATGAATTTTCTTGTGCAGCCTCTCTGCGCGACTGATCCTATGTTTGTCTTGGAGTTTTCAATGCTTGTCCTTGAAAGCTGTCCAACACAAACTATTGAGCTCTTTTTGTCTGGTAACATTCCAGCAGATTTGGTCAACTCTTATTTAAAACAGCATGCTCCAAGCATGCAGGGCAGATATTTAGAACTTATGCTTGCAATGAATGAAAATGGCATCTCTGGAAATTTGCAGAATGAAATGGTAAAAGTTCTTTTATCTCACATTTCTTTCAGTAACTTAGAAAAAATGATTTTTTAAAAAATAATTAAAAAATAAATAAAATTTTGAAGGTTAACTAATTTGAAAGACTTGGTCATGGCAGCAAAGATGACTGATGCCAAGCCCAACTACTTAGGAATAAATATTGTTGAAGGTTTCTAGGGTAAACATAATTATTTATATAAAAAATTTGACTTTTTAATTATATGTATTGCAGCTGCAAATCTATCTTTCAGAAGTGCTTGATTGGTTTGCAGAGCTAAGTCCTCAACAGAAATGGGATGAGAAAGCTTATTCTCCGACGAGGAAGAAATTGCTATCTGCTTTAGAGAGCATCTCTGGATATAGTCCAGAAGTTTTGTTAAAGAGACTTCCACCGGATGCTTTGTATGAAGAACGTGCTGTTTTGTTGGGAAAGATGAACCAACACGAGCTCGCTTTGTCTCTATATGTTAACAAGGTATTTTCCATATAGCTAATCATTCATTTTTTTACCAGTGAACTTAATGCCACTTGTAAGGGAACCTGAGGGGAGACTAAGAAACTCTTCTTATAGAACTTTGGGTTCTACCGGTCCCCGAAAACATTGGCAACACTAGTATGGAAGATTTATTGTCTCTGCTGCATTCATGCAAGATTTATGGTCTTTTGCTTACGTCTATTAAACTAGTTCTATGCATGGTTCTTACACTAGTGTGGAAGTTCTTCACCAAACTTGTAAACCTGAGACCACCAAATTTGAGGGCTGAGGGTAGGGGAAAGGAATGAGAGAACAATAAAATGGTCTTTTTTTTAAAAAAAAAAAAATTATTTTATTTTATTTTATTGGTAGGTAAATAACAAAGTAGATTTATTGCAAGCAATAAAATATAGATATCAACTAGAGTATATCGGAAATTCTTTATGGAAATTAATATCATATCATGAAAACTTTGATGAAATTATTTTTAGTATTAATAGAAGTCCTGACTTGACTGAGTCAAAATGTTGCAAATAAAGTGTAAATTCAACAATTATGTATTGTTTAAGGCACTGAAATTGCTTGTTCCTTAGAATATAAAGAACACCAATCATTATCACATCAATGAATTTAACTATGTCAACATTCAAAAAACATCAACTATGAATACGCATTTCTAATGACATGAATATGAAGTCCACAACTATGCAAATAATATAATAATACCAGTCCTTGACCAGCCACATGGACTTTCCATTTGGTTCAAATTCAATAACATCTCGTTACAATTTTTTTCCTCACCTAGACTACCTGAAGGAGGACACCTAAGGTCCATCGGTAAGTTGCTCATAGTATTCATCTGATGTTTATGGAATCTTATGCAATGGTTAATATGTTCTTGCTTAGGGGGAATAAAAATATGTCCTTCCAACTTGACCATAGTAAAACTTATTCTTGAGAATTCAAAGTAGTGCAAACTGTTGGTAGTTATACCTGCCAATGTCCTGCCAATAACCAACATAAATGCAGTACCTTGTTACCCATTGACATATAAGTATATAACTTATAATACGATCAATATTGCTGTTCTTATTCGTTGAGGTTTGGCTGTCGAAAAATTGAGTAGTTGACGCTCTAAAAATTAATAATCTTAGCAAACCCTAAATTAATTAATTAATACTCAACAAAGCCTTTTTCGAACTATTTGGGGTCAACTAAAAAGTCCATCACTCTTGAATAAAATTATTAAACATTAAGTAACTTTATGATTAATTATCCAAAAAAAAACAAATAACTTTATGATTTTAGTTGATGAAAAAGCTTTTTACAAGTGTATGACTTTCAGTAAAAAATAAGGCATGCATATATATTCTTAAGCATGAGGGACTTCTTGCCCAAACGAAAAAGTACCATCTAGTCTGAGACTAAGTTTAGAAATCTCCTAATTTCCTTGTTTGTGATAATTTTCTTGTGATAGATGCCAATATATTTTCTACTCTAATTATTAATAATATAAGTAATGTATAAGATTTTTTTTTTTAAAGTATTAATTATTAATTAACAGAAAGATGTTGGTTTTCTTGAAAAGTTATCAAGTTATATAATTATTTTATTGGAGGTTTTCCTATATACTTTAGGAGCTATATACCTAAACCATGATCTGTGCTGTATACTGCAATAGGTCATGTGATATATTGTGTATATCCCAACTTTCAATCGATATAATGAGATTTTCATTTGAAATGTGTAATGTATCCATGCCTGATATATCATGATATTTTGCAATATATATGTGCTATTTGTGAATTTATAATCACAAATAGATATTGTATTGCATTTCATGCAAGGGCAATCTATTGATGAATATATAGTGATATTTTATTCCATGGGTATATGCATTTGACTTGTTTAGACAAAGGATTGAGGTGTGAGTTACCCCCGTGTAACCCATTTATCAATAATTTTAGTTTTGTTGATCCTGCAGATCTGAGGGTTGTTATACTAGTTTACAATACTATAACATACAAAAATATATAGTGCTTCATTCTTTAGTTATTCAGTCTGACATTTATGATAAATTAAATGGTTCTGATGACATTAAGCTAATATTGAATTATATAATTTAGTATTAGAACAATTTATATAATTATTATTTTATAATTTTCTAATTTGGTGTATAACAAAAGCATAAGAAGTGCGTTAGGTGGTTGTGGCTTGGGCTGAGAGTTTCTAGAAGGGTTAGCCTGAACTTGTTAACCTGCTTAATAAATTAGGTAGTCAGGTCAAGGCTCTCTAGGTGCTCCACCCACCTTTTGGAACCTTCTAATAAGATAGTAATTCATTGTTTACAGAGCTCACTGATGCAGCATATTGGTGTTGGCGTACCCCCTAGTCTATATATTAGTTATTCCTCTTAATTTTTCATTTGTCTGCATTTATTTTTATTATGATCATGAATACTAAATATTCTTCAGGTTAATTAAGTTTTCTTGGCATTTGTAGCTTCATGTTCCTGAACTGGCAGTGTCCTACTGTGATCGGGTGTATGAATCTCTACTTCATCAACATCCTGTAAAATCCTATAGCAATATATACCTCACTCTCCTGCAAATCTACTTGAATCCGCAAAGGACGACAAAGAACTTTGAGAATCGGATCACTAATCTGGTATCATCTCAGAATACTGGTCTTCCAAGGGTTGGTTCAGGGATTTCAGTTAAAACTAAAGGTCGTTCTGCTAAGAAAATTGCAGCGATAGAGGGTGCAGAAGATATTCGAATCAGTCCTAGTAGCACTGACAGTGGGAGGAGTGATGGTGATGCAGACGACCTTATTGATGAAGGAGGTTCTACTATTATGCTTGATGAGGTCCTTGATCTATTGAGCCGAAGGTGGGATCGAATCAATGGAGCACAGGCACTCAAATTGTTACCAAGGGAAACTAAGCTGCAGGTAATGATTTTCTGAATATATATACTGATACAAACTTCAATCTCTAGGAACTTTATATGTCATGGGTTCAAATAACATTAGGCAATGTGTTTCCTCTTCCCATGATGTAGTCTTGCTTCGTGGTGCAAGCCTGTAACGCCTAGGTATTATGCACTTATGTTTGTCTAAAAGGTGATGAATAACAGCTTGTTCAATCATTTATAAAACAATTTCAATTTAAGGAAATTTTTGTTAGTTTAGACTCTCGAAACTTTCAAGCAATAACTTCTCAATGAAATGCCTTATAGATATTTAGATTCATAAAGCTGCTGAATATAAAGAATTAGTTTCACTTGTACTGTGATAAGTGTCACTGTTCTAAATTCCATTAAACATCCAGTCAGGCAACCCTTGATGCAAAGCATCAAACTTTGGATGTGTTAATTAAAATGAACTACAAGAGGTTAACAAAGTAATAAAATTTAGATTTTGTGATAGGAGCTCCCTAGATAGTGTTGTCTGAGGGATTTTTTCAGAATAATATTGTTGACAAGGTGTACTCTGTCTGCCTTGTGGGTGTTTCACATCTTGAGGGCTAAGCAAATTGTAACTTTCAGCCAATTGCTTGAAGGCATTTCCTCAAGCCATCCACGAGGTGTACACTTAGATAATAGGTTTGTTATTATCTTTCCATGCTTCATGCTGTTTATAGGGCATGCATTTAGCTTGAAAATACCTCTGTTGGAAGGATTTTTTATTCTCCAGTAGTTTATTTATTTATTTTTGGCAATTACTCTCCAGTATTTTATGATAATGATAGCATCTATTAGCATGTCAATTACTCTCCAGTAGTTTATGATAATGATAGCATCTATAAGCATATCGATTTTTACTATTAGGATCTGATCTCTCTCTCTCTCTCTCTCTCTCTCTCTCTCTCTCTCTCTCCCTCTTCCTCTGTGATGGTAATTGTATCCTGAATTATTATTCTTTTGGTTTTGTGCAGAACTTGCTTCAGTTTCTTGGACCTCTTCTGAGAAAATCCAGTGAATCATACCGGAACTTTTCAGTCATCAAAAGTTTGAGAGAGAGTGAGAACCTGCAGGTATGTCTTTCTTGCTTCCCTCCTAAATAACCTCCAGGTATGTCTTTGTCTATTGATTGATGTTGAATTGGGGTATGAACTGGATAACTTTCTTGGTTTTCATTTGCCTAACATGCTACATTGCAAATGCGACAAGAGTTTCTACTGATTTAGTGAGACCTCCAGTATTGAGGGTTTAATTGCACTTCTTAATTTTCATGCTACTCTATATCGAAAAGCTCAATCTAGTTCTTACAATTATATCTTTTGATATATACTCCTTCAATCGTTTCATGACTTGATGCCAGTATACTGGTATATTAAGGTATTCGTTGATGAAATTGTTTTCTGATGGTGGTGGCTTCAATAAGCTATTTGTGCATGTGCACTGGGGGTGCTGTTTATACCAGTTTTAGAATGCTATTGTTTTCATTTCTTCTCACTAATCTATTAGAAGAAGGTTGATATTTTGTTCCACTGTGTTTATGTTTCTCTACAATCGAATTGAATATGGTTGAAGCCAAAATCAGCTCTTCAATCTTGAGCGAGAACTCACGGAGACACGTACCCGGTTTTTAAAATGGCTCAGCTGAAGTTGAACCTAATTTCATCCTTGGATATTTGTTTTGTTCTACTGAAACATTTATTCCTTCACTGCTTGATCAAATACTTTTGTTTGATTTGACTTGCTGTGCAAGATACTTCCATTCTATCTGATTTTGTAAAAGCGCATTGTGTGGAATAGGTGAAAGATGAACTGTATAGCCAAAGGAAGACAGCTGTGAATATCACCAGTGACAGTATGTGCTCGCTTTGCAACAAGAAAATAGGGACCAGCGTATTTGCAGTCTATCCCAATGGTAAGACCATTGTGCACTTTGTTTGCTTTAGAGACTCACAGAGTATGAAGGCTGTTGGAAGAGGCTCACCCTTTCGGAAGCGATGATTATTTTTATTCACATTTGGGTTAAGAGTGCCCCTAGAGGAGCTGGTTTTAGCCTTCTCACTGACCGGTCATCTATTGCTACCATGCTTATCCCTTCATTTGGCTCAAGCTAGTATTGGTTGTACAAGGGAAAGCTGCAACAGCGACCTGAAGATCGTCGAGACCGTAAAAAAAAAGGGTCGTGTCCCAACTATTTGGGATTGGTTGTTAACAAGCGTGTGGATTGCAATTTGAAGGTTTTCAGGTGTTTTTAAGTGGAATGGTTTTTGGATGAGAATGAAAGCTGCATTTGATGTAGAGATGTGACACAAGTGTTCTCTAGAGATGTATTATTATTGCCTTCGTAACTTATATGTGGTTTCAATTGTTGACTTGTAAGTTGTAACTATATTATAAATTTCAATGCAAAACCGTAGTGTGTGATACCTCTTCAAATATTCCCAGAAATGTAGATTGAAACAGGCCGAAGTAGGGCTGTAAGTTGGGCGGGCTAGCCCAGCCCAGCCCAGCTTAACCCCAACCCAGAAATTTTGAAATTTGGACACACATTTACAAATCAAATCGGGTTCATGTTTGGGTTGGGTTTAATCAAAACCCAGACAATTCGGGTTGGGCTCGGGCTCAACCCGAACCCAACCCAAAATCCAAAATTATTATTATTATTATTTTTCTCTCTCCTCTCTCTCTCTTCTTTCTCTTTTCTCTCTCTTTCCCGAAATTTTTTTTCTCTCCTCTCTCTTCTTTCTCTTTCTCTTTCTCTCTCTGCCTGAATTTTATTTTATTTTATTATTATTTTTTTTTCTCTCTCTCTCTGTCGCCGTCCCTCAGTCGATCCGCCGCCGCCGCTTCCAAAAATTAAAACAAAACCCATACAAACAAGTTAGCAGTTGGAGAGAGAGAGGGGGGCAAGCTTGAGAGTTGAGAGACAGCGGCTAAAGCTTGCGAACGGCGAACCCGAACTGGAATAGCCGGCGATGGAAACTGAAACATATGGGTTTTGATTTTTTGAATAATCTGAAATGATCTGAAATATATGGGTTTTGAACTTTTGATTCTTGCACACAGATCTGAAATATATGGGTTTTGAACTTTTGATTCTTGTAAATTTTGTAGTTTGAAGTTGCAAAGAGAGAGAGAGTTGAGAATGAGACTGGACGATTGGGGAGGCTGAAATGGTTTGCCCTAAATTTTTTTTGTTTTTTGCTAATATATAGATATATCTGTATATAGATATATATATCTATATAATATATATATTTTCGAAAAATATATATATAAATAAATTTTTAAAACTCAACCCGTCAACCCAACCCGACGGGCCCGAAAATATTCGGGCTAGATTTTGACTATAACCCATGCAAAGTACAATTCGGATTCGCCTAACCCAACCTGATTCGAGTTGAAGTTGGGTTGAGACTGGGCTGAGTTGGATCAGTCCAACTTGCATCCCTAGGCCAAAGTATCAATATTTAAGGATGAAACCAGAAGGAAGTCAATGGAGTTATGAAGTTACACTAAGGAGCAGTGCTACAATGAAGATGCTCTCACGGTGGGCTTGTACCCTCATTTGTCGGCTTGATTTTGTGCAGTATTTGACACTTGATCTAACGGACAAGGACTCAAGTTCATATTAAAATACCCTTATCGTAGCATTTTCCTACTTCATATGATAACGCCTTTTTTCTCCTTGATGCAGAGAAAAGGAAGAAACATTTGAACAACTATAGTTTATTGGCAGTAATATTAAATTATAAGTTTAGAGTAAATAAATACGTTAGAATGCTGGCAAATCATTCTTGATGCACTATTATAGAGCACAAAAAATTCCACCATAATTGAATATTTCTTATTTAATGTATACTACAATCATAATAAAATGATTTGTATAGTGAGGTATCCAATGTACTCTCTGTCGATTATTTATTTATTTTTTATTGATAAGAAATACAATTATAATTAAAGTACCACCAGACTACAGTTTTAATGAATTTTAAATTTTAACATTATTTGCACCAAATGACTATTATGTTTGGCAATCTATATGTTATTTGCACCTTGGATTATAAGCAACGAGGTCAATTTTGGAAACTTTTATATTTCAGAACAGTTATGCTTTGGATTTGTCACCAAAATTAAGAAAATAATACCCATTTAGATGATGCATCAGTTTCTTAAACTTCAATTCATATCTGATTGACTCTAAATCCCTCCAATAGAAAAAAAAAAAAAAAAAAAAAAAAAAAAAAAAAAAAAGAAAATGAGAATGAAGAAACATGTTTTAAATTTTTATTAGAAAATCCACAATTTAAAATAAGCAAGTCACATATGACATATGCATACATCAATACATTGCGCACAGTCGATGCACGAACCGAATTATTTTACTTACTACCTCTGAAGTAGTTAAATTAAATTATGTTGGAAAGAAGAGCAACAACGGTCCCATGGTCTAGTGGTCAGGACATTGGACTCTGAATCCAGTAACCCGAGTTCAAGTCTCGGTGGGACCTTCCTTTTTCCCTTTTTTTTTTTGTGCTCTAAAAAAAGCAAGAGGGTTCCGCTAAAAAATTGCTAAAAATAGTAAATTAGAAAAAAGGTATCCGTGTGAAGAATCGAGTCTCTATTTTGAAATGCCAAATTGTTTAAACGATCACCCAGCTTAAAAATATATTCCAAGAACCTTCTCAATGCATAATCTAGCAGAGAAAACACCCACCACCTAAAAAATTATTACACTTTGTTTGGCTTTCTGTGGATCCATTTCTTCTCTTTTGTAATTGTCATTCCACCTTCATCCAATTAATTCTGCCGACCATTCTTCATTCTGGAATCTTCTATTTTTTTATTACTTTTTTAATTTTTCCCTCTGCCTCTTCAAGTAGAGGTCAAGAATTGATTGGAGACAACCCATAAATTGTCCGAGCATTGGTTTTAGATAATAATTCAGTAAGTAAAGGTTCTCTAGATTCATGAATATTGCTGATACTTGAGTCCAACAAAACTCATTTTTTTATGGGTCCGTCAAAAGGTTGATAAGGTTATGGTGATGAACATCAATTAAACTGCAGAAGCCAAAAGTGATCTTCACTCACAATAAATTATATATATATACATATATATAGTTCTCTTCCGTAGTGGCCAAAACTATGAAGTTGTGCTCCTGACAGATTCCTAGTACTTTCACAAATTATGTAACCTAAAATCATAGACTTGTCCCCTATTTAAAAAATGGCTATGCTGACAAGCAACTAAGCAAGTACCGCCCATATTCACTTATTCCTCCAACTTGATTGAATTCATCAAATCTCAGTGTATCTGGGATACATAATAATAATAAAATTAGATGATGGTTAAACCTATTGAATGTCACTAGTCCTAGATGTCAAAAGCACACCACCATTGCACAAACTATATAACAATACAAACGTTTATACGGGATAAAAGTAAGAATATGATGATCAGTTATTGCAACTTACAACGTTGATTAAGAATGGTTATATATTATAGGGTGAAAGTCGGACGAACCAGATTTTTAGGCTGAATTTGGAAGATCAAGATCTGCTAAGATCAATTCCAATGAAGTGAGGTCTGACAACTTGCTTAAACAATTATTTCCAAGAATGCGTTGTCTGCTAGTTAAAATCCACATGCTATACTAAGTACTGATGTTTAAATTATAGAAGGAAACAGACCAAAAATGAAACAAGTGACAAAGCCTTCTTCTATAAAGCTACTAGGTTCATCAACATCATTACTCTCTCTCTCACATTTCCTTTGTCCTGCTTCATCTCGTGGCTAATTAATTGATTAAATAATCTGGAGTTCTGCAAATTTTCTTTTAGGTTAAAGGTGACCTTAATGCCAGCATATTGAAGGGCCAAAAACTAGGAAAATATTCTCCTGACAGATTCCTAGTTGCTAAACAAAAATGGTTGTCCCAAGATGCAAGTACTATCATATTAAATTATGTCTTTGAGTTGGCTGAATTCCCAAATAGCACATTAAAAGTACGTCAGATTGTGAATAAAAAGTACATCAGATCAGCAAACAAATGTGAAATGCAGATGTCACTAGTCCTTGCTGTCAAATTTATACAAATATGGGCATACAATATATACTATAACAATACATTATAATGCCCAATTGAAAGTGTTTCACATGCAAATTGAAAATGAATTGGTGGTTGTGTATAATAATGGTTTAGAGAAACACTATGAAAAGCAAGTCTACATTTCAGGACTCCAGAATTTTCTGGTACTAGCGTTTGGAAAATGATATGAGTCACCATAGACTAGGCTGTCTAGAAATGCCCAGATTCCTCTAACGAGGTTTGATTTGCAAAGAGATCAAATCCAACAAAGTCGGATCATTTTAAATTGACCACTTGTTTAAAGAATCATAACATTTTCTTGGGTTCCATTTCTTCTAAGATTTCTCAATTTGGTTTCTAATAAATAGAGCCCACATGCCAACAAATTACATAAACATAGTACTGCATATATAGTGTTGTTTAAGGAAACAACTGACTGTCTACCAAAAATAATGATCTCTCTCCCCCATTTTTCCATGTCCTTCTTCAGCTCATGGCTGCTTAATTGATTAAATAATCTGTAGTTCTGCAAAATTTGTTTGCCAACTTGCATTGCCTTTTCACACGCTCGATCTCTAGTTAAAATAGTTCTTATCTTCACTCATTGTCCCTTCACCAGAGTCTTCTACATTTGCTCAAACTCAGTAAAGCTAGCCTTCCACAACTCTTTCTGTTGGCTTTTCCATTCACTTCCTTTCATAATTTGCTCCCACCATTTTCCTCCTCTAAACTCGCTCTAATAAACCTGCTATAAAATGGCATCCAGTCATCATTCAGGCTGTCCCAACTCAAATTGGACCGCCAAGCAGAATAAATTGTTTGAGAATGCTCTTGCAATATATGATAAGGACACCCCTGACCGGTGGCATAATATAGCCAAGGCCGTTGGTGGGAAAAGTGTGGAGGAAGTAAAGATGCAATATGAGGTCCTTCTAAGCGACATCAAACGCATTGAGTCAGGCAAAGTCCCCCTTCCTAATTACAAGAGCAATGCGCGTACTTGACGAGTAAGGAGACAGTGTCCATAATGAAGAGCAGAGGTAACTTCCTAATGTCTGCTTTAACTAGCAGTAGGAAAGTCTGATTTTGTAGACTGGAATTATTCTCATGCTGGTGCATTAGTGCAGGGTTTGAGCTACAAAATGTAGAGCACCTAAAGGAATGTAATTTGTCTCTTGTATTCCCTCATTAAGTGCAAGACCAACACCATCTTCTCGCTAGGAAAACAATCAAACACCAAAAGGCCCATCCACAATTACAACCTTATAATCTTATTTTCCTACAACAAACAGTCCCTAAGGGAGAACAATCCGTATTCCAAAACGCAATTTTCAGATTCTATATCTTTAACCTCATTACCTTAAATTTGATCTACTTTTTATTACAATTCTGAGTCGTGAGTTTACTTTTACAAATGGGCTGATTAACCGGCCATATATATGAATTCAAGTAATGTTCTTCACTTCTATATTTCTATTTTCAATTTACGAACTGAAGTTGTTACAACTTTGAGATTAGTCGACATATATAAATCAGAAAAAAATAGGGATTGCTGGTTTACTAACTTATCTGTTGTTTCTATGTACAGGCTGAAGTATCTAAAGTTCTGATGAGGGCTGATCGATATATAGCAGCAGAATGAACCACTTTTCAGAATATTAAAATTTTCATGTTTGCAGAATTTAATTGTTCCCTTAATATTGTAACAGTTCATGCTGAAATGTGTCTGAAGCTCCTCTAATGATCATAAATGATCCCTAACAGTAAAGATCAGTACAATTTTCCTCTTAAGAAAAGATTTGGCCTACTCAAATTAAATTGAAAGCACTTTTTGTCTCAGATAATGTATGTACGGTGAGTGAGATTCTTAAGATGACTCTCATACTAAGAAGAGAGCGAAATTATGAGTTCTATAGGTGGAGCATTCCATGAGTCGATTTAATCAGAAATCAGATTAGCTAGCTACGTTATATAAAATCCAATCAAGAATGTCACTTACATTCTCTTACAATCCAATTATGGGATCCTAAAGTTGCATGGAAATGTGGATTTAATTTGGATTAATGTGCCCAAATTCACATCCACACACATATGATTCAAATTAAATACAAACAAAGGTGTGATTTTATTTTTTGCTGATAACTTAGTTAACATATTAAACACTTCTAACCATGGCAATACAGTGAACCAACTTATATTCCATACATATGCAAGCTAGAAATAGAAAAAGCTCATCACCATCGATCCAAAAGCCCATTTGATCAGAGAGCAAAACAATGAATCCAATCCATAATTTGGTAACTATATTGACCAAAACTACAAAATATAGTAATTCTTTTACATTGAAGTCAGTAAACCACGTACAATTATATATGAATGTGCAGTGCACACAGTTCTTGTGTTTAATTACAAATACTGAAATCCATATATGCTACAACTAACTACTAAGATACCTCAATTGATTGACAACTTGAAGCGACACAATGGACACATACAACTCAATTTCAGCCACTGTGCAATGCATTGGATATGGTATATGTGAGAGCATGTCATCCGAGTGACTCGGCATCCAATGTCCATCTTATCCTTACATATAACACAGAGTACTTCCTCCTCACCATCATGATCATCAATATCACCTTCAAATCTCACCGTCTCCATTGTCTCCTGAAAGTACTCCCTCATAGCTCGTTCCAACAATGAGCTTTCCAAATCTTGATCATACTTGTTGTCCAAGAAAGAAGCTGTTTCCCTCACCATTCTTCCTATTTCCCCATGGATTGAACCAAAGTCCAAAAACGATTTGGACAGTATCATCTGATTAACCTTCTGATGAAGTTGAAACCAAAGTTCTACCCGCTCCTTTGCAAGGTTTCTTGCTTCAAATTCAGTGTGGGGTAAAATCAGTATATTCTCAATGTATATGTCCAATCTGAATAGCTTCTGACTGGAGTTGCAATATCTATTGACCGTGAAACTAGCCACATCCAAAACATGACGGATTAGGTCGTTCGGTGTTCTCCAACTCAGTCTGCTCGCATTGCATCTTCTCTAAAGGGAAGGGGATTTTCATGCCATGGATTGTTGTGTACAGGAAATCATAGGTTAAAGACTTGTTTGGAAATCGTCGTGATGAGATCTCTCCGATACCGTCTCGGGTGATGAGGCCTCTAGTTTTGCTTTCAGGGTATCCATCTACAGGGTGATAAGTCTGCTCCACACGGAAGTTGAATTTAACGTTGATGCAAGGCAGAAATTTACCATCATCGCCTCCAATATTACCATAGCCATCCACCCAAACATAGAGCTTTTGTGTGGTGGCTGCCATAGCAGAGAAGAGGGCCGGAGAGAAGGTCAATGATACTACTAATTTAGTAGAGAGGAGAGTGATCAGGCGCAGATAGGAGGAGAGAGAAAGGAAATTGAAGGCTTTACTACATACATGGATGAGGACTAAGTCTATATATAATTTTAGGAAACTTGGTGGTCAAGTATAGAAGTTACCTTAATCGGTATCTTGGTTTGGAAGTAAATAAGGATAGGGCAAGATAGGAAATCTCTTAATCCTCTTATTTATTTATTTATAAATTCATTTTATAAAATTATTCTTTATCAATTTTTAATATTATATATGTGATTGGAGCTGAGTATCACGATACCATTAATATTATGACATCACCCTCTACTTAAACAAAATTAATTCAATTTGTCCTGATTCTTATCTTGATCTTTTAAAAAAATTACATTACAATCATTGCTTGACATTAGATAAATTTAAATAAAAATATTTATAAATTAAATAGTAATATGCATGCTTATGAAAGGCCAAATTAGCAACGTGTGCGTAGTAATCGTTGTGGGAGTTTGGACATATCACTTTATCTAATTTATATATATATATATAATATACTGTTTGTATAGAATTTATAGAGATAGAACACAGATTAATTAGGAAATTTAGAGAAACGGTATGAAATGTCTATATATACAGATTGGGTTCCATTTCCACTAAGATTTCTCAATGCGATTTCTAATAGATAAAGCCCACATAATTATGAAATAAATAAATAAATAAAGCCCAAATGCAAATAAATTAGATAAACATGCAAATTGACGTTTAAATTATAGAGACTTGATATGGAACAACTGCCTGCCACCCAAAATAATGATCTTTCTCCCCCATTTTTTCGTGTCCCTCTTTAGTTAATGGCTGCTAATTATCACAAATAGATAAATAGACTATAATTATAAAATTAGAAAAGTGATAAATAAGAACAATAATTTTGTTTGGAATAAAATTTAATCCCCTCTCTCATTTTCATTTTTATTACTTTTCTGATTTTATAATTACAAATTATTTACTAATTTGATATATTTTCATTGACATGACATTACTAATGACATGATATATGTGTATATCTCCCTAATATTAATACTACGTATATGATATACCAATAATGTGTTAGAATTGCCCAATTTTGTGTTGAGTTGCTCCCAAATTTTATATTTATATCTATCAATACTATTATAAAATTTTGAGGGGTTTTTTTTTTTTCCTTATTTTTAAATATTTGATATGTTTTTAAAATACAAAAAGAGAGTTTTTCTTAATTTTAAACATTTTTTTTATATTTTTTGAAAATACAACAAAGTTTATCTTTTTTCATTAAGTATATGTTTGCATTAAATGATAATAGAGAAAGTCCATTTCCTATACATAAAAATAACCACCAGAAAACCTTAGCTAAACAAATCATAAAAAGAGACAGAGGTAACATCAAGTACAAAAAATACTCCTAAAAATATAAATAAATTACATTAATCGCTTTTAAAGTTTGGCAAATTTCATAGAGATAGAATGTTTGAAGTTTATTACCATTGGGAAAATTTTGATAGGATGGAAGAAGAAGATGATTTTGAAAAAGTGAAATATATGAGAAAATTGTGAAAGTGGAGTTTATAAAATATATAAGAGAAGGAGTTGATGTTGATGAAGGAAAATTTTTGAGAGATAAAAATGAGAAAGAAGAATTAGTACCCAAAAGGTAGAATTTGAAAAATATAAAATTGAAGAAGAAAGAAAAGAAATAGATAGTGAAGTGAACACAAAAGAAGAAGTTGTAGGAATTGAATCTCAGATAATTTGGTGAAGAAATTGAAATATCAAATCTAGAAGAAAACAAAATGTTTGAATTTATGCAAGAAATGAAATATGTTCAATTGAATGATCTCATGGTTGAAGAAAATTTGAGAAAATTTTGTACGTAATATTTCTCAAGTGATGTGACATGGGTGACTATTGAAGCATTTTTTTGATTCAAGTGAGGAAGTCAAAAGTAAATTCATGAAGTGCAAAAATTTTCAAGTGAAGCTAAAGAACAAATGTGGAGGTCAGCTACGAGGTCGGGTGAAGAAAAATATTATGAGCACGAAGAAGACATGATACAAATTCTGCACAATAAAAGAGATTGCAAAGAAAATTTTTGCATTCGAAAGCACTAGAAATTTTGATGTATTTTGCATTGGAAAACATTGAAATTTTGATGTATTTAATAATTACAACGTTGGATATCATGTTTGTGGTATGTTTGATTAACAGGTTCGTGGAAAAATAATTTTGAGTCATTGGAATTTTGCTAAGAGAATTTTGAGGTATGTAAAAGATACCACATTGGATGATGAATTGGCAGATTTTTTCGCAAAGTTTTTGGTAAAATCTTTTTAAAGAAAAACCTAGCAAGATTGGGAATGAAAAAAAAGTTTGGTTTACAGAGGCATTATTGAAAGACTAAATCAAATTTGTAGGGAACATCAAAAGTATGTGAAAAAGAACTTGTTAGAACTTGGAAGACGAAAGACTTATGAAAAATATTTTACGCTCAAACCAACGAACGGAGTCTTAATTAGGCTTAGCATGTACCTGTATTGGGCCCTCTTTAATCCAGTACCAGGCTCCTATTATATACTTCCTCCATTAAGCTGTTCCATGGGCTGAGCTTGTAACTTGTTTTGTAACTATACACTTTTAACTTCCAAAAAAATTTCATAAATGAAACAATCTATATATACGCCGTTGTAAGTAGGCAGTGCAGTTGATCAAAAAAGAAACAACCTATATATACGCCGTTGTAAGTAGGCAGTGCAGTTGATCAAAAAAGAAACAACCTTGTCTGGTTGTCTCTGGAAACATAAACAACATAATGACAGACGACAAAGTAAGAGTTTGTATCATAATGAGTCAATGACAGACGGCAAAGTAAGAATCCGTTTGGTTTGTAAATTTGAGAACAGTTTTCAGTTTTCAAAAAATCGAAAATAGAAAATTATACAAAAACTCATGCTTAGTTTAGTTTTTTTAAAATTGTTTTATGAATTTTTAAGAATTGTTTTCAGAGTTACAAATCAAGTAAGCCTAAAATTTTGTACAAAAAAACGCAATATTAATAAGACAAATAGTTCTGCCACGTGACCAACTGGCAAGTTACTCTCCAATTCTCTAATTAATTCAGACATTTTAATTCGATTAGTAATTCATGTGGATTAAGCTCCCTCAACTATAATTTTCTCCTAACTAATTATAATAGCTTTCGGATTTGTTTCATATGGCAAAAAAACTGATCCCAGTCATGGTGTAATGGTTTTCCTGCATGCAAAGGAAAATAGTAAACAGTCCGATTCAAAAGGCGTATCAACATTTTTGTACAAAATAATTCTAAATGTGAGATATGTATCTAAAATTGCCTTTCAATTTTTAATTTATATAATTATGGTTAGAACTAAACTCCCATTACCAGAATGGTAAAAGCTCAGTGTGGAGAGAGAACCATGAAATGTCAAGATGGCAAGATTTAATAAGATATAAATGGAAATACATACAAACAATTGATTTAAAAAACCATATCATTCATAGCACTTTGATGCATTAAATGTTGGAGAATAAGAATATCACTGCTTTTAAGTATTAAGTAAAGAGAGCAATGATAGTTAGACTTAAATGACATGGGGAATGCTTTTCGTTTAATAGATAAATCTACGATTTACCTAGATCTCATGTTACTCTCAATTGAATGTATTTATCATAATGTGGGAGTATAAGAACTTGTTTGATTTGTCACTCAGAAAACAAGTCAAAAGAGAATGTTCTCATATAAATAAAAACAAACATTTTTTCAATGAGTTTTTATAAAATAATTTTCAAAAAATTTCTACCAAACAGATTTTTATACAATTTTTTAATTTTCAATTCTCACAAAATAAGAAGCTTTTCAAAAAATTAAACCAATCAGATCCTAAGTATATCACTATTTTTTATTTTAAAACATTCACTTAAAAACTTGTTAAGTACAAGGATTTTGAACAAAATGAAAAGCTTCAAAGTCCATCATTCATTAGTGAGAGTAAAAGTATCTATCCACTCACTATTTCTTTCAAATTCTTTTATTTAAATATCATTACTCTAATATCAAGTCTCTTATATCCTATAATTTAAACATCAATTTGCATGTTTATCTAATTTAATCGCATGTGGGCTTTATTTATTTATTTCATAATTATGTGGGCTTTATTTATTAGAAATCGCATTAAGAAACCTTGGTAGAAATGGATCTGTATATATAGACATTTCATACCGTTTGTCTAAATTGCCTAATTAATCTGTATTCTATCTATATAAATTCTATCTATGCAGTAAGTATATATATATATATATATATATATATTAGATAAAGTGATACGTCCAACGTAAATTAGAATCTTACTCCACTAGGATTAGTACGCACACATTACTAATTTGGCCTTTCATAAGCGTGCATATGAAATACTCTAATTAATTTATAAATATTTTAATTTAGATTTATTTTTCCAAATTCTAATGTCCAGTAATGATTATAATGTAATTTTTTTTAAAAGAGTAACGATAAAGAATTAATTTTATTTAAGTAAATTGTGATGTCATAATATTAATGGTATCATGCACTCACATATGTAATATTAAAAATTAATAAAGAATAACTTTATAAGAGGAATTTAAGAGGTTTCTTATTTTGCCTTATGGTTTTTTTAAACTGATCAAAGTTACTTTTGGACTTAACCATCAAGTATCCTAAAATTACACACACACACACAGTCACACATATACTAACCGCCTTCAATTCTCTCTCTCTCCCCTAAGAGGCGGCTATAAAACGAAACTGAACCCGGGCTTTGGTTCTGGCTTCTGAGGACTTGTTTCCAAGCTTGGAAAATAGACGGATTTCTGAGCTAGCGCCTCTAGAAAAGTCATTCTTGCCCTCTTTACTCTACCTTAGGGCAAATTAGCAATAGGATCGGATTTGTACTGAAGCGGTTCACAGAATTCGGGCCTGATCTCTCTCCTCCATCTGCTATATTTCTTGATAAAGAAGACGTAAACCGAACTTTGTTTTTTTGTTTGAAAAGCGAATTTCAGCTTTGTTTCCTAAAATTATAGACTAACCGTCTTCAATCCCTCTGTCTCTCTCCTCCTAACTGCGCATCTCTATCCTCTCCGCCAAATTAGTAGTATCGCTGAACTTCGATCTCTCCGGCCCTCTTCTCTACCATGGCCGCCACCACAAAAAAGCTCGTTTGGGTTAATGGCTATGGTAATCTTGGAGGCGATGATGGTAAATTTCTGCCTTGCATCAACGTCGAATTAAACTTCCGTGTGGAGCAGACTTATCATCTAAAGGATGGATATCCTGAAAGCAGAACCAGAGACCTCATCACCCGAGACGGTATCGGAGAGATCTCATCACGACGTCCATACAAGTACTTAACCTATGATTTGCTCTACTCAATGATCCATGGCATGAAAATCCCCTTCAC
This sequence comes from Cornus florida, assembly GCF_030987335.1. Taxonomy (NCBI): domain Eukaryota; kingdom Viridiplantae; phylum Streptophyta; class Magnoliopsida; order Cornales; family Cornaceae; genus Cornus; species Cornus florida. Next base: position 126,995,327 of record NW_026775581.1, read on the forward strand.
TCTAGAGAAGATGCAATGTGAGCAGACTGAGTTGGAGAACACCGACGACCTAATCCGTCATGCTTTGGATGTGGCTAGGTTCACCGTCAATAGATATTGCAACTCCGGTCAGAAGCTATTCCGATTGGACATATACATAGTGAATCGACTGATTTTACCCCACGCTCAATTTGAAGCAATAAACCTTGCAAAGGAGCAGGTAGAACGTTGGTTTCGACTTCATCAGAAGGTTAATCGGATGATACTGTCGAAATCGTTTTCCGACTTTGGTTCCATCCACGGGGAAATAGGAAGAATGGTGAGGGAAACAGCTACTTTCGATCAAGATTTGGAATTGTCATTGTGTCCTTTCTTGGACAATGAGTATGATGAAGACTTGGAGTTGTCATTGTTGGAACGAGCTATGAGGGAGTACTTTCAGGAGACAATAGAGCCGGTGAGATTTGAGGGTGATATTGATGATCATGGTGAGGAGGTGGAAGTACTCTGTGTTATATGTAAGGATGAAATCGTCATTGGGTCTCCAGTCATTCGGATGCCATTCTCTCATAGATACCATGTCCAATGCATTGCAGAGTGGCCATTGTGTCGCTTCAAGTTGTCAATCAACAAATCTGAGGTATCTCAGTAGTTAGCAGTAGCATATATGGATTTCAGTATTTGTAGGGTGCTCTGTACATTCATAATTGTGGTTTCCTGACTTCAATGTAAAAGAATTACTGTATTTTGTAGTTTTGCTCAATATAGTTACGGATTGGATTCATTGTTTTGCTCTTTTCAAATGGTCTTTTGGATCGACGGTGATTAGCTTTTCTTTTTCTAGCTGGCATATGTATGGAATAGAAGTTGGTTCACTGTATTGCCATGGTTAGAAGTGTTTAATATGTTAAAACTAAGTTACGAAGAAAAAAAAAAAATCACACCTTAGTTTTTATTTAATTTGAATCATTTGTGTGTGGATATGAATTTGGGCACATTAATCCAAATTAGATCCACATTTCAATGGAACTTTAGGATCCCATAATTGGATTGTTAGAGAATGTTAGTGACAACCTTGATTGGATTTTACATAATGTAGCTAGCTAATCCAATTTCTTATTTTGTTTTTACAATTCACACCAGCAGTGTATTTTCCAAATTCCTGCAGTTAGTCTCGACCCACATTCATATTGGTATTTCTTCTGTCTTCCTTTTCCTCACTAAATTTGTGAGCCAAACAAGGCTTTGAGGATGGTTGCTTGCAATGGACATTTACAGCACATCCAAGGTTTTGAAATCAAGAACAGAGTGTTCCAAAAAGGGTAACCTTCACTTCTATTAAAGAGCTCGTGAACCATCATCCATAAGTCCCTAAAGAGACACAAACACCACCATCATGCATAGAAGCAACTAAAACAACTACATGGCTCTTAGATAGAGCCTACATGACAAGTAACACCCACTTCTATATCCTTTCCATAGCATTAACAAGGGTCCGGGTTTGGGACATGCTTGACAAAACAAACTTTACCTCCAATGCAAACGCGCCATATGCTTCTAACCCAGAATTCCATTCTGTTTGTAGCTTTCAATGGAATCGACAAGAGTTTCTTCCAATGGTCTACAACTCCAACCCAGCCTCTGCAGTTTTTTTGAACTCGAGTAACTCAACTCTTCTATTTCGTCCCACGCAAAAAACCTGCCAATAAATAAACAAGTGAATCATGCTAATATAAAACCATAACTAAAAGTTAATCGTGCTAATGTTATATCTAGTATTGCTTCATCTATTAATTAATTTTATTAATGCTTACAGGACAAAATATCATCTGATGAGTATTTATTTAGTTATTTTTGGTAATGTCCTGTAATGAATATTGAATGTGTGTGTATTGTGATGCCAGACACTTACTTCTTGGGATAATTGTAGTTAGGATAGATTCCTTTGAGAATTTCCACCAAATCCTGCATCTTGATCTTGTGAGGAGCACATATGTATCTTCCTTCAGCTTTGGGCTTCTCATATGTCAATAGCAGCGCTTCAGCAACATCGTGTACATCTACTATTATCCGAAGCCTGTTCTCCATTTCCTCATATCCTTCTGTAAGGTCATATAGGGAAAATGCCATTCGGAAAGTGTTAGAACTGTAAATGTTATGTAATCCACTATAAAGCATGCTAAGAAAAACCAGTATGACTAGCAAAAACAAAGAAGATGACTTGTAATAATAATCAATAAAGTTATTAAATTTGAAACAAATTACTGATATCAAGTGTCTAATAATCTATATTACAAATGAAGACAAAACCCTGCAAAAATGGAAGACGTGAACTCCAAGCTATGTAAAAAATCTGCTAGCAATTTGCTCCAATGACTGTCTTGACTTCTGCAATTTGATTGAAAAATGTTGAAATATATAATCCAAAAAGTTTTGTCTGGATTTTGTTTGGGTTATTTTGTCACCTTTTTCTCTTGTTTTTGAACTCGGTCATAATTTGGGATTTTGATAGAGGATAACTTATTTGTTGTTTGCTTCATGTGATTGTTATTTTTGTATTTGTTTTCTAGTTGTTTTGATCCTTAAGATCTATTGCAACAACTCCGAACTCACTAAGCCAAAACCAATATATGGTAGAGTGCATTTGAAAGAACTCAATTAATATGTCCAAAGACAGATGGCCTTAGAGCTTTACCCAAACTCAGCTTCATTTTTGGAGGTCCAATACTATTGAAATTCGATTAGGAAATTGTGGGTGTGAGTGTGTGTATGGAATGCTCCACCTATAGAACTCAGAATTTCCTAGTGTGAGAGTCATCTTAAGAATGTCACTGAACATACATTATCTCAAGCAAAAGGTGCTGCTTTCAATTTTTAATATGCCAAATCTTTTCTCAAGAGGAAAATTGTACTGATCTTTACTGCTAGGGATCATTTATGATCATTAGAGGAGCTTCACACACATTTCAGCATGAACTGTTACAATATTAATGGAACAATTAAATTCTGCAAACATGAATTTTTTAATCTTCTGAAAAGCGGTTCATTCTACTGCTATATATCTATCAGCCCTCATCAGAACTTTAGATGCTTCAGCCTGTATAGAAACAACAGCTAAGTTAGTAAACCAGCAATCCCTTATTTTTCTGATTTATAGGTAGTTTATTCCACAACTTTGTTAAGACTGATATAAACTAACTCAAAGTTGTAACAACTTCAGTTCGTAAATTGAAAATAAAGATATAGAAGTGAGGAACATTACTTTAATTCATATATATGGCTGGTTAATCAGCCCATTTGCAAAAGTAAAATCACGACTCAGAATTTTAATAAAAAGTATATCAAATTTAAGGTAATGAGGTTCAAGATATAGAATCTGAAAATTTCATTTTGGAATACGGATTGATCCCCCTTTGGGACTGTATGTTGTGGAAGAAATGGAACCCAAGAAGATGTTATGATTCTTTAAGCAAATGGTCAATTTAAAATGATCCGACTTCGTTGGGATTGATCTCTTTGCAAACCAAAACCTTGTTAGGAATCTGGGCATTTCTAGACAGCCTAGTCTATGGTGTCTCGTATCCATTTTTCAAACACTAGTACCAGAAAATTGTGGAGTCCTGAAAAAAAGACTTTGCTTTTCATATTGTTTCTCTAAACCATTAGTATACACAACCACCAATTCATTTGCAATTTGCAAGTGAAACACTGCATCAATTGGGCATTATAATGTATTGTTATAGTATATTGTATGCCCATAGTTGTATAAATTTGACAGCAAGGACTAGTGACATTTGCATTTCACATTTGTTTGCTGATCTGATGTACTTTTATTCACAATCTGATGTACTTTTGTTGTGCTATTTGGGAATTCAGCCAACTCAAAGACATAATTTAATATGATGGTACTTGCATCTTGGGACAACCATTTTTTTTTAGCAACTAGGAATCTGTCAGGAGAATATTTTCATAGTTTTTGGCCCTTCAATATTCTGGCATTAAGGTCACCTTTAACCTTAAAGAAAATTTGCAGAACTCCAGATTATTTAATCAATTAATTAGCCACGAGATGAAGTAGGACAAAGGAAAATGAGAGAGAGAGAGAGAGAGTAATGATGTTGACGAACCTAGTAGCTTTCTAGAAGAAGGCTTTGTCACTTGTTTCCTTTTTGGTCTGTTTCCTTCTATAATTTAAACATCAGTACTTAGTATAGCATGTGGATTTTAACTAGCAGACAACACATTCTTGGCAATAAATGATCCCAATAAGATGTTATGATTGTTTAAGCAAGTTGTCAGACCTCATTTCATTGGAATTGATCTCTTAGCAGATCTTGATTTTCCAGATTCAGCCTAAAAATCTGGTGGCCCGACTTTCACACTATAACATATAACCATTCTTAATCGACGTTGTAAGTTGCAACAACATGTCATCATAGTGTATCCCTATATAATTATCACTCTTACTTTTATCTCGTATAAACGTTGTATTGTTATATATTTTGTGCAATGGTGGTTGTGCTTTTGCATGCATAATTGACATCTAGTGACATTCAATAGGTTTAACCATTATCTAATTTTATTATTATGTATCCCAGACACACTGAGATTTGGTAAATTCAATCAAGTTGGACGAATAAGTGAATATGGCAGTACTTGCTTAGTTGCTTGTCAGCATAGCCATTTTTTAAATAGGGGACAGGTCTATGATTTTAGGTTACATAATTTGTGAAGTTTTGGCCACTACATAATGGAAGCGAACTATATATATATATTGTGATTGAAGATTACTTTTGGCTTCTGCAGTTTAATTGATGTTCATCACCATAGCCTTATCAACCTTTGGACGGACCCATAAAAAATATGAGTTTTGTAGAAGGACTCAAGTATCAGCAATATTCATGAATCTAGAGAACCTTTACTGACTTAATTATTATCTAAAAGCAATGCTCAGACAATTCATGGGTTGTCTCCAATCAATTCTTGACCTTTACTTGAAGAGACAGAGGAAAAAATTAAAAAAATTAAAAAATTGAAGATTCCAGAATGAAGAATGGTCGGCAGAATTAATTGGATGAAGGTCGAATGACAATTCATATATATGGCTGGTTAATCAGCCCATTTGCAAAAGTAAAATCACGACTCAGAATTGTAATAAAAAGTATATCAAATTTAAGGTAACAAGGTTAAATATATAGAATCTGAAAATTGCATTTTGGAATTCGGATTGCTCTCCCTTAGGGACTGTTTGTTGTAGGAAAATAAGATTATAAGCTAGATTGTGGATGGGCCTTTTGGTGATTGATTGTTTTCCTAGCAAGGAGATGGTGTAGGTTACCTCTGCACTTAATGAGGGAATAAGAAAGACTAACTACATTCCTTAAGGTGTTCTACATTTTGTAGCTCAGACACTGCACTAATGCACCAGCATGAGAAAAATTCCAGTCCACAAAAATGTTCCACTTGCAAAAGAATACCATAGATTAATCACACATGCAGGGGATGGGGGTATATGAATATGAGCCTCACACAAGATATAGACTACTGTCGAATTTGGTTAATTGCCATAACATTCCTACTAGTTAAAACTTAATGGAAGCATTAGGAGCTAGGGTACCTCTGCTCTTCATTACTGATACTGTCTCCCTACTTGTTACGCGCATTGCTCTTGTAATTAGGAAGAGGGACAGGATCTCATATTGCATCTTTACTGACTCCACACTTTTCCCACCAACAGCCTTGGCTATGTTGTGCCACCGGTCAGGGGTGTCCTTATCATATATTGCAAGAGCATTCTCAAACATTATTGTTGTAAATTAGGACTACTGACATCCAATAGGATTAACAAATATCTAATTTTATTATCATGTATCCCAAACACACTGAGATTTGGTGAATTCAATCAAGTTGGAGGAATAAGTGAATATGGGCAGTACTTGCTTAGTTGCTTGTCAGCACAACCATTTTTTAAATAGCTCACATTGGGACAGTTCTATGATTTTTGGTTACATAATTTATGAAAGTACTAGGAATCTGTCAGGAGCACATTTTCATAGTTTTGGCCACTACATAATGGAAGAGAACTATATATGTGTGTGTGTGTATATATATATATATATATAATGAATGAAGATTACTTATGGCTTCTGCAGTTTAATTGATGCTCATCACCATAACCTTATCAACGTTTGGACCCATAAAAAATATGACTGAAAAGGAGTCTTATGTGTCCCTTGTGTTGCTTCAAGTTGTCAACCACCAAATCCGAGTTATCTCAGTAGTTAGTAGCATATATTGATTTCAGTACTTTGTAAGCACAAGAACAGGTACACTGTACATTAACAATTGTGATTTATTGAGTTCAATGTAAAAGAATTAGATTTTGTATCTTTGGTCATTAATATACTTACGGATTATGAATTGGTTTAATTGTTTTGCTCGCTTCAAATGGCTTTGGATCGATGTGATGATAGTACATAAGTTTTGTTTTGTTTTGTTTTTTTTTTTTTTTTCACTAATGTGTTGCATATATGTATGGAATAGACACTACAAAAAAATGGTTATTTACCGTATTTTATTTACTACATTTAAGCTTTAAACCTTGTAAAAACAGTAAAAATTTCATTTTTGAAACTAAATTTTATATTAAAAACTAAATATTAATTTCAAACAAATTTTTAAAAGAAAACTTCATATTTACCACATTTTCTTTATTATTTACTGTGTTTAATTAACGTGGAAGCTTTGAGACCATCCACTTGTATTAATTACTTATCACACATCTGTATTGGATTATTGCCTTGAGATCAGCTGCTTACATTACTTGATCTAATCTATAGCCCCATCATACGTTGTGTGTGTGATGTACTAGTGGTTGGTTGCAGGAGAAAACCCTGAACGATTGAGGTGTGGATTGATGATTGAGCGTCGATTTTCTATTATTGATTGTGAACTTACAATCCGAATGTATAGAATCTGAGAGTTTGAGCTTCCGAGTATTTCAAAGAGCTTTCTTGGGATCGTATCATCACAATCACCATCTTCATAGTGTTCTTGGTCTTCGCCTTGTTGTTCATCCTTCGATCATCAGCAGAATTTTAATTAGAACCTCTGCAACTTCTGGTAAGTTTGTCTCCTTCGATCATAGGCATCTATGGAGTTATGTAGGTTTCAGTTTTTGTGTTTCACAATTGGTTCATCACCATAGCAAATTACCATATTATGTTCAAATTCGGACCTCAAAACGATTTCATTATAGCAAATTAAATGCAGCTTTAACAATTGGTTCATCAACATAGCAAATTACTATTATTAGTTTCAGTTTGTAGACAATCAAATTCATGGAGGTTCAATTCTTCTGAACTCTGATTTTGTATTCTGTATATGTATATTAGATGTGAGAATTTCTATTGACTCTGCTAGATCCATACTTGACCCACCAATACCATAGCAAGCCATACAATAGGAAAGTATTGTTTATATTACTATTTTTATTTTCGTATTGTTGCAAATGTGTATTTACATGTGTATATATATATATATACAAATTCATATGTGTATGTATATATATACAAATTTATATTTAAATGCTCTAAATCTTCCTTTAACTGTTTGTTTGAGTTTTCAAATAACATTCTTTGCAGTGAATTGATTTTCTTTAGTGGCTATATTCCTGGATTGTGCCTTCAGAAACTATATAACAAAAAATGGAATACAGAATGTATTTGCGTGCTTTTTTTTTTTTTTTTTTTTTTGGCAAATTTTATCAGCTGATTTTTGAGTTTTTCTCACACCTGTTTTCTGTTATGGGCTATGTGCAATGCACTTTTGCCTTCAAAAGTAGAACAGTTCTCTTTTCTTGGGATGTTTAATTCTTCCTTCATTCATTTAAGTTTCATTCTTTGTGATGAATTGATTTTCTCTAATGGATATAACCATAGAGCTGTGCCTTCAAAAGCTATAGAATAAAAAATGCAATGCTGAATGCATTTGAAGTGAGTTTGCTTGCTTCTTTGCTATAGGCAATAACTCTCTGAATTTTATCAAGTGACTATGTTTTGATCATTTGCATTTCTAGTGATGCATTTTTTATTTTCCGGAATTTTTCTAGTGATGCACTGATTTTTGTATGTCACATGGAATTATGCTTTCAAATTTTGTAGAATAAAGAATGAAAAGGTTATAGTTCCGTTCTCTTTGCATTGTTTGTTGCATGAAATTTTGTGTTTCTTAACCATTCTCCAAGTAGAGTTCACATTGCCTAGTTCATTTCCGGATTCTTTTACTTACACACATATATATTTTTATTGCTGTTTTAAGTATGAAGAGTTTGATGCTTTCATAATTGGCATTTTGTACTTTGCATAGGTTGGCAGGTAAAATTGACTTGGTGAGAATTTTGTCTGTATTTTTGCCTTCATTAACACCTCAATGCTAAGCCTAAAAGACTCTAGATATTGCGCAATTTTTACATGGGCTGCTTCCAAAATGAATAATTAGAATTAATGGCCTACTCAATATTGTTGAACCTCCCCCCAACTAAAAAGAATGGTTCACGCATAATTTAACTAAAATTTTCATCTGACATAATAGTGGCATTTAACTAAAAAGATGGCTCTTTGTCTTGAAATGATGGGAAACTAATCTGCCATGTCAATTTGAATGCGATTCTTTTGGTCATGAATTCTGTTCATAAAGTACTTCTCCAAATTTGACTCTGTAATTGTTAATGTCCTGTGTGTTCTACTCATCTTAATTCTGTTCTTTATCGAAGGGAGTGGGCATATTGTTCTCTGCAATATTTGGAACCGGGAATGGATCCTCAGTATCAGTGTAAGATTCTTGTGCAATAAATTTGTAAATTGTGTTGCAAATTTTCATTCTTAATCAGCAGGGGAATAAAACTTGATTTTTCCTCCCATTATACAGTGAAAATGCTGGTTTGTTAGCATTGACACGTGTTGGCAGCCGAAGAGTTGTGCAGATATCTGCTGGTTTCATGATTTTCTTTTCCATACTTGGCAATTTAGGTGTTACGATGTCCAAATAATGCAAATAATCCATAGTTTAAGTGTTTAACCCATAGTAAATAAACCTTCATTTCCAAGTACATTTGTTAAAAATAATTTACTATTCAGAGATATTCGGAGCTGTCTTTGCCTCAATCCCAGCTCCAATCATTGCAGCTGTGTATTGCCTTTTCTTCTCCTACGTGGGTATGTGTTACCAAATGAAGAAGTCCCTATTTTATTCTAATTTTTCTACTCGAATCATTAAGGAGTTCAAGTTCAATAATTTTTCTTGAATTTGTGTTCATAGCAGTCGATCCTTGAAGTTGCTCTTCATTTTTTTGATTCCTGAATTTGCGTTTCATTTAATGATTCTGTGCTTAATTTGAATCTCTACATTCTTGATGATTCATAGCAGTCGATTCTTGAAAGAAACTGTAGAAATCTTTTTGATTAAAATTGTATGATAATGTTGACCTTCTATGTATCCTTTAGGTTTTGGAAAGATCAAATTAAGCGCAGTAGTTATGCTTTTAATTTCAAAGTTACCCACTCAAGTAAGTTGCTTTCTTTTTGCTTCATGGTTTCAGTTTGATTGTGTGTTTGATTGGACCATTTTGAAATATCTGCAATCTCAGCTTGCCAAGCCTCCTTCCCGTCCTCTTGTATATGTTGGTATAATTGTATGTGATCTCAATTCCTGTTGATATGAATAACTTGTTCATAATTTACAATTCTTTTGATGAATTTGTGCTTAAATATCTGATTTCTTGATTGATTCATGGTAGTGAACTGTGTCATCTAGGATCGTAGTAGTTAATTTTCTTTGAAAGGCAATCATAGTAGTGAATTGTGTGTGTCTGAATTAAATTCCGTCTAGAATCGTGTGAAAAAGCAGTACCCTGCATGAGTAATTCGAATACTCCGAGTTGAGTTCATGTGGAAAAGCAGTGCAAGGCCCAGAAATTTGAGATACTTTTACATGTACACAAAGTATTCCTGAATAGAGTAATTTGAGATATTTTATTGTTCTGCACCAGTCTTTTACTCTTAAATTATTAGGATATATTGTTTATATTGCAGGAAAATGACACTATGAAATCAAAAAGGGAACTAACACCTCCTTCCCTGCAGATGCAGAGTGTTTCCAATTACTTAATATCATTAATTTCTTTAGAACTTGAAATCAATGTCATAACTATGGTAATAAGGCTCACACCATCCCACATATAGGATCAACAGTATCACATAATGTGATATCATAAACTAACAACTTATTATATAACTGTGCCTTCTTCATAAGTAGGCTCAAATCCTGGTAAAATTAAGCTAACATACGATAGACATGGGGTTAAGCCTTTGTATTGATTGGGATAGAGTCCGGCATAACCTTTGGCATGAGATTTGTGCTCTTAAATTAATAACTACTTGTTTATACTTCAGGAAAATGAGACTGGAGAAATTTCGGAGGGAATCAAAAGCTCATTTACTGCAGAGTTGTTTCAGGTACTTAAACTCATTAGTTCCATTAGAATTTCTATAGGATCAACAATAGCCCGGAATGGGGTTAAGCCTTTGTGTTTATTGGGATAGAGGCCGGCCATGGATAGGTGTAACCTTTGGCATGAGAATTTTGCTCTTAAATCAATAAGATGTTGTACATGCTGCAGAGAATGAGACTGAAGAACTCCGAAAGGAAATCAAAAGCTCCTTCCCTGCAGAATTGTGCTTTCACAAGAACATTTTTACCCTGCATTCTACCCCCTGTTCGCCCAGAGCACCAGAGTAAGTTGCTGCTGTACATTTACCACACTCTTCATAAATTTGTAGTCCCTTGTGTTATGTTACTCCTGTTGATGATGATGGATTTTTATTTGGAATATGCAGGCTTTCGCTTATAAAAATCCATCAACATTTAAGTGTCTCGTATGCTTTTCCAAAAGGTTAAGATGTTGAACATTCTTCTGAGAAGATTAGGTTACATTATCTACAAAAATACAGCACGGAGACGCGAAATCATCCAGGCCTGTTTCACTACAAGGATGCCTTTTGCCCTGATTGTGGAAACAGCTTCGAGAGTGATGATGCCATGGAGGAACACCAATTGAAGGAGTGCGAGTACAATTAAGACTGACACAAATTATGTTAGCATTGGTCACGTATATACAAAACATGCAACAATAACCCAAGTAATAACAAACTAAAACAGGGTATATGCAGCTACCTCTGTCCTCTCCATAACCTTAAATCAGCTTCTTATTTCTCTATTAATTTGGTCCCATCTAAGGTTAGACTTCTTATTTGACAGTTCAATGACATGATCAATGTGCCTTTCTCATCGGAAGCATTTGTTGCCGGCATGTTGGCGCTTTTCCTATACGTCGCACTGCATCGCAAAGACACTGCAACCAGGAAAGACCGGGGCATGCATTGCTGGGACAGGTTCCGGTCATTCAAGACGGATACGAGGAGCGAAGAGTTCTATTCCCTTCCCTTCAATCTCAACAAGTTTTTCCCATCAGCGTGATTCTTGGGTTGTAGTTTTTGAGGCAGTGTGATCCAAGTCATGAGCTAGCCCCCAATAGCTCATTGTGGGTAATTTTACTTTGATCATCAATCTCTTTACTATATTTCTTCACCTCCTTTTCATTTTAGTCTTTAATACAAAAAACCATGTTTAGTATAGATGAATCTCTTGTTCTCACAGCATTATCTGGTGAGCGGTTTTTCCTGATATTCCCCTTTTAATCCCTGTATGTGAAACTGGTGTGATGAAATGTAGTATGAGCATCATTTTTTTTTTTTTTTTTTCATTTTATACTAACCATGCCTGTGTTCTTTCTTTCCATCATTTTTTTTTTTCATTTTATCGTAACATTTTGCAACCTAGATATCGAATTCAAAATTTTTTCCATCAAATTCAAATATACGAATTTGGTGTGGGCATAAATCCAAAATTACGAGAAAGATAAGGGATGTGGGAAAAAATTCACGTGCTGCCGCTCTTATGAAGCCGGACAATGTGAGATCAATGGAAGAATGGATGGAATTTGTTAGAAAACTTTGTTCTAAAGAGTCCAAGGTAAAAATGATCTCTTTAGCTCTGTATTTCTTAGTTTAATGTTGCTAGTATGCTCCTGAAAATGTCAAATATATTTATCGGAAAAACAAAATAATAATTTACTTCAAATATTATTTAAAAGAAAATTGTCAAGGTGAAGACATCACTTTGATGATCCAATATTCATCTTTAATTGAGTGCAGGACCTTCTTTAGTGTTAAGAGGAATAGATATTTAGTGCACTAGCTCATTCGAGTCGTACGTGCATAATACATGTTCACACATATATAATATATATGGCTCAAATAAGTTAATATATCGTGCACCGGACATACCAAATATCTTATCATGCTGAAGGAGATCGAACCCCGATAAGGAAAGTAATCACATATGGCAAGAGAAGTATTTCCCCACTGTAATACGCGATTGTAAGTAGGAATTGCAGTTGATAAAAAATGAAACCTCCACCTTGTCTAGTTGTCGGGGTTTGAGTCAATACATAAAGGTTCAAATGCTAGCGCCATGGTACTGTCCAATTCTCTAATTAATTAAGACACTTTTATTCGATTAGTAATTACTAATTAATGTCAATTAATTAAGCTCCCTCAACTAAAAAATTTTCCAACTAATAGCACCTTTCGAATTTGTTTCGTATGGCAGAATACTGATATGAGTCATGCTAATATGGTGTAATGGCATGGTATTCCACTAAGGAAAATAATAACGAGTCCCATTCAAAAGGTGTATCAACATTTTTGTACATAATAATTATAAGGCTCAGTTTATTTGTATGTAAAATATTTTTTTTAGATTTTTTTTTTTTTTTTTTTTCAGATAAAATATTTTTTTGTATTTTTTTTTTTCGATATTTGGCAAAGGTTTAAGTCGAGTTCATCGGGTGGGACGGATAAAATAACTTGTCAAAAATTGGTGAATAAGTTATTTTCGTTATGTTTTAAATTTTTTTTTCGTAAATAATTTACATTAACCAAACACTAAAAAACATAACAAAAAATATTTTTCTGTATTTGGTAAAGGTTTAAGTCATAAAATAACTTGTCAAAAATTAATGAATAGGTTATTTTGTTAGGTTTGAATTTTTTTTCTTTGTAAATAATTTACAATAACCAAACTCTAAAAAACATAAAAAAATATTTTTGGGACTCAAACAAACTCAGCCTGAGATATGCATTATTTAGTGGCTTATTTAATAGAGCACTATGTTTTCGATCTAAACTAAAAATAATGAAATGTCAAGATGACAAATTTTAGTAAGAAATAAATGGAAAATGATTTTTTAACCCATGCAAACAATTTATTTTAAAGACCAATATCATTCATAGTACTTGATGCATGTCAGAGAATAAGTAGATCGCTGGTTTTAAGTAATAGTAAAGAGAGTAATGATATTTAGACTTAAAATAAAATGGAAAGTTAAAAGACTTCTCATTTAATAAAAACACTTACAACCTAATTAGATCTCATATCACTCCCAATTGAGTGTATCTATTTAGATGAAAATCACTCAAAAAAACAAAAAAAATATTTTTATATTTAACATTTTTATTTTAATTGAGTTGTTATAAAATAGTTTCCAGAAACTTTCAACTATGAGATTTTTGTATAATTTTTTTTTTCTTTGACTTCCGGTGCTCATAAAATATATATATATATATATATATATATATATATATATACTTTTGAGTTATAGTAAAACATTGACTCAAAAGAATATCAAAATCGAGGATTTCGAACAAAATAACAAAAAACTCTAAGCCCTTCATCTATTAGATACACTCAATTGAGAGTATATCCATCGACTTCCCATTTCTTTCAAACTATACCACCTAAATATTATTTCCACATACAGTAAATCAAATAAATTGAACGGCCCATAATTATGGGTTATAAAGAGTTCCGATTTGCTCTCCATCACTTTCTTTATGAAGTTGGCATTATACAACGCCCACATTCAATGGCCAACTGATAACAACCCAACACCAAACCTGTCTTTCCTCTTAGTTTATAAACACACACACTCTTTATCAGCCCTCACAATCCACAACACACACATTCACCTACCTCCATCAGACTCACAATACACAAAGCTAGAGATCGAGATATGGTGAACTTTGTTGCTCTACAGAAGCCATTGTTGAATGGACTAATGAAGATGGCTGGTATTGTACCTCACTCGGTAGAGATCGAATCAGGCACAGTTATGAACATCTGGGTGCCCACTGAATCCGTCAAGAAACTCAAAAAAGATCAACCCATGATCAAACCAAACAAACCAGTGGTTGTTCTGGTCCACGGCTTCGCAGCAGAAGGCATCGTAACGTGGCAGTTCCAGGTCGGTTCTCTGACCAAAAAATACGCCGTTTACGTGCCGGACCTGCTCTTCTTTGGCGGGTCGATCACGGACAGCCAGGACCGGTCGCCGACGTTCCAGGCGGAGTGTTTGATGAAGGGGCTGAGGAAGATGGGAGTGGACAAGTGTACGGTGGTTGGGTTCAGTTATGGTGGGATGGTGGCTTTCAAGATGGCGGAGCTGTACCCGGACTTGGTTGGGGCACTGGTGGTGTCTGGTTCAATTCTGGCTATGACTGACTCCATCAGCAATGCCACACTTGAGAGTCTTGGCTTCTCTTCTTCTTCGGAGCTGTTGCTACCCACCTCTGTTAAGGGTCTCAAGGCACTGCTTTCTGTTGCTGCTCACAAAAGACTTTGGTTTCCTGATCGCCTTCACAAGGATTTCCTTGAGGTTTGTCTAACTTTCTCTCTCTCTCTCTTAAAAAAAATTTATTTTGTTGTTATATTATTATTATTATTTATTAGAAGGTAAAATTTTGGGTACAGACTATATTTACAAGTGTAATGATAGGAACCCAAAAAGAATCTCCCATTTGACACTAATTTGACGCGATTGGCTACACTTATTATGTGTTAAATATTTATTTTTTGAAAACTATTTAAGTAGATGGAATGGACAAAAACACGTCAGATTCGAAATATATTCGAAGAAATAATTTGGTGACTCTATCATTTTCCTATTTACAATACCCCAATAAATTAATAGTCAATATTTTTTAGTATGATAGAAAATAATTATTTGCGATTGACACAGGATACTTACTGTACTTTGATGTACTTTGAAATACTCTGTACTTTCATTAGAGGGTGTTCTGTGAAACTAATTGTCAAAAATAAAAATAAAAAAACAAAAGGTTGTATAAAATGAGATTCAAAACATATAGTAATCCATTGTATTTAAGAAAACAGTTCAAATGATACACCTTATAAGAAAGATTTTAGTGACTCTAATTAACATTTACTTTACCAATGAAAATAGACTAATTGGATTAGGGTTTTTGGAAATTATAAATGATTCTAATGTGTTTAACCATTTGATATGAGTACTTGAATTTCAATAAAATTGATGAATGAATTCCAAAAAAATTTAATAAAAATAAATAAAAAAAACATTTTATGATGTCTAACATTACTTGTGAATTAAAAAAATAAAAATGGAGAAAAAAAAGCTAGAAATGGAAAAGGCACTCTCTTGATAAGATTGAGGGCTGGCTTTCTTGTACAAGTTGCTAGCTACTTAATAAGTCATCTTCACTTGAACAGAACCATTAACATTCTTAGAGGGGTGTCTGAGTACCAAAAAAACAACCATTAACATTAATTTCACACGTTATTTTTATAAAACTATACTATAGAATTGAGTAGAGCATTTTTTAAAATTGATAACCATCTAATATATATATATATATAATTAATGCTTAAATTAAAAAAAAAAAAAAAAAATTGAAGATTTGAAGTGTTTTTTTTTTTTTGTTTGTTTTTTTTTAATCAATTGAAGATTTGGAGTCTATAATATATCTGCTTTATCGGACTTTAAATGAAAGTTCTATAATAGAGATAGGGTACCACATAGTAATTAATATGAGACTCTGTTCGATTGCATAAAATTAAAATTAAAGAAAAATAACTTACAAAATTAAATTAAAATTTTTAATTACAATTTCAAATCTTCAATTTCATACAACCGAGAATAATAGACTCATGGACCTCATTGCCAATGATCTCCATCTTGTCCAGCTTGGCATTAAGTCAAGTATGCACATGAATTTGAACATGTATCGATAGCTTATACGCTACTAAGATGTATAACTCTGTTGTCAGGAATTGACGAGTTTATTCTTTCTCTTGACATTATTGTTTAATCGGTGCAAGATTTGGTAGTTGTCACTTTGCTCTACTAACTAAACCTAATTAATACTTCAACAGACTCTGTTTGGACGGTGAGTTCACAACCTTGACTCTGAGTGTCCAAGTCTTGTAAAGAAAGATGAAATTATAGTATAGAATAATTCTATCAAAAAAATATCCCATTATTTACCAAGAAAAGAAAAATATATATGTTCTTCATTTTGATTCTACAAGTGAAATCGGAGCTCATTTCAAACTTTTTTTCACTTACACATGGTAAAAAGAAATGCTAGTGTAGATCATTTTTCAGTTCTCAGCTTATAAAATTTTCAACTTGCATATTATTATCAACAAATTAATTAAAACTTTCATAACCCCGATTCAAGATAAAATGGTTAAGTAAATAATTTGACAACTGAGACAAGCAAAAGTAAACGCCTGTATAAGTGTGTGTGTGTGTGTGTGTGTGGATATATATGTAAACATCATAGTATTCATAATCATCATTACACTATCAAAACCAACGCCATTCGGATTCAAACCCAAACCTTTCAGGCTGGTTTGAGATGATTTCAATGCCCATTACAGGTTATGTTCAACAACAGAAAAGAGAGAGGAGAACTGCTTGAGGGCTTGATAGTCAGCAATAAAGATCCAACCATCCCCAATTTTCAACAGGTGAAGCAACTAATTTATGTAAAAATTGCAAGAAAACCTAGCTAATTTTCTTTTCTTTTCTTTTCTATTCTCCTTTCTTTTAATTTTTGTGTGTGTGTGTGTATGTGTGTTTTGTGGTGCAGAGAATACATCTTCTCTGGGGAGAGGATGATCAGATATTCAAGTTGGAGCTAGCCCAAAACATGAACGAGTAAGTCTTTTTTTAATTGATCATGCTACACTAAGTCAACCCACTTACCCAAACCATTCAATAGGTGGACCATAGAGTTTTCATCTCCTTATCATCAAATTAAATTGATTTAGTAGTCACTTGGTTGAACACATACATAGCACACAAATTAAATGGCCCAAATTGGACCACAAAAGTAGGTGTTATTGATAACCCTAGCTTGTAAGTATATATAATAGTCAAATTGATATGGATTTGGATGATGTAATGACAGGCAACTAGGGCACAATGCAACATTTGAAGGCATAAAGAAAGCAGGTCACCTAGTTCACCTAGAAAGACCCTGTGTGTACAATAGATGTCTCAAGAAGTTCCTAGCTTCGCTGCAACAAGTTGTAGCCCATAATTAACTAATTCAATTCCACTTTCTTTTTCTTTTTTTTTTTCATTCTAAACTCATGTTATTTTCAGCATTGTTTATTATTTATGATTTTATGTAAAACCTTCATGTGTCTCATATGGAGAGAAGATGTGTCCTTGTTGTGGAGATGATGAGTTTATACTGTTGGGAGTTGGTGCACAGCGGAATGATTGTGGAATATAATATGGATAGAGAATATGAAGAAGTAGTGAATAGATTTAACTTGTTCTTTTATTCAATTTTTACTTATTTTAATTTTATCAAAATAAAACTAAAATCAAACCACAAAGCAAAAATAAAGTGCATGTAAAGTAAATCGAGTTTGAGAGATAACACCATAATTTTTAGTGAGGAAATTCCAATTGGTAGAATAGACCAATTGTAACAGAAAAAACTTCGTTGCAGTCCTGAGATAAACGATCCACTATATTTGAAGCAAAGTATACTGAACTTTGACTGAGTCTCATACCCTATCGTTCTACCAAAAACCAATCGCTGACAATCCCTGACTTTGCGACTCCCCGTTCCAACAGCTCTCAACCTCAGGCTTACTCTTAATCTTTGTAGAAGAGTTGCAGGTATATCAAACAATACTCCACGAATGCTTTGACCCCTTTAAAGTATGATCGATCGCTTCATCATTTTTCTTCTAGATCTGAATTTAACGAAGAACGAATGAATTCTGCTTTTCGGAATTTCTGAATCTTCAATTATGCTCCAATTCCGATGAGATAAAGAACAATATTCCTAAATCACTCTTGTGTTTCTGTGTGTGCTCTCAAAAATAAAATCAGAAAATCAATTAAATATCTTTAAAAAATGGCTCTCTAATAGATTTGAATTTTGCATGCAAAAACCGTGTCTAAACCTAGATGACTATCATGATTTACATAGAGTTTAGAATGTCCTAAACCCTTTAAAAATATAGAAAATTTCGACTTGGAGGAATTCTAAACCAACTAGGAAACAAATAGAGTAAGAAATAAAAGTTCCCAAATTGTCCAGGATGCTTTGAACCGATTCAGAGGGACTGAACCGGTTCAAGATAGCCAGTAAGATTTTAACGTGAATCACTTTGACCCTTGAACCAGTTCAGCCCCCTTGAACCGGTTCAAGATGGTTAGTCTTGAAGCTTTGGCAATTCTGCTGATGTTGAATCAGATCAGCCCCATTGAACCAGTTTAAGAGACATAATGTAAAATCTTCTTTTAAAACTTCCAAAACCCTTCCTAAATGTTCTCACTACCTCTCAAAACTTGCTAAAGCATTGTTCTCATCATTTCGGAGTGTAGCATACCATGAATACTTGAACTTCTTTAAATTCGCATCCGATCTTCAATCTTAAAATTCTAAACTGGAAAATTACAATTCGATCGGACTTGTTTTGACAACGCAATTAGCCAATATACAATATATATATATATATATATATATATATATTTTTCACAATCTCCCCAAAATATATATTTCACATATACACCTCTTTTTCTATAATTGACCATATCTATGTGTAACACTCTAGCTATTTGATGAAGCGGAAGTTAAATTCATTGAATGATTAAATCAGAAGGCAAACACAAGTTGTAGAGAAATTTGACAGTTTAGTGGTTTAAAATTAAAAGGATAGGATAAAGTTGGGTTTGGAAACTGACCTTAGATTTAATCTAACGGTTAGTATGGAAAGTGTAGATTAATTTTCTTGCTCGTCGGAGCAATAAATCGTTGCTGCAATGTATATATATATATAAACCAACAACAACATTAAATTATATCAAACTTTGTAGTATAGTATCCACCTCTGTTGCAATGGTTCAGTTAGAAGTAATATATATGTAGGTGTCTCAAGTTTTGTTTTGAACAAATTACCATCAAATACTTTAGTGGCCTCATTATTTTTGGTCACTCAATTCTGTTCGGGCCCATTTGACTGAAGAATATGACTGTTTGAAAACATTGGGAGGCCCAATTTCAAAATTGGAAACTAATCTAAATTGCCCTCTTAGGGCCCAGCATTGACTTTTAAAAACAAGACAACTTGAAAACATTGGGAGGCCCAATTTTAAAATTGGAAACTAATCCAAAGCCAATTTGAGGAGATCAAAATATATTGGAACCAGTTGGGCTCCGATAAAGATTCTGTTCTATAGATCTCTCTCTCCAGTTATTTCAACATTATTATTATTATTATTATTATTTTTATTTGAATTTTCATATTGTATTATTTTTTACTATTATTTATTATATTTTATTTTATTATCATTTTTACAGGTGTATTTGTATATGGCTTGCTAAACAGAACATAGAGAGAGACACTGAACTAGTAGTATGTGTTAAACTAGTATGTGGTGGTCATATATGAAATTGATTCCGACATATATTCTTTAATCAACCACCAAAATGGCCATCACACAAATGGCAGTGTGTGTGTATATATATATATATATATATGGTTGTATGATTTAGAGTTGATGTGTGGCAACAAAACAAAATCAGGAACAAAATTTAGACCAATTGAAAGGCAGTTTTGTAGTGAGATAACCTGAATGTGATTGATAGCTCATATCTATATCATGGAGAATATATTCTCTTGCTTTCGGCTTGTGAAAACTATCTGAAGCATAAATTTGTTTTATTTGTTTTCAAACTGGTGGTCCATGAACCACCCTAAAATTAGTGGCATGGTTTCATAATCTAGGATGATTATGACCTGACAGAATTATGTGGGTATAAAACTAATTTCATTTTTGATTGAATATATAGGATTGATAAGGACACAGAATAAAATAATGGAAGTCAAAGTTTTATAGACTCTTCAATCCTCTGTTGATTGTTTCTATTTCCTTCTCAATTCTAATCTTTCTTGAGAATCTTCATCTTCTTCGCCAATTCTCTGTGACAATAATCCTGGACGGTTTAATGAGTTTCTATAACCAAATTATTCATCACATCATCAAGGGCTTTGATGTGTCACTAGGCATGTGAATCTGTTGAAGAATGTGGTGGGTTATGAAGTAGTGATCCGAATTTTGTTTTCGCGGTTTTGACCAAAAATATGTATATTTTTTCTTATGGGTTATAGACTCTAGGATTTGGTATGGGGATGTGAATACAGAAAGTCACATAATTAGAGAGAGACCGGGTTTTGGAGTTGAAATTTGTAATTTTTTTATATTTTACGTACGCTTCAAATCAAACCACATAAATTAGTGTGTTCGATGGATGTATACTTTTCTATTGTGTTTTTTAATTACGTTTTTAGTTTGCAATGTTTATCTAACACATTTTGATTCAACCCTCTTTCCATAATTTCTCAATCCTCTGCCAAATTTTATGTTAGACTACTGCCTAAAAGATTTAATCATTTAAAAAAAGGGTCCAGCAGCAATGATTGCTTAAATATTATTTGCTCTAACATTCTCCCTCCTACATCGATTGTCAAACTACACCTACATTATTACAAGTATTCAGATATAAGTGACGGCAACTTTTTCTCCGAGACATCACAACTCACAAGAACCCATCCATATATTTTGTAGTTATTATACTGCATGATATTTTTGGAGAAAAACTTCAAATCCAATGCCTAAAAAACATAATATCATCATTTACAAGATATACAAGGTAAGGAGTTAAAACTTTTCTTTCACATGCAGAGCACATTTTGGATCCTTAATGATGTATCGATCAAGCATGGATAAAATATTTTTATTTTATTTTATTTTTTTCTATATTTGATAAAAATCTAAATCAGGTCATCGGGTGAGACGTTATAATTAGTTATTTCATAAATATTTTATAACAATCAAACACAAAAAATTGAAAAATATATTGCATCCAAACAAACAGAGCCTTAATGTAAAATTATAATTAAAGAACACTTCGAAGTCCAATTTAGGAACAAAAACTTTGTTTTGAATCAAGACTAACCATCAAAATGATGAAAAATAAGGATAAAAGGGTTTATTTTTATGGTTTGAGCATATGAGAGAAAAATATTAAATATATGGAAGGATGGTATTCAGAGTAGTGAGATCCATTAGATCATGAATGTAATGGTGGATCCCACCACATTTAAAGGTTGGAATGATCGAGGATTCGTAAAACCGAATTATTTAATGCTTTCTTGTAGAGGAGATGGTGATTTGTGCATGACAAATGGAAGATAGATATATGCCATTAAGAAAGTGCTCGATTGGTGGTGTGACCATGAATCAAGGGACGTATTCAACAGCAACTTTTATGTGAAATTGAACCCATTTTGATCATGTTGGCATGCACAACCGGTGTTAGTGCTCCTATTCCTTGTCATAAATCAATTGTGTGTGTGTGTGTGTAATTATCGGTAAACAAAATCAAGTGGCAAGTGTGTGACTCGACAGGTTTAAGCCAATTTAAATGTCAGCAAATCAAATTATTTAGTTAGGCATTTTTCTTTTCACCGAGCCTTTGAACAGAGTATGTGTTTTCTTTTCTTTTTTATCTTTTTAGTCCTTATCTTGTAAAGTTACCTTAAATCCTAGCGTCAAAAATTTAATTTCTCCGGTAATATTCATTAGTTCTATTAATAATAAAAAGTAACAATTACAGATTAATCATTAACAAGGTACGGAGTATCATATTTTCGGTATCTCTAATACTTAGTTAATACTTTTTTCAAGGTTATATATGCCATTTTTAAAAGAATAATTATTTGTCATCTAAATATGTGAATGGGATGGTGGGCCTCACTAAATTCAGACGGTGTATCTTAATTTTTTTTTTTACGAGTCAAAAGATGTTTAAGAGACGGTTTATTGGGAAAACAGTAGTAATTGGTTTTTTTGCAAATTGTACCTAAAACCAGTACCAAATTAGCAACAAGTGGAAATGTATATAATTTAGATAATTTGACTCTTAAACAGAGGAGGCCTAAAGAACCCTTCACTTTGTAGTGCAAAATCTGATCATAGACTTGGGAGAATTTTGTGCTTTTTAGGGGAAACAGTTTAATAGTTGAAAAATAAAAAATAAAAATTGCAAATTTTACTGATGAAGTCTATTAAATCTATATACTTCTACTAAATAATCATGCGAAATCCTGTAAAATAGATATCTTAGTCTTGTTAAACTGGTAAGAACTCTCATGTCTGATTAAGTTCACTTAATAGTATTAACTTCTTAAATGTTTTTGTGAATATGCATGATAAAAAAATAATACATAAAAAAATCTGTATAATTCTTCAATTAGTGTATCAAAGTCTCTTTGTTACTTATTATGATAAGATGAAATTTTCTTAATTTCAATGTAATGATGAAAATGTTGGAAGTATTCTTTTAATGTAATCGAGTCTTTTAAGCTCTAAGATTGTAGTTATTCTTTCTTCACTATTAAGATTCAAATCGAGTCTAATGTAATGATTAAAAGATTGTCAATCAAGTATTTAAGTATCGAGATTTAAAATGTAGAGAGAATTTTAATAATTATTTAGTGTGCCGCGAGGTGCATATCACTATTTTTTTTTTTTTTCAACTCTAGTTGAATTTCAATTCTTTCTATTATTTATTATGATCAGATGAAATTTTCTTAAATACAATAATGTAGAGTAATAGAGTGTTGTAAGCTTTCCATTGTAGTTATTCTTTTTTCACTATTAATCATTCAAATATAGTATAATGATTAAAAAATTGTCGGTCGAGTACTCAAGTGTCAAGATTTAGAATGTAGAAAGAATTTTAATAATTACTTAGTGCAGCTGGAAATATATATCACTGGGGATAATTTTAACTCTAAAATGTTAATATGATTAAATATAAATTTGAAACTATTTACTCTTTATAATTAATTTCGAAGATTAAGTTTGAGTATAACTTTTAATTCAATAACAAGAGTATTATGTTTATAAACACTAATTTGATTACACGAATAATCACATCCTTAATATATATATATATATGTGCGCACTCGAAATCAAAAAAATTTGAGAATTTAAAGTGGAAAACTTTAATTGGTTATGAAACACGTGTGAAGTCAACATTTACATGCCTGTCTATTTGTCACTTTTATTGGTTAAAATACATGCAGAGAGAGAGAGAGAGAGAGAGAGAGAGAGAGAGAATGATTTTAAAGAAAACAAATGAAAACACTAAAAGTGTTTTCAAATCTGCTAAAAAAGAAAAGCAAGCTATTATGTTAAACGTGATTAAAGATAAGTTGATTGAAATTAGATAGGTAATACCAATAGTTGGTACACCAATGACTTTGTCTGTGTTGTTGAAAATGCAGACCCCATTTCGCACCACCACATGTACACGCGTGCAGATGGCGATGTGACATCTCCATAATCTTAACTAGATTTGCCTGTCTTCAACTTCGTTTCGGAGATGGTCGGTCCAAGATCACTCTTACAACGCTCCATCAATTTCCTTAATTATTCCATTTCTAAATGGGTATTGATTTAGGGGATCCAATTCGAGTCGAATTTGATTTATGTTATAGAAGTGGTGAGCTCCATCCTAACATCATGTAATGAAGCTCATTATGGTATTGTAAAATTTTTTTCTAAATTATTATCTTTTTGTAAATAGTTCTTTGAACTAAAAATCGCTTTCTTAAATTATTAATTTGTTGCAATAAAGACAAATTCATCACAAAAAATTATTTTATTCTTCCTTATTAAAATTTTTATTTCTTATTAAATTATTTTTATTATCTTTTCTCTCATGTAAATATTAATTATACTATTTGCTTTAATTTTATTAAATTTTATTATTTATAATAAAACGTATTATAACCAATTTAAACATTTTATCGTAAAAAAATATCATCTTTTTCATATAATGTATTGATGAAAAATTAATAAAATACTTTTGAAAAAAATACCTTATTTTCATGTAATATATTCATTAAAAATAAATTAATTAATTTTTTTAAAAAAATTCTACTAAATATTTTTATTTAAATAATTCATTAAAAAAAATTAAAAGTAAATTTATGCAAATTTAATAGAAATATTTCATCAAATTAGTATGAATTTTTTCTTAATTTATTTAAATAAGAAAAATATATTAAATGTAATTCAATAAGAAGGGGCATTAAGGTCATTTAATGAAATATAGTATAGTCCTTGGGGTATGTTGTAACAAAATGAGATAGTTTAGGGAATTTTATGCGCAAAGTATAATTAAAGGGGGTTATTTGTAAATTCAAACATAGTTCAATGGAGTTTTTTGCACTTTACCCTAAATTAAATTCAATAACTATAGAATTTTTAAATCATTATTCTTTGTAAATTTGTTGTAGACATTCTTGTTAATGAATCCGATTTAATTTGAATCCAATCTATAGTTTAAATATGGATTGAAATACTTAATTGAATATTCAAATTGCCAATTAAGAAAAGTCCTACAATCCCACCGCACTATGCTCTTCTGAGTAAATTTCACCATTTTAATTAGTGAAATTTTGTAATTATTGTAACGGAATTTTAAAATAAATGTGATAGAATTACGTTGCAAAGGAAAAAAAATAATAAATAAATAAATAAATAAAACTATGAATCCATTTTGATTCAATAGAAACAACACTCTCACAACTTTTCGGTAAAAAGATTAAGGGTAAAGTGCATTAAACCCCCATGAACTATTGGGATATGTGCAAGAAACCCCCCTGAACTATAAAAATTGTAAAAAAAATCCCTGAACTATTGGGGTATGTGCAAGAAACCCCCCTGAACTATAAAAGTTGCAAAAAAACCCCCTGAACTATCGGGGTATGTGCAAAAAAACCCCATGAACTATATATTTTTTTGCAATTTACCCCATCCAAGCGAATTGATTGACTAAAAGGGATGATGAAGCCGAGGAATTTGTTGCTGGGATCGGTGGGTCTCCTGTCATAGCTCCATCATAGCCGTTGCACCACTAGCCAGATCCGTCGGCCATATATATCGCACTTCTCTGCACCATTGTGTCAGCCCATCGCTGTCATTGCCTTGCCCGCCGTTCAGCTCACCTTGCTCGCCAGTCCATTCCACCGTCCATTCCAATCTCGCTGGCCCATTCCGCCATCTCCATAGCCGAGCACATCGCCGTCCGTGTTTCGAGCACACAGCCGTCCACAGTTCACCACGGAGCCCCCTTGAGCTCGCCGCCGCCTCTACAGTTCACGACCGAGTCAACCAAGCTCTCATCACAGCCGAGTCCTCCGCGCACAAGCCGCCATCATCCGAGACCGAACTATCCCGCCGATCTCGAATTTCTTTGGTTTCTTTTCTCTCTCTCTAGCTCTCAGTTTTGGGTTGTGTTGGGTGAAAGACATCTTTTGGCAGAAAAAAAAAGTAAGAAGTGTATAAGTTAAAACGACGCAGTGTACGTGTTATAAGGGTAAACTGGTCTTTCAAAATTTTCGGTACCGGAAGCTGATGTCATGGGGGTAAATTGCAGCAAAATCATAGTTCAAGGGGGTAAATTGCAGCAAAATCATAGTTCAGGGTGGTAAATTGTAACAAAATCATAGTTTAGAGGGGTTTTTTGTAGTTCAGGGGGGTTTCTTGCAAATGACTAATAGTTCAAGGGAGTAAATTGCAACAAAATCATAGTTCAGGGGGGTTTTTTGTAGTTTAGGGGGGTTTCTTGCAAATGATCAATAGTTCAGGGGGGTTTAATGCACTTTACCCAAAGATTAATGGTGTGAGGCGTGAAAGTGAGCACTCTTCTGACACTTTTTCTATTTATACAATTAGTGATTATGTGATTATCCATCACACACTAACTTGTGAGTCAGTTTCACGTATGTGATATATATATATATATATATATATATATATATATGGACATCTCATCTAATTTATTCATTCATTTATTATTATTTTATTTATCTTTTGAGTCTCATCGAATTAAAAAGTTGAGGTGCAGAAACCTCTATAGTCTAATAAATTAATATCACCGATGAATTTTAAAATATTAAACTTTGGCTTTTTATATTTATTAATCTAACTATTAACACTTCTTACGTTAAAAATAAAATAATAAATTAAGGAGCTAAGGTGTGGTAGTGATTAAATTTTTTCTTTAATATCATATTAATTATTATTATTATTATTATTATTTTTTTACAAAACAAAAAATGTTATTGAGGAGGCCCCGGATGACATGGGCCAGATCCGACTCGCAAACATAGCATTCAGTCCGTACAGCTGGGCCAGCCCATAGAAGGACACTGCCATATGGGCCGAACGAGAGTAAGCCCATCAAAGGTGACCAAGGCTTACGAAGGAATAGGCCCAGATCCAGCAATTAGTAAATATCTTGTAAATATCTTGTAAATATCTATAAATAGGAGATGGAATGAAATGAAGGGGGATCTTTTTGGGGTTGAGGTGTAAGAATTCTAGAGAGAGAAAGTGGAGAAGGAATTTCTTGCATCTTCAATTGGCGCCGTCTGTGGGAAACGCATGGAAGTTTGGTTGATCAATGAGGAATATCGAATGGATTCAAACCAATTCGGTTGATCGAGACTCGATCTTTGGGATTTGAATCCAGAGCTGAGCGATTGTGACCTGCTCTGGAGGAATTACAATTCTTGAAGCTTTGGAGTGACTTCAGATCTACGAGTTGTTTGATTGTGGCAGGATCTGACGGATTTAGAGTTCAGACAATTCAGATCTCGTAAACAGTGAGCATAATTCGGAGAATTAGAAGCCAGATCTAAAAAATTCCTACTCACGAAGCTCAGATCTACTCGCGAGCTTGAGATTAATGCCTTTACTCCGTTCGGGAATAATGATAGGTGAAAGCTCCAATCCGATGGAGGCTGTCCAGCAATCAAAGCTTGAAGAGTTGATGAACTTGATTGAAGCTCTCAGAAAAGAAAATGCAGAATTGAAAGCTGGACTGCAACATCGGCAAATACCTGCGGTTTCGCATCCACCTCCGGTCGGAGAAGGAGGTGTTCAATCCAATATCGCGCATCAAGGCGATCAGAACGAGAACAATCAGTCAGCTCACCACCATGATGAAAGGATGATGGACAATTTGCCGCCAAATGTTCGTCGAGTTGAAGATCACGAAGGATCGACTCACGTTGATCCGCAGCGGGAAAGGTTTGACCGAGAGGAAGTGATGGAGGTTGATCGCCGTCGAGTAGCGTCGCCTTGGCAAAGAGAGTTCATAGAGGAACGGTCGTTCGATCCGTCTTACCGGCCCTCCATGGTTACTGTCACTCATCACGGTTCGGAGGGCAGAACCGTAACTCACAGAGCTACCGCTGGACTCCAGAGAGAGAATGAAGCTCTCCGATCCGCAGCTCGGACGGTGGATTCACCATTCACCGACAAGATCTTGAATGCGCCGCATCCAAGGAAGTTTGCTATGCCAGTCTTTATTCTGTTTGACGGAACGACCGATCCGATCGATCATGTGTATCATATCCAGTTGAAAATGGCCCTGAATACGGAAAACGACTCTTTAATGTGCAAATGTTTCCCTACAAGCCTGGCCGGACCGGCGCTCAGCTGGTTCAAAAACTTGCCTAGGAGCTCCATTGGCAGTTTCAGGGACCTGTGCGATCGGTTCATAAGCCAGTACTATGGGAACAAACGCCCGCCGAAGGACATCTCGAGCCTGTTCACGATGCGGCAGCACAAGGATGAACGTCTCCAGGCCTTTCTTACCAGGTTTAATCTCACTAAGAGTATGGTGATCGAATGCCACCCTTCTACGGCAGTTCAAGCCTTCAAGTTAGCCATGACACGCGGAACTCCGTTTCACACCAGTCTGGTAGTGAACACGCCGGCTACCATGGATGAACTCAATGAGAGAGCCGATGGCTTTGTGCGCCTCGAAGAAGAGGAGGCAGCTAATGCTCGGACAACGTCGCTTGTGTCGACCGAGGACAAGTCCAAGGCAAAGATCAGGCAGAAGCAGGCTCAGCCGCAACGTCAGACCACTTGGAAGGCCGAAAAAAGGTCCAGGGAGGAAGAGTTGATTACTCCGCTGAAGGTCACTCTGGCGAGGCTATATCAGGAGAACAAGGACAAGTTTCATCCACCACTGCCAATTAGACAACCCCTCGAACAGAAGGATCAAACTAAACATTGTGCTTTTCATTCTGATTTCGGACATCAGACTAACGAATGCAGGAACCTGAGGAGGCAAGTGGAGATGTTGATAGCTAGAGGGGAGTTTGCGAGTTATGTTCAAGGCTCGGCGATGGAGCAGAATCGACCGGTGGAACAAATAAAAAGGAGTCATAAACAAAGCTCCCACAATTCGCAACCAGTTCGTATAATCAATGCTATCCATGGTCGACCCGAGCCTAGTGAAGAGTCAGATGAGCTGCTCCGGGTGCGCCTGCGGTAGGCGCAGATGAAGAAAAGGGTCGGCAATGTGACCACTCTACACCAGCAGAGCCCGTCAATGCAGATAAAGTTCGACTGGACAGACCTGCAGCGTGTTCAACTGCCTCATGACGACCCGTTGGTAGTCAGTTTGACAGTGGCAGATTGCTTGGTGCGCAGAGTTCTGATCGATCCTGGGAGCAGTGCGAATGTTATGCCGAGGGACACATTTGACAGGCTCGACATTAAACCAGAGAGGCTCAAGCCCACCGGAAATCCCTTATTAGGGTTCGATGGGAAGAGGGTGGAACCCGTCGGGATGGTGGAAGTAGAAGTTCAAGCTGCAGAACGAGCTCTTATGGAAACTTTTATGGTTGTGGAAATTCACCCCTCGTATAATCTCCTGATGGGAAGAGGATGGATTCACAGAGTCCGAGGTGTACCCTCAACTCTGTATCAGGTCATGAGGTGCCTCGGGCCCGATGGAGATAAAGTAATAGACATTCGGGGGGATCAGGTCGCAGCCAAAGAGTGTTATTCCGTCACACTAAAGCATGTTGGGAAAGGAAAGGCGCCCGTCCGTTCGACAAGCCCCAGATAGCAATTACAGGAACCTCCGCTCGAGCAGAATAGGGTGGAGGAGTCAGTCGACTTGACCGAGGAGCCCCTTCTGGATGTGCAGATCGATCAGTCCAGGCCAGAACGAACTACCAGAGTAGGTATAAGACTGACCAGAGAAGAGCAGCAAGAGCTAGTGGATTTCTTGTCCCACAATGTCGACGTATTTGCATGGAGTCACCTAGACATGCCTGGAATTAGTCCTTCCGTATCCTGTCATTCCCTGAATGTCAATCCTAATTTCAAACCAGTGAAACAGAAGCAGCGAAGATTTGCTCCAGAACGTAATCAGATCATAGCGGAAGAAGTCGATAGGCTGCTTGATGCGGGATTTATCAGAGAAGTGCACTACCCTGAGTGGTTGTCCAACGTCGTTGTGGTGCAGAAGAAAAATGGGAAATGGCGAGTATGCATTGATTTCACCAATTTGAACAAAGCCTGTCCGAAGGACAGCTTCCCGTTGCCTAAGATTGATCAAATGGTGGATGCCACCACTGGGTATGAGCGTTTAACCTTTCTGGACGCATATTCAGGTTATAATCAGATTCCTATGGACCCCGCAGATGAAGAAAAAACTTCTTTTGTCACCGAGCGAGGAACATACTGCTACAAAGTTATGCCTTTCGGGCTAAAGAATGCGGGAGCAACTTATCAACGACTTGTTAGCAAAGTTTTTAAGAATCAAATGGGTAAGATTGTCGAAGCCTATATTGATGATATGGTGGTAAAGAGTAGGAAAAAGGATGATCATCTGAAGCATCTGCAAGAGGTATTTGATGTACTAAAGCGATATGGGATGAGGCTCAATCCGACCAAGTGCTCGTTCGGTGTGAGTTCCGGGCAGTTTCTGGGACACGTGGTCAACCGCAGGGGCATCGAAGTTAGCCCCGCTCAAGCAGAGGCTTTGATTAAGAATGCCGAGCCAAAGACGATCAGAGAGGTGCAAGCCCTAACAGGACGAATAGCTGCATTAAGTCGATTTATTTCAAAATTGTCAGACCACTGCAAACCATTCTTTGACACGATTCGGAGCCATGGAAGGCAGGTCTGGGGGGATGAGCAACGACAGGCATTGACTCATTTGAAGCAATATATGCAGAATCCACCAGTCCTGTCAGCCCCAGAACCGGAAGAAAAGTTATTTCTATATCTTGGAGTATCTGGTGTCGCGACGAGTGCCGTTCTGATTCGTTGCAAGGAAGGGGTGCAATACCCGGTATTTTATGTAAGCAAAACACTGATGGAGGCAGAAAAAAGATACTCAAAGGCCGAACGGGTGGTACTTGCACTTGTAAATGCAAAAAGAAAGTTGAGGCATTATTTCGAATCCCACCCCATAGCTGTTCTAACAACTTTCCCAATCAGAACGCTTATGCACAAGCCAGAGCTCTCGGGCAGAATGACAAAGTGGGCCATAGAGTTGAGTTCATTTGACATAACGTATGAGCCGAGAACAGCTGTTAAAGGGCAAGCGGTAGCCGATTTCCTACTAGAATGTGATGCCGAAGATACGGAAGAGGACCTTAGAAGCGGCTCTTGGAAACTTTTTGTGGATGGCTCCTCTAACCAGATGGGGGCTGGGATTGGGATCAAACTGCAAACCCCAGAGGGTACTTCTTTGAGCCAAGCACTCAGACTTGAGTTCCGAGCCACCAATAATGAAGCGGAATACGAGGCGTTGCTAAATGGATTAAAGTTGGCCAGAGAGCTACAGATCAAAAGTTTGACAGTGTATAGTGACTCGCAGCTGATTGTTCGGCAGGTAAATGGTGAGTACGCAACCAAGGATGACATGATGGGGGCATATCGTTCTGCCGTTCTGCGTAGAGCCAAGGACTTTGCAAAGATTGAATTCATACAGTTGCCGAGGGAACAGAATGCAGATGCAGACCGTTTAGCATGCAGTGCTTCGAGTTGCGATGAAACATTGGCGAGGGTGATTCCAGTAGGAATAGTGACCCAGCCATCCATTTTCGAAGAACCGATGGACTCTGACCCCTGGCAAGTCAACGTCATACCGTATGAACCGAGTTGGATTGACCCAATCATTACCTATATTCGAGATGGCGTTTTGCCTATGCAAAGGGATGAAGCTAGGAAACTCAAAAAGAATGCTGCCAAGTACGCCATCGTGCGGAACCAGCTGTACAGAAGGTCCTATTCTGGCCCGTACTTGAAATGTGTCACCCCCGCGGAGTCGCAGCAGGTATTGCGAGCTATTCATGAGGGTGTGTGTGGCAATCATTCTGGGGAAAGATCGTTAGCGCATAAAGCAATGACACAAGGGTATTTCTGGCCAAACATGTCAAGAGATGCGGAGGAGTTCTCTCGAAGGTGCGATAAGTGCCAACGATATGGACCATTGATCCACCAACCACCTGAGGAATTGCACGTAATGGCCTCGCCGTGGCCTTTCGCGCAATGGGGGATGGATGTGGTCGGTCCTCTGCCAACTGCAAGAGCTCAGAACAAGTATGTGTTACTGGCCACGGATTATTTCACTAAATGGGTGGAGGCAGAACCGTATCCTAGCGTGACTCAGACTCAGGTGAGACGATTTATCTGGAACAACATTATCTGCCGCTTCGGTGTTCCCAGAACAATAGTCATGGACAATGGCACAAACCTCGACAGCAGGCAAGTAAGAAAGCTGCTGGAGGAGTATGGAATCAACCAGAAGTTGGCTGCAGTAAGTCATCCTCAGGGCAACGGACAAGCAGAAATCACAAACAGAACCATTTTCGCCTGCATTAAGAAGAAGCTGGAAGATCATAAGGGGAAGTGGTTGGATGAACTCCCGAACGTTCTATGGGCTTACAGAACCACCCCAAGGCGGCCGACTGGGGAGAGCCCGTTCGCAATGGCGTATGGTACCGAAGCAGTTATACCGGTTGAGCATTTAGTCCCCACTATCAGAAGCTTAGCATGGAGTCGGGATCAGAACGACAAGATGTTAAGATTGAACCTCGACATGATAGACGAAAGGAGAGACGCAGCGGCTATAAGGCTAGCATCGTATCAGCAAGTGCTGGCGAATAGTCACAACAAGAGAGTAAAACACAGGGATTTTGCCCCTGGCGATCTGGTTCTGAAAAGAAAGGTGGGGATGGTCAAAAAAATGATGCCACCCTGGGAAGGCCCATACAGAATTGCGGAAGTCATTGGCAAGGGGGCATATACGTTGGAAACCATGGCGGTAAGCTGGGGATAGAAGGGGGGCCTGAAGCAGAAGCAGAGCCACCAGCTGCAGGAGGCCCAGAGGGAGAAGGAGCTCTGATCGCTCGGTGCAAGAGAGTACCCGGCCCAGAGACCCGGGTCCTTCTAATGAGAGGCTCCTCCTCAGGATCGATTTCACTGTCAGGATGAGGCCTTTTGCCTCGTTCTTTGTCCCGACCGCCCCCCGCAGCAGCAGGAGTTATGGTAGCTGGGGAGGGCGCGTTCTGGTTGGCAGCAGGGGCGCTGGCAACAGGGTTAGTAGCCACTGCGCTCGGGACAGTGTCAGATATGGTGGCTGAAGAAGAAGCTGACGCTAGAGAGGAGGTCGCCCCAGCAGCAGGAGTGGCTGGGGGAGTATTTTTCCTCCTGCCAAAAGAGGGAATCTGAAGTCTGCTCATGTTGTAGCCGAGTGATGAGAGCGCTAAGAGGTTGTCTGAAGTGAGGAGATCTGAGCAGGAAGGAATATCGTTCAGAACGTATCTCTTCAAGTAGTTACTCCTATCCCTACAAACACTATAGCTCAAGTCATCACAAGGTATTCCCAAGGAGCAGCATAAGTAAGTGCAAAAACGAGGAACGCGTGTTTCACAGGGGCAGTCATGTTTATGGGATTTGAATTTTTTATAGGAGGAGACAGAGCAGACACCAAAGGCGCTCGGGATTGGGTAACCCTCTGCAGCCGGCGAAGACCAAGCCCCACTAATGCCCACTATGCTATCCCTCCAACCCTTTTCAGATTTTATTGTGTCAGTACATATGGACATCTTCTCGAACGGGTAGAGGTGGTAGAAGGGCTCGTTAATACGGATCTTACTCACCTTATAGCACAGAAGGAGGTCTATGAGGTCGAGGTCCAGATTTCTGTCACGCATCAACAAGAGCATAACAGATATGATTCTAAAGAAGTTGGGGTTGACCTGCAGAGGGGATATCCCCAATCTATTGAAGACATAACTAAAGAAAGGGTGCAGAGGGAACCTAACAACATTCAATTGAAGGTTCGTGAATAAGACTTCGCCGGGCAGGAGGCCGGCGCCGGTCGTAATGTTAACGTCTTGGGGGCAAACCCTAACTTCGATGTTGTCAGGAAGTCTAAGTCTCATACGAAGAACATCCAGATCTACAACCATGGTGGAAGTGATAGAAGAATCTACAAGAGGGTAAATGGAAGCCTGCCGAAAGTAAAAAGAACGAAACTAACCTCGGAGGACTGCAAGATCGCTGGAAGAATGACTCTTGAAGAATTTCACCAAGGAAAGCTTAGCACTGTTCTAGAAAAGAGAGAGACTTGGCTGATGATGGAGACGGTAAAGGGAAGTGAAGTGGAATTCTAGAGCATTATAAAGGCGAGGGGGCCCGAGGGCCGAAGCGTCGGGAAGGCCAGAAATCCCTCGAGCCCCGGAACATTGATGCTGGATCTGACCGTCCACTCCCCCACGTGGTTATCTCGAGCCGTCAACATCATGATGAGACGCCATCAATAATTACCCCTTATTAAATAAGGGGCAATTATGGGGGCAGTTGAGGAGGCCCCGGATGACATGGGCCAGATCCGACTCGCAAACATAGCATTCAGTCCGTACAGCTGGGCCAGCCCATAGAAGGACACTGCCATATGGGCCGAACGAGAGTAAGCCCATCAAAGGTGACCAAGGCTTACGAAGGAATAGACCCAGATCTAGCAATTAGTAAATATCTTGTAAATATCTTGTAAATATCTATAAATAGGAGATGGAATGAAATGAAGGGGGATCTTTTTGGGGTTGAGGTGTAAGAATTCTAGAGAGAGAAAGTGGAGAAGGAATTTCTTGCTTCTTCAGTTATAAGTTAAATTAGTAGATATAGAGAGTCGACATATGACGCATTCGAATTAACATAACACATTTCATTCTTTATAATAGATTAGTAGATATAGAGAGTCGATACCCCGAATTAACATAACACATTTCATTCTTTATAATAGATTAGTAGATATAGAGAGTCGATACCCCGAATTAACATAACACATGTCATTCTTTATTCGAAAAATGTATTTCGCTATGTGAGAATCTAATATGTAAAATGAGCATGAACGATTTATAACATATTATGATTTTATTTATTTATTTTAAAACAGATTATGATTTGACAGATTGCATTACGACAAGTTTTATTTTTATTTTTTTTCTGAAAGGTAGTAAGTCAAGTATTGTTATATAACTTATATATGAGTAACAATTTCTAGTAAATTCATGTACGGAAATAAAAGACCGAAAAATTACATTAAAGTGACATTTTGGCCCCTAACTTACTCTAACATATTCTATTTCGATTGGCTTTTTGGACTAAAAGTCTATTTTGAACGGTGTTTGGCAAATTTTTAAAAGAGTTTTGGATTTTTGAAAGAGCGTTTTAAAGGAGTTGGGACCCAATTTTTTCAAAATACTCTTTTCAAACAACATGGAAAGAGTTTTGATATTTTAATAAAACTTTTTAAATGACAAGCATATCATTTTTATTACCTAAGAAAAAAAATATAATTTCAAGCGTATCCCTATAAAAATCCTTTTATTTTCTTTCCAAACTCTAGTATTACAGCTTCTGCATTCTCGCCTCTCTTCTTTCACAAAAAATAAAAAAAAATTCCATTACATATCCCCTTCATACTCAAAAGAGTGATCTGATAGAGCATTCAACTGGAGGGAAACCAGAAGAAGATTCTTGTTTGGCTTCTCTTCTTTGTTGTTCAAGTTTTAATAAATCATTAAATTACAAAATCTTAAGTAAGCTACTAAGGGATGAGAACAATATACATTTGTGCGCGCGCGCCTGTTGCAATCTATAATTGGATTTTTTATTTTATTATTTTTTTTTTTGTGCTTATTCTCATATTCATTACCATCCATCATATGTTTCTTCCCTTCAATTTTATTTTGTCTCAGTTTTGCTTGTGAAGCTATGGGTGTATATACAAGTAATATATGTGTATATATATTATATGATTTACTTGACGATGGTTATGAAAAAAATCTCTAGAACTAAGGCATAATAAAAGAACATAGTACAATGACGATCAATGCCAACAAAATAAAGAAAATTTCCCCTCAAAGTTGAATTGGGAAAAAGTGAACTTATACGAAAAGCGTTGTTGTTGTTGTTTTTTTTTTCTGTAAGTAAAGCGATGTATTTTTTTTTTTTTTTTTTTTTTTTTTTTTTTTTTTTTTTTTTCCCTGTAATTAAAGCGTTGTTTTTAGTTTCCGTCCATTTTTTTATTTATCAAAACACTATAAAAGAAAACAATTACAAAATAAGTTAAATATATATTATGTTGAAAAAAAAATAAGGAAAGAAAAATAATTAAATAATTGCCTGTATGAATAATTTTTTTAGAGTAAATTAATTTTGTTATTTAGATCATTTTATGGGCATCAACATGTGAAAAAAAATAACTTGGTAAAAATGGTTTACATGGTTAAAATTAACTTAATTTTGTTATTTAGGCCATTGTTTTGGAGTTGTTTCATTGGTTTACATGGTAAAAATGCTCATTTAATTGATTTTTTAATGGCATATTGAAACACTGTTACTAAATTTCTTAAAACACAAAATAGTGTTTACAATCTTATTATTATTATTATTATTATATGGCTTTTTACAAATAAATTTGATAAATTGAATGAAGGGCAAAATAGTTATGTTAGTAGTAGAAGAACTTTAGCAAACTTTTTGCCAAACAGATAAAAAAATTCTTACAGCATTAAAAGTTATTCTATAATTAGGGATGGCAACGGGGTAGCTTTGGGTGGGTGTATCCTCCCCTGCTCCCGCAAGTTTAAAAATTCCACCCCTGTCCCCACCCAAAATCGCAAAAATGGGGGAACTTTCCACCCTATCTCCATAACCGTTTAACATTTTTATCCCCGCGGGTACTCGCCCTATCCCGTTTAAGATCACAATTTATTTATTCTTGAAATAAATTTGTTCTTTTTTTTCTCTTCTCATCTTCAATTCTTCACCATTACAGCTTTCTTTTTAATAAAATTTATTTGTTACTTTAATATTGTTATATATGGTACTTAATATATAGTCTGAAATATATATATTAATGAAATAAGAGTATTTAAGTAATTTATTATCTAAACAGGACGGGGCAACCTCCTCTCGCCCCCGCACTAAACTCGCGCGGATTTTTATTATATCAAATTATTCCCGTCCACATAAGTAAAATGGTTTTTCAAAATTGCCAAAAATGGGATGAGTAACTACGAAGGCGGGTCAAATTACCATCCCTATCTATAATGCAATTATCAAACAACATAAGTCAAATCAAAGTGTTAACTTCTACTTCAAAAAACTATACCGAACGGCCGATTGTGGCACAGTTCAAGAGTTTCAGCAAAATTGTGTTGTTTAAAAAAAACACAAAAACACGAAAAGTCAATGTTTACAATTTTGGTCTCTCCAAGTTGCCGTTTTACTGTGCTTGTTAAATTACCCTTTTACCCCTTATTACCTTTACCAACTTTATACCCCTCTAAACGTCACTTTCTCAATCCCAGCGTCTCTCGATCATTCTCAATTTTTTTTTCTCAATCTGGTGCCCCTCTCTCTCTCTCTCTCTCTCTCTTAGCTAATACTGTGTCTTTCTCAATTTCAAATTAATAATTAATTTTAAATTTTTAAATTTGCACATTATGTGAGTGACAAAAGTGGGACAATTTATGTGTTGAGAAACGTCAAATGACTTACCAAAGCAAACTTACCACCTTCCTCAAAAGATGTACCAGTACTTTCTCAACAAGGACGTACTAATATCATCACCAACCAGTCAAAGAATTCCTTTGGTTACATTTTAATTCAATTTTCCTATTCATCAAAGTTCAAATTATGCATATTATGTTGGTGAAAAATGGACACATTATATGAGTTGAGGATTTCAAATTACACTTTCAAGACATCCAAAAATTTGTCTACAAAGTGTAATTGTCAAAATAAACTGCCTACAACAAATTTTTCTTTTTTCTTTTTTTTGAATGACTCCGATATATAAAATTACAATCATATAATCTACACATTTGTCGAGACAACACACTTCTTATTCTGTTAAAAAAAAAAAAAAACACAATAACATAAATTAAAAATAAATAGTACAATATAAATCATATTTAACTTGTAACACTTCTTGTCTTATAAAAAAAGACACATTTACATAAATTAAAAATAAATCATATCTTAATAATTTTATAGAAATTAAAACAAAACTAAATAGATAAGACCTCTGAATCTAACTTATCTGAATCGTACAAGCAAAATTGATTTGGTTTTACTGATTAAACTTATATCAAAATATAGTACAATATAATTGACAACATCAAGTAGCCTAAATCAAACCTTGTTTAATTTCATTTTCGCAACACAAATAAAATTTTCTCTATTAGCTATTCAAGTTTGCATTCTTAGGCTATAAAATCAATTAAGAACAAAACAATTATTTAATATGTTATTAAGAAACAAAATATAATTTTATTAAATGAACATATGTAAATAATATTACCCCTAAAAATCATTAAAAAATTCAATTGACCCGCAATTTTTTCAAATAATTACATATTAGTCCCAAAATAGAGGGTTCGAAAATTAGTCCCAAAATAGAGAGTTCGAAAATAAAATTAGTATCTGTCTTATTGAATTTTTTTTAAAAAAGTTCTACTTGAACCCTTTTAACTATGATTTTAAAAGTTCGAATATTGTGGAAAAACTCATTATTATTATAGTTGTTATTGTAGCACATTGTTAATTTATTTACATATACACATGTACAACATCTATAATATTAATTCAAGAGAGAAAAAAAGGGATAAAAATCAATAATGTTTCATCATGTTTAATAAATAAGCCTCAAGCATTTTTTGTCAAATATTTTTGTACAATAATATCTACAAGAAAAATGTCTAGAATTATACAACAATCTTTATTAAAATCTTGTTTAATTTAAAATTAATTTGTTTAGTTAAAATTCATTTTTTTTTTTCTAATATTTCATCTAGGTATATCTTTCCTGAGTGAAATCAAAGTACTAGAAAATTTTCTTCCCCACAAATTAGATTTTCAAAAGCTGAAACAATTGATGAAGAAGATTTGATTCTCTGACAATACTTATTTCTGTACATCTACTCTTTTTAATTGCAACTCATCGTTTTTTCTCTACATTTTCCATCCTAATATTAATCTTTCGTGTATTATTAAGTTGTATTTTTCTCATTTTTGAATTTTCTTAAATATATATACTATGACTAGATTTATAAAAAATTATATTACAATTGATTTATAAAATTTTCAAACTTTAGTTATATGGTACAAATTCGACCCCCAACCTAAAATTTCTAGCTCTGCCCCTATATATATATATATATATATATATATCATAGTTAACATGGAACTGACAGGATTTTTTAAGTTTAAAAGGTAAACGAACAAGTCCTAATGAATTGAAAATATCTCTAATTCTATATTGCACGGTTTGAATTGAATTAAATTAGATTGACAGGCATAGGCACAAAGAAGTTAGGGTCCGTTTTTGCTTCATGTTTTTTTGCATTTGCTAGTGTATTGTAGTGAAGCAAAAGTACGAAGTATGTCTGGTAATATTTGCTGTCATTTGAATAATACCGAAGCGCTTCCAAAATTGAGGTCAAAATCGAAAGTATCAAAATGATATTTTTGTTTGCTTCTGCACGGTAGTAAAGCACTGTAAAAAAAAAAATAAATTCTTTCTAAAATAACATTTTTAACTAACCATTCAAATTTTTTAAACATGCAACACTTTTACCAACCATGCTTTTATATTTTTGTTTCTAAAAATCTTGTGTCAAACTTACGTTATTAAACAAGCTTCGAAATAATGTTGAACACACTATAAAACAGAAATATTATTTTTACTTCCTATCAAAATAAAAACACAAAGTAGCTTTGGTTACCAAACAGGCCCTTAGTACTTCTATTTAATTAGTAAATTTCTAAACCATCTTCATTGACGCATGGTTGAGCTTTTGCTACGTGTTCTAACCCCAACAAGAAGAATTGAAGGCATTAGCCTGATTAGATTAATCATTCAACTTTAGTTTCGACTTAATAATATAATGGGACTCATTGGTCGGAAATTGTTCCCTCAATAGTCAATCCCGTGCATTGACCCATTAAATTAATATTCTGGATTAACTAAGTAGCTCGACTCTTCCAACACTTTCCCGTATAATCCAACCGTCACTTTCTTTACTTCCAATATATAATTATATATATATATATATATATATATATATATATAATATAAAGTTAGAGACCGTCTATAAAGCAATCCAACTGTTACTTCTTTTCCTTTCAATTTTATTTTTATTTTTTATTTTTAAAAAAATTATAAAATAGGATAACCTAGACATCTATAAAACAGATACTAGTTTTAGGACAGATGAATCCGAAACCAATGAGACACTGTCCGAGTACAATTATAATATCCAGAATGAACACTGAATTATATATATATATATAAATTGAGTATTTAATATTGTAATGTCGATCCGAGCATTTTTTTTTATCAAAAGTGTTGCACTAACGTGGAATGAATATTGAATAAAAAATATATACATCATCATTAAATCGAGAGATGTAATAACGATGTATGTATTCTGGAACAAAAGTGTCGTAGTTATGATTTTTGACGTAATATGTCTCTCTTGAGTGTTTGTCTTGGTAAGTGCAACGAATGGGGTCACATGTATGAATAAAAAATTCAAACTAATGAAAAGGACACGATTTTTAAAATAAGAAAGAAAAAGTGTAGAGAAAGAGAATCAAAGAGGGAGATTGGTAAAGCAATGAGAGGACTATGATATGATGAAATGGTTGCAAATGTATTATATCAACTCAATTTGATGTAAAAAGCTTAAACCTAAAATGGTGGTCTCGCATGGTCTGGACCCGAAGAAAATAAAGCTTGCATGTCCGTTTACCAGAGGAAAGGGGTTTGAGGACTCTAGTAGCTAGCATAATAATGTGTAACCCATACCTTGCTGACCTGCTTGATATAACGCCACTAGTGGAAAACACTAGCACTCTTTCACTCAGCAACGAAATCCAAACAACTGACAAAAACTAGAGACATCCCATTGTGAATTTTTTTAAATATAATATGAAAAACAAATCAACTCATTAATCTTATCTACAAAAAAAAAAATGATAATATTTTATAATAAAAAAAATCTTAAAAAAATGCTTTTCTTGTATTTCTAATTAAACCAGTGAAAATCAAATCATCTAATCAATCTTATTCATAATATGGAAATTAAGAGAAAATTGACTGATGTTATTACTTCAAATTATATTTAAAAAATTATTTGAAGATATGTTATTCTTTCATTTCTAATCAAACTAGGTTTTTTTTTTAAGAATATTTTAAATTTCCAGTTCACTAAAAAAGAAAAATCCCCAGGAAAGGAATAGGCATCAATTGCACTGAGAAAGAGTGAGAGAAGACAAAGCCACCTGTTAGATAAGCAGTGCAGTTGCAGGCATTGCAGCAGGCGCACCACGGGTCTCAACCTCGAGTAGAGAGAGAAACAAGAGAGAGAAAATCTGACACACACTAAAAGGACCCAAGTGGTTTGTTGTGGGCCATCTTTTTTTCACTTTAATTCAACCCTCTGCACATGAAAAAGAACACGCTCTCTTTCTCCGTCTCCTAAACCCTTCTTTGCACCTTTCTAACTGTGTCTTAACTCTTTTAAGTCTCTGCTAAATAAAGGGGGTTGAAGATTGCAGGAAGATTCCAGGCAACTAAAGCAACGTCACATCATCATCATCATATATCACTTTCTCTCTCTATATTCCATTATTTGAGTGGTGTGAATTGTGGGTGTGGTTTTAGGGTTCAAAGAGTGCAAAATACAATGGTGAGGCACTAATGAGACAGTACTGGACCCAAGTGCAGGCAGTAGGAGAGGACGAAGATGGACCTAGCTTGTCGGTTGTTTTGGAGAGCAACCCTCTGATCACTCATCAACTCACCTCTGACTCTCACCACCTTCACAACAACCAATTCATCTGTTTCCTTTGTTACATGAATTTTATGAAGTTGGATGCCTGCCAGGGAACACCACCCTCTCCTCCCCTTTTTCTCTCTCTTCTATACTAATATATATATATATATATATAAATTCATTCTGTATCACTGTGTGATGCTTTACCTAGATAAAAGAGTTTAAAAGCTTATTGCTTGAATTTCTTTTAGTAAACTTTGTTTCATTGTTGAGGGGTCCATATGATCTAAGTCTATACCTATGCCTCCTATTTGGGTTTCTAGCTAGCTAGATTCTTTTATCCTTTTTATTTATTTTTTATTTTTAAGTATTCTCTTTTTGGCTATAGAGTAATATTCAAAAAAAAAAAAAAAAATTCGTTTTTTAAAAACAGACATATTTTGTGCATCTAGTGCTCAATTACTTTCTTACGTATTGGAAACAGCGTTGAAATTAGTGAAATGGGTTGGTGGGTTAGCACTGCGAAGGAGAGAGAGAGTTGATTATTTCTCTGATTAAGTTTGTTGTTGAATTAGATTAGATTAGATTAGATTAGGGTTTTGAGAAATATATATATATATATATATATATATATATATATAAAATGATGCATATTTATTGTTTAGAAGAGATCTTGAAGATTATGACGGTGATTTTGGTTATGGTTTAGGAATGACTTTTAGATGAAGGGAATCAGTTTAGAAATCAAACAAATGGAGCTGAGAAGGCAAGAGAAGGAAATAGGTATGCCAAACTCTTTGGACTATAATTCAGCTCAACACAATCAAGAATCAGCATCCAAGCTCTCTCCTGCATCTGTAATTCCTAATGTAGCAGATGGAAGAAGAAATGAAGATGGTCAACGAAGTACCATCATCAACACAAGTCAAACCCTAGACCACTCTCATCTTTATCATCATCATCATCTAAATCAACAGCAACAACAAACACAGAGATTGGAAAGACTCCCAAATCCAGATCCAGTTCTAGCTGCAGCCGCAACAATTGGCACTGCATCAAATTCAAACTCAAAGCCACTGCCACTGCCCCCACCATTGCCACCGCCGCCGCAACCTCCGCAACTAAAACCCACAAACAGTGCCGCCCCGATTCAGTATCGGGAGTGCCAGAAAAATCATGCAGCGAGCATGGGCGGGCACGTGGTGGACGGATGCAGAGAATTCATGCCGAGTGGAGAGGAAGGTACCCAGGAAGGATTGAAATGTGCAGCTTGCGATTGCCATCGGAATTTTCACCGGAAAGAAGTGGAAGGCGAGCCTCAATCCGGTGTGAATAGTTTCTACACATACAATCACAGCAAGAACAATAGCAGAAGAGCTGCGATCCACCCTACTCACGCTCCGCCGCCTTCACTTCATCATCCCCCGCCTCAGCTGCACCACCACAAGTTCCCTCATGGTGGTTACTCTCATGGTTTATCGACTAGCCCGCCTGCAGGTCCGGTTCCACAGGTCATGGTGGCCTTTGGTGGTGGCAGTGGAGCTCCGGCAGAGTCCTCAAGCGAAGATCTAAACATGTTTCAGGCCAATGCTGGAGCGCAACCATGGGGGCCACCGTCATTTTCTTCCTCAAAGAAGAGGTTTCGGACTAAATTCACTCAGCAGCAGAAAGATAGGATGCAAGAATTCGCAGAAAAGTTGGGATGGAAGATCCAAAAGCAAGATGAACAGGAGGTCCAGCAGTTCTGTGCTGAGATGGGTGTAAAGAGGCAGGT
Source organism: Cornus florida (assembly GCF_030987335.1). NCBI lineage: Eukaryota > Viridiplantae > Streptophyta > Magnoliopsida > Cornales > Cornaceae > Cornus > Cornus florida. The sequence goes on from NW_026775581.1 coordinate 127,038,798, forward strand.
GTTCAAGGTGTGGATGCACAACAACAAACAAGCCATGAAGAAGAAACAATTGTAAGACAAAATGAAAACCCCCATCAAGATTTTTGGTTTTCGCATAATTAAGTAGAGTATCAAATTTTAATTAGATGTGCATTATTATAAAGAAACTATGTTTCTTTTTAATTGAATATGCAATATGACTCACATCACCTTATCTTCTACTAGGTTTGCCCATCGATCTTCAAGTTAACAAATTCCACTTATTTTGGGATACTCCTGTGTCAAGCTCTTCAACAAAAAGTGGAAATAAATAAATAATAATAATAATATATTTTTTTTAAATCTTAGTTCTTGCTTCATCTATTATAAATATATAGATCTCTAGTATTAACTCCATCATTACCTCTTTTTTCATAACTTTGGTTAAGTTTGTCGGACATTTTAGTACCCCAGGTTTTTTTTGGGTAAGCACTAAGTAGTACCCCAGGTTTTTCGATCATTTTCCATGTTTTTTCTAGTACTTTCAATTAAATTCTATATAGTTTGCATTTGACGTTTTTATGGCTTCTGTTGTGGGTTTAAGTAACTAATTGCTTCTTCCTGTATACATGATTTCTATTTCTGCAAAAAGAAACAAAAACAACAATACTGAATCATTTTCTGTAATGAGGTTTCATGTACCCATGTATCTAGATGAAGTTTCAAATGAGGTACTATTCATATGAATGTTATATAAGTAAACTATTATTTCTATAGCAACACCATTAATTGAAGTACGCGTACATTAGAGAGAGATACAGTTAATTCTTTTTTACTTTTTATTTTTTAAGTATGAGATTTGTCAAGCTTAATTGAATCTTAAATGGAAGTTTACCCAACTTAGTTATATAAGCTAGATATATGTACATTAATTGTATATGCAATCTAAAATACCATCTACTCCCAACTTTTAATGCCAAACTCTGTGACACCAGTGGCTGTTGTAAATGTGAAGATTTTGATATGTAGGAATATAGGATTTAAATGAGCTACAACACAGATTTTATTCTTTTGAGTATTTTACAATGTAAGCTGATTAGATACATAGAGATTAAAAAAGTAAAGAAACTCTTAATTTCTTTTTCTTACTTTAAACACAAGGACACTGGAGGTATGAAATGCATCTTCTACTTTATTAATAAAAGCAAAGAATCCGGATGAAGGAAATGAACTATATAGGGTTACAATGACCATTGATAAGTCATAGACATCTAAAAAGAGAGAATGATCTTCAATGACTTAGAGGATGGCACATAATTATAAATATTAATCCATGAAAGTTCGTAAGAGAAGTTACTAATCAACACAAAATCTTATCAATACCTCAATGGCTACAAATGTTCTTGATTGAATTATCCTTCAGACATTCCTCGTGGAATGTGATCCGATTCCTTTGGTTGGCAAAAGAATCTCCTAATTCCTTCACAATATATATATATATATATATATATATAACCAGGCTACACCCTTGGTAGATATTGTTGCACTGTGACATGAATCACTGCAACTTTTATGACACCATTTAGTTTCTGTATCCAATACATGTTATTCTCTTTAATCTATCAATAACGGATCCATAAAACTAGGTTTAAGTGAGTGTTGTCAGGCTGGTCGTACATAAGTTGAATTTTGATACTCTTGAACACTCTCCATAGAATTATGTCAGATGACAATAATGATTGACGGGTATAGAAAGCAATAGATTACTATTCTGAGTTAAGAATGCCGGTGAGTTGCGTCACAAAATACAATAATCACTACACATTCTCAAAATCAGTCATGTATAGCAAGAATGAATTAGATGCGATGCTATTAAATGCATCTTACTTGTAGTCCATCAGTTTGCTTGGGGGAAAAGAAGTCTAGGGACAACTGAAGAAATGTATCATACTCGGGGAATAAATACCAAAATACAACTTCCTCAAAACCAAATTTTGCCACCACCAATATGGGGTAGTGACTTCACTAACATGCGCTAATAGTAGACTGGAATGTGATGGGCACAAAGTATAATGAGTTTTGGAATATGTAGGTTGAACAATAGCCCTGCAATTAATATCTCCAGTGTGAAAGCCAATCAATAAATGGGAATGGGTTAGTCACTTAATTGCTTAATGGCCCATTGCTTAGGCTGTGGCCTGTGTGTCATTCAACAGCATAGTCTAACATGACTAATATTTGGGAACTATTTTCGGCGCACAACTTGCAGGACATAAGAAAAACAAGGCTGGCCTGCTCAAACCTAATTTGAATCTTCACCCTCGTGAGTGGTTTGGCGACTAAGAGAGAGAGAGATTAGAATAGAAATCCAATTAATGTTGGGAAATTGTTTAGAGTCCGAACTCCGGACAGCAGAACATGCATAAAATGGGGCTTGGGGCCACATCCCATCTCATGTTCGATGTTCGGACTCTATATCAGGAGCTCTCCATGTCAAGTCAAGTTTGTTCAATCCGACCTAAAAGTGGGGCTTTATTTTTTGTGGGTGAGGTGGGGGGAAGTTCAAGGATAACATAACATGGCCATGATGTTGCCAAATACCATTCTTGCTCACCAAATGGCGCCCAAAAAGGGACATTAAAGTAGACTACGGGCAATAAAAGTGATAAGAGGTGAATGTAGAGAATGACAGTTCCTTAAGGACTCACTTGCGAATAAATTAGTGAAACAGAAAATACGGGATCAAATTCTTATAACAACTTTCAACATAATAATGTTTCTAGGAGTAGAAACAATGAAATTTATATAAAATATACGAAATAAGAACTCACAACTCATAGCTCCGCATCCATTCTGATCTTCGCTCCTAGAGTACCTGTACCTTCTGAAGCCTTCTCTTTCCCAACCCCATATGTTTCCCTCGCTTGATCAGTCATGGTTTCCCTGGCCAACCTATATGTATCACCAACCTCGGTTTTAGCTTCATCATAGGCATCGTATGCATTATGTTGCCCGTGTGACATTGCTCCTGCCATGGTCTCTTTGGCATTGCTGGCCTTTTCTGAAGCCCCTTTTATGGGTTGATCTGCCTTCTCAGAAGCGAAGGCATAGGCATTAGATGCTCTATCTTTCCCATGTGACATTGTTCCTGCCATCATCGCTTTGGCATCATGAGCCATGTCCTTGGCTTGATCGACCTTCGTAGAAGCAAATTCGGATACTTTATCGTCCCCGTCTGACATTGCTCCTCCCATTGTCTCTTTGGCATAGCTGGCCATGTCCGAAGCCTTGTTCATGGTTCGGTGTGCCTTCTCAGAGGCAAAGTTCTTTGCATCATCCAGTTTATCGCTAGCCAAATTTGCCGCCTCACAGGCCTTTTCAGAAGCATACTTTGATGCCTCTGCCCAAAAAATTAAAATGTTAATATTAGAAAAAAGATTTACAAGTACAGGTCATGAAAGCATTAATTAAAAGTCCAAAATAAAAAATAATCACCAGATGCAGCAAAACTCATGGACTCTGTAGCTCCTGATGCTGCATCCCCTGTTTTATCCATCATCCTGTGAGCCTTGTCTTTAGCTTGGTCCTCGTTTAATTTAAAACCCCTACAAGCAACATTGGACCATAAATGATTCCCAACTCATTCAATATCTGAAATTTAAGTATGGCCACTGAGCTCATACATAATGTTAAGTTGGGGTTGAACTATCTAAGAATCTTCTACAAAATTCTTAATTTTCTCCAATTCCGTGCAACTAAACATAACGTTAAGGTATTCCAAACTTGAATCATCAATCAGTTACGATTGCAAAATTCCGTTCTTTAATTATGCATTATTCTTGATTTTTACAAGTTGATTATGGATTTAAGCCCAACAACCTATAGAAACATCGATAGGTAATGATAAAAGAGTTGTGAAATGAGTGTGGAATATACAAATCTATATCCTAGTTAAGCCACCTTTAATTGTATTATCTTTCAGTGTTTCTCCCTATCTCCTACTTTTGTACACTAATTATTTAATTAGGAGTCAATGCCAAACACCCCCTTGTTATGGTGGCCCTATTTTCCCACCCCTTAATTGCTTTCATACTCTCTGAAGTTGCTCAACTTACATTGCAGTTAATAAAAATAGGTTTGACCTTTCAGCTCTTTTCTTAACTTCCCTTTTTCTTTTTCTTTTTTCTAAGGTTTTAATTGGCCGCATGAAATTGTAGCCTTTGGATTTGAAATTATAATGGATGAAATTGGAGAAAATTTTGATTCAATTTTCTGAGTCGTTTTAATCAAATTTCACCTATTGCAATTCTATACCTACCAAACATAGCCTAAGAAAAAATTGCATGAACATCTATATAAGTAAGTTCATACCACCCGGGGACCAAGGCCAGTGGACGAGTACGTGATATATTCTCTTATTTCACTCTGAATAGTAGAGGGTTTGAGACACTGCCCAGCGGACTAACAAAAAAGATAGTTCATACCACCAAGAATTTTTGATACACAATTGAGGCTTAACAATAATAATAATCGAAAATTGCAATTAATCCACACACATATATATACAAAGTTTACAAACGACACTCCGTATATAACTTACTGAGAGAACTTCCCAATAGTCCAATCAGCCCAAGGATGGGTCTTGTCCTCGGCGTCTTGCATGACATCGCCGGCGGTCTGCTCCGCCTGTTCCGCCTTGAGGTTGATGTTATCCGCGGTGTCTTCACCCCAACACCAGCAGCACTGCTCCACCGACAACGCCACCAGCCATAGTACTAATACTGCCGTTGTTCTCTTTGACATCTCTCTCTAGAAATCTGGTGATGTTATGATATGTGTCTCAAAACAATGGAACCAGAAACCAAGATTCAAAATGTTTAAGAGAGTAGTGAAGATTGATTGGAGAAATGAAATGGAAGATACAAACACGAAACAGTTAGTGGAAGATATAAACACGAAACAGTTAACGGTGGAGAGAAACGTGGCGGTCCCAAGGAATTTCATGAACCGACCCCCCAGTATACTGCCACGTCTCTATCTCTTAACGCCAAGCATTGGGCCGCTTCCTTTGCATATGTGTTGCGGCTCATATCCATGCCCAAGCCCAAGCCCAGAGTACTTTTTTCTTTTCCTCAGATTCAATAAGTATTTATTTATTATCCCATGAATGAATTTGGGCCAATGGGCCAATGAACAAAAGGGAATGTAATAGGCATAGAGTCTATCCAAACAAGGCAAAGCCCACACTAGTCTAAGAATTACATAAGTCCCTACTAAGTTCATTCTTAATTTGGCAAACAAATCACCGCTAGGGGTAACGGCTATGTTCAAATAATACATATGTGTGTGTGTGTGTGTGTGTGTATATATATTGTACCGATTAAATAGAGTCTCAAGTCAAAACCTATAAACTCAGATTTAATGAATACTCGAGTTCTTCTTTTCTTCGGAAAAAAAACAAAAAAACAAAACCATAGGCTTGAAAATATGTCTTATATAATTAAAGCATTCTTTGTAATTTCAAATATATTAATATTAATAAATAATTATTAGAAAAAGGACTCCTATTTAAAGGGAAATAATCAAATACAATAAAAAAAATATATCTAAAAATTTAGATAAATATACTTCACAAACTTTAACTGAGTCCCAACTAAACAATTTTGGACATATGCCGGACATATGCTCGACAAATTCCAAATCCTGGAACACTCTTTTTCTTTTTCTTTTTTTCTCTCTTAACAAAGAACCCACTTGAGTCCTCGAGTCCTTGGGCCGAGACCTTTTTGGTTTGAAAGGCGAAGAAATACTACTGTCGGTCTCCCTTAAACTTGACAATTAGAGACTAACTAACTAGCATGTATAGTCAATAAAATTTACAAAATTTAAAATAGCAAAACTCAGATATAGATATACAAATTATTGCTGGACACATGCCCCAGAAATTGACACATGAAAAATCAGAAGTTACACCAGCTCCCGAAGTTCCCATAAGCAAACTTGGATAAAGTTTTGAACCAATTTGCTTGCAAGAAAACACTATTATACTCGATTTAATCAAATTTAAATGGATTAAATATACTCCAAATACAGAGTGAAAATAATAAGTAAAGAAAACAAAATTTCCACCATTTGAGACCTCTAAAACAAAGGCCTGCTTCTCTACCTTACAAGTAGAACCTCTCTAAGCTGGATGGCCACCTTCCGCTGCCAGTCTTATTCGCTGTTGATGCTCTGCAACCTTGTAATCCACAACCTCCCTGAACAGCTCCGGATCCAATACACAATCTGGGCGCCCATACACAGCTGCTTGAACGCTGGCCAGGAGTTTTGCTATTTCACGGCCAGAGAAACCTTCCGTCTTTTTGGCTGCCTCTCGGATCACGTCGTCTGACAAATCTTTTATGGTTATCTTCTGTGGTTTCTTCTTATGCAAAAATCCATACTTAAGCAAAAAGCCCTGCTTAAAATCATCATTACTTTCACCAGCGAGATACTTATTCAAATAGAGCTTCAGCAGTTCGAAACGCTCTTCTTCCCGAGGAAGAGGGAATTCAATCACTTCATCAATGCGATCAGTGATAGCAGTGTCAAGATCTCCTGGTCTGTTTGTGGCAAGGACGAGAACTACATCTCTTGATTGGTCACCAGTTCGGAAGAGCAATGCATTTAGAGCACTTCGCTGAGCTTCACTCATGTGTATACTGTTACGCCTGCATCAATCAATTATATACTTGTTAACTTGGTCGCCAGAAGAAAAACCAAATTGTGTTGTCTTCCCTGAATAAAAAGTCAGAATCATACAACCAAAATACAAGTACAATTAATTATTATAGGCAAAATAAGGTCACCACACATCATCAGCTGCTTTAATGTTCGCTTCAGTCACTTGGTGAAGAAGTACAATTTGACCCTCGAGATTATGCGAAATGATAATAGATTTATCCTAAACTCACTCTCTTTTTTCATTTGGAACATTCATGGTACTTTGCCAACAAAAAGATGAAACAAATTAAAATGTACAAAAAAAACCCACAAAAATGGAACCAGTACTTATTTAAAACTGAGTTGATGCATGCCATGCAAGTAACTACAGGTTTGAGCCTTCCAAATTCATTTTTGTTTGGTTGTCAAGGTCTAGCACAATTCCCAGGACCTGATATACCTTTAACATAATAGTGCCAATAAGTCAAGAACATGATAAGTGCAATATTAAGCTAATGAAACTTGTTTGGCATTTCACAAATCTACTTATAAATGCCCTGCAAGCAATTGTAAGTATATGATGATGATGAAAAAGTTAAGTGATACTATTCCAAACATTTTACAATTGCCGACTGATAGAAAATACCATTGTTTCATTAAAATAAATCTGAAGATTATAGATTTACCCAAAAACTTGATCCATGGAATCAGATGAGAGTGACTTACTCGCATAAAAAAGCATCAGCCTCATCAATAAAAAGCAGCAAACCTTTCTTTGACTTCTTGGACCAATCAAATATTTCATGAATTTTGGTAACAGCCTGAGGACCCAGTGGTGCAACATCCCCTCCCGTCATCATGGCATAATCCAAACCCTGCACAACAATATTCAAGAACAAAGCTAGTGAGAAGAAAGCAGCAACTAATGCTTTCCAATTTCTAAAAGCATTCCCCCAGGGGACAGAAATGTCAACAGAGACTTGGGGGTTGAAATCCTGACAAAGAGTAGCCCATCATCTGGCTCATGTAAGCAAAACTATTCCCCATTGATTATTTTGTTGCTTTTTGTAACATCTCTCACTTAATTTTCTACTATACTTGTGCAAATCCATTAATACTGACAAAACAGAAACCAAATAAGCAACCAAAATCTCAACACCACATTATTCACGTGCATCAGCAACAATTCCCAATTTTGACACAGTTTCACTTATCCTTTTTTTGGTTCTAATTGGTCCATCAAGATTACTCCCACTTCTCATTGACAAACTAATGGGATGACCAGTGACCTATTAGGACATGCAAAAAAATCACAAGGCACGGGCTAGAGCAAGGTGGAAGATAAGGAAAAAAAAAAAAAATTATACAATGGGTTACCACAATACCGATTTTCGAGAAATTTCCTTTGCAACCATGGTTTTACCAGTGCCAGGAGGCCCATAGAAAAGCATGTTACGGAAGGGTGCTTGATGAGACTTAGTGTTTGCAGTAGCTCGAGCAAGATGCTGTATTCTTTTCTGCAACGAAGGATGAAGAACAACATTTCCAAAGCTGCTTTGATTTGCCACAGGTGCAGCAGCTCCAGCCTTAGTACTATAATTGAACACCTTATTTGCACCTCGAGAAACTATTCCTGACCATGGAAATTTTGCAATGGACGATTCTCGAATCAGTGATGGCTGTCCCAGAATTCGGTTGATATATCCCCAAATAACTCTGGAACCTTCTCTGCAAGTGCATCAAGGATATTAAATCAGGCTGTATTCCAATCTATTGGCTTAAAAAAAAAAAAAAAAAACAATGTAGTTATGGGATGCAATCAGACTGTTCTCCACCCATCTATGTCAAAGCATATCCTAGAAGTGAGCTAGCATTATTCCAGACTGCTCACTACATGCCTATTTAATCTGGCCTGGAAAGAGCAATGGATCAAGGAGTTTAATGACAGCGTGATGAATCTTTTGAAGGAAATATCATGTGAAAAGAATTAAAGACTTGGGCCCTAGTGCCTCATGAAGCACCGGGTCTCAGGTTCAATTCCTGCTAGGTGCAAACAATTCCTTGGAGGGGGAGTGTGTGTACCACTAGGAAAAAAAAAAAGAAAAGAATTAAAGAACGCAATTACGAAAATATATATATATATACACAGACATCAGATTCATTGGGTTCTAATCCTCTGTTAATTTTTTCTCCTCCTTTCCCACCAAATTTTTTCTCAATGCAATAGCAGTAAACATGCCCACCCATGTGCATCGCCAAAAAATTAATCCCCGGTACTTTTCCTACAAATATACACATGTTCAGCCAGTAATTTTTTATTTTATTTTTTTGACAAATTACATGTTCGCCCAGTTATGCCTCCACTTAGCATGGTTTTAGCCATGCAACCAAATTTATATACTCCAACACAGCCACAATTTTCTTATCAAATGTTTTCATACTACTAAGTTTGTTATGCGTCGTGATAGAAACTCCTGCTCTGATTTGTTATCAGTACTTCGAGCATGCCATCACTGTCTCTAACAATATATGGTGCTATCTTCATGCATCTATTTTTTGGTTCTCAACAAAGTTCACATTTATTACTAGTTATATATATATATGATTACCAACCCAACTGCACAAAATTACTAACAGAATTTAGTTTATTTCATTTAGATGAACAAAATGCAATGAGAAGAATAGCATGCAGACCTAGTCGTATAAACTCCTGCTGCTAATGCAGTAGCTCCTCCAACAGTCATAATCAACTTAGTCCTATCAGTCAACAAAATCCTTACGCCCCCTGCAAATTGAAGTTAAGAACAAGTGTCAGAAAGGTGTGCTCACTCTTTGACCAAATGAAAATGAAAGAAAAATAACTTTATGTCAATATAATGACACAACATAGAGGATCTATGCTTACAAATACAAACAAAATATGACTAGCAGCAAGTGCATAAATCTGCACAGGTCAATGGACAATAACTAGAACTTCCAGAGTGAAAAAAAGTTTTATGGCAAAAGGAGTACTGTGAAGAAACTAGTACTAATGTTGCACATGGAGAGAAGCAACGTGATCAGAAACTTCATGCAACAAACCACTTAATGTACACCACATTGCGAGCCCTGTGATTAAAATAAGAATAATAAAAAACCATCTTAGTTAGTTTCTACCTTCAATATGACTAAAAGTTGTATTGATTGCAGCGAGCCACTTGTCTCTTTCACCATTCATCCGTTCTATAAGCATTCTCCTGTTATGGTCCTCAGTCAGCTTTGCTTCATGTGCCCGACCTTCAGCCTCAGCCATGGCTTTTACTCGCATGGTTTCCCGGTCTATTTCAGCTCTCTCTTTCTCAGTCTGTCTTTTCTGAGCTTGAATTTGTTCTTCAGTTGCCCGTCTTGCTTGTTCTTTTCGTATGGAAGACTCCTCTTGCATCTTGACCAATTCAGCATTGTGTCGCCTCTGAGCTTCATGATCTGTCTGCAACAATGACGAGACAATAAATTATACTGTTGGATGAATAACTCAAAGTCTCACTCAATATCTAGAAAACTCGACTCAGCCATCTAGGTATCATTGAACTTTGGCACGTACAAGTGACAGTACAATAAATTAGCAGGACGACATCATCCCACCCAGTATAGCAAGACACATTGCGGATATTGCCTAAAATGACACCATTTGGGAGGGCCTTTGTGATACAGTGGATGACAACATTTCACTTAAGACAACCAAAAACCAACAAAGCCAATTAGGTCTTCTGAGTAACATTATCTAATACATTTTCCCAACTCAATATAGGAATCCCTTCCTAGAAAACTCAGCTGAGTTGTCTTGGAATCACTGGACTTTGAGACGTATAAGTGACGTGATACAATAAATTAGCAGGACAACATTGCCTCGCCCTGCATATCAAGACACATTGCGGATATTGCCCAAAATGATGCCACCTTGGAACGCCTTGTGATACAGTAGACGACGACATCTCATTTAACACAGAACCAAAGACCAACAAAGTCAATCAAGTCTTCTTGTAACATTATCGAGAACATTTTCCCAACTCATTACAGGAGTCCCTTTCTCCACCACAACTAGATAGACCAAATCGCTCTCCTTCAACCATTAAATACCAAATAATTTTAGGTTTTTTACCAAGAACAACTTAGACTTGATACTCAGACTTCTTCAACGAAAGACAATAGGATTTAAACGCACTAGTTCTACAAGAGAGAGGATCCATGCATAATGCCTTTCAAAAAAATTTATTGTAGATGGATCAACTTCACAATTCATATTACTTTCAGTTCCACCTCAGCCACCTAATTCAAGGACATGAAGGGCATGACACAAGAAAGAACACTACTACAATGCTAAACTATATGAGGACCAACATTTTTACAAGGGAAGTGAAGATGAGAATGGGGTGAGAATGATATGGGAAGACAAGGATAATGCTGAGGAAGAGTATGTTAGCAATGACGATGACAGGGATTAAGAGGAAGGTGACTGTAACACATATTGCTGATTTAGACACTTTTTCCTGGCAAGTTCATTTAGACAATGGTAAATACTTGTATATACTAGATACCAATTGTTTATTTGATGCATATTTTTATTGTTATCAATTTTTCTAGATTCCATTCTCTTTTATAAATTTAATAATTTAGATGTTATATCCAGGGTATCATTTTGACCCTGATATTCATATGGGATTTGCAAATTCCATGACGTTGTGAGTTTGTGACCAAGTTGTCTAGAGGCCACCCTAGTCAGCAATTGATACCTCAACTTTGAACCATTGCTGGATGATAAATGCCTTGCCTAGTACATATTTTGTCTTCTTCCATTAACAAAACAAGCCAAAAACTAAGTCTAGGACTTTAGAGTTGTTACCAAACCTTATTTAATCTCTATTTGTCCTCGATCATTACCAACAACTGTGACAGCAAAAGTCAGATTTTAAAACCCAACCGCTCCACTAAGGATTCCAGGATATACGTTATGGCTATAGATTATACAAGTTAATGATACAGAACCTTAACGGCCTACACATTCTTTCTTTTCAGCCGAGTTAGCTTGACAAAACTCTTATTGAAGCTGTCTGAACCGATTAATACCCTGCAATTTCTGATCTGGAATGCAATATTCCAAAACATGGTACATTTCCATATAAAATATGAGATTTAACAATCCAAAAGTTCTCCGATCAATAGCCTTAATTTTATTCAAAATAAAAATAAAAAAATTGAAAAAACGAAATAGAATATAAAAAATAATTCAATAAATAGTCTTTAGGTAAACATTTAATGAAAGGGTAAAACACACATCCATAGCTAATTTGTAGGATATACCAAGTTCTATTTTTATTTAATGTCTTTACATGATTGAGACCAATATAATAACTTAAACAGACAATTTGTGCATTTAAATGACATTAGGTTTCTTTTTTTTTTTTTTCTTTTTTTCAAGACAAGAAACACACTCACACGCCCACTTGCTCCAATGGAGACTTCAGCCCTTGACCTTCTACTTTGGAAGGCAAGGAAGTACCATTAGGCTACACAGCCTTTGGTGACGATATTAGGTTTCAGTAAACACAACTTATTTAAAGAAAATACTTTTGCACTAAGTACTACCCCTAGCTAAGTAGCATACTAATATGGACACTTCTAAAGAAGAACAGTGTCTGTGCTGGATACTGATACTCCTGAAAAAACTGGTGAACACTATTCTGACAGTTATTACACACGTCCTTTATTCATATATATATATATATATATATTCATTATTTTAGACACACTGACTGATTTTTCTTATACAATTCTAGTGAATAACCAATATTTCACAAACACTTCTTGATAGGAACTTTGTCCAAGACTCGAAACTAGTGGAAACAAGATGAACACACCAAGATTTGTCCAACCTATTTTTAATTTAGAAAGGAGAAAAGGAAAATTTGACATTAACACACACTCACAAAGCAACCACAAGTCAAGCATGCAATGGTCAGTTTTTGAGAATATAATTTTAGGGGGAAAAAATGAGAAGAGAATAGTAGTATAGATGATGTAGATTATAGTTACGTGAACGATATTTTTCAAGTTTCACATTTGCCCATTTGAGCTAGTGCGGAAGATTAAAACTACAAAAATTAATCAAGGATACAAGTTAGTCCGATAAAAATATGTAATTATGTATAAAAGCATATACGTATATAATGTCATTGTCCGAATCCTACTCTTTTAGATTTTGCCACGTCAAGATATCTTTTCATGTCATTGTCAGTGTTTGTGCCTATTCGATACCAAAAAAATTCCACAACTTAGACCAGTAGAAGCTTATCCCTACATACCTTATTTTAGTTAATTTGGTATTACCACATTTGTGTTCCCATTCCACTTGTCAAGAAACAATTTACATAGGTAAAGTAACTCTTATCAAGTTCTGAAGTGGTAAGGAATTTTAAATAATAGATAGATAAAAAGGTAAATCCTTCCACCTGCATTCTTTTCCTAGCCAATTCATCCTCGTATCGAAGCATTTGTGCCTTTGCCTGTGATTGTTGTTGTATTAAATTCCTTTGTTCTTCAGCCAATTTCCGCTGCTTGTCCTGGCAACCCAGATAGTAATAGTCAGAGGAAAATAAATAATCAAGAATAACCAATGCACAATCTTGGCAAAAACACAGAGGAAATAAATAATCAAGAATAAGCAATGCACAATCTTGGCAAAACAAGGATTCCAATTGCATTTACTACTAATATAAAGGTTTCACAGCATAATCGCGCATAGCCAACTACTTTCCTATCAGGCAGAAATGAAATAAAAACTTGACAAAGAATAAAACCTCTACCCTGTCTCAAAGACAATGACTTAACCTCTCAATTATTGTTGTTCTTCAAAGTTAAAATTAAAATTGAGGTAGCAATAAATTTTCACAAACACTTTCTTTTTTTTTTTTTCCTAAAAAGCAATCATAATGTGAATGGGGGCATATATAGTCAATCAATGACTCACTATATCGAGTTGCGATTGAATTGCTTCGAAATGCGTTTTCTCAGCCGCCAATTCCGCAAGGCGACTTTGTTCCTGCTTCCTCATGATTTCAAATACCTGAAAGAAAAGGGGGAAAAAATCAAATATAAAAGAATTCATTTGTTTTAATTGAAATTTAGTTATTTGGAGAAAATATTCACCTGTTTGGCATATGGAGAGCTGTTGATTTCTCGTAATGCTTTGGCCCCTCTCTCCAGAGATTCGGGATCGAAACCGCCTTTCGGTTCTTCAGCTGCAGGCTCGGACTTACCATCTGAACTTGAAGATTCACTTTGTGGCACCTGCGGAGAAGAAGAGAAGGGATTGAAGCGAAACGAAGAGTCGGCGTACGCGCGGTTAGGGAGCGTGGACAAGGAAGCGGCTGTGACAGCCATTGCTGCCAAGGAAGCTAGTTTTGAGGCGGCCATTGACGACCTTCGAACGTCGTGGTGTTACTGCTCAGATGGGTTTGAATTTGAGATCATTCGAACTCAGAAGCGGAGAGTTCGGGATGTGGAAAGAGGGTTTAAGGTTTGGCGCGGGCATAAACCCTTGGTGTCTTGTCTCTGGTCTTCTAGGGTTTAAACGTTCTGCTTAATCAAAGAACAAATCGGAGTTTTCTTGCGCATTCGGTAATGTTGGTTTGGGCTATAATTTGGGCCGATGTTGGTCCAAACCCAATCTTAAAACTTGGTCGGAATATCAAATATCTTAAGTTAGCGGGCTATTCATGATTATTCTGGCGGTTTTAAAATTCATGATCATGGCTGTAGTAAAACTCTGATTGTACTGGTTGTTCTTTGAAAATAAACTTTGACTAGTCGGGCCCAAAAAAAAAAAAAAAAAAAGTGTCAATATGATCTTTCACATATTTGAAGAAAACAATCTCAAATCAACTGAGGATTGGTCTTAGAGTCCAGGATCAAGCAACCTCATCCCAATTTGTCCCAATTTGTATATATTTTATTATTATATATCATATATTGTTGTTGTGTTTTGTCAAATTCTTTTTCTAAATCTCATTGGAAGCTTGTTATGAGTTATATTCAATTTTTTATTTTTTAATATTTGTTAAATAATTCAACTTAAAATTGTCTTAATTTTTAGCCCTATTTTGTAACTTTCAACATGAATGAGCTCTGAAGTTTTGGATTAAATATTGAGTTGGATTAGACATGGTTGCAAGCCTATTTAAACATTTATAACATAATCTCAATTAAAAATTAATTTGAAATTAGATATAAATAATATTAAATAATTCGAATTTGATCGATTAATTCAATTTTACTTATCATGTTTCTTCATCCGGTGTATTTTATTTTATTTTATTTTCCTCTCTTTTTCTTTTTTGCTTTTGGTTTTCAATACGGGCAAGTATCCCAACTACCAAAAGTCCACTTATACATTTTGGTGCATTGATTTTCGGGTGTATGAATTTATTTTATTTTATTTTTTTTTTTTGCGAAGAAAAAATTAATATAAAATACAGATTAAAAAAGGATTTTAACTATTGATTGTATGCTAATGAAATTTCCAATCATAATTTTTAAAAGAAATCTCCCGCCTTTGGACAATCAACAAACTTTGCACAAAATTTGAACACGGCTCTCCAATTTTATGGCGGAATAAAACTTGTTCATCGTTGCAATGCACTGTGCTTTCTCATATTTCCAATTGCTTATGCACGATCTGGTCTCAGATCTCTACAACCAGCACTGAAGTTTTGGCGAATCCGAGACGAGGACACTCAGTCATCCAGGTAAGCCCTCCCAAACCCTAAAACGCCGTTGAAATTTCACTGTATATAAGTATTACTCTTTTCATTGCTTTTCGATTTTATTTCTTTTCGACATCTGAATTGAAGTAGTTGTCAATCTTGTAAGAAAAACAACTTGATTACTAGATTGAATCAGAAATTCCATTACAGAAGATGATTTCTCTTTAATACTGTTATTCGATTGGAATTATTGCCATTTTCGTTCCAATATTGCCTTTTGATGGTCTATAATCATGATTCCTTAAACTGAGAAGGGTTTCGGTCTTGTATGCAAGTAAATAGTACCTTTTTGATACAATACATGCAATAAAGTAACACCATCGATTCATAGCTATGGTACTGCTTACAATTACACAAAAGAGAAAGATACAGAGAGAGAGAGAGCACGTAGGATTTAGAGATAGAAATAGAGGGGCAGATTATTTTGTTTTTTGAATTATTCTGATGATACACATTGCTTTGTTGACGAGATGATCTACTTTCATCTTGAACTTCAATTGAACTTTATGTTATGTGCTTCACAAGCCTGTCACAATGCGAGAAAACAGTTTTAGTTTACAGTAGAGATTAGAACATATATTAACATTTTGTGATTGGAAAGTTCAAACATCCAGAGATTTCAAGTGGTGATGCAAGAAAACAACTCAGTGAAGACAAAATCGATAAATAAATATATGTTAAAAAGAACAAAGAATGGAGTAATAGTACTAATAGGGAATGAAATATTGAGTGGAGTGTGCACGAGGGTCTACATTAATTAAAATCGAAAAGGAGGGGCTAGTGTTTTTAAACTCACATGACTTAGGAGCATAGGAACATTGACATGTTATCCGCAACAAAGGGTGGGATTAGACCTCATGTGGGCTCTCGTTGGACATAGGGACAGGCTATGATAGAAGTGTGGCAACTATTGCCTTTTTAATTAAAAAATAAGCAACACAGCAGCTGTGGCCTTTTCAAATAATGAAAAGCAATTCGGTGAAGGGAACTTTGGGTTAGTGATCTATCGAAGCCTTCAACGTATTGATGGACCACATTAAAGCAGCACTTTAAAGTTTTCAATGCAATCCAACTATAAGTCCCATTATCATCTGGACCTAGAGGGAGACTGCAGTTACACACCACTTGTATGGAAGTTATGATTTATGCCTGATTATTTTTTATTTTATTTATTTATTTATTTTGCATTGGTGGAACATTGAGGAAAGTAATAAACAGAGAATTAGTTGCAAAATGTTTGTTCTGCTAGGAACTAGGTCAAAAGAAATTAGTATATTACCCGTTTTCCAGATGCACACTGCTTCAGCGGTTGTTCCCTGTTGATCTGTAATTAGGAAATGGGACACTACCTGACTCAATGTGCTTGAGGTCCTCTACGAGGATTTCATAGTGTCTCTTCACGTCCTCTGCAGATTTTCCGCCTACTGCCCTGGCAACGTTCTGCCAGCGGTCAGGGGTGTCCCTATCATATAAGGCCAGGGCCTTTTCAAATAATTTGTTTTGCTTGGGTGTCCATGAGGAGCTGGAGTTACGTGAAGAAGAGAGGTAATTTGATGCCATTCCAAGTCCTAGATGCTCTTCTAAAGAAACTTTGATAGGCCGTGGAAGATGAAAGAGCCAAGCTCTGTGTTGGTGGCAAGGAATTAGTGTAGTTGGGAAACAATTGGAACACAAAATGAAAATGAAAGGGTGTCAAGGGTGAATCCTGCGAAAAGCAAAAGAAGGGAAAAGAAAGAATGCTTAGTCAGGAAGGATGACTAGGAGTCTAGGATGGTATGGGGAAGCTGATACAAGTGAGCCCCTTATAAACAGTTGGAAAGGTGGTGGGGTCGAGCCAGTTGGGTGAATATATCTTGCAGTAGGGCAGAATAAGGAGTGACCCGTCCCATTAAGAACCACAAAATGGAGCAAGACAAAGAACAACAGGTGAATGAGGAGAATCGGTATCAGTATGCTAATTGCGGGACATACAGTTTATTCTTCTTATCTTTCATATTTTTAACACTGACATGATCCTTTTCCTTCTTTCTTTTTGGTAAGGCTTTTCATTCTCTCCTTATTGTTTTTAAACTTGCATTTTAGGGCTCAAGTATAACCTTTCTTCTTAAAAATAGAAAAAGAACTCATGAAGGCTGTGATCAGTAGTTCCTATATGTTTTAGAGCTGCAATGCATTAGCACTTTTAGGTTTTCCATACTGGGATGAGTGGCTGATGTGTCACAAATGGGTGGAAGTAGCTTTTATTACGCTGTTCTTAACAGCAAACCAAATGGTTGTGGTTGGCTTGATGGAACAGACATTTATTTCATTTTAGGCTGCATAAATGGCAGAGCCATTGGGTGTTAGTCTCTTAAGAAGTGGACCATGTATCAGTTCATTGGTGTTTGGATGCAATCCCAATTAACATTCACACCCAATAAAACTTTCAGCTAACTTGACAAAAGGGTCTGTTTTAGCAAAGAACTGAAATTGGTGGCACTAACTTATAAGCTACTGCAAAATATGGATTAATAGCAAAACAGTTAGTAGCTGGATGTGGATAGATGAGGCTGATGTTAACTATGAATAATTATACTACAAATAATAAGGCTAGCAATCAATAACAATAAGAAACCAACAATTGGGAAAAGAAAAACAGCAGCAAAACAACAATTATTTTTGTGATGTTGTTGCCCGAACTGCTATAAACTTCTTATCAGTGCTTGAAATTTAATTTTACCATTGACTTTGTTCTTAATAAAACTGTAAAAATTATCTTTTTAGCTGCTGATATAAACTTGATACTTTTGTCCTTGAGTTGGTTAGAATTGGACAATCTTTTGAAAAGCCAATTTGTCCTATCCACAACTTATTGAGAATCAAACTACCAAGGAGGAGCATGTTAGACACCACGAATCAATGACTTATGCCTTGTTAGAAACTGACTAGACCTCTCCCACACACACGCTTTGGTCAAGCACGAGAACTTGGAATATCATGTGATGAGATTAAATCTAGGTGGCTAGCCCACATGATTAATACCTTAATTTTCTTTCAGGGAAACTAAGTGTATAAAAAAGAGTTCAACTAGGGATAGTAGTCAAAGAAGCAATGCTTTCAATTGCCTTGCTGCATTGCCATGTAAGGCATCACAGAGGTGAGGGATGATTTCAATTTAGTCATCAATGGTTACTTTTATTTTATTTTTTGGGGACAAGAAGGGTATCCCCTCCCTTTGGGTGGGACTAATCCCCTTCGGGTCTACCAACATGCCCCAAGCAGCATACTGGATTAGTGCAAGAAAATTATATAAGGCTAGCCCCACGGAAGGGGAGTCAAAATTGAGACGTTCACCTTTCAAACATATACCTTTTGGCCAACTTTTCTACTCCCTTGGGTTAATGATTAAATCTATGTTGTTTACTGAAATTATGTGGTGCAGTATTTGCTCCAACAAAAAAAAAAATATGAATTTAGATGACTAAAATGCAGAAACCAATCTTCTCTTTTTTCCTTTTCTTAACATGACTCAAAAGGCAAGCTAATGGTTCATTTTGGTGGGTCTGGACTCTCAACACCCTACCTATATGCTTGATAGCAAACTTGTACGGATGGTACAGCATATATGATCTGTTTGGTTCATTTCAACTTTCCACAAAGTAGTCATAAGATTCCATGTTGGTAGGCTATGAAAGTTCATCTAGGAACTTCTTAAATCTTGGAAGATCTTCTTGCTGACGGTTCATATTGAATGGTCGGTCTTTATTCTTCCATTTGCTAAAATTTCAACAAAGATGTGGACTGAAAATTCTTTCTATGAAGTAAAGAGCCTCTTGGTCTGAGTTATATCTCCAAGTTGATATAAATTATTATATCTAGGCAAGTCACCTAATCTATCAATCAAGTTCATTGCAGGCACCAATTTTGCAAGTGGAACCGAGTCTTGTCTTTGTTGTGCTATGATTCAGACAGCTCTCTGGGTAAAGTAACAAAGAATGGCAAAACGAAATTTTTTACAGGTAAAAAAAAAAAAAAAAAAAAAAAATACAACCTGCTTTATGAAAACCTCAGTCATTAAAGGCTGTCCTAGTTGAAGACTCTCCATATAGGTTGAAGTTCTGTTATTTGTTTTGCCTGTTTAGTCTTTATTAATAAAGTATTCATTAATAGCACTACGTATTTGATTTTTTCTGTGTTTATCCTTTTTTTTCTATTTTCTTATAGTGTGCCTCTGTGACACTCTTCATGATACTAGAACTACCTTGGCCAATAACCCCATCCCATCCAAACCTCTCTATTCTTATTTCTAGTTTGCTAGTTTAGAAGCCTAAAATGATATAATCATTTAATGAGAGAGACGGGAAAGAAAAAACAAGATAGGAGTGGAAATGGTGAAGTTTAATCATTTAATGAGAGAGACGGGAAGTGTGGAAGGATTCTTTTTTCTTTTTCTTTTTCATGGTGGTCCTTTAGATACATACTCTCATGGTGATCCTTTAGATACACAATCTTTCTGGTATTTGGAATCCTTATCAAGTCCACCTCTGGAAAAGTATATCCATGGATTCCTTTTTCTCCCTCCTGTTGGGACTGTCTTGTTGCTACCTTACTGTAATTTTGAAGTATGGAAAAAGGGTTTGTAATGGAGATGTATACCTGAACTTCATAATGTCAGACTCTACCGGACACAGTCGGATGGTTTAAGCTTAATTAGTCCTCTTATAAGTGAGGAGAGAAAGAAGTCCACTACTTATACCTGGCCCTCATTTTTTTCAGGAGTGAAAGAAGTCCTCTTACACTTGGTCCATGCATCTGCTAGCTAGCATAAACATGAGGACCACCTTTTGTGGGAATCTTGGAACAAAGAACAAATGGCCAAATGTATATCTAAAGCGTTAATAGTGAAAGTGGAATCTCTCAGTGAGGTTATATGCCAACGAATATATGTCTACAAATACATAAATATTTATGAGATCCTTATGCTAACCAATTTATGTCTATAAATACATATATAAATATATGTGTGTCTATAGACTCTATACATATAATATATACAATATATAATATAAAGGAACTCCAAAGTGATAACATGTTTGTGCTACCAAGGGCTGTAGTCTAGTTGTATCTCGTCTACCTCTCAAAGTGGTAGGTTTAGGGTTCAAGTTAAAAAAAAAAAAAAAGAAAAAAAAAAAGGTGATAATGGGTCTGTGGCTTGAATCAGTTGGAGATATGATGCAATGTGGGGGGAAAATGAGGGAAATGGGGAAAAGGAGGGGAATGAATTAATTGTTAGTGAGGAATGACCAAGTGAAAACACATGAATGATCCAAAATTTCAACCACTCATTCCAAGTTGCTTTCAAGCTTCAAGGCTGAACTGTGCTTGTGGGATGAACAACGTGGAAACTTGTAATCTTTCATGCTCTATTAAGCTTTTCATCCTCCTCATTTATTGAGGAAACCTAGTACATTTTTTTCTTTGATATGTCTTGTGAAAGCTTAAGTTGCCTATTTTGCTTGATCATACCAGTACTTTTGTCGTTACACATATATTCAACTTTACCGTAGTTTTTGTTGGATGCAGAGCAAGTGTATCTTGCCAAAGAGAGGGCAAAAGAGTCTTTAATGTGGATATATATATATATATATATATATATATATATATATGTATGCGCTCAAAAATTTAACTTTTTAAAGTAGTGTTTTGTTAATTGTTCAGGTGAAAACCTTCAACCAGGGGCTTTAACTCCATTCTTAAGTGAACATCAAGTCTTGAGTATTAGGATTTAAATTTTTTTTTTTAACTTGGCAATAGTTAGAGAGTTGGGAGTTGGTGGGAGTTAGGAGAAGGGGATTTAAGGCTAGATGCATATGGTGGGAGGCACTTAAGGCTGATCCTTTATCAATTGGACAACACTGTCACACCCGCGAATGCTTGAATTTTGTTTGGTTGTCTCTCTTTTGCTGTATAATATATATATATATATATATATATATATTCTAGGGTAAAGTACATTGACATCCTTGAGATTTGGGGAAAGGACAAGCAGAAAAAAGTTAGTCTGTTTTTGGACAATGACATCCCTTCAAGTTTGAAAAATGGACAAAGAGACTCTGAAGATAGTGAATTGACCTTATTACCCTTTCAAATAAAATTAACATTTTAATGGACTTAAATACCCGTTGATTAAACCCGAACCCGAACCCGCCTGTGTATGTTATACAGTTCACCAAAGGATAGAGAAGGGAGATTAGATGGATGGTGGTTGTGGCCGCGGTGGTGGGTGTAGAGAGAGGGGGAAGAGAGGGGCGGCCATAGTTGAAGAGATGAGGTGAAGAGGAGAGAGAGGAAGAAGATATGAGAGAGATTGTGGTGATGGCTGCGACAGTGGGGGTGGCGGTGATGACTGCGACAGTGGCGGCGAAACCCAGAAGCATCGACGAAACCCTGAAATTGCCAGCGAAGACCAAGCTCCGATGACGATGCGGCCACGGACTGAACAGTGTGGCGAAGTTTAGAAACCGAGCAACAAGAGACCGACGAGCAGCAACAATCCGGCGAGGACCAAGATCCGATGACGACAAGGTTCAGATGAGCACAGTCCGGCGACCGTCACCTACAAGGCCGAGGAGGCTGAAGTGGCCATCGCTTTTGCCGTCCGTTTTGAGTCCAATTTGAGCCCTTTCCGGCGTGGGGAACGTCTCTGTCAATCCCGGTCAAACCCGGCTAGTCCGAGTCCGAGTTCGCCGCCCGAACCGAGGCTGAGCTCCGGCGAGGTCGAGGAGGTGGCAGTGGCAGAGCTCCTTTTCGGCATCTTCTTTAGTGAGTGGTGATTATGAGGCTGGGGGTTGGTGGAGATTGGGGGCGGTGGTGACTGGTTGTGGTGTGTGTGTGTGTGTGTGTGTATAAGTATATATGAAAAGGGTATTTTGGCCATTTAAGTTTTAAATATTTTATAATTAAAATTAATAAAATAATGAAGGGTAAAGTGGACTTTTCACTTGATTTAAGGGTATGTTTGAAGGGCAAATTTCACAAGGGGGTGTGTTTATCCAAAAACAAGCCAACTTTCCTCTGCCTATCCTTTTCTCAAACCTCATGGGTGTCATACTTTACCTATATTCTAATTAGACTTGGGCCTGATTATGGATTAACCAAGGATAAAGTTGTTTGCTTACTTTTACAGCTTTAGCAAAGCCGAAGACCTGAACTTAAGCCCAACTCAATCTTAGCCCTGAATTGAATCTCTGAACATCCGCTACTAAAAGTTGGGCCCAATCTCGAGAGCTAATTAAGCTGTGTTCGAGTTTCATCCCTATCAGCGTATATTTTGAGGGTGTTATATTTATGCAGCATATTAGTCTTAATTTTTCTTTTCTTCTTTTTTTTTTTAATTTTATTTTTTGTAATCTTTCACCCCTTTTCTCATATTGGCAAGGATTTTTCTACCTTTTCAAAATATTTTTTCTCTTTGTTTGATGATTTTTTATTAATTTTAAACCGCATATATTAAATTTTTATTTGGCAAAATTGAACGTAAAAACTTGCAGTATGGATAAAAAATAATAATAATCATTCAAAAAATTGCAAATGCCTAGTTTTCATTCATATTATGCTAAGCTTTCAGATATTCAGTTATGTTGGCATTTCATTTATGTAAGCTTTTCCTAATCAGTGTTAATATAATTTGCTTTCCGATTAAACAATTAAGAGAAGGAAAAAGGAAGAAAAATTTGAGTTGGTGAGCGTGGTTTGTATGCAACGGTTTGAGACATTATTGAGGTCAATTAGTCGGCTTGAAATAACGATAGTTAGAGTGAGGTCAATTTGAATATTTTTGACCCATTACCTCCTGTTAAATTATGACTTTACAATTTGATTGGGCTTTGGGAAGAAACGTCAACGTTTGAAATGAACACTAATAGGGACTACTCAACGAAACAAAGGATTGAAAATTCGGTAGGTTAGGAGGTTACGTATTGTAACACCTCCAATTGTAAGTAAACTCTAAAATAGGGTTGCAATTCGGTAGGTTGAGAGATGAACTTGAATTTATTTAATGTATAAAATTTTAATATTAAGTCAACTCTATCCAACCATTAGGATTTGGTTGGTGACTTGGTGGGTATCACCTCTCTTAGCGGAACTCACAACATTTTCATTATGATCGAGTCACCTTACTTACTGGGTTGCTCATCAAGGCTTTTCGGGTCGGGTGTTTGGAGTGACATCGGATAAAAAAAAATTGGTCTGACTTTGATATTAACTGTAAAGGGTCGGGTGTTCTCCGATTTGATCTAAAAACTTAAGATGTTAAATGGGACTAACACTTAATCTATATATATCCATTCACTTCTTCATCTGAATCTATCGTGAGACAAATCTCTCTTATAATACAAGACTTGATAAAAAAAATTAAAATAAAATAATCCATTATTGATTCAAGCTTATAGAGAAATGAAGTTTCTTATTACTCTCTCTCTCTTATTTGTATGCTTTCCCTATGACTTGAAAAACAATTTTCCTTTTTACAATGGGTTGAATAACTTTGTTTCATTCAAAATACCAACTTCATTGATAACACCTAGAAGTGGTAATATATGTTTGTGTGTGATATATATTAGTGAGGGTTAATTTCTTTTTCAAGCCTACATAAGGCTCTCTTCTTCCCAACACTTTATTTCTAGGATCTGAGGCTTTCACGTTCCTAGTGGTGCATAGAAGTGAATGTTACAATTTGGACCAGATAGTTTTTATTTTTTATTTTTTTAATTAATACATTCATTTGTTCATAAAGTTATGATACATAAATTCAAGAATCTCAATTGAAATATTAAATTTATATAAATGCAAGGGGTTGGCCTAGTGGAAAAGGTTTGGGTTTTGGAGTCTCATTAAGTTTCAGATCTTAAGTTTGATTTCACTTATGTGCAAATAATTCAGGTCAATGAAACCGTGTGGTGCAACATCGGAAGTTCAGGTCAATAAAACCGTGTGATGTAACATCGAAGCATTTGATGTAGTCACACCATCGGACTTAAAAAGCATTTTACTATGGATCTATAGTTTTTTCGTATTTTTATGTAAAGTATGAGAAAACAGTGCAATTCAAGAATTTCTTGCAATGCTATCAACGTCTAGTAACATCAGAGCAATTCAGGCCAATAAAACCGTGTGTTGCAACGTCGAAGCATGTGATGTAGTCACACCATTGGACTTAAAAGCATTTTACTATATACCAGTAGTTTTTGTGTATTTTTACGTAAAGCATGAGAAAATAGTGCAATTCGAGGATTTCTTGCAATGCTGTCAACATCCAGTAGACCATCATTGTCCCCCTACTCATGTTAGGCCGACCTATTTGAACATAGGAGAGAAAAATAAAATAAAAATAAATTGCATAAAATAGAAAGAAGTCTTTGCATGTTATTTATAGTATAGTTGTGTCCCTTTCCAACTCTCTTTCTTTGCTTCTTCCATTAAGCAAATTGGGGATTTTTTTATTATTATTATTTAAGGCAAAAGCAAATTATTGAATAGAAAGGCAGTCCATACCAAACAAGGTTCAAGAGATATATCTCAATCAACTCTTACTCTCCTATTTGGTTTTGGAACCATCCCACCATGTATGTTACTTATAATAGAAACATGGCGGGAAGCTTCAATGACTTGTCACAATGGGTCCATTATTCCACAACCACAAAATCTGTGATTAGATATTTAGATATGAAAGAAGAAGAATCACATTGAGCTTCAAATTTTCAAACTTCCATTAACAATCTCTTCTAACACTAAAGTTAAAATTCATAAAGTTATTTAGACCAAATAGTGTAACTCCTGTTTTTTTAATGGAGTAAATTTTGTTCTTTGAATGAATTTTAAACACGGTTTTTTCTTGTCTCCGTGTATGTATCTATAAACAAAGCAATTTTATAGTAATTTTAGGGTGTGTATAGTAATCCAAAATATTTTTTTGCTTTCTGTTGTCAATTTTTAAAAGGGAGAAACAAATACAAAAATTATGTTTAGTAATTTGTTTTTATTTCTTCTTAATGAAAAACATTTCTTATTTTTGTGAAAGAAAGAGAAAATATCAAAATGATGTTTCTTGTGTTTTTTCAATGTAGCAGAGGAGACGTTTTTATAACTATTCTCTTTATTTTTCACGCAACAACTGACATTACTCTTTCATTAATACACAACTACTGACATTACTCTTTCGTTAATACACACCATCAGTACTTTCTTCTCTCTTTACTCTTCTATTAATCACTTTACTCTTTTATTAGTACTTTTTGGCCATATTTTTTTTTTTTTTTCCTTTTTTTGATTGTTGTACATGTATGGGTTGTGAATTTAATAGTTTTTTGTTTCGGATTAGGAGGAGAATTAGTCTTGCTAGTATCTTGTCTTGTATATTTTTTTTTTTTTTCCTTTTTCTGATTGTTATACATGTATGGGTTGTGGTTTGCTTTGAGATTTTTTGTTAATATATATGTATATATAAAATCTATTTTTATATTCTATATATATATACATTATACAACTGTACACCCTATATATATATATTTCTTTTTTTGATTGTTATACATGTATGGA
This sequence comes from Cornus florida, assembly GCF_030987335.1. NCBI lineage: Eukaryota > Viridiplantae > Streptophyta > Magnoliopsida > Cornales > Cornaceae > Cornus > Cornus florida. The sequence goes on from NW_026775581.1 coordinate 127,064,837, forward strand.
TTGTGGTTTGTTTTCAGATTTTTTGTTAATATACAGGTATATATAAAATCTATTTTTATATTCTATATATATATACATTATACAATTGTATGCTTATCTTGTATTTTTTTTTTCTCCTTTTGTAACAAATATTTTACTAAACACTACTTTTTGTTTTTTGTTATTAAAATTGTGGCAACATCAAAGGTTACTAAACGTTATTTTTGCTTTCTGTTTTTATTTTGAAAAACAAAATTATGTTTCTATTTCTTTGCGACTACAAAAATAAAAAACGAAAATATTACTAAACGCACTCTTATTGTTGAAATTTTATGACACATTTTAAATGATTAATCAAATTTTAAAAGTGAATGAACAAATTTATGTACCAATTTTTAGCTTTATTTTTATACAGACTCAACAACCTAATGGTGGTAGCAATGGCCCAACAACGTGTTTGCTTTTGTTTCTTACAAGCTTCGCTGCGACAAGTTAACTCGCACTATGTCCTACCCACGAGAGATTATTGAATACCCGGGGTATGGTACCCCGGGGTAGTGAGGGCCATTGGATTATGGATGTGGTGGTGGACCCCACCACATCCAAGGGTTGGTATGTCTCGGGAGTATGTACTCCCGGAGTATTTAATAATTTTCCTCTACCCACGTGACTTTATTTTAATTTTTGTAATGTCGTACATCGCTAATAAATTAATTTGTTATATTTTTATTAAATAAGTATATCAATAATATTGTATGCCGACTCACCGAAAGCAATTTACATGTATTATATAGTGCTATATATAATATGATTTGATTCCTTTTTTATTTCCTAACCCAATTAAGGTCTAAACTCTTCTATTCCAAAATCTAAACCCTAATTTATATGGGGACTCAAAGATTGCACATCCCTAGGTTGTGCTAGTAGAAGTAGGCGAATGATACACCATTTGCCTCGGATAAATGAGCCATCAATTAAAGTAGTGCTTGACCCTTCTTTTTGGGACTTCTATAATCGTAAAAGATAAAGTATAGTCACACTCTTTGAAGTTTGGCAAAATAATGTTTAGAAAAAATTTATCTGTTTTTAGACAAAGAAACCCCTTTACATGAGAATTTAACCAAATTACCCGTTAACTTTTTATGAGACTTTTTTAATTTTATAATTTAATAAATTGGACTAATCTGTCCTCATGAACAATTTATATTGTTTACTTTTTTTTCTTTTCTCTTTTTGTTATTTACTTTACAAATGTTCCAATTTCTTAAAAATGTAGATGTCTAAAATGATTTTTTGATCCAATACATATATTTCAAATAAATTATATTTTGTTATTACTTCTTTTCTTTTTCTTTTTCTTTTTTATTTTTAAATTAAGATACTTAATTCTTTCATCTAAAATAAATAAATCAATCTCTTTTCCTTAAAAATAAAAAATATGATACCAGTATAATTTTATGCATCTTAAATTATATATCAAATATTATGCATTTCCAAACATAAAAGGGAAAAAAAAATAATAATAATAATAATAAATAATAATAAAATAAAACAAAGGCATGCAAAAGTTATACGGGTACCTATTTTATTTTATGTTGGGAAATATATAATATTGATATAAAATTTAAGATGCATAAAGTTATACTGGTACCATATTTTTTATTTTTAAAGAAAATAGATTGGTTTAATTTTTTTGGATGAAAGAATTAAGAATCTTAATTTAAAAATAAAAAAGAAAAAAAGTAATAACAAAATATAATTAATTTGAAATATATGTATTGAATCAAAAAATCATTTTAGACGTCTACATTTTTTAGAAGTTGGGACATTTATAAAGTAAACAATATAAAGTTTTTTTTTTTTTTACTTTTTTTTATGCATAAATTATTCATGAGGGTAGATCGGTCCAATTTATTAAATTTTAAAGTTAAAAAAGTCTCATAAATTGTCAAAGGGTAATTTGGTCAATTTTCATGTAAATAGGTATCTTTTTCCATTTTTGAACCTTTATGTGGTGTCTTTGTTTAAAAAAATAGGTAAATTTACTTTGACTATTCTTTTATCAAATCTCAAAAGGTGTGGCTGTATTTTATTCATTGCAAAAAGTAACTTATTAACCCCATATATTTTGTAAATTTATACATTTTTGTCAACATTATCATATAACATCAACGGTCGAGGTGTTTCACGTGCTTTGAATAAGAAAGAAAAGTATTGAGAGATGATTACATTGTCATGGCACATTGATCTCAACTAATCCCTAGCAAAAGGACAAATTTTGTGTCAATTTTATTAACTAGTGGATCAGTGGGACCAATGATCCCAATGCAATAATTTCAAAAAAAAAAAAAAAAAACATTACGAACTCTCGCTGTCCCATCAACAACGACCAGCTAAACATTTAATGATATATAAACGGTATTAGATATTCATTTTTTTTTTTTTGGGATAAATACAAAAAATATTTCTAAAATATATCTTTCATAACATTTTTATCTTTTATTTTAAAAGTGTGTAAAAAAACTCTCTTATTCCTTTTAATTTGTACAAAAATATTCCTTAATTAATATAATATCCATTTTATCCTTATACTCTCCCAAAAATGCCCCTATCAAACCCAGATCACTGTTGCCTTGTTCGTCTTCCTTATTTGTCTTCGGAAACCCACAACCACAACAAATTGCATTCAATCTGGTGCCATCACCACAACCTGTGGTATCACAGTGGGCAAGATGGGTTGTGGATGAACTTCGGCAGTGCTGGGATGGTGGAGAGACAGCAACAGTGAGCTTGGTCGGTGGAGACAGGCTGGTGCAGCGGCAAGTTCGGCCGATGCAGGGCTCGTCCGTGTTGGTATGACTGGCTATGGAGGGGTCGGCTGTGGAGAGGTTAGCCGGTGAACTGCGGCTGGCGAGCAAGAGGGAGACTCGGCGGGATTGATCTGCAGTGGCCTTGCGGCGGGCAAGGCGGTGACGGACTGGTGAGGATGAAAACAGCCGGCGAGCAAGGAAAACTCAGACTAAACTGATAGAGGTTCACGAGGGCAGTGAGCTTGGAACAGTATCCAGCGAGCAAGAGGGAGACTCGGCGAGTGGTGGCGATGGCAGCGAACAGCGACTAGTGAAGTCGCAATTCCGGCGATGGGCTGTGAACTGCGGCTTCGAATGATGAGTCTGGTTCGATTGGGATTCTTCTCCGGCGGGGTTTGTTGGGCCTTGCGGGTATCGGTGCTTGGGTAGCAGTCTTTTCGCAGTTTGTTGTGCCGTTATCCTTGGGTGGTTTTGTTCTCGGTGAGTTTGGTCGATCAATTTTCTAGGTGTCTTCTTCTCTTCCTCCGGCAGCGAACTGGGTACAGATTGTGGGGTTTTTTTAGCTATCCCTTTTTGTCATTTCACAAAATTTTAATTTTTTATATATATTATTAAATGTGTATCTAAGGGCATTTTAGTCATAAAATGTGTGAGTATGTCCTATTTGCACAAATGTCATAATTTGAGGGTGTTTTTTTTACCTGTGAGGGGTGCAATATACACAGTAAGCATATTAAATGAGTGTTTTTTTGCACTTCACCCATTTTTTTTTAATATGCAGATATCGCGTGGAGACGTATCAAATACAATTAAAAAAAATTTGAATAGTAAATATTTTATTATTTTATCGAGCATGATTTGAACACTTTCAGAATACTACAGGCTAATTTAATAATTATAAAAAAAAAAAAAAAAATGAAAGTCAATGTAATTTAAAATGTTTTATAAGTAATTAAAATAATATAAAATTTTTAAAAATAAAAATAAAAAATATTTAACCCTAAATTCTGAATTAGTGTTATGCTCGTATCTTATTTTTTTTACGTCTATTGTATCACCGTACTTATATCATGCTGTACCCATATTTTGCATTTGTATCTGTATCCAGGGGTGGAGTCAATTAAGGCTAGGGGTGGCAATTTATGTTTGTGTCGTGTCAATGTAAAGGTATTATACTAAATAGGTAAATCCAAATCCAACACATTTAATAATCGTGTCAATAATCCTCTAACACTAACCCTAAACGTGTTAACCTGTTTATTAAACAGGTAAACGTGTTAACCCGTTTATCAAACGAGACATTTAATATTTAATCAAATACTAAATAATAGAAAAAAAGTTGTCATAATTAACCCAAATATTCAAAATAAAAAGAAAAATCATATGGGATAGATGAGGTTTATATTGAAATGACTTAATTATTCATAATAATTGGGTTTAAACAAGTCACATATTACATAGGTCATATTTATAATTATAACATGTTGAGTTAAATGGGTCATAAACGGGTTACACACGTTGAATTCCTCAACCCTAACTCAACACGGCAAAGTACACAGGTTAATTGTGTCAACCCTTTTATGACCCAAACCCGTTTATGCCAAACTCAAACCCTCTTAACTCGTGTTGTGTTGCCGTGTCGTGTTATAATTTGCCACCCCTAATTAAGGCCCAGAGGGGGCACGTGTCATTTTGTCCTTGCTCCAACCTACTATACATATATATATATTTTTTCTATATACATATATTTATATAGTAATTTCTTTAAATAGTATCCCCTAAAATTTTCAAATTCCTCTAATCTCCTTTTGGAAAAAAAAAAAAAATTCTTTACATATATCCCCTTTTTCAAGTGCACCGTATATTTTTCCTTTTCTAATTTGTGTTTCCTTTTTTAAAAAGTTTCTTTTTTAACTTATGTATAATTATATATTGTTTCATTTTTTCCACTTTTTTCTTTTTATCGACGACGTTTGTGCTTGTATTTTATTACAATATTATTAATCAATATTTTGATTCATATATTTGTAAGTATATTTTTTTTTACAATACTTATTAGTATATTATTTTATAATAATTTTTTTTTCTTGTTTGCCTATGATTTAATTTTTTTTTTTTTTTTTTTTTCAATAAATGCTTCGTGCTCCCTCTAAAAAAAAATTCTGACTCTACCCCTATTCGTATTTGTGCTTCATAAAGCATAAATCACCCACAATATAAAATTTTAAGTGATTCCGCTTACAGGGCGTCATTCACAGTGAAGCTCGGCAAAGAATTTTGAAGCAAAAAAATAAAATAAAAAGTTTCAAAACCAAGTCCCAAAGTGACTCGAGTGGTTATGTTTTGCAAAAAAATTGGAATCAATACTCCACCCAGATATTTTACCATTTTTCAGTGGCTATCATTTGCAAGGCTCTCAACATCGTGTAGACCCCCAGGAATCACATCACTTTTTGCTCCTTTAGTAGGTTTTCTACCTAATTTTAAAAAGCCCACCAATAAAAAAACGGCAAAAGAATAAATCAGATAAAAAGTATATAAAAAAAAACCCACTCATATGTTTAAAATTGACCTATCGAATAAAATAATAATAATAAAAAGTTATGTTTAAAATGTGTCTGTCCAAAATATATAATTCTCTGTTTGAGTATTTGATATAGAAAACCACTAATTCCATGAACTATTTTGATATTTCCATTAAACAAATTTTCAGTTTGAGTTGTATTATTCAATCATAGGTAGTGAAAGCAGTAAAATAATTAACGGTATCCTTAATTTGTAATTCTGAAAATCATAAAATAATACAAAAAAATTTCTTCGTTCAATTTTTTTTTAATTCAATTATAAAAAAAATCTATTTTTAAATAATTATCTTTTATAATTCTATAAATTTATTTTCTAAATTCTTAATTATAAACCAAAAAACACCCTTATTATTTGTTTCGTTTGGCATTTTTGGCTAAAATATAAATAGTATTTTTATTGTAAAAATGTTTTGAAAAAAATAAGAAGCACGTTTGCGAACAATGTTTTACTGTAGAAATGTCAAAAACAGAGTTATGGTTTTGGACCATTAATAATTATCAAAGCAAGAAAAAATATACTTTTTTATTAGTTTGATTTTAAAGATTACTGTTCGTAAAATATTTTAACACTATAAAATAAAATAAGACAACTTCAAATATACTTCTATTAGTAAAATCGACAATAACAGTCTAAAAACAAAAACAAGATAAACCAAACTATGTCAAACGGGCTAACACTCTGGAGGCTTCTAGTTATATTGAGTAAAACCATTCAAAAAAGACCGCTCTGCTTTCTAATATACGAGTAAGACTCTACTAGTGCTTCTACTATTCTTGTTCAATGACATGTCAGCTTTTTTCCTGTGATAGTGAGTTCTCTGTTGTAGCAGAAATTGAGGAGACCCACAATGTCATCATCATTATCTCTTACCATCATCAATGACCCAAGAATTAATTACAAATTACGAGATTGGATTCCAAATATATACTACAAAAAGTACTCTCTCTCTCTCTCTTCTATTTCTCTCCTTTTTAAAGACTTTTTCTTTGTTGTTTCCTTCGTTGTTGTTTTACTTAAAGCGATTGCTTTTCTGGATTTATTTGTGTTCTCGAGGGTTTTTGAAAACTGAATAATTTCTAGTTCTTTTAAATTCAAAATATCTATTTTAATATCTACCGGTTCTGTATTCGTCTGCTCTTTTTTTTTGTGGGTTTCTCTGATTGTGTGCAAGCATCTTCTCCAGAAACTTCTATTGAACCATTATTTGCTGTTTTTTTGGAAGAAAAAAGAAGAGAGCAAAAGATATAGCGAAAAAGTCGAATTTTTTGCTCGGAGTTTGATAATCTTTACAGAATTTTTGTGGTTTGAGAAGTGGGTTGTGATCAGTTTGATTTACAGAGTAAGGGATTGAGCTTCTCATTGCTGTTCAGCTTTTCACATCACTGGGTAAGGCTTTACAATGCTTAATTCCTACCCAAATTCTGAGCTGTTGATATTTTTTTCATTAAATACTATTAATATTATTTTTTATATCGAAATAGGAGTTTCTGACTAATGATTTTTGTTATTGAAATGTTATTAATATTGTTTTTTTTTTTTTTTTTTTAATTGAAAAATGAGTTTCTGATTGTGCAGCTAAGCCAATATTTAGGGTTTTCACCATATATTGCTACTGGTTAATTTGATTGTTATTAATATTATTTCATATATCGAAAAAGAAGTTTCTGATTACGCAGGTGAGCCAATATTTAGTATTTCCACCATATATTGATACTGATTAATTTCTTGCACATGTTGATATTTAGAATGTTATTAATACTTCTTCTGATATAAAAAAACCTCAGCGATAGGAGTTTTAGATTATGCAGCTGAACCAATAATTCACTTGGATTTGTATGCAATTTTTGTCAATCGAAATTAAAATGGTCACTTGGTTGATAGGACTTTTGTTTTAATTCTTTGTAAATAATTTTAGGTGTTTCTTGTCCAAATTTTAATCATTTGCGCATAGTATAAACATTCATGAATCCTGTATCAATAGTTGTGATAGAGTAGCTTTAATACCTTGATGTGCAAGAAAGTTCTACTCTATTCTCTAGCGTTATCGCTGCTAAGTCTAATTAGGAGATAATAAGTAGTGACTAGTAAGTAACAATAGATACTTACCCTGTATTTATAATATGATTTATAAAGGATTGTTGATAACTGAAGTTCACATATTGAGAAATCACGATACATTCGACGGAATTAACTAAGGTGGACCAAACTCAATAATTATCCTGACAGCATTCAATAACTTTAGATGAGGTGGACCAAACTCAGTCCACCCCTTTCAAGTGATTCAACATCACATATTTATGAGACCACTTCGATAACTAAATACAACTAGCCTGTTTGTGTACTCTACCTTTATACGAGTATATTGAGTTTTAAGGATAATTTAACAATTTCATTGTTAATTAAAATGCAGAGTTAGGATAATACTTTTTTTGGATGGGGACTGATCTTGTTGAAGTTGAAGAAACACCATGTCCACGTGATATAAAGGTACAAATTTGTTGTGGTGATTTCTTTTTTCTGTTTCAATTTGAATGTCACTTTCATGTACTCAACATTAACGTACTTTCATTTGCTTTACTAATGTAACAAGTGATTTGGGCGACATTTGATAATAAAATGATAGCTGCTAAATGCAGTTTAGATTTATAGGGGTAATAAATCATTTATACATATGCTCATAAGAAAATCCATAAATACACCTAAAATTTCTATTTTTCTAAAGACATATATACTGTGTGTCACATATCGTGATGTTAAGATCATAGTAGTTGGTGTAAACTACAAACAGAAGTAAAACCATTGCAAAAATTCTAGTATTTTTGTGATTAAGAAGATGAAATGTAGACTGCTGTTCCTGAAAGAATTATAGTGTCCTTAAATCAAATACTAAAAGGTGTAGCCATGTAATTCCATTGGAGAATGCTTAAAAATATACTTTTTCTGCGGAAGTTTAATAGATCGTCTAGCTAAAGAAGTCTTTACATTGGCTTGTAACTTGATCTTTTGATTGATTGAGTGCTGTTTTATTTATTAAAATACATTTATATTGCCATTGTGGAATATATTGTTGCAGCACTTTTCTATCAGTTTAAACTTTTAGAGCAGTTGGTTCTTGATTTGGTATCAGGGCAGGGTATAATTTTAAGCTCAAATCTTGTTGCCTTCTCAACAAAATATATATAATTTTTTCCTAGTTGATGCTCACACACCACCACTCAAGGAATTGTTTGGACCCAAAAGGAGTCGAACCTTAGACCTGATGCTTCTAGAGGCACCAGGGGCCCAAGTGACTTACCACTTGAGCATGTGGATGACTCATTCAAGAGGTCCACATTAGGAGGAGTGATGAAACATATTGTTTTCTGCATCCCTCTTCTTAACAATCCAAAGGCTATTTATTTTTGTTGTACTGTTTTTCTAGATTGAAATCTCATTAGTGTAGTTTGTGAATGCAGGTGCATCATCTAATGTGCATAGAGCTAATGACATTGGTTGATAGAGTCTCAAATATATTTCCAGAAATTGAAGCAGCACGGCCCCGATGTTCAACAGGAATACAAGCACTTTGCTGCTTGAACAACGCAATTGAGAAAGCCAAATTACTGCTTCAGCATTGCAGCGAGTCTAGTAAGCTCTACTTGGTATGTAAATTACAACACTTCAACAAATGGAGTTAGATATGTTAAACTGTTTCAACTGATTATCACCCATGTGGAAATCATCAGTTCGAATAAATCTGAAAAAGTAGGTCCATAAATTAAGTCAGGTCCTAAATGTACTGATTTACAATGAGAGAGTTGGAATCGGGAAACTCTTGCATTGCGTTTTTGGGGCAAACTTTTAAAATTAGTGAGTTGCTGAAGAGCATAAATCCTAGTGAGTGTATCCTAGAGATAATTTTCAAACCCTGGTCTGTAGAATTAAGGCGTAGATGCAATGTTTTGTTCGTTTTGTGAAAAGAAAGGGAGAACTGTAGAATTACTGGAGGCTTACATGGTTCCACAAGTAATAGTGGTCATATTGGGTTTTCGAAAGCAGTGGTGAAGCCAGCCAAGTCTTCACTTAGGATTTTCATGATATAGGCCTTAAGACCTCTTGTACTTCAATATTTCATTCAAGTATACGTACGTTTTATGCCATAACTCCTACCTTTCTGACGGCCGGCTAAACAAAAAATAGGTGTATGCTGTCAAACTCATTAGGGGGTAGAAGGAAAATAAACAGTTGCAACTGTTATTGAAGAACATTCTGCTAGGAAGTCAATTTATATGAGCTTATATAGGGTTTGCTACTGACTATAGTTTGTACTTTGTTGTGCCCTTATATAGAGCTTGCTCCTTTGTGGAATATTTGTTTGCTTTGTAGAAAATGGTGCCGTTAATATTTTTTCATCTTTTTTTTATCATATGCCTAATTTTGTTGTGTAGCTAATTGTCATTTTCATAATGGTACGCTTCCCATCATATCAGGCAATAACAGGGGATGCAATACTGTCGAGATGTAAAAGAACAAGGAGCTTGTTGGAGCAAGGTTTAAGCCAAATTCAAAACATGGTTCGAGTAGAGTTGGCTGCGGAGGTTAGTCAAGCTACATGTCCTTTTGGAATTTTCTGTTTCTATTTACTTATCATATTTTTTTGAGCCAGGGTGGGGCACATGAAATGCTACCCAGAAGAAATAATAATTTTAGTCCTGCATTTGTCGAGCAATTCTTCGGTAATGCTTAACCAAACAATGTTCAAAATAGCAAATGCAAATTTAGTATGGCAAGTTTTCTTTGTATTGTAACCACATTGCCTGAGCCTCTACCTATAGCTCTTTCTTGCTTTGAGCAATTGCTTGCAAGTGATATTCTTTTTGCGTGCTCATGCGATTAATTGAAAGTTTTGCTATTTTTATTTTTATCCTTCCATTCTCTAGGTATCAGGTCCTACTGTTGCCATGTGGGCACCACATAGCAGCCATTCACCATGCCATGCCATCACTCTGGGGGGATTTGATGCGTCACCTCCCACTTATCTCCCAGATAGTTGTATCCATTTCCTCACAATCCGTCACATGGCATTCACCATCTCGGAACAATGCACCACCTTGACTACATGCATGACAGTCCCCACCTCATCAAACTGTCCTGCAGATGATGATTATCAGTCACCATGCAATCTTTGGCCACACTATGACAGCTATTACTAGTTAATTCTCCCTCACCATCAACCTCCACCTCAGAACGATGCACCCACCTGATGACATGAATGGCAGTCTCCAGACTCTCCACCTTGACACGTCGCCCTGCGGATGATGTTTTTCAGTCACTGTGCATTCTTTGGCTGCACTGTCACACCCTCACCAGAAACCTCCAGTGGTGAGGTAATGGCTATCTCCAATTGTTTCTCAACCACTGCTAAACACTATTGTCAGTCCAGCAGTTGACAACACATGGTCCTCGGTTATGGACCTGGACAATACACCATAGCTAGGTTTCTCCATGAATTGCTCATCATGGAAAAAAGCTAATCTCCTAAACCACACGATCTCCAGCCATGCAATCTCCAACCACACATTGCCTTATCTCCTCCTCACATAGTGTACATTATGCAATCTTTGGCTGCATGGTTTCTTGTCTCCATATTGCATGATTTGACTACGTAATCTTTTGTTGTGCGTTTGATTCTCTCCAAAAGAGGATCTCCATTACCTCATTTTTCCCAATAAAAAATCCTCTTCGTATGTATCAATGCAACTTGCCAGCTGCGTGGGGTTGCATTGTGATTTACCTATGATATTAGGGGTGGTTGTCTGACAGCTGATGTCAGGGTCTGTCAAGGTGTGTTTCCTTTGCGACTTAAACCTTATCTTTTTTCCCCATTTAGAAATCACACACACACATACACACACAAACCATCAAATTCTATAAGGTTTTTATAGTTATTCAAGTCCTTCAAATAGGACATTTCCTTAAATCGGTTGACCATGAGTTCTAAATGTTGTTTATCACGACCAACATTACTGAGAAGTTTACCATTTCCATGGTTTGCCATCAGAACATTCAGTCAAGTCTCTGATAAAAAGTGTAGTAGTCAAAATGAAAGAAATAAATAAAGAATCTAAAGCATTCAACCTAAAACTTTATAGAGACCCTTGAATTTTCAAGGAACCTTGAATCCGTAAGGGAAGGGAAGTGTTTCAATTTTATTGAAGTTAAATAATTTAATTGATATTTTGTTCTTACTTTCATAACCTGTGTTATATGCCCACGGAGATCAGACTACAAATAGTTATTTGCTAAAATTCATCCTAACAAATATACTGTCTTATTAGGACTGAAGTTTAACTATTAGATGCCTGAAAACTACTAAGAATTGAAGCCAGAAAACTAAATCCCTAAAGAAGAAAATTACAAAAAAAAAAAATCCCCAAACAAATAAAAGATAAAAGATTACATCAAATGTTCAGAAGAAACCTGCATACATTATTATTTTTGAATCCGGCACACAAACCTGAAGCTCTCCTGTTCTGTGTTGCTTCTTGCATTACTTTTCCCCTTTGGGAGGTATTTGTAGGACCCAAAACAATGTAGTATAATGATAGCTATCTTTTGCAGATTTCTAGAATCATTGTTGAACTTAGGAGTGCGAAGTTTAGCTTGGATTCATCTGAAGAAGAGGCTGGGAAGGTCGTGCGAGCATTCCTCCAGCAGTATGCAACTGCAACAGATTCAATTGAAAAATCTGCAATTGAGACTATTCAATTTGCAGCTTCAAGGCTTCAGATAACTTCCCAGAGGGCTCTTGTGATGGAGAGAAGATCTATTAAGAAGCTGCTCGGTAAGGTTGGTGATGGTGATCCTGGAAAAAAACAGATCTTGGTAGGCCTTTTGCATCTGCTGAAGAATTATGGACAATTAACTGGGAGGGAGCAAACAGAAAATGCCTTTGTACAGCATGGAGAATCTTTTTCATTAGCAGCCTCTTGCGAGCAATCCGTTGAAGTGGAATCTCGTGTTAAATATGGGCATGATGAAGCTCATCCTGACATGTTGAGTAGACCGATACCTCCTGAAGAATTTCTGTGTCCCCTGTCTTTGAGATTGATGTATGATCCTGTTATCATTGCTTCTGAGCAAACATTTGAAAGGATGTGGATACAGAAGTGGTTTAATGAAGGTCATGATACATGTCCAAAGACCAAAAGGAAGCTTGCCCATTTGTCATTGACCCCGAATACTGCCATTTTGAACCTTATTTCAAAGTGGTGTATGGCGAATGGAGTAACCATTACTGACCCATTTGAACAATCGGCAGAGATTCAACCATGGGAAGCTTCTTCCTCTTCGATTGCTAGCTTGAGAAGTATTATGAATGATCTACGGCTTCCAATTGATTTCAGCAATGTATCACTTGAATCTTTAGATATTAGTTACAATTCTGATTCATCAAGTTTCAACATGACAAATGGCTTAAACTTGATGTCAGAGCAAAGGAATGTTAATTGTCACAGATTTCAGTCATATGAAAATGCACATGGAATAGATATGAGGATTTTATCTGAACTTGATGCACTTTCCTGGGAATCTCAATGTGAGGCTGTTGAAAATGTCAAAAGCCTTCTTAACAACGTTGATCAAGCTTGCTGTTCATTATCGTGTGAGAATTCTGTTGAACCACTTATTAGGTTTCTGAAGGACGCACAAGACAAGCGTGATATAAAAGCTCTTCGAATTGGATCTCAGTTGCTGTTAGCATTTGTAAGCAAGTGCAGGTAATTTCTTCTTCTTTGTTGGTAGATTTGAATTCTAACATTATCCTTAGTTGTGACGAAATATGCCCCCCATTTTAGGGGTGCTTAGTTCATTGTAATTGCGGATTTTATTATCATCAAGAATGATGTTAAATATTCAAATTCTGACTTGAAATTTATTGGGTTTGAAATTGCTTGCATTGACTTACTAGTGCAAATACCAATTATAAGAATGTGCTGCTTAGATCATACAACAACAACAACCACCACCAAGCCTTTTCCCAATTACATGGGGTCGGCTACATGAATCCCATGTTTCCATGCCACTCTATTTAAGGCCATAGCCTACGTCATATATAGCCTTACTTTAAAGTTTAAACCTATGCTACATGGACTATTCAAAAATAAGTGAAAAGTACCCATGCTGGACACACAATACTCGGACATGGGTATGTGCCCGACACTTTTGGTTTGACATGCACCTAAAAAACATATCCAGTAATTCAGATTTATTATATTATTATTTCAAAAGAATGAAATGCCTATACGAACAACATACCGAGTCCATATAACATAGCTTTAAACCATGAAAAAGTTTTTATTATCCATGCTAATTGTGGTACTACTTTTTGATTAACTCAATTCATGGTCATGAAACTTTGGTAAATTTAATGTATCTTTTTCATATTACCATTATGTGGGAAAAATATGGCTTTTTCGAGTCTATATTAATCTACCATTGATTACTTTCATGCAGAAGCAGTATACCATACTTACCTGAAGATGCATTCAGTCTATTGGCATCATTTCTTGATATGGAAGTAATTGAAGAAACTCTTGCCATTATGGAGGTGTTGTCTTCCCACCACTATTGTAGATCTAAAATTGCGGCATCTGGTGCACTTGCTTCCATCCCAAGTATACTTGACAGACAGATAAGGAAATTCCAGGAACTAGCTATCAAAATACTATATAATTTGTCCTTCAACAGTGATATTTGTTCCCTTATTGTTTCTTCTAAGTTCATCCCCAAACTGGTTCCTCTTTTTGAGGACACTGCTCTTGCAAGATACAGCATATCCATTTTGAACAACTTGTGCAATAAAGAAGATGCGAGGGCTTCTGTTGCTGAAACTGAAGGATGCATTGCTAGCATTGTTAAACTACTTGAGACTGACAGTCGCGAGGCCCAGGAGCAAGCAGTGACTGTTCTCCTTTCTCTGTGCTTTCAACGAGCTCAATATTGTCAGTTGGTCATGGATGAGGGTGTTATCCCTGCCCTTTTTACCGTGTCCGTAAACGGGAATGACAAAGGAAAGGCAAGTGCAATGGAATTGCTTCGACTCTTGACAGATACTGAATATAGTGACTTACAAGAGTGCTCTGTATCTGATCAAGTTTTCTCTAGAGACACTGGCAACCACTATAGAGAGCAGAAATCATCTTCCAGAGCATCTAAACTTTTTGGGATGAAAATGTCAATATTCTCAAAAAACAGTTCTTTGGCACCAAAAAAGAAAAAGTAGAACTCAGATCTTTATCCCATTTAGAACCTGTGGTTCCCAGCCTCTCTTGATGATTAGTGTCATAGAATGCATCCAGGTAAGATTCTTTGCTTCTCCAAAGTTCTGCGCACAAGGCTTCTAGATTTACTTGGAGGAGAACATTATTATTACAGCAAAGCTGATATAGCTAGTGGGTAAACAATTAGGTTTTCTCAACTCCCAGCATGTTCTCTCGATTATCTTAGATAACACTCGGGATATTTCTCCGATCATTCTGCAAATTTGCACTTGGTCAAATTGTATACTTTCTGCAAGTTTGCACTTAGTTAGAATGTATGTTTGTTATGTGGTCTTTTTGTTAATATGGTGTTTTAAGTTGATGTTTCTTCTTCTGATGTGTAGAAGTGCTCCAACATTTAAGCATACTCTTGTACAATTGTGTATTGGTGTGCATTTAAATACAAAATTCTGCTTTTGTTTTAGCTCATCAGCACTACGGTTCATTTTTCATCATTGTGGCCTGTGAACCCCATAATCTCTCATAATGGACTGCTGGTTTCACCAACTTAACTTGTTATTATACAAATTTATGCAAATTCTTTTTAATGACTGTTATAGAGGAAATCATAAAAAGTTTGTTCTTAAATCAACTTAGGCTCCGTTTGTTTCCCCATATATATATATATATATATATATATATATATATATATATAATTTTTTTTATATTTTTTGGTGTTCATTAAAGGTCTAGGTCAAGGTTTGCCTAGGCCATTTTATGTTGTTTCTTTTAGTGCATTGGTTCTCCATTTTGATCAGGAAGCTGATGATAACTTATGGCTTCTAAAAATGCCCCTCACAAAGAAAGAATTCCCCTTTAGGCTGAAAAAACTGTGCCACTGATAAAAGTTTAGGCTTTAAAATGATTCAGGATATGGGTTGCAGATTTACTAATTCCTGATTAAAGTTTTTTATTTTTTATTTTTTCATATGATTAAAGATTTACTAAACTATGAAAAAAAAAAAAAAAAAAAAAAAAGATTAAAAATTTACTAATTCCTATGATTAAGTGGATACCAGCACAATATGATTAAAGTTTCTACGCTGCCGTACTATTTGAAAGTTGGGTTAATTATTACATGTCATATTATATGAGCTGGTATCCACTATAATTGCTATAATTCTTTTCTTTTTCTTTTTTTCCTCTTCTTTAAATTTAAGCAAATGTGTGCAGATGACTCGATAGCCGAGTGATAAGTGTCTCCGATAAATTTTAGAAGTATCAGACTTCGATCCTTTATACCTACTGATCTAACTTTTGACTCATCTTGCCTTAAAAAATAAATAAATAAAATAAAATAAAATTAAGCAAATGTGGGAATTTAAAAGTCAAACTCTCAATTATTTTATTTTGAAAAGAAAGGATCATATCATCCACTAATAGTATGAATAATATTATCCTCTAACTCCCTTTCTTTATTTATACCATTAGATTAATGACCCTTGATGGTGTATATTATTTATAGGGGTGCACCAGTGCGTACTCTGGGCCGGGGCACATGCCCCTTGACCTGCATACTCCCGAGACTGGGGCACATGCCCCCTAACCTGCATGCTCAATAAAAATTTTGATTATTTTTTATTTTAACTTACATTTATATATATATATATATATATATATATATATATATAATGCCCCCCGCCCCCTCCCTCTAAAATTTTTAATTTCTAAAATTTTCTTTCTTTTCACTTTTGCTCTTAAAAATCTTTTGATTTCCTATCTAATTTTTTTCTTGTCAAAGTTCTCTTTTTTTATTCCTACTTAAAATTTTTCTCACACTTACAAATGATGTTTATACTACGGTTTTTTTTTCTTTCTCTTATTTTTATTTAAATTTATTTCTATAATTTATGAAGTCATTGGATATAATTTTCATGCATCACTCTCAAAATATAATCACCTACCACCATAATCAATGAACATGTTAATTAATAACTAATCTTATATTGGTCAAGTACTATATTTCTTATATTAATTGATTTGGCATATTGTCTTGTAATTTGAACAATCTATATTTATTGTATTTTTTATTTTTGTAATTTATTAATTTTTTTAACACCCCAAAAAATATTATTTTTATTTTTATGCCAAAGAGGAAATCCATGTGGTGCACGGAAAATTTTGCATTCCTTGGATCTATTATGGTGGGGATACAATTGTCAGAGGATTAATTTGCGACTGATTAACAAAATCAAGACTAAAATAGTCACGGATCAATATAAAAAGTATGGTACAGAATTAAAATAACCGTATTCAAAACGTGTGGCAAGTTCTGGAGTAGCTCAGCTGGTTAGATCGTGTGGCCCATAACCACAGGTCTAAGGTTCAATCCCTTCCTCTAGCGTTTTCGATTTCAATGCCTCAGTGATTCGTTTTCTTCTTTCTTTTTCTTTCTCTTATATTATTTTTTATTTTAAATAATTTTATAAACTCTGAATGGTAAATAAGGAATTCAAGCCCATCGATGAAACCCAATCAATGTTATGATATCATGTTTCCTCATTCTTGGCGATTCGCGGGTAACCAGAATTAGCCTTGAATCTTCTGAGACAGAATTAGCCTCAACATGGCACCATAACCAGGGGACATAGCTTGAAGAAAAGATAATTATTTTTATGCAAGTTTGAATCAATTTGTTCGCTCTTGACTGCAACAAAAAAAACGTACTTCCATCTCTCAAGACCTTGACCACAATGGAAAAAATAAAAATAAAGAAAAGCAAACCTTGCAGGCACAGAAAGGGCACAAAAGATTAAAAAAAAAATTAAGCTGTCTGGAATGTAAAATTAAACCAGAAGATGCAAAAGCAGAAGCAAAATATCCCCACTAATGAACACAAACCAACAACAATACGTGCATCACTATGAGTGAACTTGATATCCCAGACTACAAACCCAGTTTGCTAGCCCTAGAGTCCGATGATACCTGACAGATGGAACGAGGAAAGATCAAAGATTGGAAGGCAAGAAATAACCCTAAATAAAAATAAAGGAGCGGCCACGCTTATCAATTAAGAACAGCAAAGGAAAAAAAAAAAAAAATTGGATCAACAGCAATCATGCAGATTAAAATAAGAGAGAATCGAAATGGCCACGATAGGATACAGATAAAATACTGTGGATTGAAACAGTGCCTTGAGCAATTTACAAGATAAAGAGTACATTTAGTATGCATCAAGTCATAAACAATCCCAGGAAGAGTCATCACCTTGTGACTAAATGGATATAAATCACTGCTCTCATTGTTACATTGAATATCAATAATGCCAGAGTGAGAGCAAACCTTAAGAAGTGTGGAAAAACATTTTCCACACGCGACCAAGCATATAAGACACATAAAAAATGCGAAATTTTTTTTATCCAAAATGATATCAGATAAACTACAAGCTACCAGTAAGGTTGTCAGTTATAATAAATATACGGCCGTTCAAGATGAGCTTTCCATGCCGAGAATAAACATACTTCAACTTTATGGAAGCAACTTAGCAAAAGAATGCAACCCACATGGATGTCCACATGGATGTCATTCACAGGCTGGTTTAGTGTCAAAGCTGCTCAGGCAGATGGCAAAGGCTTGGAAGGCAGACAATGGATAGCAATAATCCATAGTGAAAATGTCTTTTCCAATCTTTCCAAATTGCAAAATTACTTTTTCTTGCTCTGTGGCTGATACATTGTGAGAAGGATCAACAGATGCTACAAGCTGGAAATTCTTAACAGAAGCAACTGTAACACGACCTCTGAAATTCAGGCACCAGCACTGTAGTTGCTCATGCCATCTAGGAGCTTTGTTTTTTAGCGTCAATGGCTCTCTAGAGACTGGGACAGATACTGGAGATGCTGTGAGGCATGGGGAGCTGACATCAGTGACCGAGTTCTTTCCTTTTGATGCTGGTGATGGAGAATATTTCTCATCAAAAGAAAGTGCGAACGATGTTGGTGTGGGGGCAGTACCGCCCTCCTGAATTGATGAGACAGGAATAGAATGCATGACAGATCGCATTCTCCTAGGGCCTCTAGTGCGGAGGACATTGAGCTCATACGAAATAGTAGCTACACTGTAGTTACATGCAGGTAATTTTGGAGATACTTGCTTAGCATGAAATCTCCGACTTGACCGACTATTCAGTTGAGCTGCAGTATCATTTGAGGGTTGGCTGTCAGAAACTGTAAACTTGGTGCCCAGAAAATTAGACCTGGCAGAAGTTTTTTAATGTTTGTTAGGTTCATAGGAAAATGATTAATCATAGAAAGATAGTTAGCACATGTAGTGGCCGAGACTTGCCTCAGTCTTGCAACATATGCATTACTGGCTCGAGAAAAATCATCCACAACCAAAGATATCACAAATTCAGTGCCCGTTGCCCTTCTGATCTTTTTAGCTGCTAACAACAATTTATCGCTGTCATCCTCGGCTGTCAATTCAGTAAAATGATTATTAGTTAACATACCTCCCAGTAGCTAATAGGTTTCCATTTCATCAACAAATCCAACAGCCTCTTAAATATCATTATGTTTTAACACTGCTATAAAGAGCCAACATAACTCCAAATAACTCCAAAACTAGGTCACGCGGGGAAGTATTGGAGCAATGCCACACTAGCACTCTCATTGTGTGCATAATAATATATAATATCAATCCTATGATACAACAGGAAATATTATTTATCAAAAACACTTTATACATATATTCACTAAAGTGAAATTTTAAATGTATCATTTAAGTTTAGGTTTATAAAGTTTATTTCTTAAGCAACAATGCCATGACACAAAAGTTGAAAAAGGATCTTCATTTGTACAATTCAAGGGAAACCTGACGTATTGAGGGGGAAAAGATCATGAGCAGATAATGTGACTTACAAGGGGCCAGACCAAAGTACAGACGATATATGGAAGTTGCTCTTTCCCTTTTAATAAAGCACTGAATCGGAGCATCACGAGGTCCCGGCTGCTTGGAAGTTAAAAGAGGCAAAACAACACTTACATAAGATTGAAGCTAAACACTGAAAATCATTAGATACGATAAAAAAATAAATAAACAGATGATTAAAATATACCTGTTTCAATGAAATAGGGAAGGTGAGTCTGCCACATTCCTCTGGGGTCTTCACAATCTCCTTAGTAATCTCCCTCCATGACTTGCAAACTGATGCACAGGAAACAACGTTGTTCCTAGCAGGCCATGAAGCTTCACTTTCTTCAACCCGCTGGATTATATCCAGAAGTAGTTCCGGTGGTAAGTTTGCCCACTGGCCTTGTTGAATCGGCTCGGATGGGGCCACATCAGGGGCTATATGTGATCGTGTTCGGCAGCGCCAACGCTTGCCTTCCACCCCTCGTCTTGATATGTTCCCAATCCCATCTTTCATCTCCCTCAGCTCTCGTACAATGCTTTTGAAGGACATCTCGAATGAGCATTCAAATCAATCCCACCCTACAATTATTGAACAGCAAATTATACGCAAATGAGACCAATTTAAATATAAATGTAAGTATATATAAATCACATTAAAACAGTTAAAAAAGGCAAGACTAAGCAACATTATCGATATATTTTCCTAACATTTAAAAAATGGTATCATTGATGCAATTTTCTGAACCACCCACTGAAAAATGAGAAGTTTTTTCAAGACATTGCAAACTTTTCCAAACTATTGTTCAAAAAATCACAAAAGCACGATGATAACAAAATTAGATCCCGATCTCAAAAACCCAGCAAACTCAGCAAAACTATAGCCATAAAAAAAGATAAGTAAGAAAAATTAAATTAAATTAAACATTTAGCCATAATGAGACTCTAAACAAATGTATATGTCAGTCTACCGATTTCAAAATGTTTCACTTCTTTCAAAATAAGAATACCATCCAATCTAAAATAAATCACAGAAAAACAAAATGAGGGTAATAACTAAGCGGAAAATGAAAATCTGAATAAAAGGGGAAAACAGTGTCGATAGAAAAACAAAGAAAAAACAACCAACCTCTACAATTTGCGTAATAAAACGCCTCGATCGAACAGAAAGTAGTCCACAATTCAGCGTGAGCTCTCTCAAATGTCAGATCGGAAAAGAAAAGGATCAGATCGGGGAAACACGGGAAAACTCGAAAATGGCGACCATATTCCCCAAAATCGTTCACCGTGAAACCCTAGATCGCCTTTACATCTCGAATCACGCCGCCGTAACCACCAACATCGCCACCATATGAACGGTGTCTCCGCCACCGCCTCAACGGAAAAGGTCACGAAGCATACAGAGCTTCAATCAATCACCCAAAATTCACGCCCTTAAAAACATGGATGACATTGAGAGGGACGCTATTTATTTCTCATCCCAAAATTTTACACCTGCTATACTATTCTTAATGGAGAGAGAGTCTTGGATATGCTTACTCATAAATCTAAAATTCAAATCATTGGTCCACGTGGCTAAAAAAGTGCAAAGAGTTCAGCGAGGAGGAAAATTATAGATGGCCTAACTTATGAGAAAGAAATAATTACGTGATACTTAGATCTATAACCCCTCACCACCATGTAATATATCAACAAATGTATTAAAAGACGTATAAATTTTACCGTACTTAATTTTTTTTTTTTAACTAATGTGCATACAATTATTTGCTGGGATTATTTTTAAATGGTCGATGGTGGTTGATTAGACATATCAATAACTTATATTTGAATTTAAATGAAATTGGGTTATCTTTATTTTATTTTTATTTTTTTGTGTGTAATTCTATAGGAGTACACATGAATCAGTTTAATCCAATTTAGAAGATGAAGCAGAAATATTCTGATTTTAATGGTTTCAAAAAAATTAAAACCATTGGTAGATAGAAATACCTAAACCAAACAAGTTCGAAACATATAAGATCTGAATTTGGTTTGAGCTTAATTACTTACAAGTATAACTTAACAATAATTTCAAAAAGGGTAAAGTGCAAATAACCCCCCTAAACTATGGGGAAATTTACAACTAACCCCCTGAACTACCAAAAATGCAAAAAACCCCTCAAACTATACAAAAAAGTTGCAGATCACTCCATCCGGTGACCGGCCGTCCAAAAATGAGCGCGTGATTCACACGCGACAGACAAACTAAGTTTTCTGGACAATAATGCCCTTCTATATATGAAAATACCAAATTATCCTATAATCACCACCACCGTCGTCTACGACCACCACCACCTTCTGCAACCACCAACATAACCACCACCACCGTCCGCAACCACCAACATAACCACCACGAAACCCTCCTGAACTCATGCCAAAACACACCGTTAAACAAAATCAAACCCACCACCATCACTACCACCTCCATCGGCATCTCAACGGCACACCACCAAACCCAATCGAACCAGTACACAAACCCACAGCCACCACCCCAATCCCGCCACCACCATCACCCGTCATCACCAACCACAGCCCAACCTTCTCTCCATCAAACCCATCACACACCGTGAAACCAAACCCCCACTAACCCACTGCCATCACCCCCTTCAATCACAATCTCTGGTTCTCCCTCGGGAACGAAGGCGGCATGGAACTGCTACTCGGTGGCGTCGGATTCCGGTCTGATAGCGGAGCACTAGTATGGGCGGCGATGGATCCGTATGCGAGCAACGAAGCTTTCAATTTCAGCAACGGCGATCTGTTCAAGTGGAAGCACTTGTGGAGAATGATTGCGGAGTAATTTGGGGTCAATGAAAACGAGAAGTGGGTGACCATCCCGATCGGAACAGGGAGGTTGGCGGATGAGGCGAAGCTCGGCCGCTGTGCAGCTAAGCCGCAACCAGCCCATCGCCGCGAGTTAACCATGGCCGAACCAGCCCATTGCCGTTCAGCCCACCTTGCTCGCCGGTCCTCTCCACCATCCGAGCTCGTTCCAGCTGTCACCGCAAGAGACGGTGGCGGGGCAGGCGCAGGAGATGACGGCAGCGAGATCCCAGCGGCGACGAGGATGATTTGGGTTTTGACGCGTCAACTCCGCATCGTCACCATAATCGCCGACTTACCTCCTCTTCCGTCACCATAATCGCCGCCGCCGCCACCATCTTTTTCCTTCATTTTCTTCATGATTCAATCTCCAGCCTGATGCTTCTCTCCCTCTTCAATCTCCAATGTTATATATATATATATAAACACACATATATAAATTCAGTTTAAAACCAGAAATATACATATATAAACGCATATATATTTATATACCTTATACAGTAGTGAATAATCATAAGGGCAATTCAGACTTTTTATTTTTCCGGTTAAGTCGGTCACCGGAATGGACTGAAATGCAACAAATTCATAGTTTAGGGGATTTTTTTTAGTTTAGGGGGGTTAGTTGCAATTTGTCAATAGTACAGGGGGGTTATTTGCACTTTACCCTTTCAAAAATGATTTTTATATCAAAGTATTCAGCATGAAGTGAGACCCACATAGTCACATGAGTCCGACTTGGTTGCACCAAATGGATTTGATTGTGTCGTTATTTGAAGGGTAGCACAAAGTAATTAGATGTACTTGGTGAGGTACAACGGAAGATGAGGAGTAATAGTTGAAAGATCCAACTGGAATGTATAATCATCTTAACTCTTAAACCGTAAATCCTCTTCCAAGACAAAGAACACAATTGAAACTCACATTTTCCGAAGCCAAAACTGACAATCACAGACATCAAGTTCATCAAGTCTTAAACCTCAAACTTATAATGATTGTTTTACTAGATAAGAGAGTGTTAATACCACCAGGCCATTGTCCTTGGTGATATAATGCTGCAGCTAAGACATTGTCATCAAACTGGCACCGGGATTCTGTGAAATCTGCAGTAACAACGCATTTAGATGAAGAATAGAGTTTCCAACAACAAACCGGCAAGTCATTGAGACCTTTAACAGATGTAAAAAGTGTCACCTGTTTGCTAATGATGTGATCGAATATGAAGGCAAGAATATGAAAAACGAAAAAGATAATGTTATATTCATCTATGGTAAATATAATTTCAAGTTCCATTATCGATATTTATGTCAAGAGCTAACACTAAATCTAATGGAGAGAACCCATGACAATCATCATTAAAGTCTGTCCCAATCTAATGAACTCTTCTGGAATTGTAAACAAGGATCTGACGAGCCAATTTGATCTGCAAGTCAAAAGGTAGATCAAAGATACCATTAGTTAAGGAGCATCTTTCTTAGCAAGATAAGAAGTCAAGAGAGTAAAGTAAAACTTGTAGGTTTATGTTTTAATAGGGTGAAAAGGAAAGTTTATAAAGTTTTTGAATCAAAAGGGCAGGGATTGACTGGAGTTAGAAAGTGTTAGTTCGCTCGAACTGCCAAAAATTAGTTAATTCAAATTCTGGATATTAGCTACTTCAGGGTTTTTAGGTGTTAACTTAAAAGCCATAAAAGGATAATACAAGGGTTGGCTACATTATACCTAACCCACCCCCAAAAGAGGGGGTTGGCTACTTTATAGCTTTGGTTTGGTTTTGGGAATAAAAAAAACAGAAAAAAACATCATTGAAGGCTGAAGAATCTCACTTAGAATTCCTTGGAACTAACCCAAAAAGTCATGTTCAATCAAGCAATCACACAAAACTCTCATAAATCAACTCTCTAAGAACTAAGTTACCACTATGATTAAGAGTCTTAAACAGGAAATATGATTCTTAAACTACTAAAATATCCGACCATTACTATAATCCAAGTCGCATAACTCCTTAAATTATCAAAATATCCTTGATTCCTATTAACTTAATAGAACATATATAAATCAACATCAGCAGCCTATTAACATGAAATTACATTGAATTTAAACTTGATTATAGGAGCTCATAAAGCATCTTCCATTCAAGATTCTCAATTTGGACTTGCTCTTTACACGGTTACATCAGTTTCCCAACATTAGAGAATCCTTTACCTCAAAGTCAATAGATAAGATATCCAGCGTGTCAAACATGAAATTTAGTCCCATGCTCATCATTTACTACTCTTTTAGCTTTATTGTTGTGTTCAACTTACTCATTTAAGGTTCCTTCAAGTGCCAGAATAATATTGACTTTTGTTCCCTTGACATAACATCCTCTTATTGGTCTGTAGGATTTTCTACAGTATTAGACAATGATTCAAAGGTTTTATTCTTGAATCGTACCTTCAGCAGGATCCTTACCTATAAAAATAGAACTAACTTTGGATGAAGCGAGATCCATGGCACCTTTAATTGGATCTTGACCTAAGATCCTTTATCTCTGATACAAACCGATGAAGATGCAATTTACTTAATTACTAATCTGCAGCGTACAATTGATTAAATGGTTGGCATAGCTTAAGCAAAACTTCTGTGTCTATGGTTTAAATGGTGGAATAAATGTTATAGGGTTTGTAAATTGTAAGGGGTTGAAATTGGTAAAACTAAGAAAGTCAGGTTGCTGAAATTGAAGAGATTTTAATTGCTGAAATTGCAAAGAATTAGTTGATGAAAAGTGAAACATCATTCAGGGTTTATACCTCTTACTAGGATCCAAGACTCCTAAATGCGAAACTTTGACACTTTGAATACTAAGAATATATTAGATCTACCTATCAAGAAGAGTTTAATCCTAATAAATGGCAAGCATAAAAATCCAGAATGATCATTTGATCCAACATAAGATCCCAGCCATTACTAAAGCTTATTACTCAGATATCCTCAATTCCTGCAACCTAATACATCTTATACGAAACTGAATCAGAAACGTATCAACTTGAAATAGATATAAAATAGGACTCGATTCAAACTTAATCGCGTGAGGTCTCAAGCACTCACCACGGAAAACTCCCGTTCACTCTTCCTCTTATTCGCACTTTCTATGTCATATACTCTCATTCTTTAAATCAAACAATATCACAATAAATATTGCATCCATGATACTTCAGTGGCTCCTTAAAATCTAGGTTCTTTACAAGCTAAATTTAAAATAAAAAAATTATAGATAAACAAAACAACTTTCATACAGAGAACCTAATACCATGAAATTAATGGAGCATTCCGTTGCACAGAGGGATATATGATATGAGAATGCAAGAGAGGAAGAGATAAAACCACCCACAGATGCAACCGTGATTGGAGCTGTGTGCTTTGGTGGAGTGCAACAAGTAGGGATTTTGCCAATATAACTCAGCATTTGGTTTCAACGGATAAATAATATGGTCTATGAGTAAATACTTCTTCAGAGATTTTTCAATATACATGCCTGTATCTGATTTTATTTTATTTATTTTTTGAGTGTGGATAAGTATGCCTGAATACAATGATGCTCCAAAGAGGAGATATTCAGTTGACTCAATGAATATAAGGGTTGTATTATTTTTCTTCTTTACATAAAACAAAAGAGGGAGGAAGATATAAAGCTGAACTGACCCACTGAATACAATGATGCTCCATTATTTCTTCTTTATAATGTAAACGTGCAATATTAAAACTTGAATAGTCTAGTATGTGGAAATACTAATTTCCTGTTGACATCTATAATCAACATTCTCAACGAAAATTATGGTATGGATAAACAAACTTCAGGACAAAGACAGCCCCTTTGATTTTCCATTGGCTTCTAGCACGTAGGTATACCTGTTATCCCAGCTGAAGTTTCCTGGCCTTCTCAGCCTCAAGCTTCCTCAATGTCGTGGAGCTCAATTTATCTCCAGTCGATTCTTCAGGGACTAGATCTACAACTTCAACCTGCACAGGGTCCTTAGCCGTAAGGCTTCAGTTTTGAAATGTTCTCAAGAAATTACAAGCAATCAACTCTTTAACAAGTTTATAATTATATAATGAGAATTTTATGTTGTTAGGCAAATATATACGAAGCCCGGACTCAAACCTTTAGCTGAGAGAGGCCTCTCTCAGCTCTCTTCTTGTTGACAGACAGTCCACCGGGTAAGGTCTCCTTGCTGCTGAATGAAAAAAAATTAAGTAGCTAATCTTCAATGATAATCACAAAGATATTAAAAAAAAATGAAGTAACAAATCCACAGTCCTCCAGGTAACCCTTGACACATGAGCTCCCACTCACACAGAAAGAAAGAAAGAAAGAAAAGAGAACAGTGTGGAAAGGAGGTTCTTGATCAAGGAAATGACCTGACTACAATAGCCTCCAAATTCTCGTCTATGATTGAAGGACCGTAAGGATTTGTAATAGGTTCGACTTGCACTACCAGCTCTGGCTTTATAGACTGGGAAAAGATGAAGGAAAAATGGACATTATATTATCATACCACATATATAAGAAGTGGAAATTGTTTAATACATACAACTGCAACAAAGAGCCTATGTAGACCTTTCTAATTTTATTTTATTTTATTTTTAAAATTCATTAAAAGGCTCCAAATACCTGGACCTATTTAGTCTTTATAGCACAATGCATCTAACTTACTGGTTTGTTGGTCCGTGTGTTTAGCCACTTAGTAGTCTACTCATAGAGCAAGTTTCAACTCATAATCCAATTACAATGGTAAAATACCTAAAATTCCTTTTCCTTGTATTTTTTTAAAAAATAAGCATCTTGCCCTTGGGATGTGGTAGAGTAAAACAGGGCTGAGAGTTAACACCAACAACATGATACAAGTGGACACATGAACCACTTAAAACCCGCAATCCAGCTACAATGAAAAGATGTCTATGCAGCCCTTGTCACTGCACATGCGGTGCGGAAAACCAGTTTAATTTGATGTGCAAAGTTCAATAATGGTATACACTTATCACACCAATGAAAAATAAGAAACTGAATAGAGAAGTTTCTTTCTTTTGTTACCTTTATATAATCAACAACATTTTGCATTCTTTTTTCAATGGGTTCTATTAGATCAGAATACTGCAAAAGTGAGTGCAAAAAATATATTAGTCTATCAATTTCTACTCCATAGATAGAACAGACTATAAGACAATAATTAGCACACATGCGTGCACACATATATAAACATGGAACATCAACTTCAAACTCTTGATTAAAGTGAAAATACAGCAGGTGATAATTGATGATCAAACAGCCACGTCAACAATTACTCCCAAGAAGATAGGATATGTTTGGCTGCATGGAATTGGAGCCTTGGAATTGGAATTGGTGGAATTGAAGAAAATTTTGGTGTAACTTTGAACTAAACTTTTCTCCAATTCAGCCGAACATAGCCTTATAGTCTTAGTAGCATTGGAGATTGCTTCGGAAAAATCTTGGAGTGCCCATTTCTAAAGTCTCAATCTCTAAAGCAATATTGGAGGTCATGAAATTATATTCTTTTATGCAAAAGGTACATGATCTCATGTGACTAATGTAATGCCGGCTTGAAATCTTTAAGTTTCGTGTACCTTTTGCATAGAAGAAGATTATTTCTCAAAAATTCAATAAAGAAGTTCGAATATATTGTTGAAACTTGTATCACATCAAATTAAAGAACTTTGATACCAAATGAAATATATGATAAATTTAATGCTAGTAAAAAGAAGGACTTTAGGAACTCTGACATTAGCTTAAACACCTGACATATCTTATAACCCATCAGTGGATGAACCTAAAACTGGCGAAAAAAAAAAAACTATTTTGGAATGTGTGCCATATCTGAAAAATATGGCATATACAGGCTAACTATTTTAGCTGGAAACGAGTAATTCATAAAGACATATTCCTATATTGCATCCAATTTTTGATGTTATAAGATCCGCATCGTCACAACATTGAAATATAAAAGTGTACATATATGCATTGGTATTATATATCTATATATAACCTGTTTGTTAATCAACATAGGGCCATCACATACTCCAACCACAATGCGATCCCTTGCCAGCTCCGCTGCTTCCTGTAGAGAATACTCCGTTGATTAATTAGGGGGGGGTGGGTGGGTTGTTTAGAGAGAGAAAACAGGGGAAAACCTTGAGGAAACGGCGGTGGCCACCGTGTAATCGGTCAAAGGTGCCTCCAAGGACAACGGCTCCAAATGAATTCGGTGGAGTTGGTTTGGAGTCCTCCGAAATCGCCATCTGTGAACAAAAATTGATTGAATTTGAAACAAATTGATGGGCGTTTCAATACTGTCCTTCCACGAAGTTATATGGTAGATATTCCCACCCCACTATTTTGAAACTACACTTTATTTTTTATGAAAATAAATAATTAAATGACAAGTAGAGTCAGAAAATCATGGACCCACCATTGCGGCTTAGATACATTGAACGTGGAGTGCATTTAGGTGAAGTGCCCGTTTGTAATGTTCGGACGAGTTTTGCAACGCTAGAGTTGTCTTGACACTTTTAGCTAAGCACTCAAATCGAAGTTAGGTTGAATATTTTGGAGATGTCTAGGCTTGTTTAAAGATCCCACTTTGGACCCCTAAGTATTCATGCAAGGTAAAAATAACTCATAAACTTTGCTTAATTTTATTTTATATATATATGTGTGTGTGTGTGTGGACCCCTAAGTATTCATGCAAGGTAAAAATACTCATAAACTTTGCTTAATTTTATTATATATATATATATATATGTATCATATATGGACCCCTAAGAATTCATGCAAGGTAAAAATAACTCATAAACTTTGCTTAATTTTATTATTATTATTATTATTATATATATATATATATATATATATGAAAGTAAACAGTCTTTTCTGCTATATAAAGAACAAAAAAAATATTTTTGCTTGACATTTTCTTTTTATTTTTCTAATGTTCAATAGCTTTTGTAAAAAAAATTGTTTCTTAATTTGAGTTAAAGTATGAGACAAACTATTCTTCTTTTCTTTTATTTTATTTTTAATAATTTTTTTTCATTTTTTACTTTTTATTTCTTTTTGGATAATTAATGGTTTTTCTTTTCTTTCTCACTAAATTCACAAATTAAACTATGATCATAATATCTATTCTTTTGTTAATCTCTTTTCTTTTATTTTCTTTTCTTTCTTCTTGGTGATCGAGCTTCTCTTTCCAAGATAACTATCAAGTGATAAAATAAGAGTGAAAATTTGATGTATCATCAACTGAGAAAATAAAATTAAAAACTTAATTAATTTTTAGTTTATTATTATCAGTAGTACAAGAGTTTAGGTTGCGTTAACATCCTCATTAGATATTATATCTAAATTGTGTAAATTCCTACCTGTCCCTAGGCGTCCTTACCATTATTAAGGTAACATGCATATTGCGGGTTTGAAATTGATGTGTTTATTGCTTAGAATGTATATATTGTAATCGCTTGTTCACTATACATCTAATCCCTTGTTGACTGGAAAAGATTACACAATTGCCTCATATTAGACTCTTTCCCACTATTGCTCTTGCCAGAGCTTTTTTGCACGAATGACATCCTCTTATTAGTTATAGGCATCTTCCTTTTTAATGAGGGTTACGATGCACTCTAATTAATGATTGAAACGTCATGTAAAACTCTATAAATTTTTATTGATCCTTTAGAATCTTTCTTTAAACTATATGTTCGGCTCCTAAAAATCGTGGTCCTTTTCAAATGTGGAAAGGAGGGTGAATTGCGAACGTGCCAGGAACTGCGGTCGTTCCAAAGTGGATATCCGAATAATTATCCAGTAAAAAATTACAGGGATCTGGCGATTATACGAAGGACTGGAATTACAACATTTTGAGGTTCTTTTTGCCTTAAAAAATGACTTCTGAACTACTTTATGGCTAGTGGAAAGGAAAGCGGTATTAAAAGTGCAGGACTTCAATGTAAGGTGCTAGAATGTAAGAATAATAAGTGCAGGACTTGAATTAAACATATTGAAGGTGCATTACATGAATGTAAAGATACATGAAATGTAATAATTGAAGTGTTATAATGCAATGTAATTTGAACAGGATTTGCAAACTAAGCCTAAGTGCTTATTTATAGACTTTTTCCATGCAGCAGTTTGGTCTGTTGTATGTGGCAACCTTGGCAGCTTCCATCTAGCCAAATTTCGGACTACCAAGTGCCCCCATGATCTCTTGGCAGTTGTAACCATCTTCTTCTATCTTCTTTTTCATTTCTTCTTGCTGTTGATTTCTTTTGATACCTGACTTGAAAAATGTCCTTTTAAGTGTTCCATGATCTTGAATCGTGGGTAGTTTTTGAAGTGAACTTTCCACTTATCTTATTCGCAAATTTACACATATCCCATGTCTTTTTGTTCTTCTTCCTCTGCTGTAGAATTCCTTCTCTTTCAGACACGATTTAGCCTTGTCATCCATGATCTCTGACAACTTCCCTCAGTTAGTGGTAGTTACCATGTAAGGTACCACCACTTTCAACTGATATATCATTTTTGGCCAAGTATTCCACGTCTCCTAAATTTTAGGTAACTTATCCTGGTGTGGACATTCCTTTCTAAATCATGGCGTCGTGGCCCTCCTTACAATTTCAGAAACTTCTCAATCGTGGGTATATCTGGGATATAAATATATATATGTATGCATAAATACAACTTCCTTTCAGTTGGACTTTCCTAATTGACCTTAACTTTCATGGCGTCGTGACCCCTGAACTTCATCGGTTTTCACAACGTGGGCCGCATATAATACAAATATATATATATATATATATATATATATATATATATATAATACCTTTCTGGTCTTAGAATTTATGACGCCCTGTATTCCTTCTTTCTAGCAACTTCTTCATCGTCGTGGGCTTATATTTCAATATATATAAATATATATCCAAAATATACTTGCCATTCTGTAATGTTTCCCACTTTGCTGAGATAGTTGTTTGAATTCTCCTAAAAATAAGGAGAAAATCCAGCCCATGTCTTGCTTGGTCAACCTTAGCATTGTCATATTTGGTAAGTCTTTCTTTTATTTAGGAATACACAATCTTTAGAAACACAATCCATGAACCTTCCATAATACCAACCCTTAAAAGAATTGATCTACCGCGATTAGCACTATAGTAAGCTTAGTAGAGCTCATCATGTGTGGTGAAATTCGTTTCGAAGATGTGGGCCATTGCTTTAAAGATGACAAGTCCTAATAGGACTCACCTCTTTCATTTTAACAAAAATAGAAAACTCCATAATAGGGTTGTACTGGCTCACTTGTATAATTACTACGTAATATTGTATAGCTTCCAATAATAATTCATAATAGTTGCGATTCAGCGTGGTAAGTTCCATTGGAACTCGCCACATACTTCCTCCTTATTGGTAGGCAACACAAACTCAATCTTCAATAATTCCACACTATACTTCCTCTTTTGGACATTCAAAGTACCAAATCCAATGTGGCATTGAAAGTCGACACATGTCGTCTTTTTATTGAACCAAAAATAATGAAATAAACACCATATATCCATTTTTGCAAACCCTCTCTAATGTTTTAGATTACTCCATTCCTCCATATAATGCTAACAAATCTCACCATATAATGCTAACAAATCTCAAAAAATTCTAGAACTATACTTTTTTCATGCAAGTCCTCTTTAGTGCTTGCATGGCACAACCCCGCTACAAATAGTGGGGGAGTTACTTTGATGGTTGAATATGGTTCAATCTAGTTAGGATTTTCTATGTATATGTGTGTATTTTAATGCTCATTTCTTTCTTGACACCTACTTTATTTTTTTTAGCTCTTGAATGTCATATTAAAGAAAACGAATAATAAAAATGATAAAATTATTAGAACAACGTGAACTAGCTAGCAATTCTATATGGAGAATGAATCTCTAATGTATAAGAAATTTTTTTATGAAATAGAAGTAAAAATGAAACTTATAACAAAAAATAATTAAAATAATAATAAATAAAAATTAAAAAATCTTCATCATAAATGATGAAAATCTAGAAGAATACCATGGAGATTGGAGATTAGTCAACAACAAAGGTTGAAGAAAATTATCATAAAATAACCTTGGATCGCTGGAAAATCAAATTTTAAACTTGATCAGTAAAAAGCAAATACTTTATATATATATATATATTTTAACATCTCATACTTAAACAGCCTTACATAAAAATATATAAAAATATATATATATATATATCATATTAAAATATTTTAAAATAAAATCATACTAGCCGCTAGTCAAACATAAAATGAAATTGTACTAACGAATCAAATGTAATGGTTCAATTCATTAACAAAATGATTTAAAAAAAAAAAGTAAAAAATTGACTAAAGTGTGACGTGAATTTTAGTAGGGGTGTTTATTTGATCCGTCAATCTATGAAACTGATCTGATCCAATAATTCAATTTGATTCTTGCGAATTAGAATGGTTTTTTAATTTTATGATTCAGTTAGTAATTGACAAACAAAAAATTTGTTGTCCGTCTAAAAAATCCTATCTAATATGTTTAAATTTCTATATATTATATATAGAATACACTATTTATATTTTCTTTATTCTTTCATTATTTTAAATTTTACTAACTTTTAACCTAAAGACCTACTTTACCTTTCATTTCACTTCACACACAGACTAGAGACATGGAATCAATCAAAATGTGGATGGAGTTATAATGCAAATTATTTTGTTGATGGGGTTTTAGCAATACTTAGCAAGGATAATTACACTATGTTAGGTTAGATTGTTCGAAGAGGTGGGTGTGCTTTCTGCCTTATTATTGTTTATTGTGGATGAAACATCTCTATCCAACAGAGCTTAACAACTTCATTATTGCTAATTGTAGATTAGATATTATTAGTTGTTCACCGAGTGATTCTTATTGCTTATTGCTTATTATGTTACCGAGCTCGTTGAAAATTCATGTATTGAGCTATGATTAAAGTTGAAACTGTCAGTCTCTCTTTGTGGAAAAAAGAATGTCAAAAAGTCAGTCTCTCAAGTTTAATTTACATGTAACCCAAAAAAAAAAAAAAAAAGCTGGGGTTAATATACATGTAAAGAAATATTTGGCCTTTTTGTGTGTAATGGGTGGGCGTTTACGTATTTACTCAAAAATTTAAGTTATTGAATAATATTATATATTCACTCATTTATACATAATCACTTTTCCATTTGGATCCGATGTGGAACAAATGACCCTTATAACATTCTTCTCCGCTCGAACTCGCAATGTCTTCGCTGCGATCGGGCCACCCTGCTTATCCAGGTGAGTTACCCGGACCCCTTCTGGGCCGTGCGGTAGGCGTAACATCGGACCGAAGACTGGGTCTGACTCCAATATCAACTATAACGAGTGGACACTTACTCATTTATTCAAAAGTTCAAATTATTGAATAGTATTATATACACACTCATTTATACCCAATCACTATTTCATTCGAATTCGATGCGAAACAAATGATCCTTGTAACACCATGGGAGTAGGACCTGTACTAATACTACCCAAATGCTGCTAACTTTTACTAGAAAAATAAAGGGTTAATTACAATGACATCCCTGAGGTTTGCTATAATTACAGCTATATACAAGTTAGACCATTTTTGAACGATGACACCCCTCTAAGTTTGATAAAGTTAACAAAGACACCCCCTGTTAGAATTTTTGATCCAAACAGACCCTTAAAAGGTGAGAAAAGACTAAATTGCCCTTCAATAAAATACTAATTTTTAATTTAAAATATCCAAATCTTCAAATGACAGAATTACCCTTATTAATTCCAATTTTATATCTCTATCCTCTCTCACTGAAAACCCAGAAATTTTGCCCCCAAAACCACCACCACCCACCACTGCCACCTCCACCAAAAAACGAAACAGAGAAATTGCAAATGGGTTTAGTGAGAATTATTGCATACTATTAATTAATTTCTTTGTGCCTATCCAATGTGTTTCTTCAATTTTGTGGGCAAAAAAATATATATATATATATATTTCTTGAAAGAATGAACAGGGGCGATAGTGGTAGAGAGAGTGGAGGCAGTGCAGGGCCTTCGTCAAAGCATCCACTGGCCGTGGAGACTCGGCGGCGAGCTTGTGAGCAAGATGGAGAGCACGGCTGTGGATGAACTGCGGCAAAGCGGTGACGGCTTGATGAAGCCGATAGAGACGAGTTGGTTAACTGTGGCGGTGAGCGAGGAGGGACTCTCGGCTTTGATGATGTCCACCGGCGGGCAAGGAGAACTCGGTTGTGGATATCTGCGACCGGCGATGAGAGCGACGGCGAGCTCGGCCAGTGGCTGTGGATCGGTGAGACAGATCTGGATGTCCACCGACAGGGACTCTCGGCTTTGATGATGTCCACCGGCGGGCAAGGAGAAGTCGGCTATGATCTGCGACCGGCGATGGGAGCGATGGCGAGCTCGGTCGGTGGCTGTGGACGGTGAGACAGATCCGGCGAGGGAGGTGAAGCTCGGCTGTGGTTAGCAACGGTACTGCTATCCCAATTTTTTGTTGGACTTGGTTTTATATATATATATATATATATATGATGGTGTTGATGTAATAATGTATATATATAAGGGCAAAATTGACTTTTCATAAGTTCTAATATTTTTTCACAAAAATGAATTAAACATTGAAGGGCAATCTCATCTTTTTAACATTTTAAGGGCTTGTTTGGAACAAAATTCTCACAGGAGGTGTCATTGTTCAAAATATGGCTAAATTATATATGACTATTAATATGTCAAACTTCTGGGGTGTCATTGTAATTAACCAAAAATAAAAGAACTATTTTTTCTCAAAAAAAAATCCTGACACGTGATTGCCTCCATAACCGTCAGATTGAAGTCAATCTCATCCAACGGACCATCTTGATTTTTGACCCAAATAGACCGACCGCTGGACAATGCTCGAAAAGTGGTAGTATCATCTTCTCCCGTCCAACTTACGCAGTTCTTTATATACACACACACACACACACACACACACTCAGTCACTCGCTTTCCCAAAACGCCAATCGAAGCTCTACTTCACATTTCAGCGTCTCACTGTAAGTTCACCTTATCTCTTTACTTGGTTTCAAGAGCTTTCAGTGAATATATATACACATATATATATATAACTGCTTTTGTATATAACTATATAATATATATACATACAGGATTTGGATGTGTATAGATTGTTTGCTTAAAAACAACTTTACGACAAGAAGCCAATTTAATTGAACTTTTTCAAAAATTGCATGCATCAATACGGAATTGCTGAGCTTATTATGTTGGTTTCATTTTTTAAGTTTATGGTGATTAGCGGGCATGTGGATGCTAAATTTCTCATTAATTTTTCTTATTTTGTTAAATTGATTAGATCTCGAAATGTTGAATCTCTGTTCATACCCGGGAATTTCCGACATTCTTTCGTTGCATGACAAATCTTTATACTACTAATTTGAGCGTGTGTAATATCTGTATTCATTTTGATTTCCACTATCCATTATAAATCAAATTTATATTTGAATGTGAGGTTGTGTGGTTTCCCCCAAATCTAAATTGTGCAAAACATTTGTTTGTTACTACTATGGACCCAGAAAATTATGTCAGATGGGGCGGATCTTTAACAAAGGAGATAAAAAAATAATAATAATAAATAGGGTAAAGTACAAAGACACCCTGAGGTTTGGGGTAAGGTCATTCAGAGGAAAGTTTTCTTATTTTTGTACAGTCACACCCCTTGTGAGATTTTTTCATCCAAACAAAGCCTTAAAATATGTGAAAAGTTCACTTTACCCTTTATTATTTTATTTATTTTAATTATAAAATATCAAAATACTTAAATGACCAAATTACCCTTTTCATATATATATATATATATATGTACACACACAAACAACCACAGTAACCACCACCCTCAACCTTGACCTCGCCAGAGCTTTGCCACCGCCACCTCTGTACTTGCTAAACCCAAATGGAACTTACTCGAACCCAGCAAAACCCAACACAACCACCATCACTTCTGTACTTGCTACACACAACACAGCCACCATCATCACAAACCCAAACCGAGCAAATGAACAAAAAAACAAACCCTTCTCAGACCCACCACCAAACCTGCAACAAACCTCAAACCAACCCACCGGCGAACCACCACCACACCTCAACCACCATCATCGACGACGACCTCAAACACAACACCAACAGATCCACTGCTTTGAGCTCCAATCAACCGTCACTTCCAATTGAAACGTCCCTTCTCTTTCCATTTCTCTCACTGTGGTTGCGGCCACCGCTTCAAGTTGATGAACCCTCATCTTCACCGACACGAAATTTCATACGGTGACTTCAATCCGATGATGTTCCATGGCAGCATGCGTCGTCACCACCACCACCACCATGACGAAGGGTTCAAGCACCACGAGGTGGCGGCGGCGGAATCCGTCTATCCCGACATTGATTTCGGTACCCCCACTCCTTCTATTGCCATCCATCTACGTCCTGCTCTCATGCCTTTTTCTTCCTGTTGCCTTTTTCTTCAATGTATATACAGAGAGAAAAGGGGAGAGGGGTCTTCACACAAGTGGGTTGGGTTTGGGTTCGGGTTAGGGTTTGAGATGGGTTTGGGTTAGGGTTTGAGATGGGTATTTAAGTCAATTAAAATGTTAATTTCATTTGAAAGGGTAATAAGGTCAATTCACCATCTTCAGGGTCTTTTTGTCTATTTTTCAAACTTGAAGGGGTGTCATTGTCCAAAAATAGGCAAACTTTTACCCTAATAAATAAATAAAACCATGGGGTGGGGGCAATAATGGGTTTTTTTTTTTTTGTAATTTCAGTGGGGGTATTTTTCAAATTTTTTAGGTATATAATTCAGGGGGAAAAAATCAGTAGGTATAAAATAGCAATTGCCCCCACTGGGCCTTCATACAGGCGTCCGCACACATGCATGTAGATTTGTGGTAGTTTATGATTGGCTTTATTTTCTGTTTTGTCAAAATCTTTTTTGATTATGTCTTGGTTTTTCTCCTTATTTGTGAATTGTGATTCATATGTTCAAGTGATCTTTGCAAAGGGTTTGTATGATTTTATCTCTCTTATTTTGGTGCCCTGTCATTTAGAATTCATTCCCGCATTAATGGAAGTCTGTTTGTGTTCTCAAGTTTCTTTTTTGTAAATTGTCCCCTAAAATTGAAACTCTGATTGATTATTTGGAAAAGAAAGAAAGTTTGGTGATAAATTGTGCTACTTCACAATGAGGGGAAGCAACTTAATTTTATTTTCTTTGTTTATACTTGAATTTGCATTTTTCTGTCTAGGACATGCCAACAGCTTTTAGCTCAATTTATGCAAAGTCTTGAGTAAAGCAACTTAGTATTTGTGGAATATCAAGAAATACATATGTTCTTATTTTTAATTATTTTCTAATTGAATTAAATGGAAGTAAGGTTTGCATTGCATTATATGCAGTCCATCTAGACTTTGGTTTATCGAGCTCAGTTATTTTTTATGATTTTAATCTCTGTTGTGTTTTAGCTATTTCGAGGGTTAACATGTCTAACGGAGAAGGGAGTGGAAAGAACACGGGGTTCTCTCATCCTCATGTAGTTCTCAATGAGAGAATCCTCTCCTCGATGTCACGAAGATCTGTTGCGGCTCATCCATGGCATGACTTAGAAATAGGTACAACTTTCATGTGCTAAAATGTTACTTATATCTCCTAATCAATAATGGATGAATGTCCACATCGGTGACTCTGTGTCAAGTCTTATGTAATTATATGTAAATAAAAATTTATCTTTCTACCGGTCTTCTCTATATCCCACTTTACTCGCATATTCTCTTCAGGTCTAAATCTCACATATTCTCTTCAGGTCTGATTTAGACTTTCAAGAGTGTAATGGTATGGGATCTTATATACTTGTTTAATAATGTTTGATATTTTGGCTTATGCAGGGCCAGGTGCACCGGCAGTTTTCAACTGTGTAAGTTTTGCAATTTCTAAATCCTGTTTGCTTTAAATAGTTTGAAGATCCTTAGAACTCCTCTTAGTTTTGCTCCAGTGAGACAGCTGGCTGGAAATTCACCCATCTAAAACAAATGGTGGTGTTAGGAACTACACTTGAATCTTAATGTGAATTTCTATGGCAGGTGATTGAAATTGGAAAAGGCAGCAAAGTTAAGTACGAACTTGACAAGACAAGCGGCCTAATAAAAGTGAGGTTCTTTATCTTTTCCTGTGTTCCTTTTCTCCAATTTCAAGGTAACTTAATTTATTGATAAACAAACTTTTAGGTAGTAGAACTGAATCATTTTTTAATTATGTTCAAGGGATACCGTGGGTGTAATTTTCACTCAAAAGAAAAAGAACAAAAGATGGCAACAGAAATATCTGCATTATATGGGTTAGGTATTTAAGAGATGTTTGAATATATCATTTGACAGTTTCACAATGAAACAAAATTCCATATGTGTTGCTGAGTATATATATTCCAATTATGAGGTCATACTAATCCTGATCTTCATGTTTCTTAATAGGATTCTGCTGATGTTCTGATTATCTCAAACCACAATAATGACATATTTTGTGGGAGTTGTATCTTCTCTCTCTATCTCTTTGTGCACTCGTATGTATTTTTCTGGGTTACACAATGTAGGTAGTGCTCGTCATACCAATGAAACAATCCCTCTTACCATCCATGTCTCTCCACTGGGACTTGAGCCTAGCAATTTTTCTTCACTAGGAGCAGAATAAACTACCTCAGATAGACAGCTAGTCAATAAGAATCACATGGAAAGTGATGTTGAGCAAGGCCCAAATGGTTCATTAATAGCTTTCAACTTGTGACAGCTTCAAGACAAGTTCCGATTTCATGTTAGTAGAGTGCATAAATAATTGGCATACAGATTTCATTAGCAAGCTGGGTCTTAGTCAATAGATGTAACGAAGAATCATTTGCACAGGAAATTACCAATGGCAAATGTGAATTTTCCTTTACACTTGTTTCTTGTATCATTTATATTAACCATCATCTACTCTAAACATTTAAGTTGTTCGAGGGGGTAACTTAAGTCTTTTTATCCTCTAACACGCCCCCTTATGGTGGCCACATTCTGTCATTAGTGGGTCAGCACATGTATCAATTATAATTATGGGAAGTGGTGCGGTTCTAATACCATAGTAATCACCATCTACTCTAAATTGTGAATATATTTTATGTTGAACATGTATGTAATTGGATTCAAGTTTATTGTTGCGTGCTTGTGGTAAATTTTAGTGGTTATATCCCAAGAAGTTCAAGAAAGAAAGATTGACTAATCATGAATGAAGTTTTTCCAAATAGGTTGATCGAGTTTTATACTCATCAGTTGTTTATCCACACAACTATGGTTTCATCCCACGAACCCTTTGTGAAGATAGTGATCCTATGGACGTCCTGATACTGATGCAGGTAGCTTCTTTACCGCATATTTAATCTCACCATAATGGAAGTTATATGAGATCACTTGTTCAGCTAAATTAATAATGATAATATTTGGATTTTTCCTCTTGTATAGGAACCTGTACTGCCTGGTACTTTCCTTCGTGCTCGTGCTATTGGACTGATGCCTATGATTGATCAGGTAAAGGCTTTTTATTGTGCTGCTTAATTTTGTATCTTCAATATTCACAATATTCTATGACTAAATATCGGTGTCTCGTCGAGGGGCTGTTAGAGAGTGAAATATTCAGGCAGGGAAGGATGGATTGGGCAAAAGCTGTCGCGGGGCTTCTTGTCCTATAATTATCTGTTGCCAAAGAAGCTCATAAATTACATGTTTAAAGTTGCTTGATTTCTTCTCATCAGTGTATGACTTCGGTACAGGAGTGGTATCTTAACTTGAACTGTTAATGGTAGGAAAACTCAATTTCATTCCGTAAGGTTTTCATTTGTATCAATTAACCTTTCCCCTGTCAGTTATCTCATTTTAAAGCCTTGAGTTACCTGATTTCTCCCTGATCATGACTAATGACAAGACACGGAAGGGAATTAGATGATGATGATGCCAACCTTTGGCAGACATAATAATTAACTTATTGAACTTTTTGTTATTCACTCTTTTGAAATTCACCAACAGGCTTGCTAAGTTTCAGATTAGTTTCTATATGTATTCTGTTGATTTTTTTTATCTAATACCCTCAGGAACTGTAATTACCATTCACTCATTCATAAACTAAAAACTTTTATAGGGTGAAAAGGATGACAAAATTATAGCAGTATGTGCCGATGACCCTGAGTTTCGCCATTGCAAGGATATCAAGGATCTTCCTCCACACCGCCTTGCCGAGATCCGACGCTTCTTCGAGGACTGTATCCACTATGCACTTACATGCACTAGTGATTGTTTAACTTATTTGTGTGCACTCATAGATCTTGATCTTTTGGTATTACTGTACGCCCAGTATATTACTGTAAAACACACACAAAAACAAAAAACAAAGGTAATTACCCGGTTTTGGTCCTTCAATTTGAGGCACCTGAATGTGCACCATAAACCTTATATTTGAGTTTATTTACCATCTCGGTTGACGTCATTATATAATATGACCAAATTTTATAATCTTGGCCATCCGATAAATGTATTACGTATGATTAATCATGCACTTTATCTGCTTGGTTGCATTGCACACCCTTCATTTCTCATGAATAGACAAAAAGAATGAGAACAAATCAGTTGCGGTTGATGAGTTTCTGCCGGCTGATGCTGCTATTGAAGCTATCAAATACTCCATGTGCGTAATCTGAATTTGTTGTACAAAACTGAAGCTTAGTTTCTCGTTTATTCAAATTTTGTTTTAGAATGTATTGTATTCATACACTTAGCCTCCAAGTGTCCTCGGTCATTATTATCTTACATGGATGTTTTCGATTGCAGGGATCTGTATGCTTCTTACATTGTTGAAAGCTTGAGGCAGTAATTCGCTCCGCGACCTGAGTTAGCTGTTGCATGACCAATGATCTGAAATCCTGACAAACTTCCGGTGCTTATATATTAGTATGAATTTTGTTATGTGACTGTTATGGCGTTATATGTATTTAAATATGTTTTCGAGTGCTGTATAAGCTTCTGAAAAATAAAAAATAAAATGGCCACTCGGAAGTTTTAGTAGTGTTACAATTCGACAACCGGTGTAGCCTTCCTCATCCATTGCCATTTTAATATTCACGAGGAA
This sequence comes from Cornus florida, assembly GCF_030987335.1. Lineage (NCBI taxonomy): Eukaryota > Viridiplantae > Streptophyta > Magnoliopsida > Cornales > Cornaceae > Cornus > Cornus florida. Next base: position 127,106,515 of record NW_026775581.1, read on the forward strand.
AGTTAGATGACACTTTTGTTCAAGTCATTTTTATTGCTTGATGTGAGTTAGGTTGCTTGGGGAAAATAGTTGTGAAGTTATAGAAATGCTTGAATTTGTGGTGAAATTAAGAACATAATTGAGCTCTTGCCTAAGCAAGGAAACGTGTGCTTAAAGTTTCATTCATATTGCTTTGATATATTTGAATTTTTCTTCTTAAATTTGAGACGTGATATTGAGTAAGCCTCTTCGTCCAATAATAGGTGGGAATTTTTTAGCATGATGGGGGAGACTTCAAGAGCAAATTCTGCAACCTCTTCCAATTTATTTATTTTATTTATTTATTTTTTTTTTATCATGGCAAAAAAAATAGTCATACGGCATCTACAAACCCAGCCATAAACACGGTATATAGGCAAACAAATCAAAAGGCAATAAAAGAAAAAAATCGAAGAACAGACCTTCGATTTGTTGAGAAACAAGGCAAAGCATACCAGCAGACCACCCAAGAGGGAGCAACAATAGGAGTGACCCAAATGTCAGGCCATCATCAAGGTAAGAGCTCCAAGGCTGCATCCACAAGGCGCCGTCGACTAGGGAAAAACTATCCAAACTCCGCACAAAAAGGCGAAGACACCAAAATTCGACATAGATTAGAGATCTAGCCGGAAACAAAATAACAGATCCACCTTGTCAAGCTAGAGAAGCAAGTCAAACAAAGCAGATCTAACAAAACAATAGCAAAACCGCGTGAAACTCACCTAACCGAGCGAATTTATTACAGCATGCATTAAATGGTGGGAGGTGAGAGAGTGGGGAGCAGAAGAGAGAAAATGAAGGGGAGGCAGCTGAGGGTTAGAGAGAGAGGCGAGAGAAAAAGGTGGGTTAAACTTTTTCAACCTCTTCCAATTATGAATGGGTTTAATATACGGTGATTTTGTATTTTGAAATTAATCAACACTGATATGAATGTGAAATCAGGAATTATAAAAATTGCGTGTATAGATTATATGAGCCTCGTTAGATGCACTGAATCACTTGAGTTCAGAGAGATCCCTGATAGTAAGCTTGCTAAAAAAAATAGTAACTTTGAGAGATTTTGACGACAAAGATTTTTCAGCAAATAGTTAAATTTGATGTTTTTCAGATTGCATTCGGAAATAGAGGACACATTTATGCAATACTAAATGTACTTATTAACTAAATTTACTATAAATATTACAATTTCAAATAAGAAGTGACCTTTCAATAGTTGTTTCTTATGATAATTGCACTTGAAAAAGAAAAGGAAAAAAAAAAAAAAAACACATATATTCAGTTTTTTAATTACAAGGTGTACTTAAAAGATACTATGTATTAACCTATTTTGAGCCGGTTCTTTTCTCATACTTGTAATTTGAAACAAATACACTAATGCTGCATTTGGTATGCAGGAATGAAATGTCCATTCCAACCATTCTTTTATTTGATATGCAATTTAAAATGGGAATTATCATTCTATTGGGTTGAAAATCCATTCCACAACTAAACCTATGAAATGTCTATTCCATTCCCAAGTAAATTTTTTTAAAAAATCAACTTCCTAAAAAGCTCTCACGTTCCAAGTCTAAAAATCACCATTGTCTTCTACCACAACCACCTTCACCTTTCACCACCACCACCACCACCGCCGACTTTCACCACCACCCACCGCTTTCCACTACAGTCTACCGCCACCGCCTTTCACCACCGCCACCGTCACTTTTCACCACCACCACCGCCACCGCCTTTTACCGCAGCCGCCGTCGTCCACCGCTATTGCCGTCACCGCCTTCCACTACCGTCACCGCCGTCATTGCCTTCCACCACCTTCTACGACCATCACCATCGCCTTCCACTACCGCCACTGCCTTCTACCACCATTACCACTATCGCCTTTCACCATCGCCACCGTCTTACACCGCTGCCGCTACAGTTGCTGCCACCACCACCGCTACCGCTTTTCACCACCGCCTTCCACCACTACCACCGTTATCGCCTTCCACCACTACCACTACCGCATTCCGCCATCGCCATCGCCATCGCCACAGTCACCTCCGTTGGTTTCCACCACTGTCACCTACACCACCATCTCCTTCCACCACCACCAACATTCTTACACCACTACCGCTTTTGTGATACCCCTCGATTCTAGAGACACGGGTGATCAAGTCTGAGCGCAGATCTTAGGAATACCTAATAATTAATATTTAAATGAACACAGATGACAAAAGAATTAAGAAATAAATAATAAAGCTGAAAAGAATTCTAATTATTAAATTCTCAAAAGTTATAATATAATCCAAACTTTTTAAAACCTTCAATATGTACAACTCGGGAATTCATTTAGTGGACCCCTAATAAAATCCCAAAATAAAGTAAAGTACGAAAAAAAAATCCAAAACTAAAACATAAAAGGAAATCCTACGTAGTCTGAGGAGTAAGTGACTATCTCTACTTAGCACGATCAAGCTCTACACCTGGAACTGACGAACACCTGAACAATATAAGAGTAGGTCAGGCCCACTAGCAAGTTCTACTCTACTACAATTCATGCAGAGACTCGATATGCAGATACATCATAGATATCTCAGCAATAACTAAAGTAGTCCATATATGTATAAGTACACACTATAGGACGCTCACTAGCCCATAGGTCTGTCTCAGCCTAAGTAGAGATAACATGCAAATCGCACATAATATGGGCATGTGTACCTAGACCTAGCAGGGAACAGCAACTATGTCCAGTTATCCATCCTAGGCAATATTCGCACCCTAACCATGATCTTGAGACTCAAGCTTATATCACGGCACCCTAATCATTTATATAAAATCCATCTAACACAAGGTATGTCATTCAACTATTTATTGACCTGACATTTATCTAAGTAGGACTTAACTTTTATAGTTAATTCATTTCATATTTCAGTATAGGTAGGACTTAGTATTTTGAATTAATCCGTCCATAGTATGCCACCATCCCATACCAGTGCATACAATTCACAAATCAAATCATTAATGCAGTAAATGATAAATTTAATCATCAACCATACTCCAAAATAAGCATAAATAAAGTCTAATATATATATATGACTATATTATGCATCCATTACAAGATTTACAAAACATGTTCAAGTCCTTTAAATTGTTAAAATAAAACTAAACATTTAAATCCTTCAAATAATCTAATAATTGATGCAATATACAATAAATTAAAACATCAATTAATCCAATCTAAGCATAGTTATTTTCAGATAATCAACTACACTTATAATACTGCTGAAACATGATTAACACTATTAAATCATGTAGAAAAGATTTGTTAAACACAAGTAATAAGTTAAATTAATCATTCAATACTCAACATGCAGGTTTTCTGTTTAACTTCATGTCATTCCACTCCTAAGCATATTAACGTAACCCTGCTTCCAAATGTTTTTGAATGTCTAAAACAATTATTTAGACCATTTACTGCAATTTAAAACAATTCCAGAATACCCAATCGACCAAACAGAGCTCAAACTACGAATAACCAAAAAACTGGAGAAGGAGCCGCCTCCCAAAACAAGGGAGCCGGCTCCACCCTTGTGAGAGCCGGCTCTCTCCCTCTAAGAGCCGTAACCTGATTTCTAATCATTTTCCTCGTCTTTGCTATTGTTTAAACCCTTGTGTAATAACTTATTACGGTTTCTAGAAGTTCAATCTATCTCCCAAAGATCTTAGAATCTCATAAAAATTCCAATACGCATCGTTAACAAGAAATAAAACAATTAACAGAAACAATCTGTTTAAAAAAAAATCGGTTTCAATTTAACAATGTATAACATAGATTAAAGTCTGATTTAACATGCATAACAAATTCGTTTTAAAGTCTGATTAAGTCCTCGAGACTATCTAGCATGCAAAGAACACATGTTTAAGGGAAGGAGTTAAAATAGGAACTTACCTTCGGTTTCAGTTTTGAAACCTTAAACCACCGTCTCTGAGTTTTCCAACAAATTCCTAGATTGTTGTTCAACACCTTCGTTACTCTTGGTTCAACCCAGAAACAATCCCTTCTTTCTTCCTTGAGCCTCTCTGTTTTTCTCTCAAGTCTCTTTCTGTTTTCCTCTCAAGTCACTATGTACGTGAATAGGGTTTTTCAACCCTAGACAGACATATATAGTTATATTTATAGGCGTATACATCTCGAACCCTAATTACACTAAGAGAATGAAAAGAAAAATAAAATAAAAATACCACCAAGTCGGCAACCCGTGAAACTATATAAAACCCTAGAATTTATAATACACCTTATATAATGAATAAAATTAAAATTCAATTATTAATAATTACTAATAATTAAACTAATATACATATACATATTGTGATACCCCTCGATTCTAGAGCCACGGGTGATCAAGTCCGAGCACAGATCCGAGGGATACCAAACAATTGAAATGTAGACAAGCAGAAAATAAAACTGAATTAAAAATAAATTAATTATACGCTGGAAGAAAACTAAAATAAGAATCGTCAAACTTGAAATAATAAATTAAGTATAATTTAAAACCGTACAACTCGGGAATCCACCTAGTGGACCCCTAAACCCAAAACCTTGTATAAATTTACAGAATTAAAATCCAAAATTAAAATAGAAAGGAAATCCTATGTAATCGGAAGAGTGAGTGTCTGTATCTGCATCAACACGATCAAGCTCTAAACTTGGTACTGTCGAATACCTGAAAAATAATAGAGTGGGTCAGGCCCACATGCAAGTCCTGATCTACTACGATCCAAACAAGAATCCGATACGCAGATACATCTTAGATAGACTCAACAATATCTAGAGTAGTCCATATATGAATATATTACACACTATAGGACGCTCTCTAGTCCAATAGGTATGTCTCAGCCTGCGTAGAGATACCATGCAAATCGCACGTAATGTGGTCATGTGTATCTAGACCTACCAGGGAACAAAACCACTGTCCAGTTATCCATCCTAGGCGATATACGCACCCTAACCATGGTCTTGAGACTCAAGCTCATACATGGCACCATAACATAAATATATAAAGTCCGTTCAAGGTGTATCATTCAAATAGTTTATTGACCTGACACATAGTTATACGTAGGACTTAACTTTTGTAGTTAATCCATCTTATTTCAATATAGGTAGAACTTAGTGTTTGAACTAATCCATCCCCAATATAGGTAGGTCATAGTGTTTTGAACTGAACCGTCCCTAATATGCCACCGTCCCATACCGGTGCATAAACATCCACATAAGTAGGACTTAACCTTCTATAGTTAATCCAACTCATTCCAAAATATGTAGGATTTAGTGTTTTACTAATCCATCCCTAGTATGTCACCATCCCATACCGGTGCACACAATCCTCCAAACAACATAATTATAAAGACAATAATTGTTATCTATCAACCATTATCCAGAATATACATAAATACAGTTTAATACATATAACATGACACTAGGCATTCATTACAGAACCTAAACATCACATTCCAGCCATTTAAATTGCTAATATGAGTCATAACATTTAAATCCTCCATTTATCATAGTTGACCAAAAACAGTATAAACAGTTATCAACTATATTCCAAAATAAGCACAAATATAATTTCACATGTGTAAAACTAAATCATGCATCCACTAACAGAGTTAATCCAAATCCCAGTCCTTTAAATTTGTAAAATAAGATTACACAATCTACCTCTCCAAACAGTGCCACGTTGATGCAATGTATAATAGATTTAAGCACCAGTTAATTCCATTTAAGCATTCACATATTAAAATTACTATATGCTTACAACACAGTTGAAAATATGATTCTCAATTTAAGATTTCTTAGAGACATCAAAACTTCAAAAACAATAAGTAACAGAAGCATTCATATCCTCCAACTCGTCCTTAAACTGCTGCAGTTGATTTACAAAATAACTACTAATTTAGTCCAACCCAAGCATGGTTAAATTCACATAATCCATATTACTTATATTCCTATTTAAACATGATTAATCAAAATTAAATCACATATAAATAATCCTCCAAGTTCCAGAGTTTAAACTAATCAATATTCAAGGTGCAACCTGTAGATTCTTTCCCTAACTGTACACTGCCTCCTCTTTAATCCCTTTATGAATTCTTGTTTAAACATGTTCTTACAGGTCTAAAACAATAATATACCTCATTTGAAACACTTTAAACAAGGTACACAAACTCTGTATAGCCCAAACAGTCCCTAAACCACCCAAACAGTCCCTAAAACCAACCTTGGAGAAGCTTAAGGAGAAAGCAGGCTCTCCCAAAATTGGGAGCCTGCTCCACTTTGCCTAGAGCCGGCTCTACTACCCTTAGAGCTGGCTCTAATACATCTAGAGCCGGCTCTAAGGCCTTTGGGAGCCTTCTCTCCCTCCCTTAGCAGCCGTTATCCCTTCCAGTTTTCTTCCTCACCTCCGACACCACTTACATTCTCTGTATTAAGTTTAATTACATGTTTTAAGGTCCCATCCTAGTCCCAAATTAATTTTGAAGCAGTATAATCCAACCATGACAGGAACTATAACCCAAGTTTTAAGCATCGACAGTAAGACACACAGGTTTAAGTTTTAAAACAACAGAGACCAGATTAATTCCATAAAATCATATAACGATTTCACATGCATAAAAGATGTATTTAAACTTTAGTTTAATCCCTGGAGTCTATCTAAGCAGGCACGGAACACAGATTCTTGGGAAAGAGAAGATCAGAAACTTGTCTTTGAAACTCAAACTTGCAAAGCTAATTCCACGTCTCTGAGTGTTAAACCACCCTTGCTGCTCCTACTGCAGTCCAGTAACACACACCAAACTTTCCTCCTTGATTCTGTTTTGTGAACCACCCAAACTCCCACTCCGATTCTCTCTGTATCTCTCTGGTTTTCACTACCAATTTAGGGCTCTGTTTGTGGTTTACAGAACGTACGTTTATTCTGTTCTCCAAACCCTAAACCATGTATTGCTTTATATTTATAGGTGTATATTAATACCCTAGTCCATGAATAATCAGAGACAAAGCCCTAATTCCCATCCTAATCGGCCCATGAAACTATCTCAGTTCTAACCTACGACGGCTCACCTACACGTGAAATATAAGCCAAAAATTATAACTGAAACCCTAAGTTACCATACAGAAAATAAATAAACATTACATTAACTAAATAAGACAATTAAATAAATTCAAATAATATAATTAAAACAATCTCAATTAACATGTAAATTAAATACACACAAACATTAATTAAATCAATTAAGCAAACACAATTAATCACTTAAAAACAACTTAGTCACATAACTAAATCAATTAATCAATGAAAAATTAAATTAAATTTTCAATTATATCCTTTTGAAAACTAGGGGTATTACATTCTTCCCTCCTAACAAAAGGAATTCCGTCCTCGAAATTCACGAAACTCTGAATTAATGACTTTACCAAATTCGTTTCTGTTTTCGTGTGGTACAGCTTCATTAGATGAGCTCCAATAAATTCCAACATATCCAACAATATACCACGTATAAGAAATAACATATATGTACAACTCCGAGATTGTATCTATCAATGATCCAATCGTACCTAATATTTAGCGAAGGGTAATGATCCCTATTCCTCCATGTTCCATAGAACAGACGCATAGAATTCTTATGCATGTAGCGATTTAACAAGTTGGTACTGCTATAGTATAAGCAACTGCCTAACTTGATTAGCAAAATCCGTGAAAAGGCAGTGTAATACCGAAAACTAACCTTCCTCCAAAACAACCATTTCCCGTTAAAAAACTCTTATGTACGAGTTCAACTATCTACAAAATCCGATTGCCTCCTCCAAACCGTACACACTCATTACCAAAAGAGAGTATGTTTCTCTGATGTATCCTTACATAAAGTCAAGGTTTTATCATATAACCTTACTTTCAGGCCGGACCAACTAGTAAGAGATTGACACCACTTACTACCCAAAATCCCAGACATTGTTGCACGAACCCCCTTGTGCCAACAATAGCACAGATAATATTTGAAAAGCTAAGTAACACTTCCAATTACCTATGCCAACCTAGGATATATCCTAAGCATATTTGCCGTGATTAAATACAGTATCGCGTTCCCATTTCCCGTCTAGAGATGCGAAACATAGTTGTTGCTCCAACACCTTCAGAAAACTCCTTTGACACAGCACCGGTTATCTTCTATATTGAATAACCACATGTTAAAAACTCCGTTATCAGCGCAATGGAGAACGAATAAGAAGTGCCTAAGTAAACACCACTAAAGTGTAGTCCACAAGCGAACTTGCTCTATCCACTATTCTTAAACCATATGGAATTAAAATTCTAAATAATGTTGGTAACTTCTACTAACCATCTCCTCCTGATTAGTCCTACTCCCATTCCGATATAGGAAGTGGCTAAAACCTCCAGTGATATCCAAGTATCAATTTTCCACCTTGTTAGCAGGTGATACATTTAGAAACAGTGATATACCTGTCTCTATCCGTACCGGCTCACCAAGACGAACCTGATAAGTCGTACTATAAGTCCTCCATTTAACTGCAATGTAAAATTTATGAATGTTACACCTCCGTCACTCCGACCTTACCAGAATCAGAAAGACAACTACTACTCCTCCTTCAGTACCCTAAACTCATCGGAGTAAGGTACTACCTCCTATGGGGTCAGCCCAAACCTTCCAAGTTGATCGCCTCCATTTTCCTGATAATTACAAGTGTTATTATTTCCTCATGCGAAAACTTAACTAACTTCCAAAATAACCACCGAAGGTTTAACTACCATAGCGGTTGATAAAAGCCTTCTCCCCACCACCTCCACTAGACGCAACTTAATACAAATTGTGAATCACCACACCTGTCCATCTAAGCCATCTTGTGATCTGTATTATTCGTAAGAATTGATATCTTACCAGTTCTAAAATAGACAACACAAAGCTGATTTAATTGTATCAGTCACCCAAAATCCTGACCCTTGTGTAGAATCATCAATCTCTCATCTAGATCCGTGGAAACTACTCTATCAGGCCCGATCTAGCATGAGAAATGGCCACAAGGATCTAATGATTTCTGATGATCCATCTAGATTATTTACTAGATATCAGACTTTGCAACAAAGCATTATGTCCCTCCTCCTACCTGCCTCCCAAACATCTGCTTCCTTTTGCGAAAGAGTGAGTGTCTGTATCTGTATCAACACGATCAAACTCTAAGCCTGATACTGTCGAACACTTGGAAAATAATAGAGTGGGTCAGGCCCACATGCAAGTCCTGATCTACTACGATCCAAACAAGAATCCGATACGTAGATACATCTTAGATAGACTCAACAATATCTAGAGTAGTCCATATATGAATATATTACACATTATAGGACGCTCACTAGTCCAATAGGTATGTCTCAGCCTGAGTAGAGATACCATGCAAATCGCACGTAATGTGGTCATGTGTATCTAGACCTACAGGGGAACAAAACCACTGTCCAGTTATCCATCCTAGGCGATATATGCACCCTAACCATGGTCCTGAGTGTGATAACCCCCGGATTTCTAGATGCGGGTTGGCCAGACCCACACCCGATTACCCGAGGATATCAAACCAATTAGCAGTTAACGAACATAGAATACAATTAAGAAAACAGGAATAAATAAATTGCGGAAAAGAAACTACAATGATAATCCAAAAATTGAAACCTCAGAATAAAATTTTATTGATAAATAAAACTATTCTGTTATAGTTGATCCTTCACGAATACAAATCGTTTTCCAAATTATACAACTCGGGAATCCATCTAGCGGACCCCTAAAATATCCCACTGAACTCAAATGACTGGAAAAAAAATCAAAGCCTAAAACATGAAACAAAATCCTACAGCATCGGTGGAGTGAATGCCTGTATCTGCTCAGCACGATCCAGCTCTAAGACTGGAACTAACGAACACCTGTAAAAATAAGAGTGGGTCAGGCCCACATGTGAATTCTTCTCTAACTGTAATCCAAACAGTGACTCGATACGCAGATACACCCTAGATATCTCAACAATAGCTATCTAGTCCATACATATATATATATATATATATATATATATATATATATATATCCACACTAAGGGACATTCACTGAACTACAGTAGGGGTCTCAACCTGAATAGAAGGTAACATGCAAAAACGCACCCAAAGGTGGGCATGAGTACCTAGACCTAACAGGGTACACCTCAACCTACTATAACCAACTACGCATCCACTACATATACGCACCCTAACCGACGAGTCTGAGACTCAAGCTGGTCATCTCATGGTACCATAACCATATATTTAAAATCCGTTCATATCGATCCATAAGAAATCCAATAAGTTGTTCAGCTTATTCAGCCACACAGACTTATATAAGAGATCCAGTAAGTCGTTCAGCTTATTCAACTGCACAGACTTAAATATAAGGAGAATTATGTTTTTATAATTCGTACCCTTATTCCAAAATAGGGAGGACTGAGTATTTTGAATCAGTCTGTCCCTAGTATGACACCATCCCATACCGGTGCATACAATCCACAAAATCCATATAATTGATAAAACAGATAAAACTGTTTACCAATTAAAATCCATAAGGTAGGAATTAGCATTTTGAGCTAAACCATACCTAGTATGCCACCGTCCCATACCGGTGCATACAATCCTCCATATCCATATAAATTACAACATATAAATACTAAGCACGTAATTTACAGTCCAAAACCAAATATTCATATCCTTGTAGAAAAGTGTTTTAAGTTTCAACAATTTAAAATCCAAAACCATGTAAATTACAACATATAAATACATGTTAGTAATTTACAATCCGAAATCATTCCAAACAATTGCAGAAGAATATTAATTATTTCAGCAATTTAAATCCAAAAGTTAAACCATGTATTATTTAACGGTTCATCAACAAGCATCCAAAGCATGAATAAATTAGTTTTAATAAATCAACTATTCTATCATGCATTCAAATAAGATTTAAAATCATAATATTATCCAAGAATTTGCTAAAAATTAATTCTAGCGATTCAGTTCCTTTTATCCGTCAATAGCAAGTTAGGTTGCATACTTGTATATTGTTTTGTTATTTAAGCACCCAGCCACAAACTATGCTACAAGTCTAATTTATTAATTAAAAGACTCCCTCACGCATCTAAAATTTAATTTAGAACATATATAACACCTTAAATTGTCAAATTAAAATTACACAATTTATTTCCTTCCAGTCGTTAACCGTACGCAAAATTGTTAATTAGCGCACTGTTAATTCCATTATTACAACGAGGGTAGTTTATGCAATTTAAGATCTTAATTACATGTTAAATTAATTATTTAAACCCCCATTAAAATTCTAGAATTTTCAAGAACCCCAAGTGCCCAAACAGTAGCAAAAAGTTCGTAAAAACATTAACTGAATGTGCAAAATGAAGGGAGCCTGCTCTAATCCTAAAAGAGCAGGCTCTTTTAGAGGTAGAGCAGCCTCTTTTAAAGGTAAAGCATGTTCTACTTCCTCTAGAGCAGGCTCTACTCATGGGGGAGGCGGCTCCTCCCTCCATGGAGCCGTCTCTCTTCCCCTATGAGCCTCAGTTCAGTTACTTATCCGTTTCCGACTGTTCTGCTTCTTCTCCGGCCTTTTTCCACCATTCAATTAATTTCAAAAACTGATCCTAAAGGTCTTATTAATACCAAAGAGCATCCCAATGATTTGAAAACAACAATTAAAATCAACTACAGAAATTAAATTCGCTACCGAATTAACATGTGTTAAGAACAAAACTAAAACTATTTTTCAACAACAATTCTACTGAACTTAGGAGCCTTATCAAATTTAATTAATTAAGGTCTTAATAACACCCAAAATCAACCTTCTAATCCTTCTGTGAAACCCCAGAATCAACAGAAACATTCCCATGCTCCAAAGTAACAAACAGTTCGTAGAAAAGTTTACAGAACATTCACTATTGAAGAGAGCCTGCTCTAAGTTTTAAAGAGCAGGCTCTTTTGAGCCTGGAGCCGGCTCTATAGGTCTTAGAGCCGGCTCTTTAAGTGTGGGAGCCTGCTCCCACATCCATGGAGCCGGCTCTCACCTCCTTTGAGAGCCTCCGTCCCCGTTCTGCTCCGTTTCAGCTTATCTGCTCCACCTCCGGTCATTCCAGTTTCTCTGTTTCTCTTAAATACTGAACTTACTAGTCTTATAAATACCTAGTATCATTCCAATGGCTTATCTACCGTAGTTGGAAACAATTACAGAGGCTAAAATTGCAACTAACTTAACATACTTTAAGAACAGAATGCTGAAACGAAAGCATGCATAAAGTTTGTTTTACAGAATTGATATCAACACCTACAGATCATTGATATAACATGTACTAAACATATAATTTCCAATTAATATTCAATTAAACCCTAGAGACTATCTAGGTGCACAGAACACAAGCCAAAGGGAAGGAGAAAGAGAAGAACTTGCCTGCAGTTTTGGTCTCAAAACTTTGTCGCCGTCTTCCTAATTTCTTGCAAACACTGACCACCTTCAAGCCTCCCATGGTTTTGTTTTAATCCACCATAACTCTCCCTTGGTCCTCTCTGATTTCCTCCTTGACAATCCTTACAATGCTCTGTTCCTTTGCCCTCTGTTTTTACAGAACAACTCTACGTGTATGCTATGTGATATATCGTAAACCCTAAGCTTAAAGCATAATGGTATATTTATAGGCTTAATACCAAAACCCTAATCCTTGTCATAATGGAGACAGAGCCCTAAACTTAATCCTAGTCGGCCCATCATAAAGCCTACGATTAAATTCTATGTCGGCTACACCAGATGACGTCCCAAAACTTGTAAGTAAAAATAACTTAATATATTTAAAAATTCACGTAGATTAATTCACATAAGAATTCCAATAAGTCAATAAATGCTAACAAACAATTTCAATTAAATCACTATAATGCAATTAATTCAATTAATACAAATAATTCAAATAAATCAAATAATAAACACAAATAAATAATTTGACACATAAAACACTTAGCCACAAAATAAATAAATAAAATAAAATAAAAATGCACACAAAATAACATTTAAATTCCAATTTTTATCCTTTTTAAATTAGGGGTATTACGCTGAGACTCAATACGAAACGTCCTAGAGACACTTGAACCTGGAGTGCTCTGATACCAACTGTGATACCCCTCGGATCCGAGACACGGGTTGATCAGGCCCAGACCCAAACCCGAGGGAATATCAAACAATTAAAATATTTTAAAGCGAACACAGATGACAAAATGAAATAATAAAGATGGAATAAAACTGAAAGAAACATTAATTATAAAACCCTCCATGCATAACTGAAATAATAAAACTCCAATCCTCCCAAAACTTCAAGGTTACAACTTGGGAATCCACTGTTGGACCCCTAACCAAAAGTTCAACTGAAACTGAAAATTAAAAATAGAAAATGCTAAAAACATCGAGAAAATCCTACGTAATCAGATGAATGTGAGACTGTCATTGACAAGCACGATCAAGCTCTAAGGCTGGAACCGTCCTGTACCTGAAAAAAATAATAAAGGAGTGGGTCAGACCCACGAGCAAGTTCTAATCTAACTACATTCCGTACAATGACCCGATACGCAGATACACCGTAGACACCTCACAATATCTATCTAGTCCATACGTATAAATATATCCACACTAAGGGACATTCACTAGTCTATAATAAGGGTCTCAACCTGAATAGAAGGCAACATGTGAATACGCACCCAAAGGTGGGCATAAGTACCTAGACCTAACAGGGTACACCTTAACCTATTATAACCAGCTACGCATCCACCGCATATACGCACCCTAACCAACGAGTCTGAGACTCAAGCTCAGCTCATGGTACCATAAACATATATATAACATCCATCCAAATCCAGGGTATGTAGTTCAAATATTTAATAAACTGACATACAACAAACCAACTGGTTAGTCACTCAACTTATTCAGTTGATGTGACTTAACCTCCGTCCATTAATCCAAGAAGCCACTCAACTTAGTTGCAGTTGACATGTCTTAACTAAAATTAGGATTCAATATTTATAAATCCATTCCTTAAATCCGTTAGGTTAGGTTTAGGTGTTTGGAGCTAAACTGTCACCAGTATGTCACCGTCCCATACCGGTGCATACAATCCTCCATATCCAGGTAAATTACAATGTATACATAATGAACAAGTAATTTACAGTCCAAAACCACCATCCAAATAATTGCAAAAAAGTATTTAAGATTTCAGCAATTTAAATCCCAGAATTAAACCATGTAATTGAAGGAAACAGTTTAATAGTTTACACAACTAGCATCCAAAGCATGCATAGACCCAATCCAATATATCAATGACTCTATCATGCATTTAGAACAAATTCTATAATCCCATTATAGTCCAACAAATTGCTAAATTAACCTAAACAATTTATTTCGTCCCATCCGATAACAGTGTACTAAGTCATACGCTTTTATACTGTTTTATCCTTTATCTTAGAGACTTAAACCATGCATCAACTAGTTTAATCACACTTAGAATCAAGTAATTAAATCCTCTGAAAAGTCCCCACAATCCATTAGAAGCATCCCAAGGCTCAAACAGTGTCCAGAATACCAAACAGTGCCTTAAAAACTAAAAATAAATAAAAATTAATCGTATATTGCAAAGGGAGCCTGCTCCAAATTTTGGGAGCAGGCTCTTTCAGCCTAGAGCCGGTTCTAGGAGTCCTTAGAGCCGGCTCTACTTGTTGTGGGAGCCGGCTCCCACATCCATGGAGCCGGCTCTTACCTCATTTGAGAGCCTCTGTCCCCGTTGTTTCGTTTCAGTCCATCTGCTCCTTCTCTGATCAATTCCTCTCACTCTGTTGGTTTCTAAAATAGATTTTAAGCATCTTATTAACACCCATGAGCATCCCAAAGGTTTGATAGCAACCATTAGAATCAATTACAGAGGTTAAATTGGCTACCGAACTAACACGCGTTAGGAACAAATCTGCAACTATTTTGCAATAACAGTTCTAGTCCAACCCCTCTGTTCCTCTTCACTACTGATCTTTAGAGTCCTATAACACCCCATAATCATCCCCATGATTTATTTACAGAGGTTAAAAACAATTACAGAAACTAAAATTACTAACAACAAAACATGCTTAAACAGAGAACTGAAACAAGACTTGCAAACATTTAATTGAATTTATTTTAACACGCAGAGATCATCAATATTTTATATGGTAAGCATTTAAGTTCTGATTTAACAATTAATTAAACCCTATAGATTATCTAGGTGCACAGAACACAAGCCAGATGGAAGGAGGAAGAGAAGAACTTACTTGTAGTTTTAGACTCAAAACTTGTCGCCGTCGTCCTAACTTCCGGCAACCACTGCAACACTATCTAGCCTCCTATTACTTCTGTTCTTCCCTTTTCCTAAGACAAATCTTGAAGCCTCGGTAGGAAACCTCACAAACTTACTCTTCTCTCTCAAAGCCTCACTCTGTAACTCTTTGTTTTTATGTTACGTGAGTCGGGGTTTTCCAACCCTTAATACAGATACAACTATGTATAAATAGGCGTAAAAATCCTAAACCCTAAGCTTTGTTTAATTAAAGCCAGAGCCCTAATGTAAAACTCTAGTCAGTCGGCCCATATAGCAATCTAGGTTATAAGATACTCGACTACATACGCGTAACCTCTTAGGGAACTCTACTGTTTAAAATTAGACCAGTTAGTAATTTATTTTAATACAGTAACTAATACTAATTTAATCTATAATTTAATCTAATTAAAATATTTAAATAAACCAATTTACACATTAGAATGACCAACTAATCCAATTACAGAAAATACACATATAACTAAATACACAACCCAATTAAAGAAAATAAGAAACAATTAACGAAAATAAAATTCATAATTAAACAATTAAAACACTTAAACAATAAATGCAAATTAAATACATGTCACGTAGGTAAACAATTAAATAAAATTAATAAATAAAAATAATTAAACCAAATAATAACGCAAAAATACAATAAAAATAATAAATAAATGCCGAGACTATCCTTTTAAAATTAGGGGTATTACAACCGTCCCATACCGGTGCATAGACATCCACATAAGTAAGACTTAACCTTTTATAGTTAATTCAACTCATTCCAAAATAGGTAGGATTTAGTGTTTTACTAATCCATCCCTGGTATGCCACCGTCCCATACTGGTGCACACAATCCTCCAAACAATATAATTATAAAGACAATAATTGTTATCTATCAACCATTATCCAGAATATACATAAATACAGTTTAATACATATAACATGACATTAGACATTAATTACAGAACCTAAACATCACATTCCAGCCATTTAAATTGCTAATATAAGTCATAGCATTTAAATCCTCCATTTATCATAGTTGACCAAAAACAGTATAAACAGTTATCAACTATATTCCAAAATAAGCACAAATATAATTTCACATGTGTAAAACTAAATCATGCATCCACTAATAGAGTTAAAATCCAAATCCCAGTCCTTTAAATTTGTAAAATAAGATTACACAATCTACCTCTCCAAACAGTGCCACATTGATACAATGTATAACAGATTTAAGCACCAGTTAATTCCATTTAAGCATACACATATTTAAATTACTATATGCTTACAACACAGCTGAAAATATGATTCTCAATTTAAGATTTCTCAGAGACATCAAAACTTCAAAAACAATAAGTAACAGAAGCATTCACATTCTCTGACTCGTCCCTAAACTGCTGCAGTTGATTTACAAGATGACTATTAATTTAGTCCAACCGAAGCATGGTTAAATTCACGTAATCCATATTACTTATATTCCTAGTTAAACATGATTAATCAAAATTAAATCACATATAAATAATCCTCCAAGTTCCAGAGTTTAAACTAATCAATATTCAAGGTGCAACCTGTAGATTCTTTCCCTAACTGTACATTGCCTCCTCCTTGATCCCTTTATGAATTCTTATTAAACATGTTCTTACAGGTCTAAAACAATAATATACCTCATTTGAAACACTTTAAACAAAGTACACAAACTCTGTATAGCCCAAACAGTCCCTAAACCATCCAAACAGTCCCTAAAACTAACCTCAGAGAAGCTTAAGGAGAGGCAGGCTTTCCCAAAATTAGGAGTCTGCTCCACTTTGCCTAGAGCCGGCTCTACTACCCTTAGAGTCGGCTCCAATACATCTAGAGCTAGCTCCCCCATTTGGGAGCCGATTCTAAGTCCTTTGGGAGCCTTCTCTCCCTCCCTTAGCAGCCGTTGTCCCTTCCAGTTTTCTTCCTCACCTCCGACACCACTTACAGTCTCTGCATTAAGTTTAATTACATGTTTTAAGGTCCCATCCTAGTCCCATATTAATTTTGAAGCAGTATAATCCAACCGTGACAGGAACTATAACCCAAGTTTTAAGCATCGACAGTAAGACACACAGGTTTAAGTTTTAAAACAACAGAGACCAGATTGATTCCATAAAATCACATAATGATTTCACATGCATAAAAGATGTATTTAAACTTTAGTTTAATCCCTGAAGTCTATCTAAGCAGGCACAGAACACAGATTCCTGGGAAAGAGAAGATCATAAACTTGCCTTTGAAACTCAAACTTGTAAAGCTAATTCCACGTCTCTGAGTGTTAAACCACCCTTGCTGCTCCTACTGCAGTCCAGTAACACACACCAAACTTCCCTCCTTGATTCTGTTTTGTGAACCACCCAAACTCCCACTCCGGTTCTCTCTGTATCTCTCTGGTTTTCACTACCAATTTAGGGCTCTGTTTGTGGTTTACAGAACGTACGTTTATTCTGTTCTCCAAACCCTAAACCATGTATTGCTTTATATTTATAGGTGTATATTAATACCCTAGTCCACGAATAATTAGAGACTAAGCCCTAATCCCCATCCTAATCGGTCCATGAAACTATCTTAGTTATAACCTACGGCGGCTCATCTATACGTGAAATATAAGCCAAAAATTATAACTAAAACCCTAAGTTACCATACAGAAAATAAATAAACATTACATTAACTAAATAAGACAATTAAATAAATTCAAATAATATAATTAAAACAATCTCAATTAACATGTAAATTAAATACACACAAACATTAATTAAATCAATTAAGCAAACAAAATTAATCACTTAAAAACAACTTAGTCACATAACTTAATCAATTAATCAATGAAAAATTAAATTAAATTTCCAATTCTATCATTTTGAAAATTAGGGGTATTACACATATATACCCATATATACATGTATAAGCATCCATGGGTATTAACTGTACCCATTTAATCCATATCATCCAATCCCATCCTAAATAAAATTAAACACTTTGATTTAAACAATTAACTTAAACATTTAATTCAAGTCACCTATCTAATAATTTCAATTAAACAAAAAGGCAAGTTAAACAAATAAATTAATTTAAACCATTAATGAACATCCACATAAGCATATAATGCAATTAAAACAAAGAATTCAATTAGGCAAATAAACAATTAAACAATTAGACAAATAATCAACTAATCAAATAAAAAAAATGTAATAAAATAATAAAATAAATACCGAGACTATCCTTTTAAAATTAGGGGTATTACAGCTTTCCACCACCACCACCACCTACCACCGCCACTACCACCATTTTTTTTTTAAAAAAATGTTGTAAAAGAATGTCATTTTGTTAATTTAATTTATTTTTTACTAACACGGATATTTTGGAGAACTCAATTTGAAATTTATTCTATTCTAAATTTAAAATTGGTCAAATCAAACACTAGAATAATTATTATCATTCTATTTCTACACATTTCATATTTACAACAAAATAATAGAATGAGAATGGTCATTTTATTCCCACTTACATTTTATTTTTGTACACCAAACGCAACATAAAAGATTAAGAAAAATGCTTAATATGGAAAGGTGAATTTAGTAACAAATGAATAGGTGATGAAAAAGAGAGGAAGGAGACCTTCCTTAAGAAACCTCTTGTAATTTCTTTATGTTTTTTATTGAGCGAAAGGGAGAAAAGTCACAGTAAAATTGTCTGTAATTAAAAGTTAATGCAAGAACTCACTTAATAACATTATTTTTAAAATTAATACAAAAAGGCTTGACTTATTTAGGTATAAAATGTTTTTCAAAAACAAAAAAAAAATATATTTCTTATAACTTGTAAAAAATTAATTTATAATTTACTTTTGTTACGTTTTGAAATATATATAGTATATATTTTTCGTAAACAGAAATCCAAAAACACGCAAAACATCGAAGAAAGCTTCTATCGAGCGGTTAGGGAGAGAGACCAATTGGTGGTGACTTGAGCTCCATGCATTATTGGAAAACTGACCCTAAAAATAGCAGGTCCAACCTCCGAGTTTACGAGTCCACTCAGCCAATTTCGCATGTACACTGTACTGTATACATAAATAAATAAACAAATGGTCTCCACACACCACACTCTCTTTTACCCCCAAATGCTGCTGTGCGTTCGCAACTAAACACAGCCTCCTGTCTCTTGGATTTTGGAATTGAGAGTTGAAGAAAGATGGGGACGTTGGGTAGAGCAATCTACTCCGTCGGATTCTGGATCCGCGAAACTGGCCAAGCCCTCGATCGCCTTGGCTGTCGCCTCCAAGGCAACTACTACTTCCAAGAACATCGTACGCTCTCCTCTCTCTCTCTGTCTCTGGCTTCTATGGATCTTCACAACATTACTCATACATGTTGAGCCCTAGAAATTCAATATTTATTTTGTAATTCATCACTTCTCACTCTAAATTGTTATCTATTCAATGTTCACCAAACACTTTAGGGTTGACCAATTGACTCTTCTTGCATATAGAAAAACAAAAATCAGTGAACGAAACTGTACATTCATGTCATTGTGTTTGATAGAATCTGACATTCTCCTGCTTCATCTCGTCAACTTTAAGCTCTTTCTCATGAATGTGATATATGTGTTTGTGCGCGTTGCTTTTGGAATATTAAGCACGTGTTATATATTTATTTTGCGAAGCTAATAATGGTTCGTGAAAATAGAAAATTTTGGATTTGGAATTGGAATTGAGCCTAACCTAATTGTAATTAGAATCATAGGGAAAAGAGGAGTGTGCATGAGTGCATTTATATATTATCTTATTTTCTTTTGTTTTTAGCTTAATTTTCTGCAGAACTGAGTGGAAAATTCAAAATAGCTGTACATCAGAGTTACAAGTTGGACAGAGTTCAAACACGATTGCCGTTGGTGAATGTTTTATTTTTCAGAATGCCTAGATAGGTTGTAGGAAAGTTTGAACTTTGGACTAATAGTGTAGCTAACGGTGCAATAATAGTGTTTTGTTTGGTCTCCTAAAAATAAGGATGAATCTGAAGATGCGTGCTAGGAGAAATGATCCTACATTATTTAGAGTGAATCTCGCAATCTCATAATATGTTCAGTGATAATTTTAGTATTAAATCTGGCATTTGAGATTCTGGCAAGGTAAGCTGACTTTGAAGTCCTCCTGTTGTGAATAATACTCGGCGGATTAATTTTGTTATGATGCCAAACTTGTTTCCATTTTTAGTGATGGACGAGTAGTGTATCTCACCTATAATGAAATCGACACTCTTGGTGTTTGCCATCATTTGAAAAACATATTTGAATTTGTATATGCAATTTGATTGTTTGTTGAATTTCAGTTTGTTTCAATTTTATGGTTGGACCTTTTATATACCATATTGGAATCCATTTTGAAATATTATCCTTCTAAATCATATTATTAGTTTGAATTTCAGTTTATTTCTTTATTATCTTTTGAACTTTTTATTTTTATTTTTTATAAGTGACTTTTTATACACTGTTCTGTGAATCCCTTTAAAAATATCATACTTATGACATATTTTTTCCCCCTTTCCCTTTAATATCCTTAAGTGTCTAGGCATCGGACACTCATGAACGTATGTGACAAAGCTCCTGTGGTTGATAAGGAAGCATTTGTGGCCCCTAGTGCTTCTATTGTTGGGGATGTTCGGGTTGGACGAGGTTCCTCTATTTGGTATGGATGTGTTTTAAGAGGTAAGCTGCACCACAAGTTAAATTTGAATTTTTTGTTTTCATGTTATTATTATTATTTTCTTTGGGTAAATTTTTTGTTCTCATGTTTTGTAATGCACGTTCGGCCCATAAGTGACCCTTAGGATGAATTAAAATAAATAATGGAACCTCCAGTTACAAATTTGCATTTAATATCTCTGTGTTTTTACTGATTATGTACTTGTTATCATTGTGCTGTAGAACATGTGATGGTTTCTTGAAATTTGGGCTAGGTATGGCATTCTAACTACATAGGCATTAAGATTCTAAAATTAATATGTTTGGTTTGGAATCTGAAACCCTAAGTTTTAAATTAAGGGTCAATCATGCAAATGAAATGGGGATGGGCTTTCTTTTGTCGTTGAGAGGAAATGGGAGTTATGGACATGGTGATCATAAGGATTGGATTCAAGATATTAAAGATATCTTCATTCATACTCTTCAAATGTTGTTTTTCTTGGTAGCCTTGATTGATTATAATATTATTTTTCCAAGCTCTTTGGTGCATACTTAACTTGCCTCATAACCTTCTACACATTTGAAATATCTGTATGTTTATTTATTGAAAGAAGCTTGCAGCCACCTGCTGATAGTAGGCATCTATGGTCATCCTTCTGTTGCTTTAAAGAGCTTAGTGTGGTCCTTCAAGTAGTTAATTGCTTTCATTGAGTCCCATCCAAAGATTTAAATTGTCATGTGAGCGTTTAATTTAGCAAAAAGGAGTTGCCCAAGCCCATCTAAAGATCGGGTCAGACTCGGGTTTGCCCAACCGAGTTGCACCTATAACAATATCTGGGACTGATTGGATGTATACATTGATGTCAAACATTCGGGAGTCTTATACCTTTTTTTTTTTTTTTTTTTCCTTCCTTCAAATAGAAAACTCAATTTTCTTTTTTACTTTCACTACTTCTTGGATACAATTTCCGGTGTGAAAGACTGAAAGCAATATAAACTTGGCCTCGTCTACACAGAATATGTTGCAATTCAATTTTATAAGCACACCCTCCCATCCTGTTATATCTCAGGTGATGATATTCTTCTATGAATACCGGGATCCTGTCATTTTGCTTGTTTGACTTCCTGCAGTTGGGGTTAGCAAGGCTGTGCTGTTCATGTTCTGTTATTATTATTACTATTTTTCCTTCCATGATAACCCCTTCCTGAGGCCACTCTCTGAGTGTTTTCATTGATGAGATGGTTCATAGGCCTGGAGGAAATCTGGTTCCCATTTTTATCATTGTAGCTTTTATAATATTCATGTAGTGACCCTTCAAAGTGAGAAAGGAGCTGGCGGCAAAATTAGATAGAGGACCTTGAGCTATACCTAGGAGGATGGATTGAGAGATGAAATTATCCAAAATGGTACTGTACTTTATTTATGGAAATGAGAAAAGGAATTCTGGTATCACAATCCACAATTTTAATCAAATAAATGTCTGACATGTATTACGGCAAATTTCTGTTTGGATTTTTGGAGTCAGTGGATGAGCAAATTAGTAATTTTTGCAAAATGGATGTTGTTGCACAAAATTTGATAAAATTAGGCATTTATTTTTATAAACTTAGGAATTAGTTGTAAAAATTTAAAATAAAATGAGTAATGAGAGAAAATTGGTAAGATGGTTTGGACATGTGCAAAGAAACCTTTAAGCTCACTAGTTTGGAAAAGTGACATAGTCCACAATGAGAGTAATACTAGGGGAAAAGGAAAACCAAAGTTAGTTTTTGTAGAGTTAGTAAGGAAGGATTTGATAGCATGTTTATTGATTGTGGCTATGGCCTTAAATAGAGCGCAATGGATATATATGATTCATGTAGCCGACCCCAAGTAGTTGGGAAGAAGGCTTAGTTGTTGTTATTGTTGTTGTTGTACTATGATGGTGAGTTTTATAATAGGGTCAAGTGCAAAAAACACCCTTATAGTATGCATGCAGTGCATATTGTACCCTCCTGTGCAAAAAACACCCCTAAACTATGACATTTGTGCAAATAGGTCCTATTTATAAAAGTTGGACTAAAATGCCCTTAGCAACACATTTTATAATATATATAAAAAATACATATTTTGTGAAATGACTAAAAAGGGTTTGGTCCTTCTTCTTCATCATCTTTGTGGTTGTCAAGACCCACTTCGGTGACGACGTGCCTAGTTCAATTGTCCATTAAAACCGGTGAGCTACGACGGTGAGCTTCCATTTCGTTGAGATATAGTCTGGTGAGCTATGAGACTGTTCCGGTGGGCTAGGAGAATTGTTGGCTCTAGTTCAGCTTCATGCAGCAGCTTGGGGTCCCTACCGTTGGGTAGTTGATGCTCAGTCTCTGAACAACAGCTTCCTGAGGACGGTGAGATCCATCTCCGGCAGGCTTCCTTCTATTCAGATTTCAGACCAACTTGCAGCGATGAACCAAGAGACCGAGAAGCTCAAGGCAAACCCAGTAGGCGTCATCATTGCGTGTGCTTTATCAAGCACCCAGCACTATCCTTCCAATATACAAAAACTAACCGCAAATTAATCAACTAAGCTTATAACAATATAGCGTATATCTATGCATATATAATGATAAGTGGGAAAAACAGTGGAACATATCCACAGCTTCTTCAACAGTATTCATAGTCACGAATGCAAACCCACGACTCCGATCAGTTCCCTATTGTAAATAACCTTAAAAAAAAAAAAAAAAAAAAAAAAAAAAAAAAAAATCCCTAATATAAAAAATCCCTTCAAAACCCAAAAGGGACAAATTTTCACAATCAAATGCAAAGATCATTACCTCTGCAATCTCAACAACACCCACCTGATTGAAAATCTCAGCCAATTTCTCACCATCAACATCATATGGCAAGTTCCCAACGAAGACCTTTGCCTTTTCATGTGACTCCACAAACTCTTCTTCTCCGCCACTCTCTGTGGCGTCCCCAACTGCCTCCACCACTGCCCCTGCTTCATCTTCGCTTCCGCCTTCCCAATCGCCACTCTCACCCACGTAACTGTTTTCCCAGCTGACCTCTGCTTCTTCAATGACGGCTGTTTTGTCATCCTGAGCCCAGCCGGAGGTTTCGGGGACGAAGGCGACCACGTTTAGGAACCAGGTCTTCTGTACGAGAGAGAAAGATGAAGGTAGTGAAGGGGAGTGAGCGGAAGCAAGAAAAAACACACACAGGAAGAAGGAGGAGGTGGTTTGGTAGAGGTATTTTTGGAAGAGTAAAAGGGTAAAATGGGTATTATATTAATTGAGGGGTGTTTTCGCACAAATTGAAAAGAATAGGGGTGTTGTTTGCACACCTTTTTAAATAAGGGGTAAAAGTGCTATAAAATGTATACTTCAAGGGTGTTTTTTGCACTTACCCCTTTTATAATACTGGTGGCTATTGGTAGTGACTGCTGTATATGGATGTAAGAGGAGACTGCTGAAGTACTAATTATTGGCTGTTGCTGGATTATGTGGTAGTGGCAAAACCATGTAGGCGATGTGGCAGTGGTTCAAAAAGGTGATAGGGATGGTGGCTTACAAAGTGTTGGAGAAGGTGAGAGGGAATATGTTAAATAAGGGAGGTGGTGGTGAATCTACTGGTGATGAGGGGCATTGGTGGCATGAGGGGAGATAGAATTGCTTGTGGATATTTATGGAGGTGCCTAGAGAAGAGATTTGTTCAAGGGGAGTGGTGGTTTTATGAACTGTATGCTGTAACATTGTAGACCATTTATTAGATGAATTGTGCTTGTGGGCCTTGTGGCCATGGAAAGGAAGCAAAGAGGTAGCTGTGGCATACTGCATTTTTTAGAGCATTTATGTTCTCCTTTGCCCTCTTTAGCGATAACTAGAAGTAAAAGAAGAGGAAGAAGAAGATTATAGTGACTGGATGCTGCAGCTGATATTTGCATATTTTTATTATTGTTTTTGCAAACTGCAAAAGTTGGCATAAGTCCATGAGTTAATGATTACTCAGTTTTCATATTTTGTTGTGATTGATGTTATCGTCATCATGATTATCATTTTAAAAAGTTTTCGATTTGATGTTATCCAGAAGTTAATAATGGTTTTTTTTTTTTTTTTTTTTTTTTTTTTGGAGCTAGTCATATGCAGTTCACAAGTTTGTATATTTATTTTATTTTTCCCAGCTGATTGCAAACGATACCCCTCCCAATCCTCCCCTCCTTTGTCCTCCTCTCCCTCATCACCGCTGTTAGAAAAAGATAAGAAAAAGCTCCCTCTCTCAAAATTTATAAAGAATTAACCCAGTTCAACTCAAAAAAGCATTGGCTACATGTATTATGTTCCACCATTCTGCGCTTTTTAAGGGCATAAGCTCGGATAAACCGCACGCTATCCAATATTTTCTAAGAATGAATAAATAAATAAATATTTCTAGCTGTGTGCAAGGGCACACACATGTTCGATGCTATTGTTTCTTGTCTGAATGTGAATACTTCTGTGCAGGTGATGTGAACAACATCAGTATCGGATCTGGAACAAATATACAAGACAACTCTCTTGTTCA
The DNA here is from genome assembly GCF_030987335.1 of Cornus florida. NCBI lineage: Eukaryota > Viridiplantae > Streptophyta > Magnoliopsida > Cornales > Cornaceae > Cornus > Cornus florida. The sequence continues at coordinate 127,132,218 of NW_026775581.1, forward strand.
TGTAGCTAAATCTAATCTAGCAGGAAAGGTTTTGCCAACTATTATCGGCGACAATGTTACTGTGGGTGTGTGACACTCTATCAAGTTTTATTTATTTATTTGTATATATATATTTTTACCTATCAGGCATCTTGAATTTTACAATGTCCAATTTTGACTTGACAGGCCATAGTGCTGTCTTGCATGGATGTACTGTTGAGGATGAGGCATTTGTTGGTATGGGTGCAACTTTGCTTGATGGGGTTTTTGTTGAGAAGCATGGCATGGTTGCTGCTGGAGCCCTTGTGAGGCAAAATACAAGGGTACCCTGTGGAGAGGTTTGTATATTCTAATGGCTTTTGGGTAATTGGGTGTTAATTACATTCCTCTGGAATGTTGGAGATCACATAACAAATCATTCTAAATCTTTTGCAATGAAATCATTGTGAAATTCATGATTTCAATGTGTTCAATAGAGTAATTCTACTCCTATACTATGCTAATTGCATTAGTGCCACAGCAAGGTTGGGTCTCTTGCTTCCCCTGTTTTCTGGCCAAATATGGTTCTGCAAGCCGTGGGAATGCCAGAAGGTGTTGACTGGATGTATTGAAGTGATGATGCACAAAGATTTCAGTCCAGGGGCTTCATCCTCCTGGTCCCTCTGGTCATTTATTCTTTGAAAGTGTCTTGGTTAGAAATTGCCATGTTGCCATAGCTAAACATCTCTCTATGTATTGGGGATTCTAGTTTAATAATGCTTTCATAGACTCGGAGTCTAGGTCTCAAAAGTATCTTGACAGCTGCTGCTTCTATTCACCTACAGTTGAGTTGCGCATTCCTGTTTGTTTGAGGAATTAATTCCATTGTTATCTTCTGCCATACCAAATGGTGGCATAGAGAACCATATTTTTGACTCTAATCACATCTCCTCATCCTTCAACGTGGGAGGTTGAGGATTCGAGCTCCTTTGAGGCATTAGTGGGTCTATGAGTGTTGGGCGTGTTTCTTACCTACCAAATAAATAAATAAAGTTGTAGGTGAAAGTTAATATTCCCTGGTCCAGGCCAGGGAGGTGACTCTACAACGATTTGAGACCGACTACTTACTGAAAATGAAATTTTTAAGTATTTCTATGACTTGAGATGGGCAAATGAACAAAATTTAGTTGACTAATACGTAATTTTTGAAAAGGTTTGGGGAGGTAACCCAGCAAAGTTCCTGAGGAAGCTCACAGAAGAAGAGATAGCCTTCATCTCCCAGTCAGCTTTGAATTATACCAACTTAGCACAGGTTCATGCAGCCGAAAATGCAAAGGGCTTTGATGAGATTGAGTTCGAGAAGGTGCTCCGCAAGAAGTTTGCCCGCCGGGACGAGGACTATGATTCTATGTTGGGTGTTGTTCGTGAAACACCTCCGGAGCTTATCCTTCCTGATAATATTCTTCCAGATAAAACACCAAAGGCTTCTTAAAGTGAGAATACCTCTTGGAATTTGATGGTGATGGGTATTTTGTCGTTGCATTCAAATTTATGGTTGATGCTTTTCATTTCTAATAATTTTTGAGGCTATGCTGGAGCGTTAAAGATCCAATCATTGTACGCAGTACTGGCATATGGCTCGGTTTCTCTTTGATTAATCAGAAACCTCCTTTGCTGTTTTTGAGAAATTAATGCTACTGTGGAACATATATCCCGATATTTCAATCTGGGAAGGTCTAATATAGATCACTCCATTTATTTGCATGTTTGAGTTGTACCAGAAATAAGAACGTGGAATTGTGTGTGTGTTTGAAGCTTTGGTTATTTCTTTTTTTGGTTGCTTTATTGTAGTATTCAAACGTTTTTCCTTCTTGAAATAGACAAAAAGCAAGAAACTTAAATATTTCTAATTGATAATCAATGACCGTCTCCTGCACCATTCATCTAATATTTGATTAAATCAATATTTTTATTATTATTCATCTATAATAATGTGTTGCATACAGGCAGCAAGAAACTTAGCAGAAAGTAGCAAAAATATTGATTTAATCAAATATTAGATGAATGGTGCAGGAGACGGTCATTGATTATTTAAAGCTAAAATTTAATCAGCTTACAGTTTTTTCCAAATTTATCTCTAAAATGTCCTGCATCATATGGGCTAGTGTTTGTAATTTGTGGTGATAGGCTTTAAAGTTTTTAAAGCCCTGCAATAAAAGGTCTGTTGTAGCACAGGCTACAAAAATGCCAGTAAGATTAAAATAAAGAATAATTCAAAAGTAAGATGAAAAAAAGAATAATTCTCCTTTTCTTTATTGCAACAGAGCAGGTTCATGCTTCGGGCTGTCTTTCTTTTGTGCTTTAGAGACAATGTGTGCTTTTTGTTTATCTTCCCTCCTTGTTTAATGGAGGCTGTGGGACTCAAATGTAATGTGTGATTTTATTAATAATATTTGCTTTCTTCTGCTAAGAACAAATAAAAATGAGGCTTAAATTACACAGGCTTCTCTTATAATTTGTCATAATTACAAGAACTTAGCTTATGATTTGAGAAATTACCCGACCTCCCTTAAAAATAAACATAACTTATACGGACCTCCTTCTATTAGTAAGTTAATGACGAATTTTGCTGATGTCATGTACTGAATAAATTAAAATTCTCATCTTACCCTTCGTCTATCTTACCTCTCTTTCACACATACAAATAGTATTATAGTCATTTACCTAACAATTTGACAGCATTTCAATAAATTAAACAAATGTGTTAGTGCATTTGACTATTCGTCACTAAGAAGAAACGCATTTGTTACGCATGTGTAGAACAGTTTCATTTTTAAGGGATGTCCCTGTAATTTACCCTTTAGTTTTTTAACCTTTTGGAACCCTTACTTTGGGAAAGTAACTTTTTGGAACTCACTCTTTAGTTGATAACTTTTAACTTTGGATTCCATAATGTACAACCACCGCATAAAATTGATCTTTATGTTAAGATCAAGTACATGGTGCATGAACAAAATCTTTTGTACAAAATATGTGTAAATGACATGTTCATCTCAATACTCCAGTCCTACAAAAAGTGTCCAACTTAAATTCTTGAGAATGGTTTTTAATATATATTTTTATTATAGTGGTAGATAATAAATTTTTAAATATATATATATTTTTTATGATGGGTTCACATATTTTTATAACTTAAGGTAAAGAGGATAAATTAAGAAATTATTTAAAAATAGTATATTAAAATTTGAATTGGGATAATTAAAAATGAAAAGGTGTGACACTTTTTGTGCAAGAGAGGGAGCAAATAAAATTTCTGTGGTGAGAATCTGTGTCCATTTTGAAAAAAAAAAAAAACAATCTTGTTCATGTTTCTATAAGCAAAAAATGCTAAAATTGTATTTGTATTATTATTTTTATTATTATTATCGATTAAGGTGTTTTTTGTTAATTTGAACACTTTAAGGTTTCGTTTATTTGAATGTAAAATATTTTTTTAAAAATATATATTTATTTTTTAGTGTTTGGTTGACGAAAATATTTACGAAAAAAAATAAATTAAAATTCAACAAAAATAATTTACTCATAAATTTTGGACAAATTATTTTACCCGTTGATAAACTTGACCTAAACTTTTAACAAACACCACAAAAATAAAAAAATTATAATTTACTTAAAACAATTTTATTTTTTTAAACAAATATTTTAGGAATAAATAAAGGGAGCAGAAAACGAGAAAGACCCCTCCCCTTTGGGCATGCACTTGTGATAAAGAGATATTGCGAATCTCGGTATTGTTCCCCAAACAAGGAATATGGGAAAGACACTACGAGAGATTCTGTATAAAGAAGTCCTTCAATGAGACAATTAGGTCAGTATCGATAAAAATTCCGTGTTTCCAAATGTGACCCCACAGGTGTCCTGTCACCATCACAATATCACCTGCCCAACCCCATTATTGAACTATTGAAAATAGAACAACTACTACTTTTCATTAAAAAGTTTAATAAAATATTATTTACGATATTCTTTTAAGAGACCCACAGAATGCCATAGTTAAATAGTTGGGGCCGCAAATTAATAGAGCTTTGTCTGTTGAATCCCGAAAGCTTAACTCAGATTCATCAGTGTAATGAGTTTAAAAAGTGAAGTTTATACTTAGACTCTATATTTAACGTGACTAGCTTAATAAAAATAGGTAATCTTGATATCATATTTGCGTTACTACTCGATTTGAGTTCATGTTGAAAAATATTTTTAATTTGTTCATAAATTAATACAATCATACGCATACCTATGATTATAAGCACACATAATCATACTTGTAAATATATTCACGGATACATACAGATCTAGTGTTTCATAGCATAACAATTTTTAAGATAAGTTTAAAAAATTGAGTTTGAACACAACTTATTACTTAACAAAAAAGTTCACGCTGAGTTTTAAATCAATCAATTATGTACTTATTTGCGAAAGGCTAAATTTATTTGCAACCATTCTATCAGTTACAGACACTTGCAATTAAATTTTAATATATAAAATAATATTACAACTTTTCAAAAAAATATCTTTTGAAATAATTAGATTTTAAAACGGTTTCTCCTAGTCAATTATGAATTTTTGGTTTTTTAAAAATAGAAAAATGAAATGTAAGTGGGAGTAAAGTGGGATGGGAACTTGACATTTTTTTTAATTTACAAAATTTTAGATGAATTTATAATACATTTTTTCAACATATAAGATAGTGACCGAATAAATTTATGCATGACACGTTCTTGAACAGTTCAAACTTCAAAGACCGCCTAATTCAACGTATCACTCATTTCTCTCGTTTAAAAAGAGTAAAAGTTCAGACAACATCGTATTTTTAATTATTTAATATTTATAAATACTATTATTAATTTATTACTACTATTTTAATGATCGACGACATAAGTACAAGATTCGAAGACGAAAAGTCATCTTTGCCCATTTAAACAATTCACCAGATTCCCATTCTGTCCCTCCCATCTCTCTCGTCGTTGTTCTCCTTTCTGACTCAGCACAGACTCTGCACAGAGAGAGAAAGTGAAAGCAGAAGAGAGAGAAAGAGAGAAGACGAGAGAGAAAACCTCTAGGTTTTTCATTTCCATGGAAAATCTCTCGCACTCTCCTCCCAAGAAAACTCACAATGCCAGCGGCTTCGCAACGAAGACCATCTACGACGACGTTTTCGGAGGTCCGCCGAGGTTCGGAGCCCCGACTCTCTCTCCTCGCGCCCAAGACTACACTGAGATTTTCGGGAGCTTTCACGTGTCTCGAGCTTCGTCTGTTCCGATTCTTGATCTTCCTGTGGTGGTTGAAACACCCGATGCTTCTTTTGATGTTCGGCGCTCCGACTATTCTGAAGTGTTTGGTGGTTTCAACGGTCTAGATTTCGCCCATTGTTACGAAGAATCGTGCAGCCAATTGAGCGGTGGAGATGATTCGTCCGAGGAAGCCTGGTATGATAGTTGTAGTGCCTCATTTATTCTTCCTAAATGTATAAAGAACGTTTTAGTTGTTATTTGGTTTGATCTCTTTTCATTTGTACAACAAAATGTACCGTTTTATTCATTTCTGTGATTTATTTATGTGTCATTGTTTGTGAGTTTTTAGAGAAATTGCCTAACGGGAATATAAGATTTGGACTTGAGTGAGAACAATGGGGTTTGGTTTTCTTTTAGCGGGGCATGTTGGTAACATGTTCAGTTACTAGGGTTGAGGTTTTATTATCCAAAGATAATTATTGCTAACAGAAATGGATAGTCATTCAATTCAGGTAGAGGGTGTATAATTGAAGAGAGGATTATGTTCCGTTTCCACAATTTCAAGTGGGAAAATAGGAGGCGAAGGGAAACCGGAATTGATGGAAGTGGTCCAAAAGAAGCTGGTTTGAGCTACTGGTCCAGTTTTATAACACTGTTTAGTGCTATAAAATTGAATTTATCTTGAATCACCAGAAATGGAGGTTGCATAATTTTATTCAAAAATCTCGCTAGATTGTAATTTGATAGTATTATGTTGTTTAGAACGGTGTAGTTTGTTAGGGTGAGTGGTTTAGTGGCTTGGCCAACTAGGGATTTCATCCTCCGTGACTCATAAATTTAATGCCCTAGGAGTTGAATTGTTGCTAACTAGGTTCTTTTTGGTCAGTGCCATGGTTAAGGATCAAAGTACCTCAAACTAGAGTAAACATTTCAAGAGACTGAAGTTTATGACTAATCATCTGCCATTATGTTTCCCAAGTTAACCATATAAGTATCGCATGGTCTAGATTTTTGGAGATAAAATAATTTTTAATTTTATTTCTCAGATGGTCTAATAATTTATAGTTAAAGAATTCTTGGTTTCTTATATATACGACATATCTCAAAATCCTTGTACACTATGTGCAATGAAAAACAGTTTCTAATGTAAGACTCATCCTTTCTGCGGATAACCATTAGTCAAAAGTTGTGAACTTAAAGCACTCGAGTTGTATGAATGAAACATTATGCAGTGTAATTTTTCCATGCAGTGAACTCCCTTTTGGGTGATGTCAGTTATATTATATAAATAATGGACTGGCTTTATTTTATGGAATTACTACATCAGACACTTATCTTCGAATCTGAAAAAGGACAAACAGATTTGTATATTTGCTTGTATCTGAGTTGGAGGTGAGCACTAGATTTAGAGTATTGGGAACTTCTATTTTGTTGTTTGTATGATGGATTTTGAAGTGTTCTATTTAGTATAGAATTACCTTAATTGTTGTTTAAGTTCCATGGCGAACATTTACGTAACTAGTAAATCCTGATGATTGGCTCAGAAAGAGATTTTTTTTTATAATTTTGTGTGCGTGTTTCAATTTCAGAATTTTCATTGCCACCTTTATTGTATTGTAGGCCTCTGTTTTTGTCTTATTGTAACAACTTTTGAGTTTCTTTTACACCTAAAGCTTGGAGGTTGGTGTTCATGCTTAACAAAACATTGCTCGAGACTTTCTGCTTAAAAAATGTTTCAGTATTGTCTTATACCGAATTCCCCTAGCTGTTTTTTGTTTTTCTTTTTAAAATTTTAATTTTCTTTGATTAGGAAGACTCTATTGTAACTTCCAAGTTTATTTTGCATGCTTGAAGGTATTTGTGTGTTGCCATTTGCTGCTATTGGCCATATAATGGCTTTTAACTTTGTTTATATCAGAGGGAACAAAGAGGGTTCTCAATGTTTCCTTTATGGCAAAGATAGAAATATGATCATGCAATTTCTTTCCATGTTTCCTGCTTATAGGACTCCAGCTCAAAGTGACTCTCTCTCAGATGAGTCGGATCCTTCTGCTTGTTTCGAAAATAATCAAAGCTTGTCGAATGGGGACTCTCACCAGGCATTTGATGAAATTAAGCAGTTCAACATATCATATTATAAGGCTAATCAAAGAAGCAAGGAAGATATGTCAAATGGGGCATTCCATGTAACTCAACTACATGCTGTCCCTAGCTATACTTCCGTAGTCGATGAAACTTTGCGAAAGACAGAAGATAAGAATCCACCTTTTCAGGTAACTGATGATTTAAACCTTATTAGCATGAATTGTAGTGCGGGGATAAGGGAAGGAAAACAATTCAGAAAAACTATGTCACACCCCCTAAACAGTAGTTTTGGCATACAGACATTTGGAAGTGATTGCAAACCTCTGAAAGGATATAGTAGAACTGATCCTCCTCCAAATGACAGATTTGTAACTATGTCTAATGTTAATCTCAAAACTCAGCCGTCTCAAGTGTCTCCACCCTTGAGGTCACCTCCTGCTTTAGCTGTCAAACAAGGGGATTCTGGTAGACAGAATTCAAGACTCAAAGCTTCCAAAAGTTATGCTTTTGAAAGGACGGCAGGAGACTGTTCTCCACCTTTCTTTGATGTGGAGGTAGACACAAATTCTTCTGCTGCAGCCTCTGCTGCGGCTATGAAAGATGCAATGGAAAAGGCTCAAGCAAAACTAAGAAATGCAAAAGAATTAATGGAGAGAAAGAAGGAGGGTCTTCAATGCCATGCAAAACTGGGTTTGAAGAATGATATAAAAGATGAGGGGAATCCAAGCAAAATTTTTAATGCATTGAACAGTTCTAAAGATGAGAGATTGCAGGGAACATGTAATAGAGAACACAGTGAAATGAAAGGCTTTGCTGGGGAGGGAAAGCAAGAAGTAATGAAGTCAACTCAGTTAGTTTCAGAGTCTACTGAAGGGGAAAGACATATAAAAGTAGCTAACAAATCTGCAAAGGAAAAGCATGGAAAGGAATATAAGTCTTCTCAAGCATCTCACAAAATTGAAAGAACTGTTGCATGGAGAGAAGAGACAGAATTTTATGAATTAGTTAAAACAGATAACTCACAAAAGGTCTTTAAACAGGCAAAGGATGAAAAGATTTTGTTACAAAGTGCACAGTTCCATGAGCGTGGACAGGAGAAAAGAGCAGCATTTGACCTGCAAGAAGAGTACAGTAGGAAAGGAAAAGCAGCTAGTGAGGGAAATGAATGGGGAAAAAGTAAGAGCAAATTAGAAGTGGCTGAAGGGGCTTGTGAATGGGAGGAAAGCAAGGGGTTACCAAAAGTAACTAAAGTGTCACACAAGCAAGAGGAACATGGGAAGAAAGTACAAGTGGCTCAAGAGGCTTATGAACAGGAAGAGGAAGTGAATAAACTAAGAGTTTCCCAACGACATCAAGGCATTGAGATGATACTAACTGAAGCTGATGAATGCGGAGAGAGTGAGAACCCCTTAGAAGTGGAACAGAAAGAGAATGAAGTGGAAATAGTACAGAAATTAAAAAAGACTAATGAAAGTGTAGAAAATGAGAAAACTCTTAAGGATGCTCTTGGAAGGGAAGAAAATGACAAGAAACTCGAAGAAATTCTTGAGGGGAAAAATAATGATAAGAGACTTAAAGAGGCTATTGAACTAGAAGAAAATGGAAAAAGACTAATGGAAGTCCTAGAGCGTAAAGAAAAAGAAAAGCAACAAAAAGAGGCTCGTGAAAGAGGAAAAAATGAGAAGAGACAGGAAGAGGCTTTTGAAAGAGAGGAGAATGAGAATAGATTGGAAAAAGCTCTTGAGGGGAAATTGAGTGAGAAAAGACTTAAAATGGCTCTTGAACAGGTTGAGATTGATAAAAGGGAAAAACTGGCTCGTGAAAGAGAAACAAATGAGAAAAGGTTAGTGAAGGCTCTTAAGAGGGAGGAGAATGAGAAGAAACTGAAAGATGCTCTTGAGCAGGAAGAGTGTGCGAAGAAACAAAAAGAGGCTCATGAAAGAGAGAAAAATGAGGAGGGACTAAATGAGGCCCGTGAAAGAGAAGAGAAGGAGAAGAGACTTGAAGAGGCTTGGGTGCAAGAAGAGAATAAAAAAAGATTGCAAGAGGATCATGAAAGAGAAGAAAGTGAAAGGAGATCAAAGGAGGCTTTCAAGCAGGGAAAATTTGAGAAAAAGTCAGAAAGGGCAAGCAAGCGGGAAGAAACTGAGATCTTGATGAGTGATGCTGGTAATTGGGTAGAACTGAAGGGACAAAGCAAAAATCACGACCAATCCGAGAAACTAAAACTGAATAAAAAAACAAGTGCCCTTATGGAGGGGAATTCTTTCAAAGCATTTGATGTGGCAAATAAGCTGGGTAACAATAAAAACCTACCAGCAACTCAAGTAGCCTGCAAACATGATAAAAGCAGTAAAAAATCGAAAGTGACCGAAGAGGATTTTCCTTGTAAAAAGGGTAAATTGGTGCAGATTGAACCCCAAAATAGTGAAGGGGAATCCCAAGCAGTTGAAATGGAGAATGGTCTGATTGATGAAAGGTTCAACTCATATTGCATGGATCATGATGACTTGCAACATAAGAAGAACCAAATCAGAACAGATAATGCTACAGAGTCACTTCATTTGCACGACAGTGTGACGAAATCAGGTGAAGGTGGCATTAGTGTTGGACAGACATACATTGAGAGAAATAAGGAAGCTTCCAAACTGGCCTCAAATCCTGGGAATCGGAATATGCTCACTCATGAACGAGGAGACAGGGGAGCTCATATTAAGGATGCTCAAGTTGCCTTTGACCAAGAAGAAAGCAAAGATAAGTTGATGCCACTGCAAGTGGACGGTGGGTTGGTTCAAAATGGAAGGAAAATGGGAACTGCTCCATCAGATGCATTGGGAGGAAATAGAATTGCACAGGAAGGAAGCACAAGCCAAAATACAGAAAGAAAAGAGAATAATCTTAATGAAGCCCTCACACCAGAAGAGAGAGAAGTACAAGAGAGGACGAAAAGGGAAAGGAAGCTGAAAAAGGATCAGCTAAGAAAGATAGAAGAAGAGAAAGAAAGAGAAAAGGATCGCCTAAGAAAGATAGAAGAAGAGAGGGAAAAAGAAAAAGATAGAATGATTGTTGAAAGGGCAACCCGTGAAGCTCGTGAAAGGGCATTTGCTGAAGCCCGTGAGAGGGCAGAAAGGACTTCCGTGGAGAGAGCAACTGCTGAAGTTCGACAGAGAGCGATGGCGGAGGCCCGAGAAAGATTAGAGAAAGTATGTGCAGAGGCTAGGGAGAGGTCGTCAGCTGAGAAAGCATCTATGGAGGCCAGGCTCAGGGCAGAGCGTGCTGCAGTAGAGAGAGCAACTGCAGAGGCTCGAGAACGTGCTTTTGAAAAAGCTATGGCTGAGAAGGCTACTTATGAGGCACGAGAACGGCTAGAAAAATCGATTGCTGAGAAATCCTCTGCTTCTTCCAGGGATGGTGGATTTAGACAGAGCTCTTCCTCCTCTGTGAGTATACCTTGCATTGCTGTCATTTATGACGTGCATGCCCAACAGCCTATTGACTATACAGTAAATCTGCAGGATCTTCAATTTCAGAGTGTGGGGTCTTTTAGCGGGTCAAGATATTCATATTCTTCAACTCAAGGTGGTATGTGATTTGTAAAACACCAGCATTAAGGTTCTATGCAATGTGTCTTTTTCATTAATTCTCTTTCTCATCAACCTTTGACATTGTTCTTCTTGGATGCTTTTATATCTTTCTATATGAAGTTTCCTATAATACTGATTACTGACTGATTAGGAGTTGAAGGTGAACCAGCTCAGAGGTGTAAAGCTAGGTTAGAGAGGCATCGCAGGACAGCTGAACGTGCAGTATGTGCTTTCTTTTCTATTTTTCTTTCTCCTTTTTGTTAATTTGGGATTTATTACCCCTATAAGTATGTTCTCAAACTTTTCCTGTCACTTCTTCAGGCAAAAGCTTTAGCAGAGAAGAATATGCGTGATCTTCTTGCTCAAAGAGAGCAAGCAGAAAGAAATGTAAACATCTTCTTCCCAGTGAAGTTTGTTTTCAGAATTATTCACTAGCTTTTCGTTTTTCTATCTTACGTCGAAATTGTTTGCAGAGATTAGCTGAAACTCTGGGTGCTGAAGTCAAGAGATGGTCAAATGGGAAAGAAGGGAACTTGCGTGCATTGCTTTCGACACTCCAATATGTATGCATTATCATTTTTAATCCTTTTAAGGTTAAACTTGAATTAGGGGTTCCCTTGGCAATTTTGTAGAGCATTTAGTCCACGCTGAACTATTTAAATGTTTTCCGTTTTGACCTGAACTTGCATAAAACATTAAATTTCAGACAGAAGTGTTTGCCTCAACTTGCATAAATGGTAGATGCACGTGTGTGTGTGCAAAAAGGAGGCTTGTAGAAATAAAATTGGACTGATTGATTTGTTGGATCATCTGAAAGTCGCAATTTTCCTGGTTGATTACTAGTATCCCGTTACTAGGGTTATTTATTTGGCTTGACGTTTTGGCTCAATCTGACTGGAATCCTACATATTTGGTTATCGTATATTCTAGATTGCGAGGGTTTCTATTCAGATGCGCACTATGGATATTTTTATAAAGAAATTATAGGAAAAAAATGGCGTTGCTCTCCTTCATGCATTGTGGCATCTGCATTGTACTACTGGCTATGGAGTGAGGATTTTACTGATGATGCAGAATTTTTTTGCATACCCTAGCCAACCCCACTCCCTCCCTCCAGGTTTTCCTTTTTAATAGGAAAAAAAGAAAATAAAAAAAATACTCAATTCAATTTTTATTCTTTTGGGTCAAAGAGTATGGTCTTAGCGAGATTGATTTATACATTCTTATATGTTGATTATTACTTCTGAATTGTGGTTTTCCTGTTATATGCCTAGAGCTGCAATCACTATTTCTCCTGTTTTTTCCTTTTGTTATCTCATATTTGCAGTTCATATCAGATGATTGTCATAGTTAAATGTAAGAGTATTGATCCTTCTAAATAGATGATTTCCGTCAGCTCAAGCTCTAAACCATATTTTCTTCATGGCAGATTCTTGGACCTGATAGCGGTTGGCAGCCAGTTCCCTTAACTGAAGTCATTACTGCTGCTGCTGTAAAGAAAGCTTACAGGAAAGCCACTCTCTGTGTTCACCCCGACAAATTACAGCAACGAGGTGCAAGTATTCAGCAGAAGTACATATGTGAAAAGGTTTTTGATCTTCTTAAGGTGTGGTACTGGCTTCCCTTTTCCTTTAGTCATTTGATTCATAAGTATGTGCATCCTAAAATTTAAAACTCCAGCCATGCTATAGAAAGCTAAATTGATAAATTCAGAATGTCCATGAAATGCAATTCTTGCTTTTGAATTTATAACTATAAAAATATTAATGTTGAGCTTGTGAATTTAGGGTGGCAAATCGTGCTAAGGGGTCGTGTTTGTGTCATGTGGAGACAAATTTATTTTGTTATACTTGTCAATCCAAACACTACCCATTTATTAATCGTGTCAGAATCCTTTACACAAATATGACCCATTTATTAAACAGATAACATGATACGATATGTGTTATTTTTTTAATATTAAATGGCTGTGTACCTATGATACGAGACAAACCGTTTAATATCCTGTTTAACATTTTTTTAATTATAAAATAAAAATATAACAAAAAATTAAAAAATTTGAATGAAAGTTTAGTGACCATTTCATCCTAATAAATAACAGATCAGTTAATTAGGTTGAGTGTATAAATCTAAGCACGATCTTTTGTCTTGTCTTCTCAATATAGCATTCTTGTAGAGTTTGCTTATAGAACTTTTTAAACATTTTAAGATGACGAGTATGGATAATTAAGTCATTTAGTTTGAAAGAAGAGCAATTTCGGCATTTAGAGAAAATTATTTAATGGACTAACAAACCTTTAAGGGTAGTGGGGAATCTGTATTTTGGTTATATCTTGTGGGAAGGTTGATTATAATTTTTTTCTAAAGTTCTATATGTGGTGACAAGTTAAAGGCTAAGGTGAGGTCAAGGTAATTCACCAAAATTATTTATACATTCAATATGTATTTAATAATAATGGACGTCGTACTTTAAGTTACTCAGTGTTTTTATGTTCATAAACTTGTGTTATATGACAAGCTATTCAAGTAAAGAGGTGCGACAAATATTGGAAATGTAGTGGAAGGAGAATTCATCTGAAGAAATGTCTCATACACATCAAATCTAGTTTTGTTATCAATATTTGAATTTTCAGAATGATTCTTACTGGAAGTAATCTTTTTTCAATCATTATGTTGCCGGAATAAAGACTTTAAGTGAATTTCTGGAAAAAAATAAAGACTTTCAAGTGTTCCAATACTACAAATATTGATCTGGACAACCCCTTTATTGGTTATGTTTATATGAGTGACCTTTTAGTGCTAAGATGATGTTGTCCCTTTTAACCCTCAATCCAGCATAAATATGCAGTGAAAATAATTTGCCTTTTTAGTGCCCTCTGCTTGGAGCATGCGGGTTCTCCAGTGTTCCTTTATGATAGATAATAAGATTTTCTTGTCTATGAAAGAAAGGGTGTGGTGGGATCAGTATTTTACTTAGGAGGGGATGGGAGAGCCTTGTTTATCATCATTTTTTTTTTTTTTTTTTTACTCTTTTGGTAATCAAACATCTAGGCTCTGTTTGTTTGGACGTAAAATATTTTTCAGAAAATATATATTTTTTATTTTCTGGTGTTTGGTTGTCGTAAAATATTTACAAAGAAATTTTTTTTTTTAAATTTAACAAAAATAATTTATTCATCAATTTTTGGCAAGTTATTTTACATACGCCGCCTGATGGACTTGACCTCAACTTCGACGTAGACCTTTGCCAAATACCGACAAAGTAAAAATAAAAGAATATTTTACCTGAAAAAGAAAAATATTTTCCAAAAAGAGTATTTTACTTTGAAACAAACGGAATGTGCTTTTAAGGAACCAGACAATTGAAGAAAGCACCTTCATTTCCTCCCATTGAGGAAAAGGAGAAGTTTCTACAGAAATAATGATTTGTAGTGTTTTGGTTTTATGCCTCTTTTCATTTCCTTCATCATTTCTTGGTTATATATATGTATATATTGCAATAGGACTGTTCACCAGCTCACTGGTTTGTAAGGAATTTATGCACGAATTAATCTTAGCTATTAGATATAAAAAGCATAAACTACTTTTTTAACTGCCCAATGGAATTTGACGGTTAATAGTTAAGGTGTACATACATTTTCCTGCACACGAGGGAGTAAGTGAACAATTCTGCATATGGCAGCAGGCATCAACAAGCATTTGCCTGATAATTCTTATTATTACTCCTTTTGATATCCTTTCTGATATCCTTGCAGGATGCTTGGAACAAATTCAACTCAGTGGAGTGGTAGAAGCCTTTATATGTGTACCAGCCTTCTGTAATTTATATGGCTAGCAAGTAAATATCTTTCTATCTTTCAGAGATTTTTAGTTATCTATGTAGTTTTAAATGTAAGCTTGAGCTTGAGCTTAACAGAAGATTGGCAGGAAAGAAGAAAGAGGATATTTTCCTTTATTCATTCTCCCATGATATAACAGGGGAAACAAAATTAAGTCATTCATGTTTTATGAGTAGGGCTGCATTTGGTTGGCAGACATGGAGGTCTGAATGGAAAGTCCCATTATATTTGCTGATGCCATTCCTTTATATTCGAGATTTTTCATTTCCACCTGTGGTAACATCATTTTCAATTTCTATGGGATTTGATTCACTGAATAAAGCTAAGTGCATGGAGGAAATAATTGAGTGCATGATTATTCTACTAGCAAGAAAGAAAAAGAGAGGAAAAAAAACAGAATTTTTTTAAATTTTTAACAGTTTGGTTAGCGTATTTTTAGGAAAGTAATTTCCTGAAAATGTTTCCTCCAAAAAAACACGGGCGCGAAAGTTGTATAATTATATTTTGACTCCTTATTATGCTCTTATTAATTGTTTATTCATTTATCTTTTTGTTCATCTATATTAGAATTCTGTTATTCGGTTACAATTTTATGATTCTTAAAATTAGGAGTCTTCTCCACACTCACAAAAGAAGTGAACTAATCTAATATACAGTCCTAATATATATTGCAGCCTTAAAATAAAAATAAAAAATAAAAAAAAATTAAAAAACTATTCAACTACCAAATTTGTATTTGGACATTTATATATAGATATATATTTTATTCATAACCAATCGTATATATATATTTTTATGCTATTTATATTAAATTAGTAAGGGTAGTTTTGGTATATAAAATTATTTTCTTTTCACTTTCTTGCTATCCAAACTAATGAAACAATATTTTCTCACAATTTTCTTTTAAAAAAATTCATGCTAACCAAATGCATAATAGAAATTAAATTTTCTTTTCATTTACTTCACTTTCTTTTCCTTTCAATAAACAGACCCTTCTTACTTGGAAGTCACACATCAATTAAAATAGCATCTCCTCGCGGAGAAGTACTATTTTCTTTTTAATTTAAGAAAGACTAATTCCTTTGTATAAATAACAAGGACATCTCCTATGGTTTTAAAAATAAAATCAGCTAACTTTATTAGTGTTGATTTTGACCTGAATATGTTAAATGATTATTATACCCATTGTATTTTTATTTGTTTAATTATGGATAAAATAGCATTTTCGAGCATTCTAAAGACATTTTCGGTTTTTGAGTAAATTTTGAGAAGAATATGAGTAGACAAGAGTGTCAAATTTTATAAGAAGAGAAGATAGTGTTATTTAGATCTAAACAACAAATCAATGTTATATTTAAAATTAGAGGTCAATTAAAGAATTACTAAATGTACTTATGTTTTAGATAATTAAAAATATAATTTTAACAATGATAATTATAATAAAAACAAATTACTTGTGTGGATTTGGCATAAGCCAATGGTCCTTTAATTTCAAAATTTAGTTGGAATTTTAGTCTAATTTCAAAATTTAATCGACTAATTTGATGCCCGCAAACATAAAAACACTGGATTTCATATGCATTATTACTTATTTTAAATACTCATATAGTCACGTTCAGATACGAATCCGATATTGTAATTTGAATTGGTAAGTAGGAGTATAGAGTAATATTTTGAATGTTCTACTTTTAAGATTTACATTAGAGAGAATTTCGACTTTTCGAATACCAAGTTACCAACCCCTTAACATGGATTTAGTTGGTGACTTTGACCGGACAAACACCCTTTTTCTTGGACAAGAAGCCTAAAAGCCTGTATAAAGTCGATACTACCCTTCCTCAGATCTCACACTTCATAATTGCTCGTAGGCTGAAACAGACCTTTCCCAGAGCTATTTAATAATACTCACCAAGAAATAATTCAAACTTTTTGCGGTTCGATACCACGAAGAGCTTCGTACCCTTTCCAAGGATTGAGGAGAAGAAGTGAATCCGTTATCGTGTTGCGCACTGACGATGAGCATTGATCATATTCATATGACGATGCATTTCTGATCCCTACTCATTCTAGGGTTTCCACACTCACCTTCTTCACATCCTAAGGTAAACTAATTCATTCACATATATATATACACACACACATACACGGTATATATTATGTTTATATCTATATGTATCATAAGTTAGACCTTCCCATGTAAAATCAATATACCAGTTTTTTTTTTTCTGCGTACTTTTCTTGGGTTTTGAAGGATTAACTTTGAGCAAGTCTGTTCGAGAAGCTGAGAATATTTTGATTTAATTTGTTTTTTGTTATATATATACATATATATTACCGAGGTTTTCTAGGGTTTTTGAATATGGATCGAGATTTTCCCAAGGTCGGATTAGGGTTTCGATAATTTGACGCTTTTGTTTTTCTCTGTGTTCTTTGCTTTAAAATTTACATGTTGTTTGGTTGATACAAAAGGGTGCTCGTCCAATGATGCGTGAAAATTTTGAGCCTGATCACAGGTGCTTTAAATTGGTTTAGATTTCTTGACGATTCAGAGTCATGCCGACCTACACAGCAATAGCTTTGGACAGGTTATTTGAACCAGGGGCTTCAAAATCCATCCAAGCAGCAAAGAATGCTCCTCATTCGAAACTCGAGAGGAGAAACAATGCTCCTAATTTGAATCCGGAGAACAGAATGAGTGCTCCTAACTCGACATTGGAGAGGAGAAACAGTACATCAATGGTGACAACGATAAATCACAAACACCACTGGGCTCGGATGTCACCAGCACTCTATGCCACTCCCGAGCCAACACCGCTTCCGGATTCTCCAACTTCATTCCCTCCGTCTCCTTACATCATCAATCACAAACGACGTGGGCCACGCCTTCTCAAGAGTTTCTCTGAAGTTGGTGTTGCTACTTGCAAACAAGCTGTAGATGAAAGGGATGTAAGTGAGAAAGTAAATAATCCTGAAAAGGAGGTTGCTGACAAGACCAAGGATGTTACTTTTACTGTTGCTGTTCCTAGTCCTGTTGAGGAGGAGCATGTGAATGGTAGTTATGATGGGGTACTTGGAAGAAGTGATTTGGCATTGACGAGTGCCAAGAGCAACACAGAGGCTGAGAGTAATAATGGGGTGGGAGTGGAACAGTCTTTAAATCTTACGCCACCAATTCCGGAGTTTTTTGATGCTTGGGAAGGTACCTGCACTTTGCTTCTGTCATTTAGATGGTTTTATCTGTATTTGCTTAAGCCATTGTCTATAGCATCTGAATACTTGACAATGTGATTAGATGTCCCTGTTCATATGTTAGCATACTTGCATATGTTAATGTGTTATCTTCTTGTTTTCTTTATCACATATAAAGTAGGAAGTATTGCATTGTAATTGGATGTGTTTACAATTCTTACAGAACCCTTTAACCCCACTTCATTAGTAAAATATTATTCTCTAAAACTTGTATAATTTTGGCTTCAACATTTCCATGAAACCACCTTATTTGTTATATATTTCCAGTAACATCACAATCATATTATTGTTACTGCTTTCCAATCTTGGTAGGCTTACTTGTATTTCTTACTTGTTTGTAGAATTGTCTTCTGAGAATGGGCCGCAGGCTTCCCTGCCTGATGTTGAAGAGGAATTGCGGGAAATAAGATTGAGTTTAGTGCTGGAGATAGAGAAGCGGAAGCAAGCAGAAGAAACCTTGAAATATATGCAAAGCCGGTGGCTGAGGATTCGGGAACAGTTGTCTCTTGTAGGGTTGACACTTGCAGATCCCATTGATGTAGTGGAGAATGAAAAACTGCAGGTTGATCCTGCAGAAGATCTGTCCCAACAAGTTCATATTGCCCGGTTTGTCTCAAATATCATTGGGAGAGGAACCGCAAAGGCTGAGGTTGAGATGGAGATGGAAGCTCACATAGAGTCTAAGAACTTTGAGATTGCTCGGCTATGGGACAGGTTGCATTATTATGAGGCTGTGAATCAGGAGATGTCTCATAGGAACCAAGAATCCATAGGTGAGATTTCTTTACCTTTTTACTTTTACGCTGAGCGTGATTTAACTTGCCCACCAAAAATGGATGTGTTTTCTTTTAGTTTCCTGTATGTGTTGCTCTTTTATGACTTGAAATTGTGGATAAATATGATACTAAGAAATATATTATCACGTTTGTGTTCTGTTTATCATTATGCACATAATAGAAGTAGGAACCAAAACAACAAACTTGATATAGTACGCTGGTCCATGACTTAGTTAACATAGTGATCCTCATGGGATTAAGTTCCAACTCTTACAAAACTTCAGAATGTTTTATAAATGAAGTAATGATTTCCAGTATGACATATGAATGAGGTGGACAAGAATTAGATGCATCTAGACCACCAAAAACCTAGTCAAACTCAAGGAATGTGTGATATAAGTTGACCAAAGCCAAACTGTGCTCTTAAGACTTGGGCAATCTTGGAAAGGTTACAGTATGTCTGGCTTGCTATGGTGGAGCTGTGATTCTTCTGTTAAAACTAGGTATGGTATCTTTGTGTTGATTTTATGCTACTTCTAGGCTGGGTCTATTGGTCTTTTTGCATGTATGTGTGGCAAGCAGCAGCCTTGGTGTCCGATATGTTGGGCTTGAAAGATACTGGAATATCGTTAGACAACTCCCAAAATTCTTGTCCATCTTTCTATTTTGAGATGTCCCAAAATACATGTCCCATTCCAAAAATGGATGTTCTATTTTTTATAACATTCCCAAACTATCATTTTGACTAAACAAGTGCACTAATTACGGAGTACTATTTTGACTTTTAACAAAGATAAATTTGTAAATTCACTCTTGTCAATACAATAGAAAAGAAGTAAAAATCACTACAATAAAAGGTTCGATTCCCCAAACAGCTCAATAATTTTGAGACACAGGAAGTGTATATATATATATATATATATATTACAAATGCGTTTAAGAAAAAATATAAGAAAAAATTAAGATATATAGTCAGCATTTGACAAAGTTACAAAAAGCAGCCTCTATGTAAGGTACATTTTTCTCTTCTTATTGTTCAAATGTATAAAGCCCATCTTTAAGTAGATAAAGAGGCTTTGAATTTTGTAATATTGGCATATCAGAATTTGGCCCTTTTTTTTTATCATTAAATTTCCAACCATCATACTTGTGTCCATGAAGGGTGACTATAATCTAGATATATCATAATACTTGGAATAGGGTCGTCACAGATTTGGTGATCATAACCTTTTGTTAGTTTTATCTTTGGTAGATCCTTGATATATGTTACTATGAATTTGTGATTTTGCATGACTGCATATATTAAGAGTTGGGTTAAACTTACTCCTGTTGTTGAAAATATACCTTTATAAGCTTATAGGGCTCATAGCTTCATAATTCAGAAAGCTGACTTGCTGATTTCTTTCATTTTGCTCTTCATACTTTTCAAGTCAATTGTATATGGATTAGGGATAGATGTCCAAACCAAAGCTCTTTACTCTAAAGCAGAAGTTAACTGAGATAAGGCTGCAACACGGGTGGGTTGGATCAGGCGGGTGTCAGTCTTGGACTCTTGGCTCAACCCGAGAACTGACCCTGCTCATCCAAGCTCTGTACAGTCCAACCCTCAGCTTGAGCTACTACGTCTGGCTGGGCACAAAGTAATTAGACACGTTTGGTTGCTCTCAAGCGGGGTTGAACGGATTGGATCAAGCCCTGACATTCTTTTCATTTCCCCCTGGGCAGTTTTACTAAACAGTTGAGAGCAAGTGAATATAGGAACAATTGGAAAATGAAAATGGAACAAAACAAACATAATTGAAATTCAAGGATTGGTGAAAATTGACGATAAGAGTTTAAAATTGATTTGTGTGCATGTGTCTGCAGAATCAGCACTAGGTTTTGCTTCGAGGATTCTGGAGAATGGATTGTGGCAATGGAATTGGAAGAAAATGAGTCTCTGTGATTGGAACAATTATAGGTGAGACGATGGATAAGGTTGAGAGATAGGTTGAGCCGGAATAGTAGGGTTTGTGGAGAAGTCATCATCTTTCTTATTTTTGCTTTTTTTTTTGTTGTGAGAAATCCGAGAGAGAGATTATCTTACCATAGATGATCCTAGAGTTGAGAGAATTGCATAAATTTATAGTATCATATATATATATATATATATATATATATAGATATACATAAATAGATCGGACCTAAGCTGACCAAATTAATGTAAAGTTGGGTTGAGTTTGAGTCGAGTTGAAGTGATGTGTGTGTGGCTGTGGCGTGCATCTTTTCTGTGTTTACTATAAATAGTTCTGATGTTTTCCTGCTATTTACTTTGTATAGAGATGACACGGCATCTGAGGCAACAAAGAAAGAAAAGGCAGAGGTGGGTGTGGGGTTCTGTTTCTGCTGCTATTACACTTGGCACGGCTACCTTAGCATGGTCTTCTTACCAATCAACTGTAAATGGATCATCTTCTTACCATGACCATGCAACCAAGTGATGACCTTCCAATCGAATTGCTAGCTGAATGTAATACTGCATAAGCAAGTAAACAAGAGGTCAGACATGCCATCTTGTGAATACCACCAATGTCGAGCTATTCTTTTTCTTCTTGTTGCATGGTTTCTGTGCCGTAGAGCCTCTATGCAATCAGATGATTGGGGAATAGGTAAATTACTTGGAAACATTCAAATCTGCTGGATGTTTCTTCAAGTAGTTACTGAACTAAGGAATAGATAAAATGTCCTGCTCGTGGAGAGGGCTTTTGGATTCAACTGATACGTCACTCGTTTGCATCTCTACTTTACGGTCCAACTGATGTGTCATGCCTCTCTGAGTAGTGCTATCTGGTCCAGAGCATCTTCAACTCAGCATGGGGTTATGCAACCAAAGATGATGACTCAAAAGAATCAACAGCTGGTAGGGTACGTCTATAATTACCTTTGCACAGCTTTAGCATGGGTGCTAATTTGAAATATTTATGATTCTGTATTTTTTAACCTTTTGAGTACAATTTACTTGAATTTTATTGTAGCTCAATTCCACCAGTCTAACAAAATTTAATTGAGGTGTTAATGTGTTGATTTCCCACCCACTTACTGGGTCACTGCTGGAATAAGATCAACCTTAAATCTGAAGGAATTTTTTTTTAATTGGCCTAAATCCTCTTATTTGAGAAAATGTTGGATTGTATGATGATATCCATCCGGTTGGTGAACCAATATAGCACTCGGGACAGGTACTAAAGGTCAAGTTAAATACTCCAAGATATATATATATATACATCTATTTCCGATGAAATGCAGATGTCTGCCTGACCCAGTTTGATTGTGTAGATTACTTATATGGGAGATATCAGATACGGTAATGGTGGCAAATGGCAATGGACCTGGCTGGCTGCCATTGTTTCTCTTCATAATACTGCTTGGTTTCAGGTGTCACGTCCTGGAAGAGACTTGGTGAAGAAAAGATGTTTGCAACGTAGAGGTTTATGGAGTACTCATCCCACTGCTTGCTTGCGGGAAGTAGTTTCTGATGCTTCTGATTCTTCACCTCTCCGATCAATCAGGCATTTATGGAGTACTGTTTGGTCTTGTTGCTGATACATGTCCTCTTGTGGGTTTATATAGCTAGGAAGAATAAAGGCGGAGAAGAGCATAGTCTAAAATAAGTTAAAAAACGTTTGAAAATAATGAAAAAATTATTGATTGGTAATAAGCCCCTATTGGCTTTTAATTGTTCCTTGGAGTTCAAATTTACTTCCATAAATCTCTATTTTGCGGCTGAGAATTTGCTGCTCAATTGATCCCCAACTTATAATGAGAATTTTCAAACCAGAGTAAAAATAATTTATATTATTAAAATGCAATTTGGGCAGTTAATCCAATCCTAATATGAGTTGATGCCAATTTTTTGAGAAGTGGTGTGGTGTGTTCAATCAAAATTTAAAGGTGTCAATAATCATTTGAGCCTAGGGGCACAAGAAACACATACGTTTGGTAACCGTGTTACCAACTCATTCTAATTCTGATGCCTCAAATCTCTCATTCATTTTCTCCCTCTGGATGTATTCATGTTCTCTCACGCCTGAAATAAATGGTTTCCTTATCAATATAACTCTATACACTTAAATCCCCAAAATCATAAAACACAAGACTTAGTAGACACAAGACTTTATCCACAAACTATATACATATATATATTTCCAAGACCAGAATGAAAGAAAAAGTTTAGAGAAGAGTTAGTAGACATTATTTTTTTAAAAGTTTTATTCAATTAGATGATGCTGTAACTAAGCCCTCAAATATGGTAGAATATAATGTTAGTAATTTAGAGAGATTTCAAATTATGAATTTTTTTTTAAAACTTTCTTTTATTCAAAATTTTAAGTAAAAATTGAAAGAAAAAAAAGAAAAAAGAAAAAACTCAAAAGTCAGAACAACTCATTATATTATTTTGTAGCCGCTACAATTATTTTGTCATTATCTACCATTGTGTAGTGGGCCTAGCGGCTACATTTATGTTATGTTATGCATGTAATAGCTAATTTATATGTTAGAAATATTGTTTGAAATCTGTTAAAATTTTTTGAAATTGAAAGCCTATTCTTTCGTAACACCAACACTTGGTCAATCCAAGAATGGAATATCTAATTGTGTTTGAGTAATTCTATAAAATGATTTACCTTTTATTATTGGTTTTATTTTACTTTTTTATGTCATGATTTCATCCATGTAATTGAACAAATCATTTGCATGTAAAAACTGTTATGTTTTCTTTGGTTTCTTACCATATACTTCCTCTACATGGTATGTAATTTTCTAGTGGTGGTGGAATCAAAACAATTTCCGAATAATAGGTGGTGGAATCAAAACAATATTTGATGAGATGATAAATGCATTTCTCTCAAACTAAATGACTTAAATGTCCATTATAATTAGATTCTTGTGAATTAAATAGAGGGCAGCGATGTCCTTTCACATTAAAAGCCGTTATATTTTAAGATTTTTAACTTGAATAAGTCAACTACAACAATTTCGTCTAAAAAAGATACTTTGGGGAATTTTTGTGTTCATGAAGTAAGTAAAAAAAAATAAAAAATCCATTTTTATTTCTATTTTGAAATGTTTAACTTTGGGGTATTTTCGTGTTCTCAAAGTAAGAAAAAAAAAATTCAGATTTGAAAAAGAAATTATGTTACTTTTTAATTGCCAATTTTAGTCCACTGAGGAAAAGATAAAAAATAGGACACTAAGAAAACATGATAAATTATTATAATGGCTGGTAAAATCAAGTGTTTTTGAGCTGTTTAATTTTTCCATTTTCTATTCCAACACCATGGTGGATTTTTTCTGTCCTGTGTGGTTGTACTCAATTTTATTTTATTAATTATATAGCTAAAATATAATTTTATTGACTTTTTTTTTTTTTTTTTTTGGGGAATTTTTCTTTGTTGCTTGACATACCTTGCTTAATGGAGAGAGAGAGAGAGAGAAGAGAAAAAAAATCTATTAAGGGATAATTTTTTTTAAAAAATTCTCTCAAATAATCACTTAAATGGACATTAGTTAAAAACACCTCTTAAAATAATAGAGGTGAGTTTTTTTACTAAAAATATTGATAAGAGAATTTTTCGCAACTATCTAATAATGGAGGATTTTTATTTTACAATTTGCCCAAAAATTTTAGATCAAGTGATATGTCCTAAGTTAGAATCTTACTCCCACGAGAATTAGTACGCACACGTTATTAATTTGACATTTCATAAGCATGCATATGAGATACTCCAATTAATTTATTAATTTTTTTATTTAGATTTATTTTTCCAAATTCTAATGTCAAGTAATGATTATAATGATAGTATTCTAAAAGATTAAGGATATGAAACAGTAAAAATTGAATTAATTTTATTTAAGTAGAGAGTAATGTCATAATATTAATGGTATCATAGTAATCAGCTCCACTTATATGTATAATATTAAAAATTAATAAAGAATAACTATATAAGAGGAATTTATAAATAAATAAATTATTAGTGGATTAAGAGATTTCCTATTTTATCCTATGCTTTTTTACTTCCAAACCAAGATACCATTAAGGTAACTTTTTACTTTACTTTCCTAAAATTATAGACTAACCGCCTTCGATTCCCTCTCTCTTATCCATCTGCGCCTAATCTGTCTCCTCTCTGCCAAATTAGTAGTAACCGCCTTCAATTCCCTCTCTCTCGCTTCTCCATCTGCGCCTAATCTGTCTCCTCTCTGCGAAATTAGTAGTAACCGCCTTCAATTCCCTAACCCTCTCTCCTCCATCTGCGCCTGACTCCTTTTTATTCGCTTGCTGAGCATGACTTCTTTGTCACAAATAGAAAGTCGAATCCATCGCATCAAATAGAAGGGACGAATCGTTTACTTATTCATTCATTGAGCACTGGCCTGATCCAGTTCCAAGAAACCAACCCTATAAGAGAAGGTATAGTTGGCTGTACTCATTCTTACCTCTTAGTGATCACTCATCAACCCCAAGCAGGAAAGGCCTTCTTTGTACGGCGAATCGCCAATAGAATTCAAATCTGACTGTGGTCCATACTTCGCATCCAAGGGGCACTCCTGCCCATAGAGCATCATCTTTCTCCCCCATCTGCGCCTGATCTCTCTCCTCCATCTCCGGCCCTCTTCTCTGCTATGGCCGCCACCACAAAAAAGCTCTATGTATGGGTTAACGGCTATGGTAATAACGGAGGTGATGATGGTAAGTATCTGCCTTGCATCAACGTCGAATTCAACTTCCGTGTGGAGCAGACTTATCAAAGCAGAACCAGAGGCCTCATCACCCGACACGGTATCGGAGAGATCTCATCACGACGTCCATACAAGTACTTCACCTATGATTTGCTCTACACAATGATCCATGGCATGAAAATCCCCTTCCCTTTAGAGAAGATGCTCTGTGAGCCAACTGAGTTGGAGAACACCAACGACCTAATCCTGCATGTTTTGGACGTGGCTAGTTGCACGGTCAATAGATTTTGCAACTCCGGTCAGAAGCTATTCAGATTGGACATATACATTGTTAATAGACTGATTTTACCCCATGCTGAATTTGAAGCAATAAACCTTGCAAAGGAGCAGGTAGAACGTTGGTTTCAACTTCATCAGAAGGTTAATCAGATGATACTGTCCAAATCATTTTCGGACTTTGGTTTGATCCACGGGGAAATAGGAAGAATAGTGAGGGAAACAGCTCATGATCAAGATTTGGAATTGTCATTGTTGGAACTAGCTATGAGGGAGTACTTTCAGGAGACAGTAGAGCCCGTGAGATTTGAAGGTGACATTGATGATCATGGTGAGGAGGAGGAGGAAGTACTCTGTGTTATATGTAAGGATGAAATCCTCGTTGGGTCTCGAGTCATTCGGATGGCATGCTCTCGTATCTACCATGTCCAGTGCATCGCAGAGTGGCTGCCATTGTGTCGCTTCAAGTCGTCAATCAACAAGTCTGAGGTATCTTAGTAGTTAGTGGTAGCATATATGGATTTCAGTATTTGTAATTAAACACAAGAACAGGGTGCTCTGTACATTCATAATTGTGAATTACTGACTTCAATGTAAAAGAATTAGTATAGTTTTGGTCAATATGGTTACGAGATTATGGATTGGATTCATTGTTTAATTTGCTCTCTTCAAATGGGCTTTTGGATCGTTTCTTTTTTCTGGCTTGCGTATGTATGGAATAGAAAGTGGTTCACTGTATTGCCATGGTTAAAAGTGTTTAATATGTTAACTATGTTGGAAGTTGTATATCTCACAAACTCAGTTATCAACAACAAAAAAAATCACACCTTTGTTTTTATTTAATTTGAATCATTTGTTCGTGGATATGAATTTGGCACAATTAATCCAAATTAAATCCACATTTCAATGCAACTTTAGGATCCCATAATTGGATTGTTAGAGAATGTTAGTGACATCCTTGATTGGATTTTATATAACGTAGCTAGCTAGTAGCTAGCTAAACCGATTTCTGATTAAATTGACTTATGGAATGCTCCACCTATAGAACTCAGAATTTCCTAGTATGAGAGTCATCTTAAGAATCTCACTCAACATACATTATCTCAGACAAAAGGTGCTTTCAATTTTTAATATGCCAAATCTTTTCTTAAGAGGAAAAATGTACGGATCTTTACTGCTAGGGATCATTTATGATCTTTAGAGGAGCTTCACACACATTTCAGCTTGAACTGTTACAATATTAATGGAACAATTAAATTCTGCAAACATGAAATTTTTAATCTTCTGAAAAGTGGTTCATTCTACTGCTATATATCGATCAGCCCTCATCAGAACTATTATAAAAAATGTTCCACTCGCAAAAGAATACCATAGATTAATCACACATGCAGGGGATGGGGGTACATGAGTATGCGCCTCACACAAGATATAGACTATTATCCAATTTGGTTAATTGCCAAAACTTTCCTACCAGTTAAAACTTAAAGGAGGCATTAGCAGGTTACCTCTGCTCTTCATTACTGATACTGTCTCTTACTTGTTACGCACATTGCTCTTGTAATTAGGAAGGGGGACTTTGCCTGACTCAATGCATTTGATGTCGCTTAGAAGCATCTCATATTGCATCGTTACTTCCTCCACACTTTTTCCACCAACGGCCTTGGCTATGTTGTGCCACCGGTCAGGGGTGTCCTTATCACATATTGCAAGAGCGTTCTCAAACAATTTATTCTGCTTGGGTGTCCAATTTGAGTTGGGAAATCCTGAAGGATGACTGGATGCCATTTTATAGCAGATTTATTAGAGCGAGTTTAGATGAGGAAAATGGTGGGAGCAAATTAAGAATTATAATGTCGATTATTTGCCGACAAATGAAAGGAAGTGAATGGAAAAGCCAACAGAAAGAGGTGTGGAAGGCTAGCTTTACTGAGTTTGAGCAAATGTAGAAGACTCTGGTGAAGGGATAATGAGTGAAGATATGTCCGTTTTAACAATTTCAATTCCAAGATTCGTTCATACTTATGGTAGGAGGGAACCTTAAGTTATTTAGGAATATTTAATCTTCTATTAGACACACATGATGCTGATGTATTGATTCAACAGTTTAACACACATATCCGTATTCATTGCATGTCATTTCTAACATGGATATGTCACCTAGTGGTGAAGTGCTCATGTAAAACATTTATTACTCAACTTCACAAAGACCTCAATTGTCGGTCTTAGCACCTTTGGCTTGAAGCCTTGAATTAATCACTCCTAATTAGTCTTGTCATCTATCTTCCACCTGACTATCATCCGAGCTGCCCTTAAACAGTAATCAGATGCTGATGGGTGAGGTGGGGTTGGGGTTGGCCTCAGGTCCTGATAGCTTGAAGGACCATCCATCTCAGTCAAATTTCTCTCTTCTTGTTCCAGATTGGTGCCACATTTAATTTTTCACAAATTTGTTCCTTTTTCCCTTTTTAGTTCTATCCTTGTCTTGGTACACAGTTTCAGTATTTGTCTATTGGTTTTGCTGAGTTATGGATATTTAGTTGACTTCCAGCTTTCTTTATCATTGAGTATGTCTTAAAACCATCTTGTATTATTAGAATCTATAACAAATCTTGTAATGAAGAATCCAGGAGATTTCACCAGATTTTTTTGTATCTGGATTTGATACTTTTTGAATGGATATGGCTTTCATCTAGAAGTGTTTATGTAACGCTTTTGCTGGCTTGCTTGGATGAAAATTTAGAAAGTTAAATATGTATTGTAATTTTCAATGTAATTGTAGCTTCTTGATGTTCAATTATCCCAAAATATTATGTCCTTTCATTTTTCAAGAAATCTGGTATTGGATTTTGCAGTTTCTCTATTTTGACTTGTAGAAAACTTTTATTAATTTCTGATTTCAACTTTTCACAGCTACAAAATAGGAAAAAGAGATTCTGGAACTTGCTTTATATTGCTCTGCTGGGAATGCTCATTGCCAGGATGGATGAGTATGCACATTTCGTCATTAGAAATTTGAATTACTTCATCTATCGATGCTTATTGTTCATTTTGTAGTCTAGGGTGCACCGTTATAATGTTTATGGCATCATATGAGAACTATCCTAGTGGTTATGCACTAAAAGATTTGCATCGGATGGGTGAGCTCTCTCTCTCTCTCTCACACACACACAAGCATCTTATGAGCCATTGTGTTCATTGCCACGAAGTAGACATTCTCTGTGTATTAAATGCTGATGTGTGTTTTTTGTCCTTTCCGAAAACCTGCTTGCTTAAGTGCACCTTTAATAACTATGCATTCGACCATGGAATTACATTTGAAGGCATGATACATACTTAGAAGAAGATCCTTCTATTGCACGATCTCCTTTGTTATCATAGCTTGAATGATGTACAAATGTGCAATTAAGGAATTAGTAGTAGATGAAAAATAATTTACAAATAATGAATTGCAATAGATGGAGAGAGGAAAGATTAAGATAAAAATAAATAAACCAAGGGGTTGGCCTAGTTGGAAAAGACTTGGGCCCTGGTGCCTCATGAAGCATCAGGTCTCAGGATCGATTCGAGTTAGCTGCAAACAATTCCTTGGAAGGGGGTGTGTGAGTACCAACTAGGGGGAAAAAAAAAAGGTTAAGATAAAAAGGTAATGGTATTCTCCCACTAGTGCTACTTCTAAGGTTTGCAAAGCTGACTACTCTGATTGAAACCAAATACAACTTTATATGTGTGTTGCTAGGTTTGAGCGAGCAAAAACAATTGAAAGGTTATTGGTATTTCAAAATCATGTGGTTATAAGGAGCTTTATATGTAAAATCTGTATAACATTGTCTCCAAGTAAAGCTTTAATAAGATAACTAAATGAACCTTAAAACATACTTAGTGAGACAAGTTGAAAGGTTTAATATATCCAGAGGTGAACTACTCAAAAGAAAGGGTCCTGCTAACTTCTCTCTCTCTCTCTCTCTCTCTCTCTATATATATATATATATATATATATATTTATATTGTTTATTCTTTCTGATATGTAAAGAAGATAATCGGAGCCGTCTAACAAACCATAATATTTGTCACCTAAAAATAGAAAGTATTGTGAAAGTTGGTGCGAGTCTTGGAGTAATATTTTACAGACTATTATACAACAAATATATTGTAAAGCAATTGACGTGCTTTACCATTCAGTATGTATGTAAAAGAAGCCGAGACAGTGTACATTCATCTAACTATTTGTCAATCTTGAATAGTTTTTTGAATCATCTACATTTTCAATATTAGCCAACTATTCAGATACAGAAATCATTTTTGTGTTTAAGTTGTTAGTTTGCATTTGCATTCAATTCTGGTTGTGTGAGTGTATTTGAATTGCATTATTCAGTGAAAATTGATATGATTGTTCTGGCAGGCTATGCCACAAACAATTCAAATGAACAGTGGGTCCACATAGACTCCTTCTCAGCGATGAATGGAATTTCTCTCTTTTGTGAAAATGATTTCCCATGGAGGTATACTTGATTCGACTTATTTGTATCGTCTCTTAAATTCCATGACGGTCTTTATCTATTTCAGTGACTGGTTTCTTAGGACAGTTTTATCTATATCAAAATAGTGGATCGTCCCTTGGGTGTAAGTACCAAGTCGTAAATAGTCATGGTGATATATTTATTTATCTTGGACGTTATACACGATTTGTTGGAAAAACTGAAAGATTTTTTTTTTTTTTTGATAAGTAGAAAAACTGAGAGATTTTACAGTTTATGTTGTAACATTTCCTCTGCAGGTGGAGTTGTTGGCTTGTTTTTGCATTCCCTTTGTCCCTAGATTTACTTGGGAGTTGTATGTTGTGTTTTGATCTTTGAAGTGTGCTCTGAGGAAAGACTGTTTCTTGTAACTTTTAGAGTCGTATATTATTTAGATTTGATGGCTGATTAAGTTGGTTTTACTTTTATAGGGTAAATGGTTTTGGTATCTCCTTCACAAAATGGATTTCCTAGTCATGTGAAAAAATAGATGCCCTTGGTTGTTATGTGCACTGCTCTTAGTACTTTATCCCATGAGATTTGAGCATGTCACGTGCACAAAATTTGAAACCAACTACTTATATATTCTGTAAAAGTATTGGAATGGGGCTCAATATAATTATGACAAGCTGTGTATGGTTGATATATTTAAAAAACACCATTCTCTTGGCATATTAAGTAAGAATTCTTTCAATTGAAGAGAATTTTTGTCCCTTGTCTCATTTTCCTTCTTCTTTTCTTCTCTCCTTCCTTCCTTTCACTTTATTCTTCAAATTGAGTTTGCTTTGCATGCTTTAGGTTGCAGCAGTTGTCATAATGTTCCTTTCGGAACACTTAACTGTCATCACTCACTCAAAGTAATCATTCCTTAAGAACTGGTCAAAAGCTACCTTGCATTGCTGTTGGTATGAGCGTTGGTATTTGACACGATGATTTAGTAACCTATAAAGTGAGACTTTTAAGGACACTACATTTTATAGAACTTTGTAGAACTCACCTATACTAAACATTTTAGATGCTGATATAAGGTTTGAGCACCAACCTACGATTGCAACAGTTTAGTATTATTTACCTGGAAAGTTTATGTTAGTACCCAGTCAATATTCTATGCAGGAACGTAATCACTGCTGTGGAATGTCAATATAGAATTTGTTGTATCAATCTCAAGCACTGTACATCATTATTTTACTCATTTCAAGTATTTGACGCTTTTTAATAGCAATCAACTATTTTGCCTATGGCAGTAAGGATGTAGGAAAACAGGTGACTGTCAATGTGCGTTGTTACTAATCAACTGAAATGCATTTTTTTTCAAGGTCAGATAAGGAATATTCATCAGTGTCACTCTTAACTAACGGAAAATAGAAATTCTCTAATTTTGGATGGGAACTAAAAGGCTTGGATTGTAATTTTTTTTCAATGTCAGATAAGAAATGAGGCTGACCAAAACCTACATATGTTTTTCTTATGTCTTTTTTCTCCTCTCTTTCTCCTCATGTTTTACTTTTCTAAAAATTAAAAACAAAAAAGAAAAAAGTGTAGTTTCTTCACCAGCCGCATCTTTAAGGAATCATTGTGAGGGCCAGGTTACATCCCTGTGACAGCTTATTGTGATCTGTCTTTTCATCAACCATCAATTCGACAGCTTCCAGAATGTAGCACATTAATAAGGAAGGAATTCAACAGTTTCAAATTCTTTTATGATCTGCAGTGCTTGTTTTTCAGTTCATGGTTATACTGTTTTGTAATGCAGGTATTCTAAAGAAGAAGACATGCATCTGGACGAATTTTGCCAAAGGAATTTCACCTATCTTCTGAAGTGAGTTTGTCATCATTCTATTTTATCTTTTTGTCTTAAAAATGTGTGCCAGAACATGATGCGTAAACAGATGTGATTTATGGAAAAAAATTTAGCTACGGCCATCTCAGGTATTTATTTTTTAAGATGTCGTCCCAACTCTGTAGTACACTGATGCAATTAGAGTGTAGCAAATAATATCCCTGTACATGAAAAAGGAAGGTATGTGTGGGCAAAAATGTTCAATTGTACTACAAAGATTCCATTTTTCTACATGGGCATTCCCCCTCCCTGTCAGCACACTTGAGTGTGCAAATGGAAACAGTGAGAGGAGAGTAGGCTGAATGCACATGACAAGGAGAGCAGGGCTATGTTAGTGAATAAGGTGCATGTAAGAAAAGGGTCACATATGGGTGATCTTGTAAGGGGTCGTTCAATACTTGGTGTATTGGAAAAAGTTTTAATTGTTGTATTGAAAGACGAGTTCAAGTTCAAAACTGGACAATTTCTGCAAAATAATGTCTAAGGTTAGGTTTATTTCCGGTGCAACCCTTCCAGCTCCGTACATAGGCGGAACCAACACTTGTAATGGACCTTCATTTGTTCTCTCTCTCTCTCTCTCGATTGGTTGTTCAGTGGATTGGAGGTGCCAAAGTATAACAGAGATGGATTATTGTTGCAAACGCATATTTGCAATTCTAGACTAATAAAAATTTGCAGACTTGAGATCGATTACCTTTTCCTTTTATTTTTTTACATACTAGTCTGAAATGTATCAGCAAATCTTGAATCTCTAATCTCATTTTTTTTTTTTCTTTCTTCTTTTGAATTGATTCCCAATATATATATTTTTCTTTGTATGATAGTGAGTACCCCAAAATGAATGGATTCAAGTGTTTATTTACTATAAACGAGTTCTCTAGAGCTCGTTTTCACAATGGCTTTCCACCCATTTTGCTGGTAAGTGGTCTTGCTTTATCTCAAAAATGTTATTTGCATAATACAGTTACTGCAAAACATTTGTCTATTCATTTACTGCAAAACATTTGTCTATTCATTTACTGCAGCTCAGAGAGCCCAAAGTATTTGTTCATGGAAATATTGCAAACACGGATGTTATGCATAGAAGTTGGCCAGGATGCTCTTGATTTATTGAGGATAGTATATAGTGTAAGAAATTGAAATGATCAATGAATTAGTATACAAATGATCAAAATTCCGACTCTCCAAAGTGCAGCACATCCTTCAATGGATATTGCCCCTAATTCTTATGGAAACTATATTTTTGTGAGAAATTTTCCCGTTTTGAGGTGTAAACATCAGGGTCCATCATATATGAGATTGACAACCCTTTTGAGCTTCATTGGTGTTAAATTATTGCATGAAAACATGTCAATAACTTGGTATATTTGGCTTGGGGTTTTGGGGTGGGTTACATTAAACTTGAAATGTCTCTGACAGATTGTAGTTGGAAGGTGTCTTGTCCCCATATGTCAAAGGTCTTTGTAATTTTTAAGAAAATGGTCACATAGAATTTTTTCTTTTTTCTCTATTTACAGTTTTACCGCTGTGAATGTTTATAATGAGTGTGAGTTCCTGAGTCCATTACATAAATTACATGCCCTTTAGGCTCTTACACCTTCGCGCGCGCGCACATGAATGCATTTTATTCTACTAAGAGAGTTCGTTTGATTTGCTAAAAAAAAAATAGATTATTCCTTGCGCATGCTGTGCTAAATTTGCACCTGAATTTACCTAAATGTGCCTTGCACTTCTCATTAATCTAGTTTTGGTCCCTCTTTAATCGTACCAGGCTCTGTTCATTGGGCCGAGTATATCGCTTGTTTTGTAACTATACACTTTTAACTTCCAAAAAATATTTATAAATGAAACAACCTATATTTATGCGGTTGCAAGTAAGCGGTGCAGTTGACAAAAAAGAGAGTTCTGTGATTCCATACATACAGATTCAAATGCTAACGTAACAAATATAAATAGCTGAATTAGACAGACGATTGACTTTGACAACAGTTTTTTGGGTTTTAGAAAATTAAAAACAGAAAACTCATACTTGATTCAGTTTTTTGAAAATTATTTTCTGAATTTTTTAAAACTGTTTTTTGAATTACAAACCAAATAGGCCTAAGATTTCTTGCAAGAAAACGCAGTATAGTTCTGGCATGTGACCAACTAGCAAGTTACTGTCCAATTCTCTAATTAATTAAGACATTTTAATTCAAACAGTAATTCATGTGAATTAAGTTCCCTCAACTAAATTTTCTCCTAACTAATTATTACAGCTTTCGGATTTGTTTCATATGGCAGAAAAACTGATCCGAGTAATGGTGTAATGGTGTAATCGACGTAGTTTCACCTCTTCCTTGACTGAAGGTTGAGAGTGGGTGTGTGTTTTTCCTACCAAAAAGAAAGAGACAGAACACTTGCTGTCAAATTCCCCACACCTAATAAGGACTAGATTTTCTTTATACTCCTCAATATTCATTAGTGACTACATAGAGGCTATTTTCTTCAAGAACTGCCCTAGCTGTTCTGCCCGACTGTCCTATAAGACTTTAGAAAGCCCCCACTTCCCTCCCTTTTAGCTACAATGATCATGATGCCATTTACAACTTTACTGTGGAAATCACCAAGGTTTTTTTCCACAGAGAGAGAGGGGGTACACCATCAGCTCATTGGCTCTTGAAACCAATACCAGAGCCAACATGATCAGCCATCTTTATGAATTGATCTAGCAGCCTTGAAAACTTCCCTAGAGATCTGTTTGCAATTGCTTACCATGAACAACCTAATATTAAAAAGATTTCCGATAAATCACCATTTGAATTTCCATCAAAGGATTTGATCTTGTCTAGTTTAATATAGTGTTAGTATTAATATTCTTAAATTCATTTACCCATAGAATAAGAACAAGGAGGAGATTCTTATGTTCCATATCTGTATAATTTTTTTGTATTGGGATTACTAAAGCTGGCATTCTTACCTTGTCAAAAGGAAATTGTTGCCATACTTAAGAAGGGCATTAGTCAGTGGATTCTCTCAAACTAATCTTTGTAAGAATCTAGCAGAGGAATACACAAAAAATCAGAATAGAAGTTAATTTTTTTGACATTTATAGCCTTGGAAAAATGGAATATATTCTTGTGGGAAGGGGTATCTGTATATCTTATATTTTTGCTGGTACTGGTTTTTATAAACTTGTATTTTAAAGTGCCTCAGTGCAGAAAAGTTTTGATATGATGCTTGTATTTCTTACGTTCTGCATAATATTGCTTAGCTGTTGTGTGCTCATTTTTGAAACCATAAGCTATATTCAAGGGCTAAAAATAAGTGCAGGAAAATAGAAAGAGGAGGGAAAAAAAGAAGTGAAATGAGATCCCTACTTAACAAGGCAGTAAAATTAAGATGGGGCAGCATTCTTTCCCATCTTGTTGTTGATGACTTTTGCTATAACTTCTCTATATATCTTAAGTAACCTTTAATTTCTTGTGGCAAATGTAGGATATGTGGCTGTACTTGGGAAGCCAAATGTTGGAAAGAGTACACTATCAAACCAAATGATAGGACAAAAGCTCTCAATTGTTACAGATAAACCTCAAACTATGAGGCATCGAATCCTTGGTATATGTTCTGGCCCAGAGTATCAGGTTTGAAAATTTCTATGTTTGATGTGATCATGCCTGATTTTACTTATATTGCACATACTTAATTCTCTTTGGTAGAAAAACTAAGCAGTAACATCTGAAGCAACCATTAAGGTGGACTCAATTGGTCAGGAACCACTCAGATCACCCTTGTGGACCTACAGGGGGAATGAGGGACATCAAATGATCAACTATTTTGCCTTGGAATCTTGGAAAATGAGCAATTGGATCAATGAAGCCATATTTGAGCAAAATTTGATGATGTTTTTTAAGTCAAGAGAGACTGTCATTAGGTTGGCAATGGAATACGTTGAAGCCAGTTGATCAGAGGGACGTGAAAGGTTCTGGAAAGAAAGGTTTATTGCTTGGAGCATATCACAATTGAATACGGGGAATGTGGTATGGACTCTTCCTTTAATACTGGGATGTGCGTGAAAATGTGCTTAGACAGCCATTGGCCTTTGAAGGGTTGAAGATGATGGAAGGGTGGGCCTCGAATAATGTTATTGTAGAAACAGATTGGTAGAGCACCCAATTTGGGACAAGCATGGATAAAACTCGTACTAGCTCTTCTACCAAAATTGATATAGGACACTAAGGACAGCATTGTAGAAGCTTCTTTAGGGCAGATTATAATTGATTCTCTTGCGCTTCAGGCTATTGGGTTTTTGTTTTTTAGCATCTGTATATAATGTGAGAAATGTTTATTGTCTTGGTGTTCTAAGAAGGAAAGGCAAAGTTCTGTTTTTTATAGTGGGGTTTTGTACTGTATTCAGTAACTAGGGGCTGTTTTTAGGGTTTTAAGTTTGAATGGTGAAATGGGGAAAGGGTTAGTGCTCATCAAATAATAAATTTAACAAATTAGGGTCTTAATGGCTTTAAAGTGCAGAAAATTTAAGAGAATAAGTAGAGTAGAAGGATAGGCAAATCACAACTAGATTTTCTAGGCATCATACTTTGGGTTAGAATTGCATCACACAGTCCCTGAGTTTCTCTGAGCTGAGCCCAATTGAATTTAAAGCATTTTAAAGCTATATACAAACTCTCAAGTAATCTAACTCTTAACATGACATGAACTGCATATTCAGATACTGAACAGTTTGACCAGAAAAACCTCGTATAAAGTCTGCTTATAAAGACTCAACAGCATAACCTGACTTAAACTTTGACTTGCAGACCTCTACTATGGCTAATGTCCAGAAAAACTTATAATTTACTAAGTAATCCTAAATCTTATATGGTTGTACTCTTTTTATTATGTTAGTCTCATAAAAGAAAACCAAGGAAAGAAATAAAAAGAAATTTTCGTATCTGATAGATTTGGTACATGTTTCATGCTTTTGAACACATGTTCCACAACATAGACCAAGAGTATATTTTTGTTTTCTCGTGGCTGTCTTATTTTGGTTTGCAAGGAGTGAAACATTTGTGCTTTGGAAACCTTTAGGCAGGTTCACTTTTTCCCTGACTGTCTCACTATTTACAGCTTGACCCGTGTATTGAGTTTTGCTGTTTATGAAAGGCCCCTATAAGCACGGACATGGGATACGGATACGACAAAATACAAACACAACAATATGACAATTTCTTAAAAAATTGGATATAGATATGACAAGGGCATGACATATATATATATTATAGATGCAAATATGTATAAAAATCAATATATATATATATATATATATAAGTGTCGATGGATAAATTTAAATAGTAATTTATTATGTAATATATATTGTTATTAACAATTCTTTATAAAATACTATGACCAACAAGATAGGAGTTGAGAGTTATGTTGCGTGGATAAAAATTTGGACTAAATTAGTCATGATATACATCTCAAATTCTCAACCATACTTCTTTTTTGAAGATGTTTTGAACTTTTCTTCACAATTATAATTTATACTATGATATTATTCTTGAAAAGTTACAGTTTAATGTGCAAAACTTGTTAAATATGTATTGTAAAGTATCTGAAAATTATCTGATACGTTATCAAATATCTGAGAAATATTGAATATGTTTTTTCTTTATAAGTAAGAAGTTATCAAAATATCTGAGAAGTATTGGATATGTGATGAAGGACAAGTAGGAACCAGATAGAAATAAAGGGATGAGAAAATAGAAGAAGAGATAAACTAGAAGAAGGGGATGAAAAAACAGACGAAGGGGGCTGAGAGCAGAGTGAATAGATAGGCAGGATAGACGGAATAGATGAGAAAAGCAGGAACATAAATGGGAGAAGTAAAAGAACACAGAGAGAACTCAGAGAAAGCAATAATCCAATAATGTTCCAAAACTGAGTTCTCAAATTACAAAGAAGCCTTTAAATAGGCAAATTATTAAGCAAATCCTAAAACATAAAAATACCATAATTCAAACATTATTAAAAGTAACAATAAGCATAAAAACCCTAAATTACTAAAATCCCTAATGTTATTTCTCTTTCCCTCTTCTCCAAAAGTAATGTTGAAGCATGTGCAACTCATGTATTTGAATCATATCATGTTCCCCATCAATATGTTTTAGAAAGAAAAAATAAATTTATAATTATAGATACATTTAGAAAGTATCGAACACATATCCGTAAGTATGATACGAGTACGTCACTCTTTTAGAAATTAGAAGTATCACAGAAAAGCCCCCTGCTGCCTCTCAGAGGTTCTGACTGTATTTTTCCATATGACTTTAATTTATAATTTTTCCTCGTGCT
The DNA here is from genome assembly GCF_030987335.1 of Cornus florida. Classification (NCBI taxonomy): domain Eukaryota; kingdom Viridiplantae; phylum Streptophyta; class Magnoliopsida; order Cornales; family Cornaceae; genus Cornus; species Cornus florida. Next base: position 127,170,677 of record NW_026775581.1, read on the forward strand.
GTATCCCACTGCATACGTGTCATTGCCATTTATGATTTGAATTTTATGTCCCAAACATTGTTTACTTCCACAATTTGTTTTTGTGTGGATTTCCATGCAAGAAATATCTCATCATGCTATTTAAAATAATTTGTCTTAGCTGTGATTTACTTGTAGATGATTCTTTATGACACACCTGGAGTTATTGAGAAGAAATTGCACAAATTGGATTCTATGATGATGAACAATGTCCGTAGCGCTGCCATTAATGCAGATTGTGTTTTGGTGGTTGTTGATGCGTGTAAGGATCCCCAAAAGGTGCTTCTTCATCTGGAAAAATTGTTCTTAAAACATTGTCTCCCTTTCCTAAATATATTTGTCTGCTTTTAGATTGATGAAGTGTTGGAAGAGGGTGCGGGAAACCTCAAAGATAAGGTACCGAAATTACTGGTTTTGAATAAGAGGGACCTGATCAAACCTGGTGAAATGGCAAAGAAACTTGAGGTTAGAACTTGTCAGTATCTATTATTGTGTAGCCTGAATAGCTACACTTTTTTTTGTAGCTTGACGTATCATTGTTAATGTAACAAAAACAAAACAAAAAAACAAAAAAAACTGGTATATGGAATGTTATGTTTATAATCTCTAATTTATAGGTCCCAAATACTGTTCTCGTCATAACAGAAATCCATGGTCACTCTTCACTGGTGGCATAAGGTGGGTACTTAAGTTGTATCCTAATTCGACATTGTATATCTTGCAGTGGTACGAGAAATTCACCGTTGTTGATGAGGTCATACCAGTGAGTGCTAAATATGGTCATGGAGTGGATGATGTCAAGGACTGGATACTATCAAAACTTCCAGTTGGGCCAGCTTATTATCCGAAGGTATGTAACGAGTCCACTTTTATTCTTGTTGTCTTCCTTCTCCTTGAAAGATGAAGACTGGTAATCTTTTAAAAGCATGTTTTTCTAATTATCATAATTCCAGTGTAACCATTTACCAACTGTTGGAAATTAACAACTTGAACCCTTTGGTTGTTTGTATTCCATGATGCAAGGCACATTGCCTCCTCAAAAGTACATGATGAAAACGAAAAGTAAAATAAAAATTGAAAACTCAGAAGAGGGATAGAAAAGGAAGGAAGCAATTTGAACTTGTAGCATAAGAACTATGTCAATTTCTATATTGGTTGTTCATGACTGAAAGAAGCACACTATGTTAGTCTTAAACTTCTTCCATCTGATGAATATACAAAAATTTATAGATGTAGTCTTAAGTTTAGCTTCAAATTAGTGCCTGTGAGCCCTAAAAACAGATATGGTTAAGCATCTTTCATTTTACTCTTAAGACCGTGTGCCTTGAGAGGGGTTGAATGAGGTTGATAGCTGGCAGGATTTTTGGTGAAATTACTTGCATATATCTAAGATTAGTTGTTCAAATGCTGGCGTTTACAAGTCCTCGAATTAGTTTGATTAGATGTTACTTTGGAAGCTAAATCAAGATAAAAAGTGAAATTGAAGTGGCTACATGTTGCTTTGTAAAGCTCATAGATGACCTAGATTATCCCTGGAATTTCTATTGGCTACTTCGATTTGTAATCGAGTCACCCTCAGTTTGAGTCAGTGTTGAGAAATAATATATGACAAAGGAGTAAAACTGTACTTTCAGATTGGTATAGTAATAATGTAAATGGAGTGTCTCTCAGGTTTTGCTCCTTCCGTTTCCTTTCTCTTATTCCAGGCAGGATAGATACTTGATATGACAGAAGAGCAGATATCCAATTAGGCAAACACATTTTGTCCCCTCCTCTATTTTTCCTTTCTTCTTGACCCTTTTTTTGTCGTCATAACGTAAAAGGTCTGAGTTTTTGGGAAAAGAAGGGTTCTGAGTTTTGTAACAATCTGGGAATGATAGATACTGTACTCCAGCCTGAGTGAAAGTGTTGAGAAATGATATAAGGTAGAGGGATAAAATTGTAATTTCAGTTTGGTTTAGAAATGATATTGAGAGATTAGAGCAACCCTTGACAGGGATTATGCTCTCTCAGTTTTTCCTTTTTCTTCCTCTCTTGTATTAAGGTACCCAAGACACCTGATGGTTATATTAAGAAGTTTCACAGAGCACATAGAGAAATGTTAAAAAAAAACTGTGACCTGACATTTCTTTCCCCTATAATAAACAAGTTGTGCAGTATATACTTCATTGACAGTAGTATTAAAATTTTTTTTTGAGAATTGTTTGAAATCATTATATATGGAGTTTCTAGATTAAATAGGACATGCATGACAAGCCTTGCAGGGAATGGGTTGATCAAAATGCCTTCCACATTTTCTTCTAGTCCATTACAATTTTTTTGGGATAAATTTTGAGAACATAAAAATGCATCAAGGAATATGTTGTGAAAGATCTCAACGGTTGTAGGTTTGGCAATGACTGAAGCTTTTACTTATGGGGTTTTGGCTTTAATTTTGATCACCTAGCCAATATCATTTAGAATAAATTAATTTCCCTACTTGTTTCTGACTATCCATGTCTCTCATCTTAAGATGAATATACTGTACATTTTCTTTTCTTTTTACTTTTTTTGACTTGACAATTTGATATATAAAAATCGTTTGTTGCATATTACAACTTACCATTGCTTTCCTTGTGTTCTCAGGATATTGCTAGTGAGCACCCAGAAAGATTTTTTGTAGCTGAAATTATCAGAGAAAAAATCTTTATGCAATACCGAGACGAAGTTCCTTATGCCTGTCAGGTATACCTAAATTTTTTGAAAACCTAAAGCTTCTTATTATTATTTAAAATTTCACTTGGTGCTGTTTATATTTTTTCAGAAGTTTATATCTAACAAAGAAGTGTGGTTGATCAATCTTTGAATTGTACAGGTCAACGTTGTCAACTACAAAACTAGACCAACTGCAATAGATTTTATTCAAGTTGAGATTATTGTTGAGAAAAACTCACAGAAGATCATCCTCATCGGAAAGGTAAGTTAAAGCTTTCTTCAATGGGATACTTTTTAATATGAATTAATAATTGGCTTCTTTGTGTGTTCTCATGAAATGGTGGGATTAGATTTTTTTTTTTTTTTTTTTACTAGTTGGTACTCACACACACTACCTCCACTGAGGTTCGAACCCTTAACCTTCCTTTGGGAAGTAGGGGCCTTGTACCGCTAGGCCACAGGCCTGTTGGTGGGATTAGATTGTTGAGATTGTCTTGGCTTTAACAAGAAGTTGAGCAGCTTAAGGAGAGGGGAGGACTGAGGAGGAGGTGTATTTCATGAAAGAGGAAGTTACCAAGAGTCAAAAGGTTCCTTACCAAGTATCTAGGATTTAGTCCTCTTGGACCAAGGCCAATTGTGCTTTATTAGGACTTCCACAGATGTGTGGTATTGGAAGTGGTTGGCTGCTCAGATATACTGCTGTCTGGAGCCAATCACTAGGCTTACAGAGCTGTCCATGGCAAGGCCTGTAAGGGAGCCGATGCAGGACTTGTAGGGTCAGCAATAGTGGAGTTACTCTGAAACTGCAAAGTAGTTTGTGCATCAACAATGATGTGGAAATCATCCTGGGGATAATGGAGAATTCTCCATCCTCTTAGGGAAGCTGGAGTGGCTAGATTCTTGTGTCAGGTGAGAGTTGCACTGCTTTCCCTGAAATCCATCTAATCAGTTACCAAATTAAGGTCATCAAATCTAATACACACACACACTTGGCAGTTGTCTAGGAGCAAGGTACAGCCTCTTGAAGTAGAATACGTTTGAATTGGGCATTTGGGACACAATACTTTGGCCTGTGTCTCTAGGCAGGGAGACCGTATCTTTTTTTGTGACAAACCACATGGTAGGCTGTGATTGGTCACATGGTAGTGCAAGGAATGGGCTGTCTACAATAATTCTAGATATTCTGTTGGCCTATGCTTATTTTATCTGCATGGTAGCATGTAGTATTATTACTAGGCCTGTATGGAATCTATAAGACTACTATTCCTTGGGTTTTAAAAAAGAAAAAGTCCAGACTTGGAACTTTGTGACTGCTTGAACTTCCAAATTTCTATGCTTTATGTTGTAAATCTCTTTCATTAGTGTCTACCTTTGTCATCGTTTGTTTTATATTTAGCTTTAGTTTGTATTGGAAATTACAGTGTAATTCATCCTAATCCTTGAAAAGGTTTTACATTTGATCAGACATCGATGACAGTCTTGTTTGAAATTATAGTGACATCCCAAAACACTTTCAAGATGCTTAACCTATTTGTTGAATGATGTGACAGTGTTCAAAATATTGAAATGTTGAGAATCCTCCTATATTATTTGAAACTGGAATGGCATGTTTGAAATTATATGTGTGTGTCTGTGATCACGTGTGTTCTGAATTTCTACAGGATGGGAAAGGTCTGAAACTACTGGCTACAGCTGCTCGGCTTGACATTGAAGATTTCTTGCAGAAGAAGGTTTTTTTGGAGGTACCAACAAATTTTAAGTTTTTTTTTTTTTTTATCACTGAGCGGTTGTCACGAATATATTTAATTAAGAATTACTGGTATCCCAAGTTCCCAACTAAATAGTGCAGACCATACTGTCAGTGACAGTGATTTAAGCCTGCTGATTTCTTGCTGCCAATTGTTCCAAGTGGTCGGTTTTAATAGTTTTGAGTTGGAAATGACATGTTCAAGGCAACTCATTTATCGAACAGGTTGAAGTGAAGGTAAAAGAAAATTGGCGGCAAGATGAAGGACTTCTGAAGCATTATGGATATGGAGGGCCAATTCGAGCATTATAATGCTGTGTTTCCATTGCACTCGATACAAATTGCAGTGAAGATGATCGTGTAATTGGAAACTCATGATTTAGTGTGCATTAAGTGATTATGTGATGATGTTTCTTATTTGGTAGTGTGATCAAGTTGGAAATTGCAGAAGCTTGTCATCGATCTTCTCAATAGCTGGAGTCAGGTACTGTAATATTCATTGTGAATCGCTCTTAGGCCACGGTGTTGGGTACCGCACAGTATTGTATTTTCTTTACTATTTTGGTGTTAGTTTTAGGTATCTTCTTTCCCTTTCCCTTGGCATTACGTCAACGTGGATCACGTCACTTTTTTATTTGGCAAAATTTTTTGGTCTTCGATTATCCAAAGTGAGGTCATTACCCCCTTAGTTGGTAAGGCACTTAGTTCTCTGATTGGGTGTGCCCGTGTTCGAGTCCCTCCCCTAATTTGTCGGGAAAAAAAAAATTACTGGCTTAGGTGGCTAATCTCTGATAGTTATGCTTGCATGGAGATGGAGCCATGGACTCGCATCAGTCTTTGTTATCCTACAACTGCTTCCCCGGCTTGTACTTCATGGACTAATTTATTCTTTTGTTAAAACGTAGTCAAGTTTATGGAACCAACCCTGCTTGCAATACGAATATCATTTATGTTACTTCTATTTTTTATTTATTTGGAGCATGTAGATTTCTTGAAGAAAAAATTAAGATGGTTTGTTGACTTCAATAGCATGTTCTTTAGGCTCTTCTGTTTTGAAGTAAAATATTTTTAAAAATATATATATATATATATGTATATATATATTTTGATGTTTGGTTGTCGTAAAATATGTACAAAGAAAAAAAAATATTAAAACCTAACAAAAATAACTTATCCATTAATTTTTGATAAATTATTTTATACAACTTACCTGATGGAATTCACCTAGACTTTTGCTGAACATATAAAAAAAAATAAAAAATAAAAAATAAAAATAAAAAAAATTGCTGGAAGATAGATTACAGTAAAACAAACTAGTCCAAGTTTGTTAAGTGAAGAGAAGATAATAAAATAGGGGAAAAAGAGGTGATCGCAATCTAGTCCAAGTTTGTTTATTGGGGGATGCAATGTACTCAACTTGTTCCGGAAGAGAGAAGAGACAAGAAAGCTTAAGAACTTTATTGATTTGGTCAGAAGATATGATCCTCATTCATAGCCCCACTTATATTTGGTTTTTATTGTTGTACTTGTATCTAAATTACCCCACTTTTGAGGTGCCAGTTTTCATGGACCCCCAATGCTAGTTTTGTTTCTTTTCTCTTCCATTCTTTCCTCTTAAAGGGCAATCTCAATGCATAAGGATCGGAGTTTAGATATTTTCGTATGTCCGAAAACTATTTCCGCTATAACCTTTGGTCACAATGGAACATAATTGAAATTCAAGGATTGGTGAAAATTGACGATAAGAGTTTAAAATTGATTTGTGTGCATGTGTCTGCAGAATCAGCACTAGGTTTTGCTTCGAGGATTCTGGAGAATGGATTGTGGCAATGGAATTGGAAGAAAATGAGTCTCTGTGATTGGAACAATTATAGGTGAGACGATGGATAAGGTTGAGAGATAGGTTGAGCCATTGAGGAATAGTAGGGTTTGTGGAGAAGTCATCATCTTTCTTATTTTTGCTTTTTTTTTGTTGTGAGAAATCCGAGAGAGAGATTATCTTACCATAGATGATCCTAGAGTTGAGTGAATTGCCTAAATTTATAGTATCATATATATATATATATATAGATATACATAAATAGATCGGACCTAAGCTGACCAAATTAATGTAAAGTTGGGTTGAGTTTGAGTCGAGTTGAAGTGATGTGTGTGTGGCTGTGGCGTGCATCTTTTCTGTGTTTACTATAAATAGTTCTGATGTTTTCCTGCTATTTACTTTGTATAGAGATGACACGGCATCTGAGGCAACAAAGGACGAAAAGGCAGAGGTGGGTGTGGGGTTCTGTTTCTGCTGCTATTACACTTGGCACGGCTACCTTAGCATGGTCTTCTTACCAATCAACTGTAAATTGATCATCTTCTTACCACGACCATGCAACCGAGTGATGACCTTCCAATCGAATTGCTAGCTGAATGTAATACTGCATAAGCAAGTCAACAAGAGGTCAGACATGCCATCTTGTGAATACCACCAATGTCGAGCTATTCTTTTTCTTGTTGTTGCATGGTTTCTGTGCCGTAGAGCCTCTATGCAATCAGATGATTGGGGAATAGGTAAAGTACTTGGAAACATTCAAATCTGCTGGATGTTTCTTCAAGTAGTTACTGAACTAAGGAATAGATAAAATGTCCTGCTCGTGGAGAGGGCTTTTGGATTCAACTGATACGTCACTCGTTTGCATCTCTACTTTACGGTCCAACTGATGTGTCATGCCTCTCTGAGTAGTGCTATCTGGTCCAGAGCATCTTCAACTCAGCATGGGGTTATGCAACCAAAGATGATGACTCAAAAGAATCAACAGCTGGTAGGGTACGTCTATAATTACCTTTGCACAGCTTTAGCATGGGTGCTAATTTGAAATATTTATGATTCTGTATTTTTTAACCTTTTGAGTACAATTTACTTTAATTTTATTGTAGCTCAATTCCACCAGTCTAACAAAATTTAATTGAGGTGTTAATGTGTTGATTTCCCACCCACTTACTGGGTCACTGCTGGAATAAGATCAACCTTAAATCTGAAGGAATTTTTTTTTTAATTGGCCTAAATCATCTTATTTGAGAAAATGTTGGATTGTATGATGATATCCATCCGGTTGGTGAACCAATATAGCACTCGGGACAGGTGCTAAAGGTCAAATTAAATACTCCAAGATATATATATATATATACATCTATTTCCGATGAAATGCAGATGTCTGCCTGACCCAGTTTGATTGTGTAGATTACTTATATGGGAGATATCAGATACGGTAATGGTGGCAAATGGCAATGGACCTGGCTGGCTGCCATTGTTTCTCTTCATAATACTGCTTGGTTTCAGGTGTCACGTCCTGGAAGAGACTTGGTGAAGAAAAGATGTTTGCAACGTAGAGGTTTATGGAGTACTCATCCCACTGCTTGCTTGCGGGAAGTAGTTTCTGATGCTTCTGATTCTTCACCTCTCCGATCAATCAGGCATTTATGGAGTACTGTTTGGTCTTGTTGCTGATACATGTCCTCTTGTGGGTTTATATAGCTAGGAAGAATAAAGGCGGAGAAGAGCATAGTCTAAAATAAGTTAAAAAAAGTTTGAAAATAATGAAAAAATTGTTGATTGGTAATAAGCACCTATTGGCTTTTAATTGTTCCTTGGAGTTCAAATTTACTTCCATAAATCTCTATTTTGCGGCTGAGAATATGCTGCTCAATTGATCCCCAACTTATAATGAGAATTTTCAAACCAGAGTAAAAATAATTTATATTATTAAAATGCAATTTGGGCAGTTAATCCAATCCTAATATGAGTTGATGCCAATTTTTTGAGAAGTGGTGTGGTGTGTTCAATCAAAATTTAAAGGTGTCAATAATCATTTGAGCCTAGGGGCACAAGAAACACATACGTTTGCTAACCGTGTTACCAACTCATTCTAATTCTGATGCCTCAAATCTCTCATTCATTTTCTCCCTCTGGATGTATTCATGTTCTCTCACGCCTGAAATAAATGGTTTCCTTATCAATATAACTCTATACACTTAAATCCCCAAAATCATAAAACACACTTAGTAGACACAAACTATATATATATATATATTTCCTCTGAAAATAAAATCTATTAAAGGATAATTTTTGAAATCATTTAAATGGACATTAGTTAAAAACACCTCTGAAAATAATAGAGGTGAGTTTTTTTACTAAAAATATTGATAAGAGAATTTTTCGCAACTATCTAATAATGGAGGATTTTTATTTTACAATTTGTCCAAAAATTTTAGATCAAGTGATATGTCCTAAGTTAGAATCTTACTCCCACGAGAATTAGTACGCACACGTTACTAATTTGACATTTCATAAGCATGCATATGAGATACTCCAATTAATTTATTAATTTTTTTATTTAGATTTATTTTTCCAAATTCTAATGTCAAGTAATGATTATAATGATAGTATTCTAAAAGATTAAGGATATGAAACAGTAAAAATTGAATTAATTTTATTTAAGTAGAGAGTAATGTCATAATATTAATGGTATCATAGTAATCAGCTCCACTTATATGTATAATATTAAAAATTAATAAAGAATAACTATATAAGAGGAATTTATAAATAAACAAATTATTAGTGGATTAAGAGATTTCCTATTTTATCCTATGCTTTTTTACTTCCAAACCAAGATACCATTAAGGTAACTTTTTACTTTAATTTCCTAAAATTATAGACTAACCGCCTTCGATTCCCTCTCTCTTATCCATCTGCGCCTAATCTGTCTCCTCTCTGCCAAATTAGTAGTAACCGCCTTCAATTCCCTCTCTCTCTCTTCTTCATCTGCGCCTAATCTGTCTCCTCTCTGCGAAATTAGTAGTAACCGCCTTCAATTCCCTAACCCTCTCTCCTCCATCTGCGCCTGACTCCTTTTTATTCGCTTGCTGAGCATGACTTCTTTGTCACAAATAGAAAGTCGAATCCATCGCATCAAATAGAAGGGACGAATCATTTACTTATTCATTCATTGAGCACTGGCCTGATCCAGTTCCAAGAAACCAACCCTATAAGAGAAGGTATAGTTGGCTGTACTCATTCTTACCTCTTAGTGATCACTCATCAACCCCAAGCAGGAAAGGCCTTCTTTGTACGGCGAATCGCCAATAGAATTCAAATCTGACTGTGGTCCATACTTCGCATCCAAGGGGCACTCCTGCCCATAGAGCATCATCTTTCTCCCCCATCTGCGCCTGATCTCTCTCCTCCATCTCCGGCCCTCTTCTCTGCTATGGCCGCCACCACAAAAAAGCTCTATGTATGGGTTAACGGCTATGGTAATAACGGAGGTGATGATGGTAAGTATCTGCCTTGCATCAACGTCGAATTCAACTTCCGTGTGGAGCAGACTTATCAAAGCAGAACCAGAGGCCTCATCACCCGACACGGTATCGGAGAGATCTCATCACGACGTCCATACAAGTACTTCACCTATGATTTGCTCTACACAATGATCCATGGCATGAAAATCCCCTTCCCTTTAGAGAAGATGCTCTGTGAGCCAACTGAGTTGGAGAACACCAACGACCTAATCCTGCATGTTTTGGACGTGGCTAGTTGCACGGTCAATAGATTTTGCAACTCCGGTCAGAAGCTATTCAGATTGGACATATACATTGTTAATAGACTGATTTTACCCCATGCTGAATTTGAAGCAATAAACCTTGCAAAGGAGCAGGTAGAACGTTGGTTTCAACTTCATCAGAAGGTTAATCAGATGATACTGTCCAAATCATTTTCGGACTTTGGTTTGATCCACGGGGAAATAGGAAGAATAGTGAGGGAAACAGCTCATGATCAAGATTTGGAATTGTCATTGTTGGAACTAGCTATGAGGGAGTACTTTCAGGAGACAGTAGAGCCCGTGAGATTTGAAGGTGACATTGATGATCATGGTGAGGAGGAGGAGGAAGTACTCTGTGTTATATGTAAGGATGAAATCCTCGTTGGGTCTCGAGTCATTCGGATGGCATGCTCTCGTATCTACCATGTCCAGTGCATCGCAGAGTGGCTGCCATTGTGTCGCTTCAAGTCGTCAATCAACAAGTCTGAGGTATCTTAGTAGTTAGTGGTAGCATATATGGATTTCAGTATTTGTAATTAAACACAAGAACAGGGTGCTCTGTACATTCATAATTGTGAATTACTGACTTCAGTGTAAAAGAATTAGTATAGTTTTGGTCAATATGGTTACGAGATTATGGATTGGATTCATTGTTTAATTTGCTCTCTTCAAATGGGCTTTTGGATCGTTTCTTTTTTCTGGGTTGCATATGTATGGAATAGAAAGTGGTTCACTGTATTGCCATGGTTTAAAGTGTTTAATACGTTAACTATGTTGGAAGTTATATATCTCACAAACTAACTTATCAACAACAAAAAAAATCACACCTTTGTTTTTATTTAATTTGAATCAATTGTGCGTGGATATGAATTTGGCACATTAATCCAAATTAAATCCACATTTCAATGCAACTTTAGGATCCCATAATTGGATTGTTAGAGAATGTTAGTGACATCCTTGATTGGATTTTATATAACGTAGCTAGCTAATCCGATTTCTGATTAAATTGACTTATGGAATGCTCCACCTATAGAGCTCAGAATTTCCTAGTATGAGAGTCATCTTAAGAATCTCACTCAACATACATTATCTCAGACAAAAGGTGCTTTCAATTTTTAATATGCCAAATCTTTTCTTAAGAGGAAAAATGTACGGATCTTTTCTGCTAGGGATCATTTATGATCTTTAGAGGAGCTTCACACACATTTCAGCTTGAACTGTTACAATATTAATGGAACAATTAAATTCTGCAAACATGAAATTTTTAATCTTCTGAAAAGTGGTTCATTCTACTGCTATATATCGATCAGCCCTCATCAGAACTATCATAAAAAATGTTCCACTCGCAAAAGAATACCATAGATTAATCACACATGCAGGGGATGGGGGTACATGAGTATGAGCCTCACACAAGATATAGACTATTATCCATTTTGGTTAATTGCCAAAACTTTCCTACCAGTTCAAACTTAAAGGAGGCATTAGCAGGTTACCTCTGCTCTTCATTACTGATACTGTCTCTTACTTGTTACGCACATTGCTCTTGTAATTAGGAAGGGGGACTTTGCCTGACTCAATGCATTTGATGTCGCTTAGAAGCATCTCATATTGCATCGTTACTTCCTCCACACTTTTTCCACCAACGGCCTTGGCTATGTTGTGCCACCGGTCAGGGGTATCCTTATCATATATTGCAAGAGCGTTCTCAAACAATTTATTCTGCTTGGCTGTCCAATTTGAGTTGGGAAAGCCGGAAGGATGACTGGATGCCATTTTATAGCAGATTTATTAGAGCGAGTTTAGATGAGGAAAATGGTGGGAGCAAATTAAGAATTAAAATGTCGATTATTTGCCGACAAATGAAAGGAAGTGAATGGAAAAGCCAACAGAAAGAGGTGTGGAAGGCTAGCTTTACTGAGTTTGAGCAAATGTAGAAGACTCTGGTGAAGGGATAATGAGTGAAGATATGTCCGTTTTAACAATTTCAATTCCAAGATTCGTTCATACTTATGGTAGGAGGGAACCTTAAGTTATTTAGGAATATTTAATCTTCTATTAGACACACATGATGCTGATGTATTGATTCAACAGTTTAACACACAAATCCGTATTCATTGCATGTCATTTCTAACATGGATATGTCACCTAGTGGTGAAGTGCTCATGTAAAACATTTATTACTCAACTTCACAAAGACCTCATTGTCGGTCTTAGCACCTTTGGCTTGAAGCCTTGAATTAATCACTCCTAATTAGTCTTGTCATCTATCTTCCACATGACTATCATCCGAGCTGCCCTTAAACAGTAATCAGATGCTGATGGGTGAGGTGGGGTTGGGGTTGGCCTCAGGTCCTGATAGCTTGAAGGACCATCCATCTCAGTCAAGTTTCTCTCTTCTTGTTCCAGATTGGTGCCACATTTAACTTTTCACAAATTTTTTCCTTTTTCCCTTTTTAGTTCTATCCTTGTCTTGGTACACAGTTTCAGTATTTGTCTATTGGTTTTGCTGAGTTATGGATATTTAGTTGACTTCCAGCTTTCTTTATCATTGAGTATGGTCTTAAAACCATCTCGTATTATTAGAATCTATAACAAATCTTGTAATGAAGAATCCAGGAGATTTCACCAAATTTTTTTGTATCTGGATTTGATACTTTTTGAATGGATATGGCTTTCATCTAGAAGTGTTTATGTAACGCTTTTGCTGGCTTGCTTGGATGAAAATTTAGAAAGTTAAATATGTATTGTAATTTTCAATGTAATTGTAGCTTCTTGATGTTCAATTATCCCAAATATTATGTCCTTTCATTTTTCAAGAAATCTGGTATTGGATTTTGCAGTTTCTCTATTTTGACTTGTAGAAAACTTTTATTAATTTCTGATTTCAACTTTTCACAGTTACAAAATAGGAAAAAGAGATTCTGGAACTCGCTTTATATTGCTCTGCTGGGAATGCTCATTGTCAGGTTGGATGAGTATGCACATTCCGTCATTAGAAATTTGAATTACTTCATCTGTCGATGCTTATTGTTCATTTTGTAGTCTAGTGTGCACCGTTATAATGTTTATGGCATCATATGAGAACTATCCTAGTGGTTATGCACTAAAAGATTTGCATCGGATGGGTGAGCTCTCTCTCTCTCTCTCTCACACACACACACAAGCATCTTATAAGCCATTGTGTTCATTGCCACGAAGTAGACATTCTCTGTGTATTAAATGCTGATGTGTGTTTTTTGTCCTTTCCGAAGACCTGCTTGCTTAAGTGCACCTTTAATAACTATGCATTCGACCATGGAATTACATTTGAAGGCATGATACATACTTAGAAGAAGATCCTTCTATTGCACGATCTCCTTTGTTATCATAGCTTGAATGAGGTACAAATGTGCAATTAAGGAATTAGTAGTAGATGAAAAATAATTTACAAATAATGAATTGCAATAGATGGAGAGAGGAAAGATTAAGATAAAAATAAATAAACCAAGGGGTTGGCCTAGTTGGAAAAGACTTGGGCCCTGGTGCCTCATGAAACATCAGGTCTCAGGATCGATTCGTGTTAGCTGCAAACAATTCCTTGGAGGGGGGGTGTGTGAGTACCAACTAGGGGGAAAAAAAAAAGGTTAAGATAAAAAGGTAATGGTATTCTCCCACTAGTGCTACTTCTAAGGTTTGCAAAGCTGACTACTCTGATTGAAACCAAATACAACTTTATATGTGTGTTGCTAGGTTTGAGCGAGCAAAAACAATTGAAAGGTTATTGGTATTTCAAAATCATGTGGTTATAAGGAGCTTTATATGTAAAATCTGTATAACATTGTCTCCAAGTAAAGCTTTAATAAGATAACTAAATGAACCTTAAAACATACTTAGTGAGACAAGTTGAAAGGTTTAATATATCCAGAGGTGAACTACTCAAAAGAAAGGGTCCTGCTAACTTCTCTCTCTCTCTCTCTCTCTCTCTCTATATATATATATATATATATATATTTATATTGTTTATTCTTTCTGATATGTAAAGAAGATAATCGGAGCCGTCTAACAAACCATAATATTTGTCACCTAAAAATAGAAAGTATTGTGAAAGTTGGTGCGAGTCTTGGAGTAATATTTTACAGACTATTATACAACAAATATATTGTAAAGCAATTGACGTGCTTTACCATTCAGTATGTACGTAAAAGAAGCCGAGACAGTGTACATTCATCTAACTATTTGTCAATCTTGAATAGTTTTTTGAATCATCTACATTTTCAATATTAGCCAACTATTCAGATACAGAAATCATTTTTGTGTTTAAGTTGTTAGTTTGCATTTGCATTCAATTCTGGTTGTGTGAGTGTATTTGAATTGCATTATTCAGTGAAAATTGATATGATTGTTCTGGCAGGCTATGCCACAAACAATTCAAATGAACAGTGGGTCCACATAGACTCCTTCTCAGCGATGAATGGAATTTCTCTCTTTTGTGAAAATGATTTCCCATGGAGGTATACTTGATTCGACTTATTTGTATCGTCTCTTAAATTCCATGACGGTCTTTATCTATTTCAGTGACTGGTTTCTTAGGACAGTTTTATCTATATCAAAATAGTGGATCGTCCCTTGGGTGTAAGTACCAAGTCGTAAATAGTCATGGTGATATATTTATTTATCTTGGACGTTATACACGATTTGTTGGAAAAACTGAAAGATTTTTTTTTTTGATAAGTAGAAAAACTGAGAGATTTTACAGTTTATGTTGTAACATTTCCTCTGCAGGTGGTGTTGTTGGCTTGTTTTTGCATTCCCTTTGTCCCTAGATTTACTTGGGAGTTGTATGTTGTGTTTTGATCTTTGAAGTGTGCTCTGAGGAAAGACTGTTTCTTGTAACTTTTAGAGTCGTATATTATTTAGATTTGATGGCTGATTAAGTTGGTTTTACTTTTATAGGGTAAATGGTTTTGGTATCTCCTTCACAAAATGGAGTTCCTAGTCATGTGAAAAAATAGATGCCCTTGGTTGTTATGTGCACTGCTCTTAGTACTTTATCCCATGAGATTTGAGCATGTCACGAGCACAAAATTTGAAACCAACTACTTATATATTCTGTAAAAGTATTGGAATGGGGCTCAATATAATTATGACAAGCTGTGTATGGTTGATATATTTAAAAAACACCATTCTCTTGGCATATTAAGTAAGAATTCTTTCAATTGAAGAGAATTTTTGTCCCTTGTCTCATTTTCCTTCTTCTTTTCTTCTCTCCTTCCTTCCTTTCACTTTATTCTTCAAATTGAGTTTGCTTTGCATGCTTTAGGTTGCAGCAGTTGTCATAATGTTCCTTTCGGAACACTTAACTGTCATCACTCACTCAAAGTAATCATTCCTTAAGAACTGGTCAAAAGCTACCTTGCATTGCTGTTGGTATGAGCGTTGGTATTTGACACGATGATTTAGTAACCTATAAAGTGAGACTTTTAAGGACACTACATGTTATAGAACTTTGTAGAACTCACCTATACTAAACATTTTAGATGCTGATATAAGGTTTGAGCACCAACCTACGATTGCAACAGTTTAGTATTATTTACCTGGAAAGTTTATGTTAGTACCCAGTCAATATTCTATGCAGGAACGTAATCACTGCTGTGGAATGTCAATATAGAATTTGTTGTATCAATCTCAAACACTGTACATCATTATTTTACTCATTTCAAGTATTTGACGCTTTTTAATAGCAATCAACTATTTTGCCTATGGCAGTAAGGATGTAGGAAAACAGGTGACTGTCAATGTGCGTTGTTACTAATCAACTGAAATGCATTTTTTTTCATGGTCAGATAAGGAATATTCATCACTGTCACTCTTAACTAACGGAAAATAGAAATTCTCTAATTTTGGATGGGAACTAAAAGGCTTGGATTGTAATTTTTTTTCAATGTCAGATAAGAAATGAGGCTGACCAAAACCTACATATGTTTTTCTTATGTCTTTTTTCTCCTCTCTTTCTCCTCATGTTTTACTTTTCTAAAAATTAAAAACAAAAAAGAAAAAAGTGTAGTTTCTTCACCAGCCGCATCTTTAAGGAATCATTGTGAGGGCCAGGTTACATCCCTGTGACAGCTTATTGTGATCTGTCTTTTCATCAACCATCAATTCAACAGCTTCCAGAATGTAGCACATTAATAAGGAAGGAATTCAACAGTTTCAAATTCTTTTATGATCTGCAGTGCTTGTTTTTCAGTTCATGGTTATACTGTTTTGTAATGCAGGTATTCTAAAGAAGAAGACATGCATCTGGATGAATTTTGCCAAAGGAATTTCACCTATCTTCTGAAGTGAGTTTGTCATCATTCTATTTTATCTTTTTGTCTTAAAAATGTGTGCCAGAACATGATGCGTAAACAGATGTGATTTATGGAAAAAAATTTAGCTACGGCCATCTCAGGTATTTATTTTTTAAGATGTCGTCCCAACTCTGTAGTACACTGATGCAATTAGAGTGTAGCAAATAATATCCCTGTACATGAAAAAGGAAGGTATGTGTGGGCAAAAATGTTCAATTGTACTACAAAGATTCCATTTTTCTACATGGGTATTCCCCCTCCCTGTCAGCACACTAGAGTGTGCAAATGGAAACAGTGAGAGGAGAGTAGGCTGAATGCACATGACAAGGAGAGCAGGGCTATGTTAGTGAATAAGGTGCATGTAAGAAAAGGGTCACATATGGGTGATCTTGTAAGGGGTCGTTCAATACTTGGTGTATTGGAAAAAGTTTTAATTGTTGTATTGAAAGACGAGTTCAAGTTCAAAACTGGACAATTTCTGCCAAATAATGTCTAAGGTTAGGTTTATTTCCGGTGCAACCCTTCCAGCTCCGTACATAGGCGGAACCAACACTTGTAATGGACCTTCATTTGTTCTCTCTCTCTCTCTCTCGATTGGTTGTTCAGTGGATTGGAGGTGCCAAAGTATAACAGAGATGGATTATTGTTGCAAACGCATATTTGCAATTCTAGACTAATAAAAATTTGCAGACTTGAGATCGATTACCTTTTCCTTTTATTTTTTTACATACTAGTCTGAAATGTATCAGCAAATCTTGAATCTCTAATCTCATTTTTTTTTTTTCTTTCTTCTTTTGAATTGATTCCCAATATATATATTTTTCTTTGTATGATAGTGAGTACCCCAAAATGAATGGATTCAAGTGTTTATTTACTATAAACGAGTTCTCTAGAGCTCGTTTTCACAATGGCTTTCCACCCATTTTGCTGGTAAGTGGTCTTGCTTTATCTCAAAAATGTTATTTGCATAATACAGTTACTGCAAAACATTTGTCTATTCATTTACTGCAAAACATTTGTCTATTCATTTACTGCAGCTCAGAGAGCCCAAAGTATTTGTTCATGGAAATATTGCAAACACGGATGTTATGCATAGAAGTTGGCCAGGATGCTCTTGATTTATTGAGGATAGTATATAGTGTAAGAAATTGAAATGATCAATGAATTAGTATACAAATGATCAAAATTCCGACTCTCCAAAGTGCAGCACATCCTTCAATGGATATTGCCCCTAATTCTTATGGAAACTATATTTTTGTGAGAAATTTTCCCGTTTTGAGGTGTAAACATCAGGGTCCATCATATATGAGATTGACAACCCTTTTGAGCTTCATTGGTGTTAAATTATTGCATGAAAACATGTCAATAACTTGGTATATTTGGCTTGGGGTTTTGGGGTGGGTTACATTAAACTTGAAATGTCTCTGACAGATTGTAGTTGGAAGGTGTCTTGTCCCCATATGTCAAAGGTCTTTGTAATTTTTAAGAAAATGGTCACATAGAATTTTTTCTTTTTTCTCTATTTACAGTTTTACCGCTGTGAATGGTTATAATGAGTGTGAGTTCCTGAGTCCATTACATAAATTACATGCCCTTTAGGCTCTTACACCTTCGCGCGCGCGCACATGAATGCATTTTATTCTACTAAGAGAGTTCGTTTGATTTGCTAAAAAAAAAATAGATTATTCCTTGCGCATGCTGTGCTAAATTTGCACCTGAATTTACCTAAATGTGCCTTGCACTTCTCATTAATCTAGTTTTGGTCCCTCTTTAATCGTACCAGGCTCTGTTCATTGGGCCGAGTATATCGCTTGTTTTGTAACTATACACTTTTAACTTCCAAAAAATATTTATAAATGAAACAACCTATATTTATGCGGTTGCAAGTAAGCGGTGCAGTTGACAAAAAAGAGAGTTCTGTGATTCCATACATACAGATTCAAATGCTAACGTAACAAATATAAATAGCTGAATTAGACAGACGATTGACTTTGACAACAGTTTTTTGGGTTTTAGAAAATTAAAAACAGAAAACTCATACTTGATTCAGTTTTTTGAAAATTATTTTCTGAATTTTTTAAAACTGTTTTTTGAATTACAAACCAAATAGGCCTAAGATTTCTTGCAAGAAAACGCAGTATAGTTCTGGCATGTGACCAACTAGCAAGTTACTGTCCAATTCTCTAATTAATTAAGACATTTTAATTCAAACAGTAATTCATGTGAATTAAGTTCCCTCAACTAAATTTTCTCCTAACTAATTATTACAGCTTTCGGATTTGTTTCATATGGCAGAAAAACTGATCCGAGTAATGGTGTAATGGTGTAATCGACGTAGTTTCACCTCTTCCTTGACTGAAGGTTGAGAGTGGGTGTGTGTTTTTCCTACCAAAAAGAAAGAGACAGAACACTTGCTGTCAAATTCCCCACACCTAATAAGGACTAGATTTTCTTTATACTCCTCAATATTCATTAGTGACTACATAGAGGCTATTTTCTTCAAGAACTGCCCTAGCTGTTCTGCCCGACTGTCCTATAAGACTTTAGAAAGCCCCCACTTCCCTCCCTTTTAGCTACAATGATCATGATGCCATTTACAACTTTACTGTGGAAATCACCAAGGTTTTTTTCCACAGAGAGAGAGGGGGTACACCATCAGCTCATTGGCTCTTGAAACCAATACCAGAGCCAACATGATCAGCCATCTTTATGAATTGATCTAGCAGCCTTGAAAACTTCCCTAGAGATCTGTTTGCAATTGCTTACCATGAACAACCTAATATTAAAAAGATTTCCGATAAATCACCATTTGAATTTCCATCAAAGGATTTGATCTTGTCTAGTTTAATATAGTGTTAGTATTAATATTCTTAAATTCATTTACCCATAGAATAAGAACAAGGAGGAGATTCTTATGTTCCATATCTGTATAATTTTTTTGCATTGGGATTACTAAAGCTGGCATTCTTACCTTGTCAAAAGGAAATTGTTGCCATACTTAAGAAGGGCATTAGTCAGTGGATTCTCTCAAACTAATCTTTGTAAGAATCTAGCAGAGGAATACACAAAAAATCAGAATAGAAGTTAATTTTTTTGACATTTATAGCCTTGGAAAAATGGAATATATTCTTGTGGGAAGGGGTATCTGTATATCTTATATTTTTGCTGGTACTGGTTTTTATAAACTTGTATTTTAAAGTGCCTCAGTGCAGAAAAGTTTTGATATGATGCTTGTATTTCTTACGTTCTGCATAATATTGCTTAGCTGTTGTGTGCTCATTTTTGAAACCATAAGCTATATTCAAGGGCTAAAAATAAGTGCAGGAAAATAGAAAGAGGAGGGAAAAAAAGAAGTGAAATGAGATCCCTACTTAACAAGGCAGTAAAATTAAGATGGGGCAGCATTCTTTCCCATCTTGTTGTTGATGACTTTTGCTATAACTTCTCTATATATCTTAAGTAACCTTTAATTTCTTGTGGCAAATGTAGGATATGTGGCTGTACTTGGGAAGCCAAATGTTGGAAAGAGTACACTATCAAACCAAATGATAGGACAAAAGCTCTCAATTGTTACAGATAAACCTCAAACTATGAGGCATCGAATCCTTGGTATATGTTCTGGCCCAGAGTATCAGGTTTGAAAATTTCTATGTTTGATGTGATCATGCCTGATTTTACTTATATTGCACATACTTAATTCTCTTTGGTAGAAAAACTAAGCAGTAACATCTGAAGCAACCATTAAGGTGGACTCAATTGGTCAGGAACCACTCAGATCACCCTTGTGGACCTACAGGGGGAATGAGGGACATCAAATGATCAACTATTTTGCCTTGGAATCTTGGAAAATGAGCAATTGGATCAATGAAGCCATATTTGAGCAAAATTTGATGATGTTTTTTAAGTCAAGAGAGACTGTCATTAGGTTGGCAATGGAATACGTTGAAGCCAGTTGATCAGAGGGACGTGAAAGGTTCTGGAAAGAAAGGTTTATTGCTTGGAGCATATCACAATTGAATACGGGGAATGTGGTATGGACTCTTCCTTTAATACTGGGATGTGCGTGAAAATGTGCTTAGACAGCCATTGGCCTTTGAAGGGTTGAAGATGATGGAAGGGTGGGCCTCGAATAATGTTATTGTAGAAACAGATTGGTAGAGCACCCAATTTGGGACAAGCATGGATAAAACTCGTACTAGCTCTTCTACCAAAATTGATATAGGACACTAAGGACAGCATTGTAGAAGCTTCTTTAGGGCAGATTATAATTGATTCTCTTGCGCTTCAGGCTATTGGGTTTTTGTTTTTTAGCATCTGTATATAATGTGAGAAATGTTTATTGTCTTGGTGTTCTAAGAAGGAAAGGCAAAGTTCTGTTTTTTATAGTGGGGTTTTGTACTGTATTCAGTAACTAGGGGCTGTTTTTAGGGTTTTAAGTTTGAATGGTGAAATGGGGAAAGGGTTAGTGCTCATCAAATAATAAATTTAACAAATTAGGGTCTTAATGGCTTTAAAGTGCAGAAAATTTAAGAGAATAAGTAGAGTAGAAGGATAGGCAAATCACAACTAGATTTTCTAGGCATCATACTTTGGGTTAGAATTGCATCACACAGTCCCTGAGTTTCTCTGAGCTGAGCCCAATTGAATTTAAAGCATTTTAAAGCTATATACAAACTCTCAAGTAATCTAACTCTTAACATGACATGAACTGCATATTCAGATACTGAACAGTTTGACCAGAAAAACCTCGTATAAAGTCTGCTTATAAAGACTCAACAGCATAACCTGACTTAAACTTTGACTTGCAGACCTCTACTATGGCTAATGTCCAGAAAAACTTATAATTTACTAAGTAATCCTAAATCTTATATGGTTGTACTCTTTTTATTATGTTAGTCTCATAAAAGAAAACCAAGGAAAGAAATAAAAAGAAATTTTCGTATCTGATAGATTTGGTACATGTTTCATGCTTTTGAACACATGTTCCACAACATAGACCAAGAGTATATTTTTGTTTTCTCGTGGCTGTCTTATTTTGGTTTGCAAGGAGTGAAACATTTGTGCTTTGGAAACCTTTAGGCAGGTTCACTTTTTCCCTGACTGTCTCACTATTTACAGCTTGACCCGTGTATTGAGTTTTGCTGTTTATGAAAGGCCCCTATAAGCACGGACATGGGATACGGATACGACAAAATACAAACACAACAATATGACAATTTCTTAAAAAATTGGATATAGATATGACAAGGGCATGACATATATATATATTATAGATGCAAATATGTATAAAAATCAATATATATATATATATATATATAAGTGTCGATGGATAAATTTAAATAGTAATTTATTATGTAATATATATTGTTATTAACAATTCTTTATAAAATACTATGACCAACAAGATAGGAGTTGAGAGTTATGTTGCGTGGATAAAAATTTGGACTAAATTAGTCATGATATACATCTCAAATTCTCAACCATACTTCTTTTTTGAAGATGTTTTGAACTTTTCTTCACAATTATAATTTATACTATGATATTATTCTTGAAAAGTTACAGTTTAATGTGCAAAACTTGTTAAATATGTATTGTAAAGTATCTGAAAATTATCTGATACGTTATCAAATATCTGAGAAATATTGAATATGTTTTTTCTTTATAAGTAAGAAGTTATCAAAATATCTGAGAAGTATTGGATATGTGATGAAGGACAAGTAGGAACCAGATAGAAATAAAGGGATGAGAAAATAGAAGAAGAGATAAACTAGAAGAAGGGGATGAAAAAACAGACGAAGGGGGCTGAGAGCAGAGTGAATAGATAGGCAGGATAGACGGAATAGATGAGAAAAGCAGGAACATAAATGGGAGAAGTAAAAGAACACAGAGAGAACTCAGAGAAAGCAATAATCCAATAATGTTCCAAAACTGAGTTCTCAAATTACAAAGAAGCCTTTAAATAGGCAAATTATTAAGCAAATCCTAAAACATAAAAATACCATAATTCAAACATTATTAAAAGTAACAATAAGCATAAAAACCCTAAATTACTAAAATCCCTAATGTTATTTCTCTTTCCCTCTTCTCCAAAAGTAATGTTGAAGCATGTGCAACTCATGTATTTGAATCATATCATGTTCCCCATCAATATGTTTTAGAAAGAAAAAATAAATTTATAATTATAGATACATTTAGAAAGTATCGAACACATATCCGTAAGTATGATACGAGTACGTCACTCTTTTAGAAATTAGAAGTATCACAGAAAAGCCCCCTGCTGCCTCTCAGAGGTTCTGACTGTATTTTTCCATATGACTTTAATTTATAATTTTTCCTCGTGCTGTATCCCACTGCATACGTGTCATTGCCATTTATGATTTGAATTTTATGTCCCAAACATTGTTTACTTCCACAATTTGTTTTTGTGTGGATTTCCATGCAAGAAATATCTCATCATGCTATTTAAAATAATTTGTCTTAGCTGTGATTTACTTGTAGATGATTCTTTATGACACACCTGGAGTTATTGAGAAGAAATTGCACAAATTGGATTCTATGATGATGAACAATGTCCGTAGCGCTGCCATTAATGCAGATTGTGTTTTGGTGGTTGTTGATGCGTGTAAGGATCCCCAAAAGGTGCTTCTTCATCTGGAAAAATTGTTCTTAAAACATTGTCTCCCTTTCCTAAATATATTTGTCTGCTTTTAGATTGATGAAGTGTTGGAAGAGGGTGCGGGAAACCTCAAAGATAAGGTACCGAAATTACTGGTTTTGAATAAGAGGGACCTGATCAAACCTGGTGAAATGGCAAAGAAACTTGAGGTTAGAACTTGTCAGTATCTATTATTGTGTAGCCTGAATAGCTACACTTTTTTTTGTAGCTTGACGTATCATTGTTAATGTAACAAAAACAAAACAAAAAAACAAAAAAAACTGGTATATGGAATGTTATGTTTATAATCTCTAATTTATAGGTCCCAAATACTGTTCTCGTCATAACAGAAATCCATGGTCACTCTTCACTGGTGGCATAAGGTGGGTACTTAAGTTGTATCCTAATTCGACATTGTATATCTTGCAGTGGTACGAGAAATTCACCGTTGTTGATGAGGTCATACCAGTGAGTGCTAAATATGGTCATGGAGTGGATGATGTCAAGGACTGGATACTATCAAAACTTCCAGTTGGGCCAGCTTACTATCCGAAGGTATGTAACGAGTCCACTTTTGTTCTTGTTGTCTTCCTTCTCCTTGAAAGATGAAGACTGGTAATCTTTTAAAAGCATGTTTTTCTAATTATCATAATTCCAGTGTAACCATTTACCAACTGTTGGAAATTAACAACTTGAACCCTTTGGTTGTTTGTATTCCATGATGCAAGGCACATTGCCTCCTCAAAAGTACATGATGAAAACGAAAAGTAAAATAAAAATTGAAAACTCAGAAGAGGGATAGAAAAGGAAGGAAGCAATTTGAACTTGTAGCATAAGAACTATGTCAATTTCTATATTGGTTGTTCATGACTGAAAGAAGCACACTATGTTAGTCTTAAACTTCTTCCATCTGATGAATATACAAAAATTTATAGATGTAGTCTTAAGTTTAGCTTCAAATTAGTGCCTGTGAGCCCTAAAAACAGATATGGTTAAGCATCTTTCATTTTACTCTTAAGACCGTGTGCCTTGAGAGGGGTTGAATGAGGTTGATAGCTGGCAGGATTTTTGGTGAAATTACTTGCATATATCTAAGATTAGTTGTTCAAATGCTGGCGTTTACAAGTCCTCGAATTAGTTTGATTAGATGTTACTTTGGAAGCTAAATCAAGATAAAAAGTGAAATTGAAGTGGCTACATGTTGCTTTGTAAAGCTCATAGATGACCTAGATTATCCCTGGAATTTCTATTGGCTACTTCGATTTGTAATCGAGTCACCCTCAGTTTGAGTCAGTGTTGAGAAATAATATATGACAAAGGAGTAAAACTGTACTTTCAGATTGGTATAGTAATAATGTAAATGGAGTGTCTCTCAGGTTTTGCTCCTTCCGTTTCCTTTCTCTTATTCCAGGCAGGATAGATACTTGATATGACAGAAGAGCAGATATCCAATTAGGCAAACACATTTTGTCCCCTCCTCTATTTTTCCTTTCTTCTTGACCCTTTTTTTGTCGTCATAACGTAAAAGGTCTGAGTTTTTGGGAAAAGAAGGGTTCTGAGTTTTGTAACAATCTGGGAATGATAGATACTGTACTCCAGCCTGAGTGAAAGTGTTGAGAAATGATATAAGGTAGAGGGATAAAATTGTAATTTCAGTTTGGTTTAGAAATGATATTGAGAGATTAGAGCAACCCTTGACAGGGATTATGCTCTCTCAGTTTTTCCTTTTTCTTCCTCTCTTGTATTAAGGTACCCAAGACACCTGATGGTTATATTAAGAAGTTTCACAGAGCACATAGAGAAATGTTAAAAAAAAACTGTGACCTGACATTTCTTTCCCCTATAATAAACAAGTTGTGCAGTATATACTTCATTGACAGTAGTATTAAAATTTTTTTTTGAGAATTGTTTGAAATCATTATATATGGAGTTTCTAGATTAAATAGGACATGCATGACAAGCCTTGCAGGGAATGGGTTGATCAAAATGCCTTCCACATTTTCTTCTAGTCCATTACAATTTTTTTGGGATAAATTTTGAGAACATAAAAATGCATCAAGGAATATGTTGTGAAAGATCTCAACGGTTGTAGGTTTGGCAATGACTGAAGCTTTTACTTATGGGGTTTTGGCTTTAATTTTGATCACCTAGCCAATATCATTTAGAATAAATTAATTTCCCTACTTGTTTCTGACTATCCATGTCTCTCATCTTAAGATGAATATACTGTACATTTTCTTTTCTTTTTACTTTTTTTGACTTGACAATTTGATATATAAAAATCGTTTGTTGCATATTACAACTTACCATTGCTTTCCTTGTGTTCTCAGGATATTGCTAGTGAGCACCCAGAAAGATTTTTTGTAGCTGAAATTATCAGAGAAAAAATCTTTATGCAATACCGAGACGAAGTTCCTTATGCCTGTCAGGTATACCTAAATTTTTTGAAAACCTAAAGCTTCTTATTATTATTTAAAATTTCACTTGGTGCTGTTTATATTTTTTCAGAAGTTTATATCTAACAAAGAAGTGTGGTTGATCAATCTTTGAATTGTACAGGTCAACGTTGTCAACTACAAAACTAGACCAACTGCAATAGATTTTATTCAAGTTGAGATTATTGTTGAGAAAAACTCACAGAAGATCATCCTCATCGGAAAGGTAAGTTAAAGCTTTCTTCAATGGGATACTTTTTAATATGAATTAATAATTGGCTTCTTTGTGTGTTCTCATGAAATGGTGGGATTAGATTTTTTTTTTTTTTTTTTTACTAGTTGGTACTCACACACACTACCTCCACTGAGGTTCGAACCCTTAACCTTCCTTTGGGAAGTAGGGGCCTTGTACCGCTAGGCCACAGGCCTGTTGGTGGGATTAGATTGTTGAGATTGTCTTGGCTTTAACAAGAAGTTGAGCAGCTTAAGGAGAGGGGAGGACTGAGGAGGAGGTGTATTTCATGAAAGAGGAAGTTACCAAGAGTCAAAAGGTTCCTTACCAAGTATCTAGGATTTAGTCCTCTTGGACCAAGGCCAATTGTGCTTTATTAGGACTTCCACAGATGTGTGGTATTGGAAGTGGTTGGCTGCTCAGATATACTGCTGTCTGGAGCCAATCACTAGGCTTACAGAGCTGTCCATGGCAAGGCCTGTAAGGGAGCCGATGCAGGACTTGTAGGGTCAGCAATAGTGGAGTTACTCTGAAACTGCAAAGTAGTTTGTGCATCAACAATGATGTGGAAATCATCCTGGGGATAATGGAGAATTCTCCATCCTCTTAGGGAAGCTGGAGTGGCTAGATTCTTGTGTCAGGTGAGAGTTGCACTGCTTTCCCTGAAATCCATCTAATCAGTTACCAAATTAAGGTCATCAAATCTAATACACACACACACTTGGCAGTTGTCTAGGAGCAAGGTACAGCCTCTTGAAGTAGAATACGTTTGAATTGGGCATTTGGGACACAATACTTTGGCCTGTGTCTCTAGGCAGGGAGACCGTATCTTTTTTTGTGACAAACCACATGGTAGGCTGTGATTGGTCACATGGTAGTGCAAGGAATGGGCTGTCTACAATAATTCTAGATATTCTGTTGGCCTATGCTTATTTTATCTGCATGGTAGCATGTAGTATTATTACTAGGCCTGTATGGAATCTATAAGACTACTATTCCTTGGGTTTTAAAAAAGAAAAAGTCCAGACTTGGAACTTTGTGACTGCTTGAACTTCCAAATTTCTATGCTTTATGTTGTAAATCTCTTTCATTAGTGTCTACCTTTGTCATCGTTTGTTTTATATTTAGCTTTAGTTTGTATTGGAAATTACAGTGTAATTCACCCTAATCCTTGAAAAGGTTTTACATTTGATCAGACATCGATGACAGTCTTGTTTGAAATTATAGTGACATCCCAAAACACTTTCAAGATGCTTAACCTATTTGTTGAATGATGTGACAGTGTTCAAAATATTGAAATGTTGAGAATCCTCCTATATTATTTGAAACTGGAATGGCATGTTTGAAATTATATGTGTGTGTCTGTGATCACGTGTGTTCTGAATTTCTACAGGATGGGAAAGGTCTGAAACTACTGGCTACAGCTGCTCGGCTTGACATTGAAGATTTCTTGCAGAAGAAGGTTTTTTTGGAGGTACCAACAAATTTTAAGTTTTTTTTTTTTTTATCACTGAGCGGTTGTCACGAATATATTTAATTAAGAATTACTGGTATCCCAAGTTCCCAACTAAATAGTGCAGACCATACTGTCAGTGACAGTGATTTAAGCCTGCTGATTTCTTGCTGCCAATTGTTCCAAGTGGTCGGTTTTAATAGTTTTGAGTTGGAAATGACATGTTCAAGGCAACTCATTTATCGAACAGGTTGAAGTGAAGGTAAAAGAAAATTGGCGGCAAGATGAAGGACTTCTGAAGCATTATGGATATGGAGGGCCAATTCGAGCATTATAATGCTGTGTTTCCATTGCACTCGATACAAATTGCAGTGAAGATGATCGTGTAATTGGAAACTCATGATTTAGTGTGCATTAAGTGATTATGTGATGATGTTTCTTATTTGGTAGTGTGATCAAGTTGGAAATTGCAGAAGCTTGTCATCGATCTTCTCAATAGCTGGAGTCAGGTACTGTAATATTCATTGTGAATCGCTCTTAGGCCACGGTGTTGGGTACCGCACAGTATTGTATTTTCTTTACTATTTTGGTGTTAGTTTTAGGTATCTTCTTTCCCTTTCCCTTGGCATTACGTCAACGTGGATCACGTCACTTTTTTATTTGGCAAAATTTTTTGGTCTTCGATTATCCAAAGTGAGGTCATTACCCCCTTAGTTGGTAAGGCACTTAGTTCTCTGATTGGGTGTGCCCGTGTTCGAGTCCCTCCCCTAATTTGTCGGGAAAAAAAAAATTACTGGCTTAGGTGGCTAATCTCTGATAGTTATGCTTGCATGGAGATGGAGCCATGGACTCGCATCAGTCTTTGTTATCCTACAACTGCTTCTCCGGCTTGTACTTCATGGACTAATTTATTCTTTTGTTAAAACGTAGTCAAGTTTATGGAACCAACCCTGCTTGCAATACGAATATCATTTATGTTACTTCTATTTTTTATTTATTTGGAGCATGTAGATTTCTTGAAGAAAAAATTAAGATGGTTTGTTGACTTCAATAGCATGTTCTTTAGGCTCTTCTGTTTTGAAGTAAAATATTTTTAAAAATATATATATATATATATGTATATATATATTTTGATGTTTGGTTGTCGTAAAATATGTACAAAGAAAAAAAAATATTAAAACCTAACAAAAATAACTTATCCATTAATTTTTGATAAATTATTTTATACAACTTACCTGATGGAATTCACCTAGACTTTTGCTGAACATATAAAAAAAAATAAAAAATAAAAAATAAAAATAAAAAAAATTGCTGGAAGATAGATTACAGTAAAACAAACTAGTCCAAGTTTGTTAAGTGAAGAGAAGATAATAAAATAGGGGAAAAAGAGGTGATCGCAATCTAGTCCAAGTTTGTTTATTGGGGGATGCAATGTACTCAACTTGTTCCGGAAGAGAGAAGAGACAAGAAAGCTTAAGAACTTTATTGATTTGGTCAGAAGATATGATCCTCATTCATAGCCCCACTTATATTTGGTTTTTATTGTTGTACTTGTATCTAAATTACCCCACTTTTGAGGTGCCAGTTTTCATGGACCCCCAATGCTAGTTTTGTTTCTTTTCTCTTCCATTCTTTCCTCTTAAAGGGCAATCTCAATGCATAAGGATCGGAGTTTAGATATTTTCGTATGTCCGAAAACTATTTCCGCTATAACCTTTGGTCACAATGGAACATAATTGAAATTCAAGGATTGGTGAAAATTGACGATAAGAGTTTAAAATTGATTTGTGTGCATGTGTCTGCAGAATCAGCACTAGGTTTTGCTTCGAGGATTCTGGAGAATGGATTGTGGCAATGGAATTGGAAGAAAATGAGTCTCTGTGATTGGAACAATTATAGGTGAGACGATGGATAAGGTTGAGAGATAGGTTGAGCCATTGAGGAATAGTAGGGTTTGTGGAGAAGTCATCATCTTTCTTATTTTTGCTTTTTTTTTGTTGTGAGAAATCCGAGAGAGAGATTATCTTACCATAGATGATCCTAGAGTTGAGTGAATTGCCTAAATTTATAGTATCATATATATATATATATATAGATATACATAAATAGATCGGACCTAAGCTGACCAAATTAATGTAAAGTTGGGTTGAGTTTGAGTCGAGTTGAAGTGATGTGTGTGTGGCTGTGGCGTGCATCTTTTCTGTGTTTACTATAAATAGTTCTGATGTTTTCCTGCTATTTACTTTGTATAGAGATGACACGGCATCTGAGGCAACAAAGGACGAAAAGGCAGAGGTGGGTGTGGGGTTCTGTTTCTGCTGCTATTACACTTGGCACGGCTACCTTAGCATGGTCTTCTTACCAATCAACTGTAAATTGATCATCTTCTTACCACGACCATGCAACCGAGTGATGACCTTCCAATCGAATTGCTAGCTGAATGTAATACTGCATAAGCAAGTCAACAAGAGGTCAGACATGCCATCTTGTGAATACCACCAATGTCGAGCTATTCTTTTTCTTGTTGTTGCATGGTTTCTGTGCCGTAGAGCCTCTATGCAATCAGATGATTGGGGAATAGGTAAAGTACTTGGAAACATTCAAATCTGCTGGATGTTTCTTCAAGTAGTTACTGAACTAAGGAATAGATAAAATGTCCTGCTCGTGGAGAGGGCTTTTGGATTCAACTGATACGTCACTCGTTTGCATCTCTACTTTACGGTCCAACTGATGTGTCATGCCTCTCTGAGTAGTGCTATCTGGTCCAGAGCATCTTCAACTCAGCATGGGGTTATGCAACCAAAGATGATGACTCAAAAGAATCAACAGCTGGTAGGGTACGTCTATAATTACCTTTGCACAGCTTTAGCATGGGTGCTAATTTGAAATATTTATGATTCTGTATTTTTTAACCTTTTGAGTACAATTTACTTTAATTTTATTGTAGCTCAATTCCACCAGTCTAACAAAATTTAATTGAGGTGTTAATGTGTTGATTTCCCACCCACTTACTGGGTCACTGCTGGAATAAGATCAACCTTAAATCTGAAGGAATTTTTTTTTTAATTGGCCTAAATCATCTTATTTGAGAAAATGTTGGATTGTATGATGATATCCATCCGGTTGGTGAACCAATATAGCACTCGGGACAGGTGCTAAAGGTCAAATTAAATACTCCAAGATATATATATATATATACATCTATTTCCGATGAAATGCAGATGTCTGCCTGACCCAGTTTGATTGTGTAGATTACTTATATGGGAGATATCAGATACGGTAATGGTGGCAAATGGCAATGGACCTGGCTGGCTGCCATTGTTTCTCTTCATAATACTGCTTGGTTTCAGGTGTCACGTCCTGGAAGAGACTTGGTGAAGAAAAGATGTTTGCAACGTAGAGGTTTATGGAGTACTCATCCCACTGCTTGCTTGCGGGAAGTAGTTTCTGATGCTTCTGATTCTTCACCTCTCCGATCAATCAGGCATTTATGGAGTACTGTTTGGTCTTGTTGCTGATACATGTCCTCTTGTGGGTTTATATAGCTAGGAAGAATAAAGGCGGAGAAGAGCATAGTCTAAAATAAGTTAAAAAAAGTTTGAAAATAATGAAAAAATTGTTGATTGGTAATAAGCACCTATTGGCTTTTAATTGTTCCTTGTAGTTCAAATTTACTTCCATAAATCTCTATTTTGCGGCTGAGAATATGCTGCTCAATTGATCCCCAACTTATAATGAGAATTTTCAAACCAGAGTAAAAATAATTTATATTATTAAAATGCAATTTGGGCAGTTAATCCAATCCTAATATGAGTTGATGCCAATTTTTTGAGAAGTGGTGTGGTGTGTTCAATCAAAATTTAAAGGTGTCAATAATCATTTGAGCCTAGGGGCACAAGAAACACATACGTTTGCTAACCGTGTTACCAACTCATTCTAATTCTGATGCCTCAAATCTCTCATTCATTTTCTCCCTCTGGATGTATTCATGTTCTCTCACGCCTGAAATAAATGGTTTCCTTATCAATATAACTCTATACACTTAAATCCCCAAAATCATAAAACACACTTAGTAGACACAAACTATATATATATATATATTTCCTCTGAAAATAAAATCTATTAAAGGATAATTTTTGAAATCATTTAAATGGACATTAGTTAAAAACACCTCTGAAAATAATAGAGGTGAGTTTTTTTACTAAAAATATTGATAAGAGAATTTTTCGCAACTATCTAATAATGGAGGATTTTTATTTTACAATTTGTCCAAAAATTTTAGATCAAGTGATATGTCCTAAGTTAGAATCTTACTCCCACGAGAATTAGTACGCACACGTTACTAATTTGACATTTCATAAGCATGCATATGAGATACTCCAATTAATTTATTAATTTTTTTATTTAGATTTATTTTTCCAAATTCTAATGTCAAGTAATGATTATAACGATAGTATTCTAAAAGATTAAGGATATGAAACAGTAAAAATTGAATTAATTTTATTTAAGTAGAGAGTAATGTCATAATATTAATGGTATCATAGTAATCAGCTCCACTTATATGTATAATATTAAAAATTAATAAAGAATAACTATATAAGAGGAATTTATAAATAAACAAATTATTAGTGGATTAAGAGATTTCCTATTTTATCCTATGCTTTTTTACTTCCAAACCAAGATACCATTAAGGTAACTTTTTACTTTAATTTCCTAAAATTATAGACTAACCGCCTTCGATTCCCTCTCTCTTATCCATCTGCGCCTAATCTGTCTCCTCTCTGCCAAATTAGTAGTAACCGCCTTCAATTCCCTCTCTCTCTCTTCTTCATCTGCGCCTAATCTGTCTCCTCTCTGCGAAATTAGTAGTAACCGCCTTCAATTCCCTAACCCTCTCTCCTCCATCTGCGCCTGACTCCTTTTTATTCGCTTGCTGAGCATGACTTCTTTGTCACAAATAGAAAGTCGAATCCATCGCATCAAATAGAAGGGACGAATCATTTACTTATTCATTCATTGAGCACTGGCCTGATCCAGTTCCAAGAAACCAACCCTATAAGAGAAGGTATAGTTGGCTGTACTCATTCTTACCTCTTAGTGATCACTCATCAACCCCAAGCAGGAAAGGCCTTCTTTGTACGGCGAATCGCCAATAGAATTCAAATCTGACTGTGGTCCATACTTCGCATCCAAGGGGCACTCCTGCCCATAGAGCATCATCTTTCTCCCCCATCTGCGCCTGATCTCTCTCCTCCATCTCCGGCCCTCTTCTCTGCTATGGCCGCCACCACAAAAAAGCTCTATGTATGGGTTAACGGCTATGGTAATAACGGAGGTGATGATGGTAAGTATCTGCCTTGCATCAACGTCGAATTCAACTTCCGTGTGGAGCAGACTTATCAAAGCAGAACCAGAGGCCTCATCACCCGACACGGTATCGGAGAGATCTCATCACGACGTCCATACAAGTACTTCACCTATGATTTGCTCTACACAATGATCCATGGCATGAAAATCCCCTTCCCTTTAGAGAAGATGCTCTGTGAGCCAACTGAGTTGGAGAACACCAACGACCTAATCCTGCATGTTTTGGACGTGGCTAGTTGCACGGTCAATAGATTTTGCAACTCCGGTCAGAAGCTATTCAGATTGGACATATACATTGTTAATAGACTGATTTTACCCCATGCTGAATTTGAAGCAATAAACCTTGCAAAGGAGCAGGTAGAACGTTGGTTTCAACTTCATCAGAAGGTTAATCAGATGATACTGTCCAAATCATTTTCGGACTTTGGTTTGATCCACGGGGAAATAGGAAGAATAGTGAGGGAAACAGCTCATGATCAAGATTTGGAATTGTCATTGTTGGAACTAGCTATGAGGGAGTACTTTCAGGAGACAGTAGAGCCCGTGAGATTTGAAGGTGACATTGATGATCATGGTGAGGAGGAGGAGGAAGTACTCTGTGTTATATGTAAGGATGAAATCCTCGTTGGGTCTCGAGTCATTCGGATGGCATGCTCTCGTATCTACCATGTCCAGTGCATCGCAGAGTGGCTGCCATTGTGTCGCTTCAAGTCGTCAATCAACAAGTCTGAGGTATCTTAGTAGTTAGTGGTAGCATATATGGATTTCAGTATTTGTAATTAAACACAAGAACAGGGTGCTCTGTACATTCATAATTGTGAATTACTGACTTCAGTGTAAAAGAATTAGTATAGTTTTGGTCAATATGGTTACGAGATTATGGATTGGATTCATTGTTTAATTTGCTCTCTTCAAATGGGCTTTTGGATCGTTTCTTTTTTCTGGGTTGCATATGTATGGAATAGAAAGTGGTTCACTGTATTGCCATGGTTTAAAGTGTTTAATACGTTAACTATGTTGGAAGTTATATATCTCACAAACTAACTTATCAACAACAAAAAAAATCACACCTTTGTTTTTATTTAATTTGAATCAATTGTGCGTGGATATGAATTTGGCACATTAATCCAAATTAAATCCACATTTCAATGCAACTTTAGGATCCCATAATTGGATTGTTAGAGAATGTTAGTGACATCCTTGATTGGATTTTATATAACGTAGCTAGCTAATCCGATTTCTGATTAAATTGACTTATGGAATGCTCCACCTATAGAGCTCAGAATTTCCTAGTATGAGAGTCATCTTAAGAATCTCACTCAACATACATTATCTCAGACAAAAGGTGCTTTCAATTTTTAATATGCCAAATCTTTTCTTAAGAGGAAAAATGTACGGATCTTTTCTGCTAGGGATCATTTATGATCTTTAGAGGAGCTTCACACACATTTCAGCTTGAACTGTTACAATATTAATGGAACAATTAAATTCTGCAAACATGAAATTTTTAATCTTCTGAAAAGTGGTTCATTCTACTGCTATATATCGATCAGCCCTCATCAGAACTATCATAAAAAATGTTCCACTCGCAAAAGAATACCATAGATTAATCACACATGCAGGGGATGGGGGTACATGAGTATGAGCCTCACACAAGATATAGACTATTATCCATTTTGGTTAATTGCCAAAACTTTCCTACCAGTTCAAACTTAAAGGAGGCATTAGCAGGTTACCTCTGCTCTTCATTACTGATACTGTCTCTTACTTGTTACGCACATTGCTCTTGTAATTAGGAAGGGGGACTTTGCCTGACTCAATGCATTTGATGTCGCTTAGAAGCATCTCATATTGCATCGTTACTTCCTCCACACTTTTTCCACCAACGGCCTTGGCTATGTTGTGCCACCGGTCAGGGGTATCCTTATCATATATTGCAAGAGCGTTCTCAAACAATTTATTCTGCTTGGCTGTCCAATTTGAGTTGGGAAAGCCGGAAGGATGACTGGATGCCATTTTATAGCAGATTTATTAGAGCGAGTTTAGATGAGGAAAATGGTGGGAGCAAATTAAGAATTAAAATGTCGATTATTTGCCGACAAATGAAAGGAAGTGAATGGAAAAGCCAACAGAAAGAGGTGTGGAAGGCTAGCTTTACTGAGTTTGAGCAAATGTAGAAGACTCTGGTGAAGGGATAATGAGTGAAGATATGTCCGTTTTAACAATTTCAATTCCAAGATTCGTTCATACTTATGGTAGGAGGGAACCTTAAGTTATTTAGGAATATTTAATCTTCTATTAGACACACATGATGCTGATGTATTGATTCAACAGTTTAACACACAAATCCGTATTCATTGCATGTCATTTCTAACATGGATATGTCACCTAGTGGTGAAGTGCTCATGTAAAACATTTATTACTCAACTTCACAAAGACCTCATTGTCGGTCTTAGCACCTTTGGCTTGAAGCCTTGAATTAATCACTCCTAATTAGTCTTGTCATCTATCTTCCACATGACTATCATCCGAGCTGCCCTTAAACAGTAATCAGATGCTGATGGGTGAGGTGGGGTTGGGGTTGGCCTCAGGTCCTGATAGCTTGAAGGACCATCCATCTCAGTCAAGTTTCTCTCTTCTTGTTCCAGATTGGTGCCACATTTAACTTTTCACAAATTTTTTCCTTTTTCCCTTTTTAGTTCTATCCTTGTCTTGGTACACAGTTTCAGTATTTGTCTATTGGTTTTGCTGAGTTATGGATATTTAGTTGACTTCCAGCTTTCTTTATCATTGAGTATGGTCTTAAAACCATCTCGTATTATTAGAATCTATAACAAATCTCGTAATGAAGAATCCAGGAGATTTCACCAAATTTTTTTGTATCTGGATTTGATACTTTTTGAATGGATATGGCTTTCATCTAGAAGTGTTTATGTAACGCTTTTGCTGGCTTGCTTGGATGAAAATTTAGAAAGTTAAATATGTATTGTAATTTTCAATGTAATTGTAGCTTCTTGATGTTCAATTATCCCAAATATTATGTCCTTTCATTTTTCAAGAAATCTGGTATTGGATTTTGCAGTTTCTCTATTTTGACTTGTAGAAAACTTTTATTAATTTCTGATTTCAACTTTTCACAGTTACAAAATAGGAAAAAGAGATTCTGGAACTCGCTTTATATTGCTCTGCTGGGAATGCTCATTGTCAGGTTGGATGAGTATGCACATTCCGTCATTAGAAATTTGAATTACTTCATCTGTCGATGCTTATTGTTCATTTTGTAGTCTAGTGTGCACCGTTATAATGTTTATGGCATCATATGAGAACTATCCTAGTGGTTATGCACTAAAAGATTTGCATCGGATGGGTGAGCTCTCTCTCTCTCTCTCTCACACACACACACAAGCATCTTATAAGCCATTGTGTTCATTGCCACGAAGTAGACATTCTCTGTGTATTAAATGCTGATGTGTGTTTTTTGTCCTTTCCGAAGACCTGCTTGCTTAAGTGCACCTTTAATAACTATGCATTCGACCATGGAATTACATTTGAAGGCATGATACATACTTAGAAGAAGATCCTTCTATTGCACGATCTCCTTTGTTATCATAGCTTGAATGAGGTACAAATGTGCAATTAAGGAATTAGTAGTAGATGAAAAATAATTTACAAATAATGAATTGCAATAGATGGAGAGAGGAAAGATTAAGATAAAAATAAATAAACCAAGGGGTTGGCCTAGTTGGAAAAGACTTGGGCCCTGGTGCCTCATGAAACATCAGGTCTCAGGATCGATTCGTGTTAGCTGCAAACAATTCCTTGGAGGGGGGGTGTGTGAGTACCAACTAGGGGGAAAAAAAAAAGGTTAAGATAAAAAGGTAATGGTATTCTCCCACTAGTGCTACTTCTAAGGTTTGCAAAGCTGACTACTCTGATTGAAACCAAATACAACTTTATATGTGTGTTGCTAGGTTTGAGCGAGCAAAAACAATTGAAAGGTTATTGGTATTTCAAAATCATGTGGTTATAAGGAGCTTTATATGTAAAATCTGTATAACATTGTCTCCAAGTAAAGCTTTAATAAGATAACTAAATGAACCTTAAAACATACTTAGTGAGACAAGTTGAAAGGTTTAATATATCCAGAGGTGAACCACTCAAAAGAAAGGGTCCTGCTAACTTCTCTCTCTCTCTCTCTCTCTATATATATATATATATATATATATATATATTTATATTGTTTATTCTTTCTGATATGTAAAGAAGATAATCGGAGCCGTCTAACAAACCATAATATTTGTCACCTAAAAATAGAAAGTATTGTGAAAGTTGGTGCGAGTCTTGGAGTAATATTTTACAGACTATTATACAACAAATATATTGTAAAGCAATTGACGTGCTTTACCATTCAGTATGTACGTAAAAGAAGCCGAGACAGTGTACATTCATCTAACTATTTGTCAATCTTGAATAGTTTTTTGAATCATCTACATTTTCAATATTAGCCAACTATTCAGATACAGAAATCATTTTTGTGTTTAAGTTGTTAGTTTGCATTTGCATTCAATTCTGGTTGTGTGAGTGTATTTGAATTGCATTATTCAGTGAAAATTGATATGATTGTTCTGGCAGGCTATGCCACAAACAATTCAAATGAACAGTGGGTCCACATAGACTCCTTCTCAGCGATGAATGGAATTTCTCTCTTTTGTGAAAATGATTTCCCATGGAGGTATACTTGATTCGACTTATTTGTATCGTCTCTTAAATTCCATGACGGTCTTTATCTATTTCAGTGACTGGTTTCTTAGGACAGTTTTATCTATATCAAAATAGTGGATCGTCCCTTGGGTGTAAGTACCAAGTCGTAAATAGTCATGGTGATATATTTATTTATCTTGGACGTTATACACGATTTGTTGGAAAAACTGAAAGATTTTTTTTTTTGATAAGTAGAAAAACTGAGAGATTTTACAGTTTATGTTGTAACATTTCCTCTGCAGGTGGTGTTGTTGGCTTGTTTTTGCATTCCCTTTGTCCCTAGATTTACTTGGGAGTTGTATGTTGTGTTTTGATCTTTGAAGTGTGCTCTGAGGAAAGACTGTTTCTTGTAACTTTTAGAGTCGTATATTATTTAGATTTGATGGCTGATTAAGTTGGTTTTACTTTTATAGGGTAAATGGTTTTGGTATCTCCTTCACAAAATGGAGTTCCTAGTCATGTGAAAAAATAGATGCCCTTGGTTGTTATGTGCACTGCTCTTAGTACTTTATCCCATGAGATTTGAGCATGTCACGAGCACAAAATTTGAAACCAACTACTTATATATTCTGTAAAAGTATTGGAATGGGGCTCAATATAATTATGACAAGCTGTGTATGGTTGATATATTTAAAAAACACCATTCTCTTGGCATATTAAGTAAGAATTCTTTCAATTGAAGAGAATTTTTGTCCCTTGTCTCATTTTCCTTCTTCTTTTCTTCTCTCCTTCCTTCCTTTCACTTTATTCTTCAAATTGAGTTTGCTTTGCATGCTTTAGGTTGCAGCAGTTGTCATAATGTTCCTTTCGGAACACTTAACTGTCATCACTCACTCAAAGTAATCATTCCTTAAGAACTGGTCAAAAGCTACCTTGCATTGCTGTTGGTATGAGCGTTGGTATTTGACACGATGATTTAGTAACCTATAAAGTGAGACTTTTAAGGACACTACATGTTATAGAACTTTGTAGAACTCACCTATACTAAACATTTTAGATGCTGATATAAGGTTTGAGCACCAACCTACGATTGCAACAGTTTAGTATTATTTACCTGGAAAGTTTATGTTAGTACCCAGTCAATATTCTATGCAGGAACGTAATCACTGCTGTGGAATGTCAATATAGAATTTGTTGTATCAATCTCAAACACTGTACATCATTATTTTACTCATTTCAAGTATTTGACGCTTTTTAATAGCAATCAACTATTTTGCCTATGGCAGTAAGGATGTAGGAAAACAGGTGACTGTCAATGTGCGTTGTTACTAATCAACTGAAATGCATTTTTTTTCATGGTCAGATAAGGAATATTCATCACTGTCACTCTTAACTAACGGAAAATAGAAATTCTCTAATTTTGGATGGGAACTAAAAGGCTTGGATTGTAATTTTTTTTCAATGTCAGATAAGAAATGAGGCTGACCAAAACCTACATATGTTTTTCTTATGTCTTTTTTCTCCTCTCTTTCTCCTCATGTTTTACTTTTCTAAAAATTAAAAACAAAAAAGAAAAAAGTGTAGTTTCTTCACCAGCCGCATCTTTAAGGAATCATTGTGAGGGCCAGGTTACATCCCTGTGACAGCTTATTGTGATCTGTCTTTTCATCAACCATCAATTCAACAGCTTCCAGAATGTAGCACATTAATAAGGAAGGAATTCAACAGTTTCAAATTCTTTTATGATCTGCAGTGCTTGTTTTTCAGTTCATGGTTATACTGTTTTGTAATGCAGGTATTCTGAAGAAGAAGACATGCATCTGGATGAATTTTGCCAAAGGAATTTCACCTATCTTCTGAAGTGAGTTTGTCATCATTCTATTTTATCTTTTTGTCTTAAAAATGTGTGCCAGAACATGATGCGTAAACAGATGTGATTTATGGAAAAAAATTTAGCTACGGCCATCTCAGGTATTTATTTTTTAAGATGTCGTCCCAACTCTGTAGTACACTGATGCAATTAGAGTGTAGCAAATAATATCCCTGTACATGAAAAAGGAAGGTATGTGTGGGCAAAAATGTTCAATTGTACTACAAAGATTCCATTTTTCTACATGGGTATTCCCCCTCCCTGTCAGCACACTAGAGTGTGCAAATGGAAACAGTGAGAGGAGAGTAGGCTGAATGCACATGACAAGGAGAGCAGGGCTATGTTAGTGAATAAGGTGCATGTAAGAAAAGGGTCACATATGGGTGATCTTGTAAGGGGTCGTTCAATACTTGGTGTATTGGAAAAAGTTTTAATTGTTGTATTGAAAGACGAGTTCAAGTTCAAAACTGGACAATTTCTGCCAAATAATGTCTAAGGTTAGGTTTATTTCCGGTGCAACCCTTCCAGCTCCGTACATAGGCGGAACCAACACTTGTAATGGACCTTCATTTGTTCTCTCTCTCTCTCTCTCGATTGGTTGTTCAGTGGATTGGAGGTGCCAAAGTATAACAGAGATGGATTATTGTTGCAAACGCATATTTGCAATTCTAGACTAATAAAAATTTGCAGACTTGAGATCGATTACCTTTTCCTTTTATTTTTTTACATACTAGTCTGAAATGTATCAGCAAATCTTGAATCTCTAATCTCATTTTTTTTTTTTCTTTCTTCTTTTGAATTGATTCCCAATATATATATTTTTCTTTGTATGATAGTGAGTACCCCAAAATGAATGGATTCAAGTGTTTATTTACTATAAACGAGTTCTCTAGAGCTCGTTTTCACAATGGCTTTCCACCCATTTTGCTGGTAAGTGGTCTTGCTTTATCTCAAAAATGTTATTTGCATAATACAGTTACTGCAAAACATTTGTCTATTCATTTACTGCAAAACATTTGTCTATTCATTTACTGCAGCTCAGAGAGCCCAAAGTATTTGTTCATGGAAATATTGCAAACACGGATGTTATGCATAGAAGTTGGCCAGGATGCTCTTGATTTATTGAGGATAGTATATAGTGTAAGAAATTGAAATGATCAATGAATTAGTATACAAATGATCAAAATTCCGACTCTCCAAAGTGCAGCACATCCTTCAATGGATATTGCCCCTAATTCTTATGGAAACTATATTTTTGTGAGAAATTTTCCCGTTTTGAGGTGTAAACATCAGGGTCCATCATATATGAGATTGACAACCCTTTTGAGCTTCATTGGTGTTAAATTATTGCATGAAAACATGTCAATAACTTGGTATATTTGGCTTGGGGTTTTGGGGTGGGTTACATTAAACTTGAAATGTCTCTGACAGATTGTAGTTGGAAGGTGTCTTGTCCCCATATGTCAAAGGTCTTTGTAATTTTTAAGAAAATGGTCACATAGAATTTTTTCTTTTTTCTCTATTTACAGTTTTACCGCTGTGAATGGTTATAATGAGTATGAGTTCCTGAGTCCATTACATAAATTACATGCCCTTTAGGCTCTTACACCTTCGCGCGCGCGCACATGAATGTATTTTATTCTACTAAGAGAGTTCGTTTGATTTGCTAAAAAAAAAATAGATTATTCCTTGCGCATGCTGTGCTAAATTTGCACCTGAATTTACCTAAATGTGCCTTGCACTTCTCATTAATCTAGTTTTGGTCCCTCTTTAATCGTACCAGGCTCTGTTCATTGGGCCGAGTATATCGCTTGTTTTGTAACTATACACTTTTAACTTCCAAAAAATATTTATAAATGAAACAACCTATATTTATGCGGTTGCAAGTAAGCGGTGCAGTTGACAAAAAAGAGAGTTCTGTGATTCCATACATACAGATTCAAATGCTAACGTAACAAATATAAATAGCTGAATGAGACAGACGATTGACTTTGACAACAGTTTTTTGGGTTTTAGAAAATTAAAAACAGAAAACTCATACTTGATTCAGTTTTTTGAAAATTATTTTCTGAATTTTTTAAAACTGTTTTTTGAATTACAAACCAAATAGGCCTAAGATTTCTTGCAAGAAAACGCAGTATAGTTCTGGCATGTGACCAACTAGCAAGTTACTGTCCAATTCTCTAATTAATTAAGACATTTTAATTCAAACAGTAATTCATGTGAATTAAGTTCCCTCAACTAAATTTTCTCCTAACTAATTATTACAGCTTTCGGATTTGTTTCATATGGCAGAAAAACTGATCCGAGTAATGGTGTAATGGTGTAATCGACGTAGTTTCACCTCTTCCTTGACTGAAGGTTGAGAGTGGGTGTGTGTTTTTCCTACCAAAAAGAAAGAGACAGAACTCTTGCTGTCAAATTCCCCACACCTAATAAGGACTAGATTTTCTTTATACTCCTCAATATTCATTAGTGACTACATAGAGGCTATTTTCTTCAAGAACTGCCCTAGCTGTTCTGCCCGACTATCCTATAAGACTTTAGAAAGCCCCCACTTCCCTCCCTTTTAGCTACAATGATCATGATGCCATTTACAACTTTACTGTGGAAATCACCAAGGTTTTTTTCCACAGAGAGAGAGGGGGTACACCATCAGCTCATTGGCTCTTGAAACCAATACCAGAGCCAACATGATCAGCCATCTTTATGAATTGATCTAGCAGCCTTGAAAACTTCCCTAGAGATCTGTTTGCAATTGCTTACCATGAACAACCTAATATTAAAAAGATTTCCGATAAATCACCATTTGAATTTCCATCAAAGGATTTGATCTTGTCTAGTTTAATATAGTGTTAGTATTAATATTCTTAAATTCATTTACCCATAGAATAAGAACAAGGAGGAGATTCTTATGTTCCATATCTGTATAATTTTTTTGCATTGGGATTACTAAAGCTGGCATTCTTACCTTGTCAAAAGGAAATTGTTGCCATACTTAAGAAGGGCATTAGTCAGTGGATTCTCTCAAACTAATCTTTGTAAGAATCTAGCAGAGGAATACACAAAAAATCAGAATAGAAGTTAATTTTTTTGACATTTATAGCCTTGGAAAAATGGAATATATTCTTGTGGGAAGGGGTATCTGTATATCTTATATTTTTGCTGGTACTGGTTTTTATAAACTTGTATTTTAAAGTGCCTCAGTGCAGAAAAGTTTTGATATGATGCTTGTATTTCTTACGTTCTGCATAATATTGCTTAGCTGTTGTGTGCTCATTTTTGAAACCATAAGCTATATTCAAGGGCTAAAAATAAGTGCAGGAAAATAGAAAGAGGAGGGAAAAAAAGAAGTGAAATGAGATCCCTACTTAACAAGGCAGTAAAATTAAGATGGGGCAGCATT
Source organism: Cornus florida (assembly GCF_030987335.1). Lineage (NCBI taxonomy): Eukaryota > Viridiplantae > Streptophyta > Magnoliopsida > Cornales > Cornaceae > Cornus > Cornus florida. The sequence continues at coordinate 127,213,168 of NW_026775581.1, forward strand.
CTTTCCCATCTTGTTGTTGATGACTTTTGCTATAACTTCTCTATATATCTGAAGTAACCTTTAATTTCTTGTGGCAAATGTAGGATATGTGGCTGTACTTGGGAAGCCAAATGTTGGAAAGAGTACACTATCAAACCAAATGATAGGACAAAAGCTCTCAATTGTTACAGATAAACCTCAAACTATGAGGCATCGAATCCTTGGTATATGTTCTGGCCCAGAGTATCAGGTTTGAAAATTTCTATGTTTGATGTGATCATGCCTGATTTTACTTATATTGCACATACTTAATTCTCTTTGGTAGAAAAACTAAGCAGTAACATCTGAAGCAACCATTAAGGTGGACTCAATTGGTCAGGAACCACTCAGATCACCCTTGTGGACCTACAGGGGGAATGAGGGACATCAAATGATCAACTATTTTGCCTTGGAATCTTGGAAAATGAGCAATTGGATCAATGAAGCCATATTTGAGCAAAATTTGATGATGTTTTTTAAGTCAAGAGAGACTGTCATTAGGTTGGCAATGGAATACGTTGAAGCCAGTTGATCAGAGGGACGTGAAAGGTTCTGGAAAGAAAGGTTTATTGCTTGGAGCATATCACAATTGAATACGGGGAATGTGGTATGGACTCTTCCTTTAATACTGGGATGTGCGTGAAAATGTGCTTAGACAGCCATTGGCCTTTGAAGGGTTGAAGATGATGGAAGGGTGGGCCTCGAATAATGTTATTGTAGAAACAGATTGGTAGAGCACCCAATTTGGGACAAGCATGGATAAAACTCGTACTAGCTCTTCTACCAAAATTGATATAGGACACTAAGGACAGCATTGTAGAAGCTTCTTTAGGGCAGATTATAATTGATTCTCTTGCGCTTCAGGCTATTGGGTTTTTGTTTTTTAGCATCTGTATATAATGTGAGAAATGTTTATTGTCTTGGTGTTCTAAGAAGGAAAGGCAAAGTTCTGTTTTTTATAGTGGGGTTTTGTACTGTATTCAGTAACTAGGGGCTGTTTTTAGGGTTTTAAGTTTGAATGGTGAAATGGGGAAAGGGTTAGTGCTCATCAAATAATAAATTTAACAAATTAGGGTCTTAATGGCTTTAAAGTGCAGAAAATTTAAGAGAATAAGTAGAGTAGAAGGATAGGCAAATCACAACTAGATTTTCTAGGCATCATACTTTGGGTTAGAATTGCATCACACAGTCCCTGAGTTTCTCTGAGCTGAGCCCAATTGAATTTAAAGCATTTTAAAGCTATATACAAACTCTCAAGTAATCTAACTCTTAACATGACATGAACTGCATATTCAGATACTGAACAGTTTGACCAGAAAAACCTCGTATAAAGTCTGCTTATAAAGACTCAACAGCATAACCTGACTTAAACTTTGACTTGCAGACCTCTACTATGGCTAATGTCCAGAAAAACTTATAATTTACTAAGTAATCCTAAATCTTATATGGTTGTACTCTTTTTATTATGTTAGTCTCATAAAAGAAAACCAAGGAAAGAAATAAAAAGAAATTTTCGTATCTGATAGATTTGGTACATGTTTCATGCTTTTGAACACATGTTCCACAACATAGACCAAGAGTATATTTTTGTTTTCTCGTGGCTGTCTTATTTTGGTTTGCAAGGAGTGAAACATTTGTGCTTTGGAAACCTTTAGGCAGGTTCACTTTTTCCCTGACTGTCTCACTATTTACAGCTTGACCCGTGTATTGAGTTTTGCTGTTTATGAAAGGCCCCTATAAGCACGGACATGGGATACGGATACGACAAAATACAAACACAACAATATGACAATTTCTTAAAAAATTGGATATAGATATGACAAGGGCATGACATATATATATATTATAGATGCAAATATGTATAAAAATCAATATATATATATATATATATAAGTGTCGATGGATAAATTTAAATAGTAATTTATTATGTAATATATATTGTTATTAACAATTCTTTATAAAATACTATGACCAACAAGATAGGAGTTGAGAGTTATGTTGCGTGGATAAAAATTTGGACTAAATTAGTCATGATATACATCTCAAATTCTCAACCATACTTCTTTTTTGAAGATGTTTTGAACTTTTCTTCACAATTATAATTTATACTATGATATTATTCTTGAAAAGTTACAGTTTAATGTGCAAAACTTGTTAAATATGTATTGTAAAGTATCTGAAAATTATCTGATACGTTATCAAATATCTGAGAAATATTGAATATGTTTTTTCTTTATAAGTAAGAAGTTATCAAAATATCTGAGAAGTATTGGATATGTGATGAAGGACAAGTAGGAACCAGATAGAAATAAAGGGATGAGAAAATAGAAGAAGAGATAAACTAGAAGAAGGGGATGAAAAAACAGACGAAGGGGGCTGAGAGCAGAGTGAATAGATAGGCAGGATAGACGGAATAGATGAGAAAAGCAGGAACATAAATGGGAGAAGTAAAAGAACACAGAGAGAACTCAGAGAAAGCAATAATCCAATAATGTTCCAAAACTGAGTTCTCAAATTACAAAGAAGCCTTTAAATAGGCAAATTATTAAGCAAATCCTAAAACATAAAAATACCATAATTCAAACATTATTAAAAGTAACAATAAGCATAAAAACCCTAAATTACTAAAATCCCTAATGTTATTTCTCTTTCCCTCTTCTCCAAAAGTAATGTTGAAGCATGTGCAACTCATGTATTTGAATCATATCATGTTCCCCATCAATATGTTTTAGAAAGAAAAAATAAATTTATAATTATAGATACATTTAGAAAGTATCGAACACATATCCGTAAGTATGATACGAGTACGTCACTCTTTTAGAAATTAGAAGTATCACAGAAAAGCCCCCTGCTGCCTCTCAGAGGTTCTGACTGTATTTTTCCATATGACTTTAATTTATAATTTTTCCTCGTGCTGTATCCCACTGCATACGTGTCATTGCCATTTATGATTTGAATTTTATGTCCCAAACATTGTTTACTTCCACAATTTGTTTTTGTGTGGATTTCCATGCAAGAAATATCTCATCATGCTATTTAAAATAATTTGTCTTAGCTGTGATTTACTTGTAGATGATTCTTTATGACACACCTGGAGTTATTGAGAAGAAATTGCACAAATTGGATTCTATGATGATGAACAATGTCCGTAGCGCTGCCATTAATGCAGATTGTGTTTTGGTGGTTGTTGATGCGTGTAAGGATCCCCAAAAGGTGCTTCTTCATCTGGAAAAATTGTTCTTAAAACATTGTCTCCCTTTCCTAAATATATTTGTCTGCTTTTAGATTGATGAAGTGTTGGAAGAGGGTGCGGGAAACCTCAAAGATAAGGTACCGAAATTACTGGTTTTGAATAAGAGGGACCTGATCAAACCTGGTGAAATGGCAAAGAAACTTGAGGTTAGAACTTGTCAGTATCTATTATTGTGTAGCCTGAATAGCTACACTTTTTTTTGTAGCTTGATGTATCATTGTTAATGTAACAAAAACAAAACAAAAAAACAAAAAAAACTGGTATATGGAATGTTATGTTTATAATCTCTAATTTATAGGTCCCAAATACTGTTCTCGTCATAACAGAAATCCATGGTCACTCTTCACTGGTGGCATAAGGTGGGTACTTAAGTTGTATCCTAATTCGACATTGTATATCTTGCAGTGGTACGAGAAATTCACCGTTGTTGATGAGGTCATACCAGTGAGTGCTAAATATGGTCATGGAGTGGATGATGTCAAGGACTGGATACTATCAAAACTTCCAGTTGGGCCAGCTTATTATCCGAAGGTATATAACGAGTCCACTTTTGTTCTTGTTGTCTTCCTTCTCCTTGAAAGATGAAGACTGGTAATCTTTTAAAAGCATGTTTTTCTAATTATCATAATTCCAGTGTAACCATTTACCAACTGTTGGAAATTAACAACTTGAACCCTTTGGTTGTTTGTATTCCATGATGCAAGGCACATTGCCTCCTCAAAAGTACATGATGAAAACGAAAAGTAAAATAAAAATTGAAAACTCAGAAGAGGGATAGAAAAGGAAGGAAGCAATTTGAACTTGTAGCATAAGAACTATGTCAATTTCTATATTGGTTGTTCATGACTGAAAGAAGCACACTATGTTAGTCTTAAACTTCTTCCATCTGATGAATATACAAAAATTTATAGATGTAGTCTTAAGTTTAGCTTCAAATTAGTGCCTGTGAGCCCTAAAAACAGATATGGTTAAGCATCTTTCATTTTACTCTTAAGACCGTGTGCCTTGAGAGGGGTTGAATGAGGTTGATAGCTGGCAGGATTTTTGGTGAAATTACTTGCATATATCTAAGATTAGTTGTTCAAATGCTGGCGTTTACAAGTCCTCGAATTAGTTTGATTAGATGTTACTTTGGAAGCTAAATCAAGATAAAAAGTGAAATTGAAGTGGCTACATGTTGCTTTGTAAAGCTCATAGATGACCTAGATTATCCCTGGAATTTCTATTGGCTACTTCGATTTGTAATCGAGTCACCCTCAGTTTGAGTCAGTGTTGAGAAATAATATATGACAAAGGAGTAAAACTGTACTTTCAGATTGGTATAGTAATAATGTAAATGGAGTGTCTCTCAGGTTTTGCTCCTTCCGTTTCCTTTCTCTTATTCCAGGCAGGATAGATACTTGATATGACAGAAGAGCAGATATCCAATTAGGCAAACACATTTTGTCCCCTCCTCTATTTTTCCTTTCTTCTTGACCCTTTTTTTGTCGTCATAACGTAAAAGGTCTGAGTTTTTGGGAAAAGAAGGGTTCTGAGTTTTGTAACAATCTGGGAATGATAGATACTGTACTCCAGCCTGAGTGAAAGTGTTGAGAAATGATATAAGGTAGAGGGATAAAATTGTAATTTCAGTTTGGTTTAGAAATGATATTGAGAGATTAGAGCAACCCTTGACAGGGATTATGCTCTCTCAGTTTTTCCTTTTTCTTCCTCTCTTGTATTAAGGTACCCAAGACACCTGATGGTTATATTAAGAAGTTTCACAGAGCACATAGAGAAATGTTAAAAAAAAACTGTGACCTGACATTTCTTTCCCCTATAATAAACAAGTTGTGCAGTATATACTTCATTGACAGTAGTATTAAAATTTTTTTTTGAGAATTGTTTGAAATCATTATATATGGAGTTTCTAGATTAAATAGGACATGCATGACAAGCCTTGCAGGGAATGGGTTGATCAAAATGCCTTCCACATTTTCTTCTAGTCCATTACAATTTTTTTGGGATAAATTTTGAGAACATAAAAATGCATCAAGGAATATGTTGTGAAAGATCTCAACGGTTGTAGGTTTGGCAATGACTGAAGCTTTTACTTATGGGGTTTTGGCTTTAATTTTGATCACCTAGCCAATATCATTTAGAATAAATTAATTTCCCTACTTGTTTCTGACTATCCATGTCTCTCATCTTAAGATGAATATACTGTACATTTTCTTTTCTTTTTACTTTTTTTGACTTGACAATTTGATATATAAAAATCGTTTGTTGCATATTACAACTTACCATTGCTTTCCTTGTGTTCTCAGGATATTGCTAGTGAGCACCCAGAAAGATTTTTTGTAGCTGAAATTATCAGAGAAAAAATCTTTATGCAATACCGAGACGAAGTTCCTTATGCCTGTCAGGTATACCTAAATTTTTTGAAAACCTAAAGCTTCTTATTATTATTTAAAATTTCACTTGGTGCTGTTTATATTTTTTCAGAAGTTTATATCTAACAAAGAAGTGTGGTTGATCAATCTTTGAATTGTACAGGTCAACGTTGTCAACTACAAAACTAGACCAACTGCAATAGATTTTATTCAAGTTGAGATTATTGTTGAGAAAAACTCACAGAAGATCATCCTCATCGGAAAGGTAAGTTAAAGCTTTCTTCAATGGGATACTTTTTAATATGAATTAATAATTGGCTTCTTTGTGTGTTCTCATGAAATGGTGGGATTAGATTTTTTTTTTTTTTTTTTTTACTAGTTGGTACTCACACACACTACCTCCACTGAGGTTCGAACCCTTAACCTTCCTTTGGGAAGTAGGGGCCTTGTACCGCTAGGCCACAGGCCTGTTGGTGGGATTAGATTGTTGAGATTGTCTTGGCTTTAACAAGAAGTTGAGCAGCTTAAGGAGAGGGGAGGACTGAGGAGGAGGTGTATTTCATGAAAGAGGAAGTTACCAAGAGTCAAAAGGTTCCTTACCAAGTATCTAGGATTTAGTCCTCTTGGACCAAGGCCAATTGTGCTTTATTAGGACTTCCACAGATGTGTGGTATTGGAAGTGGTTGGCTGCTCAGATATACTGCTGTCTGGAGCCAATCACTAGGCTTACAGAGCTGTCCATGGCAAGGCCTGTAAGGGAGCCGATGCAGGACTTGTAGGGTCAGCAATAGTGGAGTTACTCTGAAACTGCAAAGTAGTTTGTGCATCAACAATGATGTGGAAATCATCCTGGGGATAATGGAGAATTCTCCATCCTCTTAGGGAAGCTGGAGTGGCTAGATTCTTGTGTCAGGTGAGAGTTGCACTGCTTTCCCTGAAATCCATCTAATCAGTTACCAAATTAAGGTCATCAAATCTAATACACACACACACTTGGCAGTTGTCTAGGAGCAAGGTACAGCCTCTTGAAGTAGAATACGTTTGAATTGGGCATTTGGGACACAATACTTTGGCCTGTGTCTCTAGGCAGGGAGACCGTATCTTTTTTTGTGACAAACCACATGGTAGGCTGTGATTGGTCACATGGTAGTGCAAGGAATGGGCTGTCTACAATAATTCTAGATATTCTGTTGGCCTATGCTTATTTTATCTGCATGGTAGCATGTAGTATTATTACTAGGCCTGTATGGAATCTATAAGACTACTATTCCTTGGGTTTTAAAAAAGAAAAAGTCCAGACTTGGAACTTTGTGACTGCTTGAACTTCCAAATTTCTATGCTTTATGTTGTAAATCTCTTTCATTAGTGTCTACCTTTGTCATCGTTTGTTTTATATTTAGCTTTAGTTTGTATTGGAAATTACAGTGTAATTCATCCTAATCCTTGAAAAGGTTTTACATTTGATCAGACATCGATGACAGTCTTGTTTGAAATTATAGTGACATCCCAAAACACTTTCAAGATGCTTAACCTATTTGTTGAATGATGTGACAGTGTTCAAAATATTGAAATGTTGAGAATCCTCCTATATTATTTGAAACTGGAATGGCATGTTTGAAATTATATGTGTGTGTCTGTGATCACGTGTGTTCTGAATTTCTACAGGATGGGAAAGGTCTGAAACTACTGGCTACAGCTGCTCAGCTTGACATTGAAGATTTCTTGCAGAAGAAGGTTTTTTTGGAGGTACCAACAAATTTTAAGTTTTTTTTTTTTTTTATCACTGAGCGGTTGTCACGAATATATTTAATTAAGAATTACTGGTATCCCAAGTTCCCAACTAAATAGTGCAGACCATACTGTCAGTGACAGTGATTTAAGCCTGCTGATTTCTTGCTGCCAATTGTTCCAAGTGGTCGGTTTTAATAGTTTTGAGTTGGAAATGACATGTTCAAGGCAACTCATTTATCGAACAGGTTGAAGTGAAGGTAAAAGAAAATTGGCGGCAAGATGAAGGACTTCTGAAGCATTATGGATATGGAGGGCCAATTCGAGCATTATAATGCTGTGTTTCCATTGCACTCGATACAAATTGCAGTGAAGATGATCGTGTAATTGGAAACTCATGATTTAGTGTGCATTAAGTGATTATGTGATGATGTTTCTTATTTGGTAGTGTGATCAAGTTGGAAATTGCAGAAGCTTGTCATCGATCTTCTCAATAGCTGGAGTCAGGTACTGTAATATTCATTGTGAATCGCTCTTAGGCCACGGTGTTGGGTACCGCACAGTATTGTATTTTCTTTACTATTTTGGTGTTAGTTTTAGGTATCTTCTTTCCCTTTCCCTTGGCATTACGTCAACGTGGATCACGTCACTTTTTTATTTGGCAAAATTTTTTGGTCTTCGATTATCCAAAGTGAGGTCATTACCCCCTTAGTTGGTAAGGCACTTAGTTCTCTGATTGGGTGTGCCCGTGTTCGAGTCCCTCCCCTAATTTGTCGGGAAAAAAAAAATTACTGGCTTAGGTGGCTAATCTCTGATAGTTATGCTTGCATGGAGATGGAGCCATGGACTCGCATCAGTCTTTGTTATCCTACAACTGCTTCCCCGGCTTGTACTTCATGGACTAATTTATTCTTTTGTTAAAACGTAGTCAAGTTTATGGAACCAACCCTGCTTGCAATACGAATATCATTTATGTTACTTCTATTTTTTATTTATTTGGAGCATGTAGATTTCTTGAAGAAAAAATTAAGATGGTTTGTTGACTTCAATAGCATGTTCTTTAGGCTCTTCTGTTTTGAAGTAAAATATTTTTAAAAATATATATATATATATATGTATATATATATTTTGATGTTTGGTTGTCGTAAAATATGTACAAAGAAAAAAAAATATTAAAACCTAACAAAAATAACTTATCCATTAATTTTTGATAAATTATTTTATACAACTTACCTGATGGAATTCACCTAGACTTTTGCTGAACATATAAAAAAAAATAAAAAATAAAAAATAAAAATAAAAAAAATTGCTGGAAGATAGATTACAGTAAAACAAACTAGTCCAAGTTTGTTAAGTGAAGAGAAGATAATAAAATAGGGGAAAAAGAGGTGATCGCAATCTAGTCCAAGTTTGTTTATTGGGGGATGCAATGTACTCAACTTGTTCCGGAAGAGAGAAGAGACAAGAAAGCTTAAGAACTTTATTGATTTGGTCAGAAGATATGATCCTCATTCATAGCCCCACTTATATTTGGTTTTTATTGTTGTACTTGTATCTAAATTACCCCACTTTTGAGGTGCCAGTTTTCATGGACCCCAATGCTAGTTTTGTTTCTTTTCTCTTCCATTCTTTCCTCTTAAAGGGCAATCTCAATGCATAAGGATCGGAGTTTAGATATTTTCGTATGTCCGAAAACTATTTCCGCTATAACCTTTGGTCACAATGGAACATAATTGAAATTCAAGGATTGGAGAGTTTAAAATTGATTTGTGTGCATGTGTCTGCAGAATCAGCACTAGGTTTTGCTTCGAGGATTCTGGAGAATGGATTGTGGCAATGGAATTGGAAGAAAATGAGTCTCTGTGATTGGAACAATTATAGGTGAGACGATGGATAAGGTTGAGAGATAGGTTGAGCCATTGAGGAATAGTAGGGTTTGTGGAGAAGTCATCATCTTTCTTATTTTTGCTTTTTTATTGCTGTGAGAAATCCGAGAGAGAGATTATCTTACCATAGATGATCCTAGAGTTGAGTGAATTGCCTAAATTTATAGTATCATATATATATATATATATAGATATACATAAATAGATCGGACCTAAGCTGACCAAATTAATGTAAAGTTGGGTTGAGTTTGAGTCGAGTTGAAGTGATGTGTGTGTGGCTGTGGCGTGCATCTTTTCTGTGTTTACTATAAATAGTTCTGATGTTTTCCTGCTATTTACTTTGTATAGAGATGACACGGCATCTGAGGCAACAAAGGACGAAAAGGCAGAGGTGGGTGTGGGGTTCTGTTTCTGCTGCTATTACACTTGGCACGGCTACCTTAGCATGGTCTTCTTACCAATCAACTGTAAATTGATCATCTTCTTACCACGACCATGCAACCGAGTGATGACCTTCCAATCGAATTGCTAGCTGAATGTAATACTGCATAAGCAAGTCAACAAGAGGTCAGACATGCCATCTTGTGAATACCACCAATGTCGAGCTATTCTTTTTCTTGTTGTTGCATGGTTTCTGTGCCGTAGAGCCTCTATGCAATCAGATGATTGGGGAATAGGTAAAGTACTTGGAAACATTCAAATCTGCTGGATGTTTCTTCAAGTAGTTACTGAACTAAGGAATAGATAAAATGTCCTGCTCGTGGAGAGGGCTTTTGGATTCAACTGATACGTCACTCGTTTGCATCTCTACTTTACGGTCCAACTGATGTGTCATGCCTCTCTGAGTAGTGCTATCTGGTCCAGAGCATCTTCAACTCAGCATGGGGTTATGCAACCAAAGATGATGACTCAAAAGAATCAACAGCTGGTAGGGTACGTCTATAATTACCTTTGCACAGCTTTAGCATGGGTGCTAATTTGAAATATTTATGATTCTGTATTTTTTAACCTTTTGAGTACAATTTACTTTAATTTTATTGTAGCTCAATTCCACCAGTCTAACAAAATTTAATTGAGGTGTTAATGTGTTGATTTCCCACCCACTTACTGGGTCACTGCTGGAATAAGATCAACCTTAAATCTGAAGGAATTTTTTTTTTAATTGGCCTAAATCATCTTATTTGAGAAAATGTTGGATTGTATGATGATATCCATCCGGTTGGTGAACCAATATAGCACTCGGGACAGGTGCTAAAGGTCAAATTAAATACTCCAAGATATATATATATATATACATCTATTTCCGATGAAATGCAGATGTCTGCCTGACCCAGTTTGATTGTGTAGATTACTTATATGGGAGATATCAGATACGGTAATGGTGGCAAATGGCAATGGACCTGGCTGGCTGCCATTGTTTCTCTTCATAATACTGCTTGGTTTCAGGTGTCACGTCCTGGAAGAGACTTGGTGAAGAAAAGATGTTTGCAACGTAGAGGTTTATGGAGTACTCATCCCACTGCTTGCTTGCGGGAAGTAGTTTCTGATGCTTCTGATTCTTCACCTCTCCGATCAATCAGGCATTTATGGAGTACTGTTTGGTCTTGTTGCTGATACATGTCCTCTTGTGGGTTTATATAGCTAGGAAGAATAAAGGCGGAGAAGAGCATAGTCTAAAATAAGTTAAAATAGTTTGAAAATAATGAAAAAATTGTTGATTGGTAATAAGCACCTATTGGCTTTTAATTGTTCCTTGGAGTTCAAATTTACTTCCATAAATCTCTATTTTGCGGCTGAGAATATGCTGCTCAATTGATCCCCAACTTATAATGAGAATTTTCAAACCAGAGTAAAAATAATTTATATTATTAAAATGCAATTTGGGCAGTTAATCCAATCCTAATATGAGTTGATGCCAATTTTTTGAGAAGTGGTGTGGTGTGTTCAATCAAAATTTAAAGGTGTCAATAATCATTTGAGCCTAGGGGCACAAGAAACACATACGTTTGCTAACCGTGTTACCAACTCATTCTAATTCTGATGCCTCAAATCTCTCATTCATTTTCTCCCTCTGGATGTATTCATGTTCTCTCACGCCTGAAATAAATGGTTTCCTTATCAATATAACTCTATACACTTAAATCCCCAAAATCATAAAACACACTTAGTAGACACAAACTATATATATATATATATTTCCTCTGAAAATAAAATCTATTAAAGGATAATTTTTGAAATCATTTAAATGGACATTAGTTAAAAACACCTCTGAAAATAATAGAGGTGAGTTTTTTTACTAAAAATATTGATAAGAGAATTTTTCGCAACTATCTAATAATGGAGGATTTTTATTTTACAATTTGTCCAAAAATTTTAGATCAAGTGATATGTCCTAAGTTAGAATCTTACTCCCACGAGAATTAGTACGCACACGTTACTAATTTGACATTTCATAAGCATGCATATGAGATACTCCAATTAATTTATTAATTTTTTTATTTAGATTTATTTTTCCAAATTCTAATGTCAAGTAATGATTATAATGATAGTATTCTAAAAGATTAAGGATATGAAACAGTAAAAATTGAATTAATTTTATTTAAGTAGAGAGTAATGTCATAATATTAATGGTATCATAGTAATCAGCTCCACTTATATGTATAATATTAAAAATTAATAAAGAATAACTATATAAGAGGAATTTATAAATAAACAAATTATTAGTGGATTAAGAGATTTCCTATTTTATCCTATGCTTTTTTACTTCCAAACCAAGATACCATTAAGGTAACTTTTTACTTTAATTTCCTAAAATTATAGACTAACCGCCTTCGATTCCCTCTCTCTTATCCATCTGCGCCTAATCTGTCTCCTCTCTGCCAAATTAGTAGTAACCGCCTTCAATTCCCTCTCTCTCTCTTCTTCATCTGCGCCTAATCTGTCTCCTCTCTGCGAAATTAGTAGTAACCGCCTTCAATTCCCTAACCCTCTCTCCTCCATCTGCGCCTGACTCCTTTTTATTCGCTTGCTGAGCATGACTTCTTTGTCACAAATAGAAAGTCGAATCCATCGCATCAAATAGAAGGGACGAATCATTTACTTATTCATTCATTGAGCACTGGCCTGATCCAGTTCCAAGAAACCAACCCTATAAGAGAAGGTATAGTTGGCTGTACTCATTCTTACCTCTTAGTGATCACTCATCAACCCCAAGCAGGAAAGGCCTTCTTTGTACGGCGAATCGCCAATAGAATTCAAATCTGACTGTGGTCCATACTTCGCATCCAAGGGGCACTCCTGCCCATAGAGCATCATCTTTCTCCCCCATCTGCGCCTGATCTCTCTCCTCCATCTCCGGCCCTCTTCTCTGCTATGGCCGCCACCACAAAAAAGCTCTATGTATGGGTTAACGGCTATGGTAATAACGGAGGTGATGATGGTAAGTATCTGCCTTGCATCAACGTCGAATTCAACTTCCGTGTGGAGCAGACTTATCAAAGCAGAACCAGAGGCCTCATCACCCGACACGGTATCGGAGAGATCTCATCACGACGTCCATACAAGTACTTCACCTATGATTTGCTCTACACAATGATCCATGGCATGAAAATCCCCTTCCCTTTAGAGAAGATGCTCTGTGAGCCAACTGAGTTGGAGAACACCAACGACCTAATCCTGCATGTTTTGGACGTGGCTAGTTGCACGGTCAATAGATTTTGCAACTCCGGTCAGAAGCTATTCAGATTGGACATATACATTGTTAATAGACTGATTTTACCCCATGCTGAATTTGAAGCAATAAACCTTGCAAAGGAGCAGGTAGAACGTTGGTTTCAACTTCATCAGAAGGTTAATCAGATGATACTGTCCAAATCATTTTCGGACTTTGGTTTGATCCACGGGGAAATAGGAAGAATAGTGAGGGAAACAGCTCATGATCAAGATTTGGAATTGTCATTGTTGGAACTAGCTATGAGGGAGTACTTTCAGGAGACAGTAGAGCCCGTGAGATTTGAAGGTGACATTGATGATCATGGTGAGGAGGAGGAGGAAGTACTCTGTGTTATATGTAAGGATGAAATCCTCGTTGGGTCTCGAGTCATTCGGATGGCATGCTCTCGTATCTACCATGTCCAGTGCATCGCAGAGTGGCTGCCATTGTGTCGCTTCAAGTCGTCAATCAACAAGTCTGAGGTATCTTAGTAGTTAGTGGTAGCATATATGGATTTCAGTATTTGTAATTAAACACAAGAACAGGGTGCTCTGTACATTCATAATTGTGAATTACTGACTTCAGTGTAAAAGAATTAGTATAGTTTTGGTCAATATGGTTACGAGATTATGGATTGGATTCATTGTTTAATTTGCTCTCTTCAAATGGGCTTTTGGATCGTTTCTTTTTTCTGGGTTGCATATGTATGGAATAGAAAGTGGTTCACTGTATTGCCATGGTTTAAAGTGTTTAATACGTTAACTATGTTGGAAGTTATATATCTCACAAACTAACTTATCAACAACAAAAAAAATCACACCTTTGTTTTTATTTAATTTGAATCAATTGTGCGTGGATATGAATTTGGCACATTAATCCAAATTAAATCCACATTTCAATGCAACTTTAGGATCCCATAATTGGATTGTTAGAGAATGTTAGTGACATCCTTGATTGGATTTTATATAACGTAGCTAGCTAATCCGATTTCTGATTAAATTGACTTATGGAATGCTCCACCTATAGAGCTCAGAATTTCCTAGTATGAGAGTCATCTTAAGAATCTCACTCAACATACATTATCTCAGACAAAAGGTGCTTTCAATTTTTAATATGCCAAATCTTTTCTTAAGAGGAAAAATGTACGGATCTTTTCTGCTAGGGATCATTTATGATCTTTAGAGGAGCTTCACACACATTTCAGCTTGAACTGTTACAATATTAATGGAACAATTAAATTCTGCAAACATGAAATTTTTAATCTTCTGAAAAGTGGTTCATTCTACTGCTATATATCGATCAGCCCTCATCAGAACTATCATAAAAAATGTTCCACTCGCAAAAGAATACCATAGATTAATCACACATGCAGGGGATGGGGGTACATGAGTATGAGCCTCACACAAGATATAGACTATTATCCATTTTGGTTAATTGCCAAAACTTTCCTACCAGTTCAAACTTAAAGGAGGCATTAGCAGGTTACCTCTGCTCTTCATTACTGATACTGTCTCTTACTTGTTACGCACATTGCTCTTGTAATTAGGAAGGGGGACTTTGCCTGACTCAATGCATTTGATGTCGCTTAGAAGCATCTCATATTGCATCGTTACTTCCTCCACACTTTTTCCACCAACGGCCTTGGCTATGTTGTGCCACCGGTCAGGGGTATCCTTATCATATATTGCAAGAGCGTTCTCAAACAATTTATTCTGCTTGGCTGTCCAATTTGAGTTGGGAAAGCCGGAAGGATGACTGGATGCCATTTTATAGCAGATTTATTAGAGCGAGTTTAGATGAGGAAAATGGTGGGAGCAAATTAAGAATTAAAATGTCGATTATTTGCCGACAAATGAAAGGAAGTGAATGGAAAAGCCAACAGAAAGAGGTGTGGAAGGCTAGCTTTACTGAGTTTGAGCAAATGTAGAAGACTCTGGTGAAGGGATAATGAGTGAAGATATGTCCGTTTTAACAATTTCAATTCCAAGATTCGTTCATACTTATGGTAGGAGGGAACCTTAAGTTATTTAGGAATATTTAATCTTCTATTAGACACACATGATGCTGATGTATTGATTCAACAGTTTAACACACAAATCCGTATTCATTGCATGTCATTTCTAACATGGATATGTCACCTAGTGGTGAAGTGCTCATGTAAAACATTTATTACTCAACTTCACAAAGACCTCATTGTCGGTCTTAGCACCTTTGGCTTGAAGCCTTGAATTAATCACTCCTAATTAGTCTTGTCATCTATCTTCCACATGACTATCATCCGAGCTGCCCTTAAACAGTAATCAGATGCTGATGGGTGAGGTGGGGTTGGGGTTGGCCTCAGGTCCTGATAGCTTGAAGGACCATCCATCTCAGTCAAGTTTCTCTCTTCTTGTTCCAGATTGGTGCCACATTTAACTTTTCACAAATTTTTTCCTTTTTCCCTTTTTAGTTCTATCCTTGTCTTGGTACACAGTTTCAGTATTTGTCTATTGGTTTTGCTGAGTTATGGATATTTAGTTGACTTCCAGCTTTCTTTATCATTGAGTATGGTCTTAAAACCATCTCGTATTATTAGAATCTATAACAAATCTTGTAATGAAGAATCCAGGAGATTTCACCAAATTTTTTTGTATCTGGATTTGATACTTTTTGAATGGATATGGCTTTCATCTAGAAGTGTTTATGTAACGCTTTTGCTGGCTTGCTTGGATGAAAATTTAGAAAGTTAAATATGTATTGTAATTTTCAATGTAATTGTAGCTTCTTGATGTTCAATTATCCCAAATATTATGTCCTTTCATTTTTCAAGAAATCTGGTATTGGATTTTGCAGTTTCTCTATTTTGACTTGTAGAAAACTTTTATTAATTTCTGATTTCAACTTTTCACAGTTACAAAATAGGAAAAAGAGATTCTGGAACTCGCTTTATATTGCTCTGCTGGGAATGCTCATTGTCAGGTTGGATGAGTATGCACATTCCGTCATTAGAAATTTGAATTACTTCATCTGTCGATGCTTATTGTTCATTTTGTAGTCTAGTGTGCACCGTTATAATGTTTATGGCATCATATGAGAACTATCCTAGTGGTTATGCACTAAAAGATTTGCATCGGATGGGTGAGCTCTCTCTCTCTCTCTCTCACACACACACACAAGCATCTTATAAGCCATTGTGTTCATTGCCACGAAGTAGACATTCTCTGTGTATTAAATGCTGATGTGTGTTTTTTGTCCTTTCCGAAGACCTGCTTGCTTAAGTGCACCTTTAATAACTATGCATTCGACCATGGAATTACATTTGAAGGCATGATACATACTTAGAAGAAGATCCTTCTATTGCACGATCTCCTTTGTTATCATAGCTTGAATGAGGTACAAATGTGCAATTAAGGAATTAGTAGTAGATGAAAAATAATTTACAAATAATGAATTGCAATAGATGGAGAGAGGAAAGATTAAGATAAAAATAAATAAACCAAGGGGTTGGCCTAGTTGGAAAAGACTTGGGCCCTGGTGCCTCATGAAACATCAGGTCTCAGGATCGATTCGTGTTAGCTGCAAACAATTCCTTGGAGGGGGGGTGTGTGAGTACCAACTAGGGGGAAAAAAAAAAGGTTAAGATAAAAAGGTAATGGTATTCTCCCACTAGTGCTACTTCTAAGGTTTGCAAAGCTGACTACTCTGATTGAAACCAAATACAACTTTATATGTGTGTTGCTAGGTTTGAGCGAGCAAAAACAATTGAAAGGTTATTGGTATTTCAAAATCATGTGGTTATAAGGAGCTTTATATGTAAAATCTGTATAACATTGTCTCCAAGTAAAGCTTTAATAAGATAACTAAATGAACCTTAAAACATACTTAGTGAGACAAGTTGAAAGGTTTAATATATCCAGAGGTGAACTACTCAAAAGAAAGGGTCCTGCTAACTTCTCTCTCTCTCTCTCTCTCTCTCTCTCTATATATATATATATATATATATATTTATATTGTTTATTCTTTCTGATATGTAAAGAAGATAATCGGAGCCGTCTAACAAACCATAATATTTGTCACCTAAAAATAGAAAGTATTGTGAAAGTTGGTGCGAGTCTTGGAGTAATATTTTACAGACTATTATACAACAAATATATTGTAAAGCAATTGACGTGCTTTACCATTCAGTATGTACGTAAAAGAAGCCGAGACAGTGTACATTCATCTAACTATTTGTCAATCTTGAATAGTTTTTTGAATCATCTACATTTTCAATATTAGCCAACTATTCAGATACAGAAATCATTTTTGTGTTTAAGTTGTTAGTTTGCATTTGCATTCAATTCTGGTTGTGTGAGTGTATTTGAATTGCATTATTCAGTGAAAATTGATATGATTGTTCTGGCAGGCTATGCCACAAACAATTCAAATGAACAGTGGGTCCACATAGACTCCTTCTCAGCGATGAATGGAATTTCTCTCTTTTGTGAAAATGATTTCCCATGGAGGTATACTTGATTCGACTTATTTGTATCGTCTCTTAAATTCCATGACGGTCTTTATCTATTTCAGTGACTGGTTTCTTAGGACAGTTTTATCTATATCAAAATAGTGGATCGTCCCTTGGGTGTAAGTACCAAGTCGTAAATAGTCATGGTGATATATTTATTTATCTTGGACGTTATACACGATTTGTTGGAAAAACTGAAAGATTTTTTTTTTTGATAAGTAGAAAAACTGAGAGATTTTACAGTTTATGTTGTAACATTTCCTCTGCAGGTGGTGTTGTTGGCTTGTTTTTGCATTCCCTTTGTCCCTAGATTTACTTGGGAGTTGTATGTTGTGTTTTGATCTTTGAAGTGTGCTCTGAGGAAAGACTGTTTCTTGTAACTTTTAGAGTCGTATATTATTTAGATTTGATGGCTGATTAAGTTGGTTTTACTTTTATAGGGTAAATGGTTTTGGTATCTCCTTCACAAAATGGAGTTCCTAGTCATGTGAAAAAATAGATGCCCTTGGTTGTTATGTGCACTGCTCTTAGTACTTTATCCCATGAGATTTGAGCATGTCACGAGCACAAAATTTGAAACCAACTACTTATATATTCTGTAAAAGTATTGGAATGGGGCTCAATATAATTATGACAAGCTGTGTATGGTTGATATATTTAAAAAACACCATTCTCTTGGCATATTAAGTAAGAATTCTTTCAATTGAAGAGAATTTTTGTCCCTTGTCTCATTTTCCTTCTTCTTTTCTTCTCTCCTTCCTTCCTTTCACTTTATTCTTCAAATTGAGTTTGCTTTGCATGCTTTAGGTTGCAGCAGTTGTCATAATGTTCCTTTCGGAACACTTAACTGTCATCACTCACTCAAAGTAATCATTCCTTAAGAACTGGTCAAAAGCTACCTTGCATTGCTGTTGGTATGAGCGTTGGTATTTGACACGATGATTTAGTAACCTATAAAGTGAGACTTTTAAGGACACTACATGTTATAGAACTTTGTAGAACTCACCTATACTAAACATTTTAGATGCTGATATAAGGTTTGAGCACCAACCTACGATTGCAACAGTTTAGTATTATTTACCTGGAAAGTTTATGTTAGTACCCAGTCAATATTCTATGCAGGAACGTAATCACTGCTGTGGAATGTCAATATAGAATTTGTTGTATCAATCTCAAACACTGTACATCATTATTTTACTCATTTCAAGTATTTGACGCTTTTTAATAGCAATCAACTATTTTGCCTATGGCAGTAAGGATGTAGGAAAACAGGTGACTGTCAATGTGCGTTGTTACTAATCAACTGAAATGCATTTTTTTTCATGGTCAGATAAGGAATATTCATCACTGTCACTCTTAACTAACGGAAAATAGAAATTCTCTAATTTTGGATGGGAACTAAAAGGCTTGGATTGTAATTTTTTTTCAATGTCAGATAAGAAATGAGGCTGACCAAAACCTACATATGTTTTTCTTATGTCTTTTTTCTCCTCTCTTTCTCCTCATGTTTTACTTTTCTAAAAATTAAAAACAAAAAAGAAAAAAGTGTAGTTTCTTCACCAGCCGCATCTTTAAGGAATCATTGTGAGGGCCAGGTTACATCCCTGTGACAGCTTATTGTGATCTGTCTTTTCATCAACCATCAATTCAACAGCTTCCAGAATGTAGCACATTAATAAGGAAGGAATTCAACAGTTTCAAATTCTTTTATGATCTGCAGTGCTTGTTTTTCAGTTCATGGTTATACTGTTTTGTAATGCAGGTATTCTAAAGAAGAAGACATGCATCTGGATGAATTTTGCCAAAGGAATTTCACCTATCTTCTGAAGTGAGTTTGTCATCATTCTATTTTATCTTTTTGTCTTAAAAATGTGTGCCAGAACATGATGCGTAAACAGATGTGATTTATGGAAAAAAATTTAGCTACGGCCATCTCAGGTATTTATTTTTTAAGATGTCGTCCCAACTCTGTAGTACACTGATGCAATTAGAGTGTAGCAAATAATATCCCTGTACATGAAAAAGGAAGGTATGTGTGGGCAAAAATGTTCAATTGTACTACAAAGATTCCATTTTTCTACATGGGTATTCCCCCTCCCTGTCAGCACACTAGAGTGTGCAAATGGAAACAGTGAGAGGAGAGTAGGCTGAATGCACATGACAAGGAGAGCAGGGCTATGTTAGTGAATAAGGTGCATGTAAGAAAAGGGTCACATATGGGTGATCTTGTAAGGGGTCGTTCAATACTTGGTGTATTGGAAAAAGTTTTAATTGTTGTATTGAAAGACGAGTTCAAGTTCAAAACTGGACAATTTCTGCCAAATAATGTCTAAGGTTAGGTTTATTTCCGGTGCAACCCTTCCAGCTCCGTACATAGGCGGAACCAACACTTGTAATGGACCTTCATTTGTTCTCTCTCTCTCTCTCTCGATTGGTTGTTCAGTGGATTGGAGGTGCCAAAGTATAACAGAGATGGATTATTGTTGCAAACGCATATTTGCAATTCTAGACTAATAAAAATTTGCAGACTTGAGATCGATTACCTTTTCCTTTTATTTTTTTACATACTAGTCTGAAATGTATCAGCAAATCTTGAATCTCTAATCTCATTTTTTTTTTTTCTTTCTTCTTTTGAATTGATTCCCAATATATATATTTTTCTTTGTATGATAGTGAGTACCCCAAAATGAATGGATTCAAGTGTTTATTTACTATAAACGAGTTCTCTAGAGCTCGTTTTCACAATGGCTTTCCACCCATTTTGCTGGTAAGTGGTCTTGCTTTATCTCAAAAATGTTATTTGCATAATACAGTTACTGCAAAACATTTGTCTATTCATTTACTGCAAAACATTTGTCTATTCATTTACTGCAGCTCAGAGAGCCCAAAGTATTTGTTCATGGAAATATTGCAAACACGGATGTTATGCATAGAAGTTGGCCAGGATGCTCTTGATTTATTGAGGATAGTATATAGTGTAAGAAATTGAAATGATCAATGAATTAGTATACAAATGATCAAAATTCCGACTCTCCAAAGTGCAGCACATCCTTCAATGGATATTGCCCCTAATTCTTATGGAAACTATATTTTTGTGAGAAATTTTCCCGTTTTGAGGTGTAAACATCAGGGTCCATCATATATGAGATTGACAACCCTTTTGAGCTTCATTGGTGTTAAATTATTGCATGAAAACATGTCAATAACTTGGTATATTTGGCTTGGGGTTTTGGGGTGGGTTACATTAAACTTGAAATGTCTCTGACAGATTGTAGTTGGAAGGTGTCTTGTCCCCATATGTCAAAGGTCTTTGTAATTTTTAAGAAAATGGTCACATAGAATTTTTTCTTTTTTCTCTATTTACAGTTTTACCGCTGTGAATGGTTATAATGAGTATGAGTTCCTGAGTCCATTACATAAATTACATGCCCTTTAGGCTCTTACACCTTCGCGCGCGCGCACATGAATGTATTTTATTCTACTAAGAGAGTTCGTTTGATTTGCTAAAAAAAAAATAGATTATTCCTTGCGCATGCTGTGCTAAATTTGCACCTGAATTTACCTAAATGTGCCTTGCACTTCTCATTAATCTAGTTTTGGTCCCTCTTTAATCGTACCAGGCTCTGTTCATTGGGCCGAGTATATCGCTTGTTTTGTAACTATACACTTTTAACTTCCAAAAAATATTTATAAATGAAACAACCTATATTTATGCGGTTGCAAGTAAGCGGTGCAGTTGACAAAAAAGAGAGTTCTGTGATTCCATACATACAGATTCAAATGCTAACGTAACAAATATAAATAGCTGAATGAGACAGACGATTGACTTTGACAACAGTTTTTTGGGTTTTAGAAAATTAAAAACAGAAAACTCATACTTGATTCAGTTTTTTGAAAATTATTTTCTGAATTTTTTAAAACTGTTTTTTGAATTACAAACCAAATAGGCCTAAGATTTCTTGCAAGAAAACGCAGTATAGTTCTGGCATGTGACCAACTAGCAAGTTACTGTCCAATTCTCTAATTAATTAAGACATTTTAATTCAAACAGTAATTCATGTGAATTAAGTTCCCTCAACTAAATTTTCTCCTAACTAATTATTACAGCTTTCGGATTTGTTTCATATGGCAGAAAAACTGATCCGAGTAATGGTGTAATGGTGTAATCGACGTAGTTTCACCTCTTCCTTGACTGAAGGTTGAGAGTGGGTGTGTGTTTTTCCTACCAAAAAGAAAGAGACAGAACTCTTGCTGTCAAATTCCCCACACCTAATAAGGACTAGATTTTCTTTATACTCCTCAATATTCATTAGTGACTACATAGAGGCTATTTTCTTCAAGAACTGCCCTAGCTGTTCTGCCCGACTATCCTATAAGACTTTAGAAAGCCCCCACTTCCCTCCCTTTTAGCTACAATGATCATGATGCCATTTACAACTTTACTGTGGAAATCACCAAGGTTT
Source organism: Cornus florida (assembly GCF_030987335.1). Lineage (NCBI taxonomy): Eukaryota > Viridiplantae > Streptophyta > Magnoliopsida > Cornales > Cornaceae > Cornus > Cornus florida. The sequence goes on from NW_026775581.1 coordinate 127,235,086, forward strand.
TTTTCCACAGAGAGAGAGGGGGTACACCATCAGCTCATTGGCTCTTGAAACCAATACCAGAGCCAACATGATCAGCCATCTTTATGAATTGATCTAGCAGCCTTGAAAACTTCCCTAGAGATCTGTTTGCAATTGCTTACCATGAACAACCTAATATTAAAAAGATTTCCGATAAATCACCATTTGAATTTCCATCAAAGGATTTGATCTTGTCTAGTTTAATATAGTGTTAGTATTAATATTCTTAAATTCATTTACCCATAGAATAAGAACAAGGAGGAGATTCTTATGTTCCATATCTGTATAATTTTTTTGCATTGGGATTACTAAAGCTGGCATTCTTACCTTGTCAAAAGGAAATTGTTGCCATACTTAAGAAGGGCATTAGTCAGTGGATTCTCTCAAACTAATCTTTGTAAGAATCTAGCAGAGGAATACACAAAAAATCAGAATAGAAGTTAATTTTTTTGACATTTATAGCCTTGGAAAAATGGAATATATTCTTGTGGGAAGGGGTATCTGTATATCTTATATTTTTGCTGGTACTGGTTTTTATAAACTTGTATTTTAAAGTGCCTCAGTGCAGAAAAGTTTTGATATGATGCTTGTATTTCTTACGTTCTGCATAATATTGCTTAGCTGTTGTGTGCTCATTTTTGAAACCATAAGCTATATTCAAGGGCTAAAAATAAGTGCAGGAAAATAGAAAGAGGAGGGAAAAAAAGAAGTGAAATGAGATCCCTACTTAACAAGGCAGTAAAATTAAGATGGGGCAGCATTCTTTCCCATCTTGTTGTTGATGACTTTTGCTATAACTTCTCTATATATCTTAAGTAACCTTTAATTTCTTGTGGCAAATGTAGGATATGTGGCTGTACTTGGGAAGCCAAATGTTGGAAAGAGTACACTATCAAACCAAATGATAGGACAAAAGCTCTCAATTGTTACAGATAAACCTCAAACTATGAGGCATCGAATCCTTGGTATATGTTCTGGCCCAGAGTATCAGGTTTGAAAATTTCTATGTTTGATGTGATCATGCCTGATTTTACTTATATTGCACATACTTAATTCTCTTTGGTAGAAAAACTAAGCAGTAACATCTGAAGCAACCATTAAGGTGGACTCAATTGGTCAGGAACCACTCAGATCACCCTTGTGGACCTACAGGGGGAATGAGGGACATCAAATGATCAACTATTTTGCCTTGGAATCTTGGAAAATGAGCAATTGGATCAATGAAGCCATATTTGAGCAAAATTTGATGATGTTTTTTAAGTCAAGAGAGACTGTCATTAGGTTGGCAATGGAATACGTTGAAGCCAGTTGATCAGAGGGACGTGAAAGGTTCTGGAAAGAAAGGTTTATTGCTTGGAGCATATCACAATTGAATACGGGGAATGTGGTATGGACTCTTCCTTTAATACTGGGATGTGCGTGAAAATGTGCTTAGACAGCCATTGGCCTTTGAAGGGTTGAAGATGATGGAAGGGTGGGCCTCGAATAATGTTATTGTAGAAACAGATTGGTAGAGCACCCAATTTGGGACAAGCATGGATAAAACTCGTACTAGCTCTTCTACCAAAATTGATATAGGACACTAAGGACAGCATTGTAGAAGCTTCTTTAGGGCAGATTATAATTGATTCTCTTGCGCTTCAGGCTATTGGGTTTTTGTTTTTTAGCATCTGTATATAATGTGAGAAATGTTTATTGTCTTGGTGTTCTAAGAAGGAAAGGCAAAGTTCTGTTTTTTATAGTGGGGTTTTGTACTGTATTCAGTAACTAGGGGCTGTTTTTAGGGTTTTAAGTTTGAATGGTGAAATGGGGAAAGGGTTAGTGCTCATCAAATAATAAATTTAACAAATTAGGGTCTTAATGGCTTTAAAGTGCAGAAAATTTAAGAGAATAAGTAGAGTAGAAGGATAGGCAAATCACAACTAGATTTTCTAGGCATCATACTTTGGGTTAGAATTGCATCACACAGTCCCTGAGTTTCTCTGAGCTGAGCCCAATTGAATTTAAAGCATTTTAAAGCTATATACAAACTCTCAAGTAATCTAACTCTTAACATGACATGAACTGCATATTCAGATACTGAACAGTTTGACCAGAAAAACCTCGTATAAAGTCTGCTTATAAAGACTCAACAGCATAACCTGACTTAAACTTTGACTTGCAGACCTCTACTATGGCTAATGTCCAGAAAAACTTATAATTTACTAAGTAATCCTAAATCTTATATGGTTGTACTCTTTTTATTATGTTAGTCTCATAAAAGAAAACCAAGGAAAGAAATAAAAAGAAATTTTCGTATCTGATAGATTTGGTACATGTTTCATGCTTTTGAACACATGTTCCACAACATAGACCAAGAGTATATTTTTGTTTTCTCGTGGCTGTCTTATTTTGGTTTGCAAGGAGTGAAACATTTGTGCTTTGGAAACCTTTAGGCAGGTTCACTTTTTCCCTGACTGTCTCACTATTTACAGCTTGACCCGTGTATTGAGTTTTGCTGTTTATGAAAGGCCCCTATAAGCACGGACATGGGATACGGATACGACAAAATACAAACACAACAATATGACAATTTCTTAAAAAATTGGATATAGATATGACAAGGGCATGACATATATATATATTATAGATGCAAATATGTATAAAAATCAATATATATATATATATATATATAAGTGTCGATGGATAAATTTAAATAGTAATTTATTATGTAATATATATTGTTATTAACAATTCTTTATAAAATACTATGACCAACAAGATAGGAGTTGAGAGTTATGTTGCGTGGATAAAAATTTGGACTAAATTAGTCATGATATACATCTCAAATTCTCAACCATACTTCTTTTTTGAAGATGTTTTGAACTTTTCTTCACAATTATAATTTATACTATGATATTATTCTTGAAAAGTTACAGTTTAATGTGCAAAACTTGTTAAATATGTATTGTAAAGTATCTGAAAATTATCTGATACGTTATCAAATATCTGAGAAATATTGAATATGTTTTTTCTTTATAAGTAAGAAGTTATCAAAATATCTGAGAAGTATTGGATATGTGATGAAGGACAAGTAGGAACCAGATAGAAATAAAGGGATGAGAAAATAGAAGAAGAGATAAACTAGAAGAAGGGGATGAAAAAACAGACGAAGGGGGCTGAGAGCAGAGTGAATAGATAGGCAGGATAGACGGAATAGATGAGAAAAGCAGGAACATAAATGGGAGAAGTAAAAGAACACAGAGAGAACTCAGAGAAAGCAATAATCCAATAATGTTCCAAAACTGAGTTCTCAAATTACAAAGAAGCCTTTAAATAGGCAAATTATTAAGCAAATCCTAAAACATAAAAATACCATAATTCAAACATTATTAAAAGTAACAATAAGCATAAAAACCCTAAATTACTAAAATCCCTAATGTTATTTCTCTTTCCCTCTTCTCCAAAAGTAATGTTGAAGCATGTGCAACTCATGTATTTGAATCATATCATGTTCCCCATCAATATGTTTTAGAAAGAAAAAATAAATTTATAATTATAGATACATTTAGAAAGTATCGAACACATATCCGTAAGTATGATACGAGTACGTCACTCTTTTAGAAATTAGAAGTATCACAGAAAAGCCCCCTGCTGCCTCTCAGAGGTTCTGACTGTATTTTTCCATATGACTTTAATTTATAATTTTTCCTCGTGCTGTATCCCACTGCATACGTGTCATTGCCATTTATGATTTGAATTTTATGTCCCAAACATTGTTTACTTCCACAATTTGTTTTTGTGTGGATTTCCATGCAAGAAATATCTCATCATGCTATTTAAAATAATTTGTCTTAGCTGTGATTTACTTGTAGATGATTCTTTATGACACACCTGGAGTTATTGAGAAGAAATTGCACAAATTGGATTCTATGATGATGAACAATGTCCGTAGCGCTGCCATTAATGCAGATTGTGTTTTGGTGGTTGTTGATGCGTGTAAGGATCCCCAAAAGGTGCTTCTTCATCTGGAAAAATTGTTCTTAAAACATTGTCTCCCTTTCCTAAATATATTTGTCTGCTTTTAGATTGATGAAGTGTTGGAAGAGGGTGCGGGAAACCTCAAAGATAAGGTACCGAAATTACTGGTTTTGAATAAGAGGGACCTGATCAAACCTGGTGAAATGGCAAAGAAACTTGAGGTTAGAACTTGTCAGTATCTATTATTGTGTAGCCTGAATAGCTACACTTTTTTTTGTAGCTTGACGTATCATTGTTAATGTAACAAAAACAAAACAAAAAAACAAAAAAAACTGGTATATGGAATGTTATGTTTATAATCTCTAATTTATAGGTCCCAAATACTGTTCTCGTCATAACAGAAATCCATGGTCACTCTTCACTGGTGGCATAAGGTGGGTACTTAAGTTGTATCCTAATTCGACATTGTATATCTTGCAGTGGTACGAGAAATTCACCGTTGTTGATGAGGTCATACCAGTGAGTGCTAAATATGGTCATGGAGTGGATGATGTCAAGGACTGGATACTATCAAAACTTCCAGTTGGGCCAGCTTATTATCCGAAGGTATGTAACGAGTCCACTTTTGTTCTTGTTGTCTTCCTTCTCCTTGAAAGATGAAGACTGGTAATCTTTTAAAAGCATGTTTTTCTAATTATCATAATTCCAGTGTAACCATTTACCAACTGTTGGAAATTAACAACTTGAACCCTTTGGTTGTTTGTATTCCATGATGCAAGGCACATTGCCTCCTCAAAAGTACATGATGAAAACGAAAAGTAAAATAAAAATTGAAAACTCAGAAGAGGGATAGAAAAGGAAGGAAGCAATTTGAACTTGTAGCATAAGAACTATGTCAATTTCTATATTGGTTGTTCATGACTGAAAGAAGCACACTATGTTAGTCTTAAACTTCTTCCATCTGATGAATATACAAAAATTTATAGATGTAGTCTTAAGTTTAGCTTCAAATTAGTGCCTGTGAGCCCTAAAAACAGATATGGTTAAGCATCTTTCATTTTACTCTTAAGACCGTGTGCCTTGAGAGGGGTTGAATGAGGTTGATAGCTGGCAGGATTTTTGGTGAAATTACTTGCATATATCTAAGATTAGTTGTTCAAATGCTGGCGTTTACAAGTCCTCGAATTAGTTTGATTAGATGTTACTTTGGAAGCTAAATCAAGATAAAAAGTGAAATTGAAGTGGCTACATGTTGCTTTGTAAAGCTCATAGATGACCTAGATTATCCCTGGAATTTCTATTGGCTACTTCGATTTGTAATCGAGTCACCCTCAGTTTGAGTCAGTGTTGAGAAATAATATATGACAAAGGAGTAAAACTGTACTTTCAGATTGGTATAGTAATAATGTAAATGGAGTGTCTCTCAGGTTTTGCTCCTTCCGTTTCCTTTCTCTTATTCCAGGCAGGATAGATACTTGATATGACAGAAGAGCAGATATCCAATTAGGCAAACACATTTTGTCCCCTCCTCTATTTTTCCTTTCTTCTTGACCCTTTTTTTGTCGTCATAACGTAAAAGGTCTGAGTTTTTGGGAAAAGAAGGGTTCTGAGTTTTGTAACAATCTGGGAATGATAGATACTGTACTCCAGCCTGAGTGAAAGTGTTGAGAAATGATATAAGGTAGAGGGATAAAATTGTAATTTCAGTTTGGTTTAGAAATGATATTGAGAGATTAGAGCAACCCTTGACAGGGATTATGCTCTCTCAGTTTTTCCTTTTTCTTCCTCTCTTGTATTAAGGTACCCAAGACACCTGATGGTTATATTAAGAAGTTTCACAGAGCACATAGAGAAATGTTAAAAAAAAACTGTGACCTGACATTTCTTTCCCCTATAATAAACAAGTTGTGCAGTATATACTTCATTGACAGTAGTATTAAAATTTTTTTTTGAGAATTGTTTGAAATCATTATATATGGAGTTTCTAGATTAAATAGGACATGCATGACAAGCCTTGCAGGGAATGGGTTGATCAAAATGCCTTCCACATTTTCTTCTAGTCCATTACAATTTTTTTGGGATAAATTTTGAGAACATAAAAATGCATCAAGGAATATGTTGTGAAAGATCTCAACGGTTGTAGGTTTGGCAATGACTGAAGCTTTTACTTATGGGGTTTTGGCTTTAATTTTGATCACCTAGCCAATATCATTTAGAATAAATTAATTTCCCTACTTGTTTCTGACTATCCATGTCTCTCATCTTAAGATGAATATACTGTACATTTTCTTTTCTTTTTACTTTTTTTGACTTGACAATTTGATATATAAAAATCGTTTGTTGCATATTACAACTTACCATTGCTTTCCTTGTGTTCTCAGGATATTGCTAGTGAGCACCCAGAAAGATTTTTTGTAGCTGAAATTATCAGAGAAAAAATCTTTATGCAATACCGAGACGAAGTTCCTTATGCCTGTCAGGTATACCTAAATTTTTTGAAAACCTAAAGCTTCTTATTATTATTTAAAATTTCACTTGGTGCTGTTTATATTTTTTCAGAAGTTTATATCTAACAAAGAAGTGTGGTTGATCAATCTTTGAATTGTACAGGTCAACGTTGTCAACTACAAAACTAGACCAACTGCAATAGATTTTATTCAAGTTGAGATTATTGTTGAGAAAAACTCACAGAAGATCATCCTCATCGGAAAGGTAAGTTAAAGCTTTCTTCAATGGGATACTTTTTAATATGAATTAATAATTGGCTTCTTTGTGTGTTCTCATGAAATGGTGGGATTAGATTTTTTTTTTTTTTTTTTTACTAGTTGGTACTCACACACACTACCTCCACTGAGGTTCGAACCCTTAACCTTCCTTTGGGAAGTAGGGGCCTTGTACCGCTAGGCCACAGGCCTGTTGGTGGGATTAGATTGTTGAGATTGTCTTGGCTTTAACAAGAAGTTGAGCAGCTTAAGGAGAGGGGAGGACTGAGGAGGAGGTGTATTTCATGAAAGAGGAAGTTACCAAGAGTCAAAAGGTTCCTTACCAAGTATCTAGGATTTAGTCCTCTTGGACCAAGGCCAATTGTGCTTTATTAGGACTTCCACAGATGTGTGGTATTGGAAGTGGTTGGCTGCTCAGATATACTGCTGTCTGGAGCCAATCACTAGGCTTACAGAGCTGTCCATGGCAAGGCCTGTAAGGGAGCCGATGCAGGACTTGTAGGGTCAGCAATAGTGGAGTTACTCTGAAACTGCAAAGTAGTTTGTGCATCAACAATGATGTGGAAATCATCCTGGGGATAATGGAGAATTCTCCATCCTCTTAGGGAAGCTGGAGTGGCTAGATTCTTGTGTCAGGTGAGAGTTGCACTGCTTTCCCTGAAATCCATCTAATCAGTTACCAAATTAAGGTCATCAAATCTAATACACACACACACTTGGCAGTTGTCTAGGAGCAAGGTACAGCCTCTTGAAGTAGAATACGTTTGAATTGGGCATTTGGGACACAATACTTTGGCCTGTGTCTCTAGGCAGGGAGACCGTATCTTTTTTTGTGACAAACCACATGGTAGGCTGTGATTGGTCACATGGTAGTGCAAGGAATGGGCTGTCTACAATAATTCTAGATATTCTGTTGGCCTATGCTTATTTTATCTGCATGGTAGCATGTAGTATTATTACTAGGCCTGTATGGAATCTATAAGACTACTATTCCTTGGGTTTTAAAAAAGAAAAAGTCCAGACTTGGAACTTTGTGACTGCTTGAACTTCCAAATTTCTATGCTTTATGTTGTAAATCTCTTTCATTAGTGTCTACCTTTGTCATCGTTTGTTTTATATTTAGCTTTAGTTTGTATTGGAAATTACAGTGTAATTCATCCTAATCCTTGAAAAGGTTTTACATTTGATCAGACATCGATGACAGTCTTGTTTGAAATTATAGTGACATCCCAAAACACTTTCAAGATGCTTAACCTATTTGTTGAATGATGTGACAGTGTTCAAAATATTGAAATGTTGAGAATCCTCCTATATTATTTGAAACTGGAATGGCATGTTTGAAATTATATGTGTGTGTCTGTGATCACGTGTGTTCTGAATTTCTACAGGATGGGAAAGGTCTGAAACTACTGGCTACAGCTGCTCGGCTTGACATTGAAGATTTCTTGCAGAAGAAGGTTTTTTTGGAGGTACCAACAAATTTTAAGTTTTTTTTTTTTTTATCACTGAGCGGTTGTCACGAATATATTTAATTAAGAATTACTGGTATCCCAAGTTCCCAACTAAATAGTGCAGACCATACTGTCAGTGACAGTGATTTAAGCCTGCTGATTTCTTGCTGCCAATTGTTCCAAGTGGTCGGTTTTAATAGTTTTGAGTTGGAAATGACATGTTCAAGGCAACTCATTTATCGAACAGGTTGAAGTGAAGGTAAAAGAAAATTGGCGGCAAGATGAAGGACTTCTGAAGCATTATGGATATGGAGGGCCAATTCGAGCATTATAATGCTGTGTTTCCATTGCACTCGATACAAATTGCAGTGAAGATGATCGTGTAATTGGAAACTCATGATTTAGTGTGCATTAAGTGATTATGTGATGATGTTTCTTATTTGGTAGTGTGATCAAGTTGGAAATTGCAGAAGCTTGTCATCGATCTTCTCAATAGCTGGAGTCAGGTACTGTAATATTCATTGTGAATCGCTCTTAGGCCACGGTGTTGGGTACCGCACAGTATTGTATTTTCTTTACTATTTTGGTGTTAGTTTTAGGTATCTTCTTTCCCTTTCCCTTGGCATTACGTCAACGTGGATCACGTCACTTTTTTATTTGGCAAAATTTTTTGGTCTTCGATTATCCAAAGTGAGGTCATTACCCCCTTAGTTGGTAAGGCACTTAGTTCTCTGATTGGGTGTGCCCGTGTTCGAGTCCCTCCCCTAATTTGTCGGGAAAAAAAAATTACTGGCTTAGGTGGCTAATCTCTGATAGTTATGCTTGCATGGAGATGGAGCCATGGACTCGCATCAGTCTTTGTTATCCTACAACTGCTTCTCCGGCTTGTACTTCATGGACTAATTTATTCTTTTGTTAAAACGTAGTCAAGTTTATGGAACCAACCCTGCTTGCAATACGAATATCATTTATGTTACTTCTATTTTTTATTTATTTGGAGCATGTAGATTTCTTGAAGAAAAAATTAAGATGGTTTGTTGACTTCAATAGCATGTTCTTTAGGCTCTTCTGTTTTGAAGTAAAATATTTTTAAAAATATATATATATATATATGTATATATATATTTTGATGTTTGGTTGTCGTAAAATATGTACAAAGAAAAAAAAATATTAAAACCTAACAAAAATAACTTATCCATTAATTTTTGATAAATTATTTTATACAACTTACCTGATGGAATTCACCTAGACTTTTGCTGAACATATAAAAAAAAATAAAAAATAAAAAATAAAAATAAAAAAAATTGCTGGAAGATAGATTACAGTAAAACAAACTAGTCCAAGTTTGTTAAGTGAAGAGAAGATAATAAAATAGGGGAAAAAGAGGTGATCGCAATCTAGTCCAAGTTTGTTTATTGGGGGATGCAATGTACTCAACTTGTTCCGGAAGAGAGAAGAGACAAGAAAGCTTAAGAACTTTATTGATTTGGTCAGAAGATATGATCCTCATTCATAGCCCCACTTATATTTGGTTTTTATTGTTGTACTTGTATCTAAATTACCCCACTTTTGAGGTGCCAGTTTTCATGGACCCCCAATGCTAGTTTTGTTTCTTTTCTCTTCCATTCTTTCCTCTTAAAGGGCAATCTCAATGCATAAGGATCGGAGTTTAGATATTTTCGTATGTCCGAAAACTATTTCCGCTATAACCTTTGGTCACAATGGAACATAATTGAAATTCAAGGATTGGTGAAAATTGACGATAAGAGTTTAAAATTGATTTGTGTGCATGTGTCTGCAGAATCAGCACTAGGTTTTGCTTCGAGGATTCTGGAGAATGGATTGTGGCAATGGAATTGGAAGAAAATGAGTCTCTGTGATTGGAACAATTATAGGTGAGACGATGGATAAGGTTGAGAGATAGGTTGAGCCATTGAGGAATAGTAGGGTTTGTGGAGAAGTCATCATCTTTCTTATTTTTGCTTTTTTTTTGTTGTGAGAAATCCGAGAGAGAGATTATCTTACCATAGATGATCCTAGAGTTGAGTGAATTGCCTAAATTTATAGTATCATATATATATATATATATAGATATACATAAATAGATCGGACCTAAGCTGACCAAATTAATGTAAAGTTGGGTTGAGTTTGAGTCGAGTTGAAGTGATGTGTGTGTGGCTGTGGCGTGCATCTTTTCTGTGTTTACGATAAATAGTTCTGATGTTTTCCTGCTATTTACTTTGTATAGAGATGACACGGCATCTGAGGCAACAAAGGACGAAAAGGCAGAGGTGGGTGTGGGGTTCTGTTTCTGCTGCTATTACACTTGGCACGGCTACCTTAGCATGGTCTTCTTACCAATCAACTGTAAATTGATCATCTTCTTACCACGACCATGCAACCGAGTGATGACCTTCCAATCGAATTGCTAGCTGAATGTAATACTGCATAAGCAAGTCAACAAGAGGTCAGACATGCCATCTTGTGAATACCACCAATGTCGAGCTATTCTTTTTCTTGTTGTTGCATGGTTTCTGTGCCGTAGAGCCTCTATGCAATCAGATGATTGGGGAATAGGTAAAGTACTTGGAAACATTCAAATCTGCTGGATGTTTCTTCAAGTAGTTACTGAACTAAGGAATAGATAAAATGTCCTGCTCGTGGAGAGGGCTTTTGGATTCAACTGATACGTCACTCGTTTGCATCTCTACTTTACGGTCCAACTGATGTGTCATGCCTCTCTGAGTAGTGCTATCTGGTCCAGAGCATCTTCAACTCAGCATGGGGTTATGCAACCAAAGATGATGACTCAAAAGAATCAACAGCTGGTAGGGTACGTCTATAATTACCTTTGCACAGCTTTAGCATGGGTGCTAATTTGAAATATTTATGATTCTGTATTTTTTAACCTTTTGAGTACAATTTACTTTAATTTTATTGTAGCTCAATTCCACCAGTCTAACAAAATTTAATTGAGGTGTTAATGTGTTGATTTCCCACCCACTTACTGGGTCACTGCTGGAATAAGATCAACCTTAAATCTGAAGGAATTTTTTTTTTAATTGGCCTAAATCATCTTATTTGAGAAAATGTTGGATTGTATGATGATATCCATCCGGTTGGTGAACCAATATAGCACTCGGGACAGGTGCTAAAGGTCAAATTAAATACTCCAAGATATATATATATATATACATCTATTTCCGATGAAATGCAGATGTCTGCCTGACCCAGTTTGATTGTGTAGATTACTTATATGGGAGATATCAGATACGGTAATGGTGGCAAATGGCAATGGACCTGGCTGGCTGCCATTGTTTCTCTTCATAATACTGCTTGGTTTCAGGTGTCACGTCCTGGAAGAGACTTGGTGAAGAAAAGATGTTTGCAACGTAGAGGTTTATGGAGTACTCATCCCACTGCTTGCTTGCGGGAAGTAGTTTCTGATGCTTCTGATTCTTCACCTCTCCGATCAATCAGGCATTTATGGAGTACTGTTTGGTCTTGTTGCTGATACATGTCCTCTTGTGGGTTTATATAGCTAGGAAGAATAAAGGCGGAGAAGAGCATAGTCTAAAATAAGTTAAAAAAAGTTTGAAAATAATGAAAAAATTGTTGATTGGTAATAAGCACCTATTGGCTTTTAATTGTTCCTTGTAGTTCAAATTTACTTCCATAAATCTCTATTTTGCGGCTGAGAATATGCTGCTCAATTGATCCCCAACTTATAATGAGAATTTTCAAACCAGAGTAAAAATAATTTATATTATTAAAATGCAATTTGGGCAGTTAATCCAATCCTAATATGAGTTGATGCCAATTTTTTGAGAAGTGGTGTGGTGTGTTCAATCAAAATTTAAAGGTGTCAATAATCATTTGAGCCTAGGGGCACAAGAAACACATACGTTTGCTAACCGTGTTACCAACTCATTCTAATTCTGATGCCTCAAATCTCTCATTCATTTTCTCCCTCTGGATGTATTCATGTTCTCTCACGCCTGAAATAAATGGTTTCCTTATCAATATAACTCTATACACTTAAATCCCCAAAATCATAAAACACACTTAGTAGACACAAACTATATATATATATATATTTCCTCTGAAAATAAAATCTATTAAAGGATAATTTTTGAAATCATTTAAATGGACATTAGTTAAAAACACCTCTGAAAATAATAGAGGTGAGTTTTTTTACTAAAAATATTGATAAGAGAATTTTTCGCAACTATCTAATAATGGAGGATTTTTATTTTACAATTTGTCCAAAAATTTTAGATCAAGTGATATGTCCTAAGTTAGAATCTTACTCCCACGAGAATTAGTACGCACACGTTACTAATTTGACATTTCATAAGCATGCATATGAGATACTCCAATTAATTTATTAATTTTTTTATTTAGATTTATTTTTCCAAATTCTAATGTCAAGTAATGATTATAATGATAGTATTCTAAAAGATTAAGGATATGAAACAGTAAAAATTGAATTAATTTTATTTAAGTAGAGAGTAATGTCATAATATTAATGGTATCATAGTAATCAGCTCCACTTATATGTATAATATTAAAAATTAATAAAGAATAACTATATAAGAGGAATTTATAAATAAACAAATTATTAGTGGATTAAGAGATTTCCTATTTTATCCTATGCTTTTTTACTTCCAAACCAAGATACCATTAAGGTAACTTTTTACTTTAATTTCCTAAAATTATAGACTAACCGCCTTCGATTCCCTCTCTCTTATCCATCTGCGCCTAATCTGTCTCCTCTCTGCCAAATTAGTAGTAACCGCCTTCAATTCCCTCTCTCTCTCTTCTTCATCTGCGCCTAATCTGTCTCCTCTCTGCGAAATTAGTAGTAACCGCCTTCAATTCCCTAACCCTCTCTCCTCCATCTGCGCCTGACTCCTTTTTATTCGCTTGCTGAGCATGACTTCTTTGTCACAAATAGAAAGTCGAATCCATCGCATCAAATAGAAGGGACGAATCATTTACTTATTCATTCATTGAGCACTGGCCTGATCCAGTTCCAAGAAACCAACCCTATAAGAGAAGGTATAGTTGGCTGTACTCATTCTTACCTCTTAGTGATCACTCATCAACCCCAAGCAGGAAAGGCCTTCTTTGTACGGCGAATCGCCAATAGAATTCAAATCTGACTGTGGTCCATACTTCGCATCCAAGGGGCACTCCTGCCCATAGAGCATCATCTTTCTCCCCCATCTGCGCCTGATCTCTCTCCTCCATCTCCGGCCCTCTTCTCTGCTATGGCCGCCACCACAAAAAAGCTCTATGTATGGGTTAACGGCTATGGTAATAACGGAGGTGATGATGGTAAGTATCTGCCTTGCATCAACGTCGAATTCAACTTCCGTGTGGAGCAGACTTATCAAAGCAGAACCAGAGGCCTCATCACCCGACACGGTATCGGAGAGATCTCATCACGACGTCCATACAAGTACTTCACCTATGATTTGCTCTACACAATGATCCATGGCATGAAAATCCCCTTCCCTTTAGAGAAGATGCTCTGTGAGCCAACTGAGTTGGAGAACACCAACGACCTAATCCTGCATGTTTTGGACGTGGCTAGTTGCACGGTCAATAGATTTTGCAACTCCGGTCAGAAGCTATTCAGATTGGACATATACATTGTTAATAGACTGATTTTACCCCATGCTGAATTTGAAGCAATAAACCTTGCAAAGGAGCAGGTAGAACGTTGGTTTCAACTTCATCAGAAGGTTAATCAGATGATACTGTCCAAATCATTTTCGGACTTTGGTTTGATCCACGGGGAAATAGGAAGAATAGTGAGGGAAACAGCTCATGATCAAGATTTGGAATTGTCATTGTTGGAACTAGCTATGAGGGAGTACTTTCAGGAGACAGTAGAGCCCGTGAGATTTGAAGGTGACATTGATGATCATGGTGAGGAGGAGGAGGAAGTACTCTGTGTTATATGTAAGGATGAAATCCTCGTTGGGTCTCGAGTCATTCGGATGGCATGCTCTCGTATCTACCATGTCCAGTGCATCGCAGAGTGGCTGCCATTGTGTCGCTTCAAGTCGTCAATCAACAAGTCTGAGGTATCTTAGTAGTTAGTGGTAGCATATATGGATTTCAGTATTTGTAATTAAACACAAGAACAGGGTGCTCTGTACATTCATAATTGTGAATTACTGACTTCAGTGTAAAAGAATTAGTATAGTTTTGGTCAATATGGTTACGAGATTATGGATTGGATTCATTGTTTAATTTGCTCTCTTCAAATGGGCTTTTGGATCGTTTCTTTTTTCTGGGTTGCATATGTATGGAATAGAAAGTGGTTCACTGTATTGCCATGGTTTAAAGTGTTTAATACGTTAACTATGTTGGAAGTTATATATCTCACAAACTAACTTATCAACAACAAAAAAAATCACACCTTTGTTTTTATTTAATTTGAATCAATTGTGCGTGGATATGAATTTGGCACATTAATCCAAATTAAATCCACATTTCAATGCAACTTTAGGATCCCATAATTGGATTGTTAGAGAATGTTAGTGACATCCTTGATTGGATTTTATATAACGTAGCTAGCTAATCCGATTTCTGATTAAATTGACTTATGGAATGCTCCACCTATAGAGCTCAGAATTTCCTAGTATGAGAGTCATCTTAAGAATCTCACTCAACATACATTATCTCAGACAAAAGGTGCTTTCAATTTTTAATATGCCAAATCTTTTCTTAAGAGGAAAAATGTACGGATCTTTTCTGCTAGGGATCATTTATGATCTTTAGAGGAGCTTCACACACATTTCAGCTTGAACTGTTACAATATTAATGGAACAATTAAATTCTGCAAACATGAAATTTTTAATCTTCTGAAAAGTGGTTCATTCTACTGCTATATATCGATCAGCCCTCATCAGAACTATCATAAAAAATGTTCCACTCGCAAAAGAATACCATAGATTAATCACACATGCAGGGGATGGGGGTACATGAGTATGAGCCTCACACAAGATATAGACTATTATCCATTTTGGTTAATTGCCAAAACTTTCCTACCAGTTCAAACTTAAAGGAGGCATTAGCAGGTTACCTCTGCTCTTCATTACTGATACTGTCTCTTACTTGTTACGCACATTGCTCTTGTAATTAGGAAGGGGGACTTTGCCTGACTCAATGCATTTGATGTCGCTTAGAAGCATCTCATATTGCATCGTTACTTCCTCCACACTTTTTCCACCAACGGCCTTGGCTATGTTGTGCCACCGGTCAGGGGTATCCTTATCATATATTGCAAGAGCGTTCTCAAACAATTTATTCTGCTTGGCTGTCCAATTTGAGTTGGGAAAGCCGGAAGGATGACTGGATGCCATTTTATAGCAGATTTATTAGAGCGAGTTTAGATGAGGAAAATGGTGGGAGCAAATTAAGAATTAAAATGTCGATTATTTGCCGACAAATGAAAGGAAGTGAATGGAAAAGCCAACAGAAAGAGGTGTGGAAGGCTAGCTTTACTGAGTTTGAGCAAATGTAGAAGACTCTGGTGAAGGGATAATGAGTGAAGATATGTCCGTTTTAACAATTTCAATTCCAAGATTCGTTCATACTTATGGTAGGAGGGAACCTTAAGTTATTTAGGAATATTTAATCTTCTATTAGACACACATGATGCTGATGTATTGATTCAACAGTTTAACACACAAATCCGTATTCATTGCATGTCATTTCTAACATGGATATGTCACCTAGTGGTGAAGTGCTCATGTAAAACATTTATTACTCAACTTCACAAAGACCTCATTGTCGGTCTTAGCACCTTTGGCTTGAAGCCTTGAATTAATCACTCCTAATTAGTCTTGTCATCTATCTTCCACATGACTATCATCCGAGCTGCCCTTAAACAGTAATCAGATGCTGATGGGTGAGGTGGGGTTGGGGTTGGCCTCAGGTCCTGATAGCTTGAAGGACCATCCATCTCAGTCAAGTTTCTCTCTTCTTGTTCCAGATTGGTGCCACATTTAACTTTTCACAAATTTTTTCCTTTTTCCCTTTTTAGTTCTATCCTTGTCTTGGTACACAGTTTCAGTATTTGTCTATTGGTTTTGCTGAGTTATGGATATTTAGTTGACTTCCAGCTTTCTTTATCATTGAGTATGGTCTTAAAACCATCTCGTATTATTAGAATCTATAACAAATCTTGTAATGAAGAATCCAGGAGATTTCACCAAATTTTTTTGTATCTGGATTTGATACTTTTTGAATGGATATGGCTTTCATCTAGAAGTGTTTATGTAACGCTTTTGCTGGCTTGCTTGGATGAAAATTTAGAAAGTTAAATATGTATTGTAATTTTCAATGTAATTGTAGCTTCTTGATGTTCAATTATCCCAAATATTATGTCCTTTCATTTTTCAAGAAATCTGGTATTGGATTTTGCAGTTTCTCTATTTTGACTTGTAGAAAACTTTTATTAATTTCTGATTTCAACTTTTCACAGTTACAAAATAGGAAAAAGAGATTCTGGAACTCGCTTTATATTGCTCTGCTGGGAATGCTCATTGTCAGGTTGGATGAGTATGCACATTCCGTCATTAGAAATTTGAATTACTTCATCTGTCGATGCTTATTGTTCATTTTGTAGTCTAGTGTGCACCGTTATAATGTTTATGGCATCATATGAGAACTATCCTAGTGGTTATGCACTAAAAGATTTGCATCGGATGGGTGAGCTCTCTCTCTCTCTCTCTCACACACACACACAAGCATCTTATAAGCCATTGTGTTCATTGCCACGAAGTAGACATTCTCTGTGTATTAAATGCTGATGTGTGTTTTTTGTCCTTTCCGAAGACCTGCTTGCTTAAGTGCACCTTTAATAACTATGCATTCGACCATGGAATTACATTTGAAGGCATGATACATACTTAGAAGAAGATCCTTCTATTGCACGATCTCCTTTGTTATCATAGCTTGAATGAGGTACAAATGTGCAATTAAGGAATTAGTAGTAGATGAAAAATAATTTACAAATAATGAATTGCAATAGATGGAGAGAGGAAAGATTAAGATAAAAATAAATAAACCAAGGGGTTGGCCTAGTTGGAAAAGACTTGGGCCCTGGTGCCTCATGAAACATCAGGTCTCAGGATCGATTCGTGTTAGCTGCAAACAATTCCTTGGAGGGGGGGTGTGTGAGTACCAACTAGGGGGAAAAAAAAAAGGTTAAGATAAAAAGGTAATGGTATTCTCCCACTAGTGCTACTTCTAAGGTTTGCAAAGCTGACTACTCTGATTGAAACCAAATACAACTTTATATGTGTGTTGCTAGGTTTGAGCGAGCAAAAACAATTGAAAGGTTATTGGTATTTCAAAATCATGTGGTTATAAGGAGCTTTATATGTAAAATCTGTATAACATTGTCTCCAAGTAAAGCTTTAATAAGATAACTAAATGAACCTTAAAACATACTTAGTGAGACAAGTTGAAAGGTTTAATATATCCAGAGGTGAACTACTCAAAAGAAAGGGTCCTGCTAACTTCTCTCTCTCTCTCTCTCTCTCTCTCTCTATATATATATATATATATATATTTATATTGTTTATTCTTTCTGATATGTAAAGAAGATAATCGGAGCCGTCTAACAAACCATAATATTTGTCACCTAAAAATAGAAAGTATTGTGAAAGTTGGTGCGAGTCTTGGAGTAATATTTTACAGACTATTATACAACAAATATATTGTAAAGCAATTGACGTGCTTTACCATTCAGTATGTACGTAAAAGAAGCCGAGACAGTGTACATTCATCTAACTATTTGTCAATCTTGAATAGTTTTTTGAATCATCTACATTTTCAATATTAGCCAACTATTCAGATACAGAAATCATTTTTGTGTTTAAGTTGTTAGTTTGCATTTGCATTCAATTCTGGTTGTGTGAGTGTATTTGAATTGCATTATTCAGTGAAAATTGATATGATTGTTCTGGCAGGCTATGCCACAAACAATTCAAATGAACAGTGGGTCCACATAGACTCCTTCTCAGCGATGAATGGAATTTCTCTCTTTTGTGAAAATGATTTCCCATGGAGGTATACTTGATTCGACTTATTTGTATCGTCTCTTAAATTCCATGACGGTCTTTATCTATTTCAGTGACTGGTTTCTTAGGACAGTTTTATCTATATCAAAATAGTGGATCGTCCCTTGGGTGTAAGTACCAAGTCGTAAATAGTCATGGTGATATATTTATTTATCTTGGACGTTATACACGATTTGTTGGAAAAACTGAAAGATTTTTTTTTTTGATAAGTAGAAAAACTGAGAGATTTTACAGTTTATGTTGTAACATTTCCTCTGCAGGTGGTGTTGTTGGCTTGTTTTTGCATTCCCTTTGTCCCTAGATTTACTTGGGAGTTGTATGTTGTGTTTTGATCTTTGAAGTGTGCTCTGAGGAAAGACTGTTTCTTGTAACTTTTAGAGTCGTATATTATTTAGATTTGATGGCTGATTAAGTTGGTTTTACTTTTATAGGGTAAATGGTTTTGGTATCTCCTTCACAAAATGGAGTTCCTAGTCATGTGAAAAAATAGATGCCCTTGGTTGTTATGTGCACTGCTCTTAGTACTTTATCCCATGAGATTTGAGCATGTCACGAGCACAAAATTTGAAACCAACTACTTATATATTCTGTAAAAGTATTGGAATGGGGCTCAATATAATTATGACAAGCTGTGTATGGTTGATATATTTAAAAAACACCATTCTCTTGGCATATTAAGTAAGAATTCTTTCAATTGAAGAGAATTTTTGTCCCTTGTCTCATTTTCCTTCTTCTTTTCTTCTCTCCTTCCTTCCTTTCACTTTATTCTTCAAATTGAGTTTGCTTTGCATGCTTTAGGTTGCAGCAGTTGTCATAATGTTCCTTTCGGAACACTTAACTGTCATCACTCACTCAAAGTAATCATTCCTTAAGAACTGGTCAAAAGCTACCTTGCATTGCTGTTGGTATGAGCGTTGGTATTTGACACGATGATTTAGTAACCTATAAAGTGAGACTTTTAAGGACACTACATGTTATAGAACTTTGTAGAACTCACCTATACTAAACATTTTAGATGCTGATATAAGGTTTGAGCACCAACCTACGATTGCAACAGTTTAGTATTATTTACCTGGAAAGTTTATGTTAGTACCCAGTCAATATTCTATGCAGGAACGTAATCACTGCTGTGGAATGTCAATATAGAATTTGTTGTATCAATCTCAAACACTGTACATCATTATTTTACTCATTTCAAGTATTTGACGCTTTTTAATAGCAATCAACTATTTTGCCTATGGCAGTAAGGATGTAGGAAAACAGGTGACTGTCAATGTGCGTTGTTACTAATCAACTGAAATGCATTTTTTTTCATGGTCAGATAAGGAATATTCATCACTGTCACTCTTAACTAACGGAAAATAGAAATTCTCTAATTTTGGATGGGAACTAAAAGGCTTGGATTGTAATTTTTTTTCAATGTCAGATAAGAAATGAGGCTGACCAAAACCTACATATGTTTTTCTTATGTCTTTTTTCTCCTCTCTTTCTCCTCATGTTTTACTTTTCTAAAAATTAAAAACAAAAAAGAAAAAAGTGTAGTTTCTTCACCAGCCGCATCTTTAAGGAATCATTGTGAGGGCCAGGTTACATCCCTGTGACAGCTTATTGTGATCTGTCTTTTCATCAACCATCAATTCAACAGCTTCCAGAATGTAGCACATTAATAAGGAAGGAATTCAACAGTTTCAAATTCTTTTATGATCTGCAGTGCTTGTTTTTCAGTTCATGGTTATACTGTTTTGTAATGCAGGTATTCTGAAGAAGAAGACATGCATCTGGATGAATTTTGCCAAAGGAATTTCACCTATCTTCTGAAGTGAGTTTGTCATCATTCTATTTTATCTTTTTGTCTTAAAAATGTGTGCCAGAACATGATGCGTAAACAGATGTGATTTATGGAAAAAAATTTAGCTACGGCCATCTCAGGTATTTATTTTTTAAGATGTCGTCCCAACTCTGTAGTACACTGATGCAATTAGAGTGTAGCAAATAATATCCCTGTACATGAAAAAGGAAGGTATGTGTGGGCAAAAATGTTCAATTGTACTACAAAGATTCCATTTTTCTACATGGGTATTCCCCCTCCCTGTCAGCACACTAGAGTGTGCAAATGGAAACAGTGAGAGGAGAGTAGGCTGAATGCACATGACAAGGAGAGCAGGGCTATGTTAGTGAATAAGGTGCATGTAAGAAAAGGGTCACATATGGGTGATCTTGTAAGGGGTCGTTCAATACTTGGTGTATTGGAAAAAGTTTTAATTGTTGTATTGAAAGACGAGTTCAAGTTCAAAACTGGACAATTTCTGCCAAATAATGTCTAAGGTTAGGTTTATTTCCGGTGCAACCCTTCCAGCTCCGTACATAGGCGGAACCAACACTTGTAATGGACCTTCATTTGTTCTCTCTCTCTCTCTCTCGATTGGTTGTTCAGTGGATTGGAGGTGCCAAAGTATAACAGAGATGGATTATTGTTGCAAACGCATATTTGCAATTCTAGACTAATAAAAATTTGCAGACTTGAGATCGATTACCTTTTCCTTTTATTTTTTTACATACTAGTCTGAAATGTATCAGCAAATCTTGAATCTCTAATCTCATTTTTTTTTTTTCTTTCTTCTTTTGAATTGATTCCCAATATATATATTTTTCTTTGTATGATAGTGAGTACCCCAAAATGAATGGATTCAAGTGTTTATTTACTATAAACGAGTTCTCTAGAGCTCGTTTTCACAATGGCTTTCCACCCATTTTGCTGGTAAGTGGTCTTGCTTTATCTCAAAAATGTTATTTGCATAATACAGTTACTGCAAAACATTTGTCTATTCATTTACTGCAAAACATTTGTCTATTCATTTACTGCAGCTCAGAGAGCCCAAAGTATTTGTTCATGGAAATATTGCAAACACGGATGTTATGCATAGAAGTTGGCCAGGATGCTCTTGATTTATTGAGGATAGTATATAGTGTAAGAAATTGAAATGATCAATGAATTAGTATACAAATGATCAAAATTCCGACTCTCCAAAGTGCAGCACATCCTTCAATGGATATTGCCCCTAATTCTTATGGAAACTATATTTTTGTGAGAAATTTTCCCGTTTTGAGGTGTAAACATCAGGGTCCATCATATATGAGATTGACAACCCTTTTGAGCTTCATTGGTGTTAAATTATTGCATGAAAACATGTCAATAACTTGGTATATTTGGCTTGGGGTTTTGGGGTGGGTTACATTAAACTTGAAATGTCTCTGACAGATTGTAGTTGGAAGGTGTCTTGTCCCCATATGTCAAAGGTCTTTGTAATTTTTAAGAAAATGGTCACATAGAATTTTTTCTTTTTTCTCTATTTACAGTTTTACCGCTGTGAATGGTTATAATGAGTATGAGTTCCTGAGTCCATTACATAAATTACATGCCCTTTAGGCTCTTACACCTTCGCGCGCGCGCACATGAATGTATTTTATTCTACTAAGAGAGTTCGTTTGATTTGCTAAAAAAAAAATAGATTATTCCTTGCGCATGCTGTGCTAAATTTGCACCTGAATTTACCTAAATGTGCCTTGCACTTCTCATTAATCTAGTTTTGGTCCCTCTTTAATCGTACCAGGCTCTGTTCATTGGGCCGAGTATATCGCTTGTTTTGTAACTATACACTTTTAACTTCCAAAAAATATTTATAAATGAAACAACCTATATTTATGCGGTTGCAAGTAAGCGGTGCAGTTGACAAAAAAGAGAGTTCTGTGATTCCATACATACAGATTCAAATGCTAACGTAACAAATATAAATAGCTGAATGAGACAGACGATTGACTTTGACAACAGTTTTTTGGGTTTTAGAAAATTAAAAACAGAAAACTCATACTTGATTCAGTTTTTTGAAAATTATTTTCTGAATTTTTTAAAACTGTTTTTTGAATTACAAACCAAATAGGCCTAAGATTTCTTGCAAGAAAACGCAGTATAGTTCTGGCATGTGACCAACTAGCAAGTTACTGTCCAATTCTCTAATTAATTAAGACATTTTAATTCAAACAGTAATTCATGTGAATTAAGTTCCCTCAACTAAATTTTCTCCTAACTAATTATTACAGCTTTCGGATTTGTTTCATATGGCAGAAAAACTGATCCGAGTAATGGTGTAATGGTGTAATCGACGTAGTTTCACCTCTTCCTTGACTGAAGGTTGAGAGTGGGTGTGTGTTTTTCCTACCAAAAAGAAAGAGACAGAACTCTTGCTGTCAAATTCCCCACACCTAATAAGGACTAGATTTTCTTTATACTCCTCAATATTCATTAGTGACTACATAGAGGCTATTTTCTTCAAGAACTGCCCTAGCTGTTCTGCCCGACTATCCTATAAGACTTTAGAAAGCCCCCACTTCCCTCCCTTTTAGCTACAATGATCATGATGCCATTTACAACTTTACTGTGGAAATCACCAAGGTTTTTTTCCACAGAGAGAGAGGGGGTACACCATCAGCTCATTGGCTCTTGAAACCAATACCAGAGCCAACATGATCAGCCATCTTTATGAATTGATCTAGCAGCCTTGAAAACTTCCCTAGAGATCTGTTTGCAATTGCTTACCATGAACAACCTAATATTAAAAAGATTTCCGATAAATCACCATTTGAATTTCCATCAAAGGATTTGATCTTGTCTAGTTTAATATAGTGTTAGTATTAATATTCTTAAATTCATTTACCCATAGAATAAGAACAAGGAGGAGATTCTTATGTTCCATATCTGTATAATTTTTTTGCATTGGGATTACTAAAGCTGGCATTCTTACCTTGTCAAAAGGAAATTGTTGCCATACTTAAGAAGGGCATTAGTCAGTGGATTCTCTCAAACTAATCTTTGTAAGAATCTAGCAGAGGAATACACAAAAAATCAGAATAGAAGTTAATTTTTTTGACATTTATAGCCTTGGAAAAATGGAATATATTCTTGTGGGAAGGGGTATCTGTATATCTTATATTTTTGCTGGTACTGGTTTTTATAAACTTGTATTTTAAAGTGCCTCAGTGCAGAAAAGTTTTGATATGATGCTTGTATTTCTTACGTTCTGCATAATATTGCTTAGCTGTTGTGTGCTCATTTTTGAAACCATAAGCTATATTCAAGGGCTAAAAATAAGTGCAGGAAAAT
This sequence comes from Cornus florida, assembly GCF_030987335.1. Lineage (NCBI taxonomy): Eukaryota > Viridiplantae > Streptophyta > Magnoliopsida > Cornales > Cornaceae > Cornus > Cornus florida. Next base: position 127,258,502 of record NW_026775581.1, read on the forward strand.
AGAAAGAGGAGGGAAAAAAAGAAGTGAAATGAGATCCCTACTTAACAAGGCAGTAAAATTAAGATGGGGCAGCATTCTTTCCCATCTTGTTGTTGATGACTTTTGCTATAACTTCTCTATATATCTTAAGTAACCTTTAATTTCTTGTGGCAAATGTAGGATATGTGGCTGTACTTGGGAAGCCAAATGTTGGAAAGAGTACACTATCAAACCAAATGATAGGACAAAAGCTCTCAATTGTTACAGATAAACCTCAAACTATGAGGCATCGAATCCTTGGTATATGTTCTGGCCCAGAGTATCAGGTTTGAAAATTTCTATGTTTGATGTGATCATGCCTGATTTTACTTATATTGCACATACTTAATTCTCTTTGGTAGAAAAACTAAGCAGTAACATCTGAAGCAACCATTAAGGTGGACTCAATTGGTCAGGAACCACTCAGATCACCCTTGTGGACCTACAGGGGGAATGAGGGACATCAAATGATCAACTATTTTGCCTTGGAATCTTGGAAAATGAGCAATTGGATCAATGAAGCCATATTTGAGCAAAATTTGATGATGTTTTTTAAGTCAAGAGAGACTGTCATTAGGTTGGCAATGGAATACGTTGAAGCCAGTTGATCAGAGGGACGTGAAAGGTTCTGGAAAGAAAGGTTTATTGCTTGGAGCATATCACAATTGAATATGGGGAATGTGGTATGGACTCTTCCTTTAATACTGGGATGTGCGTGAAAATGTGCTTAGACAGCCATTGGCCTTTGAAGGGTTGAAGATGATGGAAGGGTGGGCCTCGAATAATGTTATTGTAGAAACAGATTGGTAGAGCACCCAATTTGGGACAAGCATGGATAAAACTCGTACTAGCTCTTCTACCAAAATTGATATAGGACACTAAGGACAGCATTGTAGAAGCTTCTTTAGGGCAGATTATAATTGATTCTCTTGCGCTTCAGGCTATTGGGTTTTTGTTTTTTAGCATCTGTATATAATGTGAGAAATGTTTATTGTCTTGGTGTTCTAAGAAGGAAAGGCAAAGTTCTGTTTTTTATAGTGGGGTTTTGTACTGTATTCAGTAACTAGGGGCTGTTTTTAGGGTTTTAAGTTTGAATGGTGAAATGGGGAAAGGGTTAGTGCTCATCAAATAATAAATTTAACAAATTAGGGTCTTAATGGCTTTAAAGTGCAGAAAATTTAAGAGAATAAGTAGAGTAGAAGGATAGGCAAATCACAACTAGATTTTCTAGGCATCATACTTTGGGTTAGAATTGCATCACACAGTCCCTGAGTTTCTCTGAGCTGAGCCCAATTGAATTTAAAGCATTTTAAAGCTATATACAAACTCTCAAGTAATCTAACTCTTAACATGACATGAACTGCATATTCAGATACTGAACAGTTTGACCAGAAAAACCTCGTATAAAGTCTGCTTATAAAGACTCAACAGCATAACCTGACTTAAACTTTGACTTGCAGACCTCTACTATGGCTAATGTCCAGAAAAACTTATAATTTACTAAGTAATCCTAAATCTTATATGGTTGTACTCTTTTTATTATGTTAGTCTCATAAAAGAAAACCAAGGAAAGAAATAAAAAGAAATTTTCGTATCTGATAGATTTGGTACATGTTTCATGCTTTTGAACACATGTTCCACAACATAGACCAAGAGTATATTTTTGTTTTCTCGTGGCTGTCTTATTTTGGTTTGCAAGGAGTGAAACATTTGTGCTTTGGAAACCTTTAGGCAGGTTCACTTTTTCCCTGACTGTCTCACTATTTACAGCTTGACCCGTGTATTGAGTTTTGCTGTTTATGAAAGGCCCCTATAAGCACGGACATGGGATACGGATACGACAAAATACAAACACAACAATATGACAATTTCTTAAAAAATTGGATATAGATATGACAAGGGCATGACATATATATATATTATAGATGCAAATATGTATAAAAATCAATATATATATATATATATATATAAGTGTCGATGGATAAATTTAAATAGTAATTTATTATGTAATATATATTGTTATTAACAATTCTTTATAAAATACTATGACCAACAAGATAGGAGTTGAGAGTTATGTTGCGTGGATAAAAATTTGGACTAAATTAGTCATGATATACATCTCAAATTCTCAACCATACTTCTTTTTTGAAGATGTTTTGAACTTTTCTTCACAATTATAATTTATACTATGATATTATTCTTGAAAAGTTACAGTTTAATGTGCAAAACTTGTTAAATATGTATTGTAAAGTATCTGAAAATTATCTGATACGTTATCAAATATCTGAGAAATATTGAATATGTTTTTTCTTTATAAGTAAGAAGTTATCAAAATATCTGAGAAGTATTGGATATGTGATGAAGGACAAGTAGGAACCAGATAGAAATAAAGGGATGAGAAAATAGAAGAAGAGATAAACTAGAAGAAGGGGATGAAAAAACAGACGAAGGGGGCTGAGAGCAGAGTGAATAGATAGGCAGGATAGACGGAATAGATGAGAAAAGCAGGAACATAAATGGGAGAAGTAAAAGAACACAGAGAGAACTCAGAGAAAGCAATAATCCAATAATGTTCCAAAACTGAGTTCTCAAATTACAAAGAAGCCTTTAAATAGGCAAATTATTAAGCAAATCCTAAAACATAAAAATACCATAATTCAAACATTATTAAAAGTAACAATAAGCATAAAAACCCTAAATTACTAAAATCCCTAATGTTATTTCTCTTTCCCTCTTCTCCAAAAGTAATGTTGAAGCATGTGCAACTCATGTATTTGAATCATATCATGTTCCCCATCAATATGTTTTAGAAAGAAAAAATAAATTTATAATTATAGATACATTTAGAAAGTATCGAACACATATCCGTAAGTATGATACGAGTACGTCACTCTTTTAGAAATTAGAAGTATCACAGAAAAGCCCCCTGCTGCCTCTCAGAGGTTCTGACTGTATTTTTCCATATGACTTTAATTTATAATTTTTCCTCGTGCTGTATCCCACTGCATACGTGTCATTGCCATTTATGATTTGAATTTTATGTCCCAAACATTGTTTACTTCCACAATTTGTTTTTGTGTGGATTTCCATGCAAGAAATATCTCATCATGCTATTTAAAATAATTTGTCTTAGCTGTGATTTACTTGTAGATGATTCTTTATGACACACCTGGAGTTATTGAGAAGAAATTGCACAAATTGGATTCTATGATGATGAACAATGTCCGTAGCGCTGCCATTAATGCAGATTGTGTTTTGGTGGTTGTTGATGCGTGTAAGGATCCCCAAAAGGTGCTTCTTCATCTGGAAAAATTGTTCTTAAAACATTGTCTCCCTTTCCTAAATATATTTGTCTGCTTTTAGATTGATGAAGTGTTGGAAGAGGGTGCGGGAAACCTCAAAGATAAGGTACCGAAATTACTGGTTTTGAATAAGAGGGACCTGATCAAACCTGGTGAAATGGCAAAGAAACTTGAGGTTAGAACTTGTCAGTATCTATTATTGTGTAGCCTGAATAGCTACACTTTTTTTTGTAGCTTGACGTATCATTGTTAATGTAACAAAAACAAAACAAAAAAACAAAAAAAACTGGTATATGGAATGTTATGTTTATAATCTCTAATTTATAGGTCCCAAATACTGTTCTCGTCATAACAGAAATCCATGGTCACTCTTCACTGGTGGCATAAGGTGGGTACTTAAGTTGTATCCTAATTCGACATTGTATATCTTGCAGTGGTACGAGAAATTCACCGTTGTTGATGAGGTCATACCAGTGAGTGCTAAATATGGTCATGGAGTGGATGATGTCAAGGACTGGATACTATCAAAACTTCCAGTTGGGCCAGCTTATTATCCGAAGGTATATAACGAGTCCACTTTTGTTCTTGTTGTCTTCCTTCTCCTTGAAAGATGAAGACTGGTAATCTTTTAAAAGCATGTTTTTCTAATTATCATAATTCCAGTGTAACCATTTACCAACTGTTGGAAATTAACAACTTGAACCCTTTGGTTGTTTGTATTCCATGATGCAAGGCACATTGCCTCCTCAAAAGTACATGATGAAAACGAAAAGTAAAATAAAAATTGAAAACTCAGAAGAGGGATAGAAAAGGAAGGAAGCAATTTGAACTTGTAGCATAAGAACTATGTCAATTTCTATATTGGTTGTTCATGACTGAAAGAAGCACACTATGTTAGTCTTAAACTTCTTCCATCTGATGAATATACAAAAATTTATAGATGTAGTCTTAAGTTTAGCTTCAAATTAGTGCCTGTGAGCCCTAAAAACAGATATGGTTAAGCATCTTTCATTTTACTCTTAAGACCGTGTGCCTTGAGAGGGGTTGAATGAGGTTGATAGCTGGCAGGATTTTTGGTGAAATTACTTGCATATATCTAAGATTAGTTGTTCAAATGCTGGCGTTTACAAGTCCTCGAATTAGTTTGATTAGATGTTACTTTGGAAGCTAAATCAAGATAAAAAGTGAAATTGAAGTGGCTACATGTTGCTTTGTAAAGCTCATAGATGACCTAGATTATCCCTGGAATTTCTATTGGCTACTTCGATTTGTAATCGAGTCACCCTCAGTTTGAGTCAGTGTTGAGAAATAATATATGACAAAGGAGTAAAACTGTACTTTCAGATTGGTATAGTAATAATGTAAATGGAGTGTCTCTCAGGTTTTGCTCCTTCCGTTTCCTTTCTCTTATTCCAGGCAGGATAGATACTTGATATGACAGAAGAGCAGATATCCAATTAGGCAAACACATTTTGTCCCCTCCTCTATTTTTCCTTTCTTCTTGACCCTTTTTTTGTCGTCATAACGTAAAAGGTCTGAGTTTTTGGGAAAAGAAGGGTTCTGAGTTTTGTAACAATCTGGGAATGATAGATACTGTACTCCAGCCTGAGTGAAAGTGTTGAGAAATGATATAAGGTAGAGGGATAAAATTGTAATTTCAGTTTGGTTTAGAAATGATATTGAGAGATTAGAGCAACCCTTGACAGGGATTATGCTCTCTCAGTTTTTCCTTTTTCTTCCTCTCTTGTATTAAGGTACCCAAGACACCTGATGGTTATATTAAGAAGTTTCACAGAGCACATAGAGAAATGTTAAAAAAAAACTGTGACCTGACATTTCTTTCCCCTATAATAAACAAGTTGTGCAGTATATACTTCATTGACAGTAGTATTAAAATTTTTTTTTGAGAATTGTTTGAAATCATTATATATGGAGTTTCTAGATTAAATAGGACATGCATGACAAGCCTTGCAGGGAATGGGTTGATCAAAATGCCTTCCACATTTTCTTCTAGTCCATTACAATTTTTTTGGGATAAATTTTGAGAACATAAAAATGCATCAAGGAATATGTTGTGAAAGATCTCAACGGTTGTAGGTTTGGCAATGACTGAAGCTTTTACTTATGGGGTTTTGGCTTTAATTTTGATCACCTAGCCAATATCATTTAGAATAAATTAATTTCCCTACTTGTTTCTGACTATCCATGTCTCTCATCTTAAGATGAATATACTGTACATTTTCTTTTCTTTTTACTTTTTTTGACTTGACAATTTGATATATAAAAATCGTTTGTTGCATATTACAACTTACCATTGCTTTCCTTGTGTTCTCAGGATATTGCTAGTGAGCACCCAGAAAGATTTTTTGTAGCTGAAATTATCAGAGAAAAAATCTTTATGCAATACCGAGACGAAGTTCCTTATGCCTGTCAGGTATACCTAAATTTTTTGAAAACCTAAAGCTTCTTATTATTATTTAAAATTTCACTTGGTGCTGTTTATATTTTTTCAGAAGTTTATATCTAACAAAGAAGTGTGGTTGATCAATCTTTGAATTGTACAGGTCAACGTTGTCAACTACAAAACTAGACCAACTGCAATAGATTTTATTCAAGTTGAGATTATTGTTGAGAAAAACTCACAGAAGATCATCCTCATCGGAAAGGTAAGTTAAAGCTTTCTTCAATGGGATACTTTTTAATATGAATTAATAATTGGCTTCTTTGTGTGTTCTCATGAAATGGTGGGATTAGATTTTTTTTTTTTTTTTTTTACTAGTTGGTACTCACACACACTACCTCCACTGAGGTTCGAACCCTTAACCTTCCTTTGGGAAGTAGGGGCCTTGTACCGCTAGGCCACAGGCCTGTTGGTGGGATTAGATTGTTGAGATTGTCTTGGCTTTAACAAGAAGTTGAGCAGCTTAAGGAGAGGGGAGGACTGAGGAGGAGGTGTATTTCATGAAAGAGGAAGTTACCAAGAGTCAAAAGGTTCCTTACCAAGTATCTAGGATTTAGTCCTCTTGGACCAAGGCCAATTGTGCTTTATTAGGACTTCCACAGATGTGTGGTATTGGAAGTGGTTGGCTGCTCAGATATACTGCTGTCTGGAGCCAATCACTAGGCTTACAGAGCTGTCCATGGCAAGGCCTGTAAGGGAGCCGATGCAGGACTTGTAGGGTCAGCAATAGTGGAGTTACTCTGAAACTGCAAAGTAGTTTGTGCATCAACAATGATGTGGAAATCATCCTGGGGATAATGGAGAATTCTCCATCCTCTTAGGGAAGCTGGAGTGGCTAGATTCTTGTGTCAGGTGAGAGTTGCACTGCTTTCCCTGAAATCCATCTAATCAGTTACCAAATTAAGGTCATCAAATCTAATACACACACACACTTGGCAGTTGTCTAGGAGCAAGGTACAGCCTCTTGAAGTAGAATACGTTTGAATTGGGCATTTGGGACACAATACTTTGGCCTGTGTCTCTAGGCAGGGAGACCGTATCTTTTTTTGTGACAAACCACATGGTAGGCTGTGATTGGTCACATGGTAGTGCAAGGAATGGGCTGTCTACAATAATTCTAGATATTCTGTTGGCCTATGCTTATTTTATCTGCATGGTAGCATGTAGTATTATTACTAGGCCTGTATGGAATCTATAAGACTACTATTCCTTGGGTTTTAAAAAAGAAAAAGTCCAGACTTGGAACTTTGTGACTGCTTGAACTTCCAAATTTCTATGCTTTATGTTGTAAATCTCTTTCATTAGTGTCTACCTTTGTCATCGTTTGTTTTATATTTAGCTTTAGTTTGTATTGGAAATTACAGTGTAATTCATCCTAATCCTTGAAAAGGTTTTACATTTGATCAGACATCGATGACAGTCTTGTTTGAAATTATAGTGACATCCCAAAACACTTTCAAGATGCTTAACCTATTTGTTGAATGATGTGACAGTGTTCAAAATATTGAAATGTTGAGAATCCTCCTATATTATTTGAAACTGGAATGGCATGTTTGAAATTATATGTGTGTGTCTGTGATCACGTGTGTTCTGAATTTCTACAGGATGGGAAAGGTCTGAAACTACTGGCTACAGCTGCTCAGCTTGACATTGAAGATTTCTTGCAGAAGAAGGTTTTTTTGGAGGTACCAACAAATTTTAAGTTTTTTTTTTTTTTTATCACTGAGCGGTTGTCACGAATATATTTAATTAAGAATTACTGGTATCCCAAGTTCCCAACTAAATAGTGCAGACCATACTGTCAGTGACAGTGATTTAAGCCTGCTGATTTCTTGCTGCCAATTGTTCCAAGTGGTCGGTTTTAATAGTTTTGAGTTGGAAATGACATGTTCAAGGCAACTCATTTATCGAACAGGTTGAAGTGAAGGTAAAAGAAAATTGGCGGCAAGATGAAGGACTTCTGAAGCATTATGGATATGGAGGGCCAATTCGAGCATTATAATGCTGTGTTTCCATTGCACTCGATACAAATTGCAGTGAAGATGATCGTGTAATTGGAAACTCATGATTTAGTGTGCATTAAGTGATTATGTGATGATGTTTCTTATTTGGTAGTGTGATCAAGTTGGAAATTGCAGAAGCTTGTCATCGATCTTCTCAATAGCTGGAGTCAGGTACTGTAATATTCATTGTGAATCGCTCTTAGGCCACGGTGTTGGGTACCGCACAGTATTGTATTTTCTTTACTATTTTGGTGTTAGTTTTAGGTATCTTCTTTCCCTTTCCCTTGGCATTACGTCAACGTGGATCACGTCACTTTTTTATTTGGCAAAATTTTTTGGTCTTCGATTATCCAAAGTGAGGTCATTACCCCCTTAGTTGGTAAGGCACTTAGTTCTCTGATTGGGTGTGCCCGTGTTCGAGTCCCTCCCCTAATTTGTCGGGAAAAAAAAAATTACTGGCTTAGGTGGCTAATCTCTGATAGTTATGCTTGCATGGAGATGGAGCCATGGACTCGCATCAGTCTTTGTTATCCTACAACTGCTTCCCCGGCTTGTACTTCATGGACTAATTTATTCTTTTGTTAAAACGTAGTCAAGTTTATGGAACCAACCCTGCTTGCAATACGAATATCATTTATGTTACTTCTATTTTTTATTTATTTGGAGCATGTAGATTTCTTGAAGAAAAAATTAAGATGGTTTGTTGACTTCAATAGCATGTTCTTTAGGCTCTTCTGTTTTGAAGTAAAATATTTTTAAAAATATATATATATATATATGTATATATATATTTTGATGTTTGGTTGTCGTAAAATATGTACAAAGAAAAAAAAATATTAAAACCTAACAAAAATAACTTATCCATTAATTTTTGATAAATTATTTTATACAACTTACCTGATGGAATTCACCTAGACTTTTGCTGAACATATAAAAAAAAATAAAAAATAAAAAATAAAAATAAAAAAAATTGCTGGAAGATAGATTACAGTAAAACAAACTAGTCCAAGTTTGTTAAGTGAAGAGAAGATAATAAAATAGGGGAAAAAGAGGTGATCGCAATCTAGTCCAAGTTTGTTTATTGGGGGATGCAATGTACTCAACTTGTTCCGGAAGAGAGAAGAGACAAGAAAGCTTAAGAACTTTATTGATTTGGTCAGAAGATATGATCCTCATTCATAGCCCCACTTATATTTGGTTTTTATTGTTGTACTTGTATCTAAATTACCCCACTTTTGAGGTGCCAGTTTTCATGGACCCCAATGCTAGTTTTGTTTCTTTTCTCTTCCATTCTTTCCTCTTAAAGGGCAATCTCAATGCATAAGGATCGGAGTTTAGATATTTTCGTATGTCCGAAAACTATTTCCGCTATAACCTTTGGTCACAATGGAACATAATTGAAATTCAAGGATTGGAGAGTTTAAAATTGATTTGTGTGCATGTGTCTGCAGAATCAGCACTAGGTTTTGCTTCGAGGATTCTGGAGAATGGATTGTGGCAATGGAATTGGAAGAAAATGAGTCTCTGTGATTGGAACAATTATAGGTGAGACGATGGATAAGGTTGAGAGATAGGTTGAGCCATTGAGGAATAGTAGGGTTTGTGGAGAAGTCATCATCTTTCTTATTTTTGCTTTTTTTTTGCTGTGAGAAATCCGAGAGAGAGATTATCTTACCATAGATGATCCTAGAGTTGAGTGAATTGCCTAAATTTATAGTATCATATATATATATATATATAGATATACATAAATAGATCGGACCTAAGCTGACCAAATTAATGTAAAGTTGGGTTGAGTTTGAGTCGAGTTGAAGTGATGTGTGTGTGGCTGTGGCGTGCATCTTTTCTGTGTTTACTATAAATAGTTCTGATGTTTTCCTGCTATTTACTTTGTATAGAGATGACACGGCATCTGAGGCAACAAAGGACGAAAAGGCAGAGGTGGGTGTGGGGTTCTGTTTCTGCTGCTATTACACTTGGCACGGCTACCTTAGCATGGTCTTCTTACCAATCAACTGTAAATTGATCATCTTCTTACCACGACCATGCAACCGAGTGATGACCTTCCAATCGAATTGCTAGCTGAATGTAATACTGCATAAGCAAGTCAACAAGAGGTCAGACATGCCATCTTGTGAATACCACCAATGTCGAGCTATTCTTTTTCTTGTTGTTGCATGGTTTCTGTGCCGTAGAGCCTCTATGCAATCAGATGATTGGGGAATAGGTAAAGTACTTGGAAACATTCAAATCTGCTGGATGTTTCTTCAAGTAGTTACTGAACTAAGGAATAGATAAAATGTCCTGCTCGTGGAGAGGGCTTTTGGATTCAACTGATACGTCACTCGTTTGCATCTCTACTTTACGGTCCAACTGATGTGTCATGCCTCTCTGAGTAGTGCTATCTGGTCCAGAGCATCTTCAACTCAGCATGGGGTTATGCAACCAAAGATGATGACTCAAAAGAATCAACAGCTGGTAGGGTACGTCTATAATTACCTTTGCACAGCTTTAGCATGGGTGCTAATTTGAAATATTTATGATTCTGTATTTTTTAACCTTTTGAGTACAATTTACTTTAATTTTATTGTAGCTCAATTCCACCAGTCTAACAAAATTTAATTGAGGTGTTAATGTGTTGATTTCCCACCCACTTACTGGGTCACTGCTGGAATAAGATCAACCTTAAATCTGAAGGAATTTTTTTTTTAATTGGCCTAAATCATCTTATTTGAGAAAATGTTGGATTGTATGATGATATCCATCCGGTTGGTGAACCAATATAGCACTCGGGACAGGTGCTAAAGGTCAAATTAAATACTCCAAGATATATATATATATATATACATCTATTTCCGATGAAATGCAGATGTCTGCCTGACCCAGTTTGATTGTGTAGATTACTTATATGGGAGATATCAGATACGGTAATGGTGGCAAATGGCAATGGACCTGGCTGGCTGCCATTGTTTCTCTTCATAATACTGCTTGGTTTCAGGTGTCACGTCCTGGAAGAGACTTGGTGAAGAAAAGATGTTTGCAACGTAGAGGTTTATGGAGTACTCATCCCACTGCTTGCTTGCGGGAAGTAGTTTCTGATGCTTCTGATTCTTCACCTCTCCGATCAATCAGGCATTTATGGAGTACTGTTTGGTCTTGTTGCTGATACATGTCCTCTTGTGGGTTTATATAGCTAGGAAGAATAAAGGCGGAGAAGAGCATAGTCTAAAATAAGTTAAAAAAAGTTTGAAAATAATGAAAAAATTGTTGATTGGTAATAAGCACCTATTGGCTTTTAATTGTTCCTTGGAGTTCAAATTTACTTCCATAAATCTCTATTTTGCGGCTGAGAATATGCTGCTCAATTGATCCCCAACTTATAATGAGAATTTTCAAACCAGAGTAAAAATAATTTATATTATTAAAATGCAATTTGGGCAGTTAATCCAATCCTAATATGAGTTGATGCCAATTTTTTGAGAAGTGGTGTGGTGTGTTCAATCAAAATTTAAAGGTGTCAATAATCATTTGAGCCTAGGGGCACAAGAAACACATACGTTTGCTAACCGTGTTACCAACTCATTCTAATTCTGATGCCTCAAATCTCTCATTCATTTTCTCCCTCTGGATGTATTCATGTTCTCTCACGCCTGAAATAAATGGTTTCCTTATCAATATAACTCTATACACTTAAATCCCCAAAATCATAAAACACACTTAGTAGACACAAACTATATATATATATATATTTCCTCTGAAAATAAAATCTATTAAAGGATAATTTTTGAAATCATTTAAATGGACATTAGTTAAAAACACCTCTGAAAATAATAGAGGTGAGTTTTTTTACTAAAAATATTGATAAGAGAATTTTTCGCAACTATCTAATAATGGAGGATTTTTATTTTACAATTTGTCCAAAAATTTTAGATCAAGTGATATGTCCTAAGTTAGAATCTTACTCCCACGAGAATTAGTACGCACACGTTACTAATTTGACATTTCATAAGCATGCATATGAGATACTCCAATTAATTTATTAATTTTTTTATTTAGATTTATTTTTCCAAATTCTAATGTCAAGTAATGATTATAATGATAGTATTCTAAAAGATTAAGGATATGAAACAGTAAAAATTGAATTAATTTTATTTAAGTAGAGAGTAATGTCATAATATTAATGGTATCATAGTAATCAGCTCCACTTATATGTATAATATTAAAAATTAATAAAGAATAACTATATAAGAGGAATTTATAAATAAACAAATTATTAGTGGATTAAGAGATTTCCTATTTTATCCTATGCTTTTTTACTTCCAAACCAAGATACCATTAAGGTAACTTTTTACTTTAATTTCCTAAAATTATAGACTAACCGCCTTCGATTCCCTCTCTCTTATCCATCTGCGCCTAATCTGTCTCCTCTCTGCCAAATTAGTAGTAACCGCCTTCAATTCCCTCTCTCTCTCTTCTTCATCTGCGCCTAATCTGTCTCCTCTCTGCGAAATTAGTAGTAACCGCCTTCAATTCCCTAACCCTCTCTCCTCCATCTGCGCCTGACTCCTTTTTATTCGCTTGCTGAGCATGACTTCTTTGTCACAAATAGAAAGTCGAATCCATCGCATCAAATAGAAGGGACGAATCATTTACTTATTCATTCATTGAGCACTGGCCTGATCCAGTTCCAAGAAACCAACCCTATAAGAGAAGGTATAGTTGGCTGTACTCATTCTTACCTCTTAGTGATCACTCATCAACCCCAAGCAGGAAAGGCCTTCTTTGTACGGCGAATCGCCAATAGAATTCAAATCTGACTGTGGTCCATACTTCGCATCCAAGGGGCACTCCTGCCCATAGAGCATCATCTTTCTCCCCCATCTGCGCCTGATCTCTCTCCTCCATCTCCGGCCCTCTTCTCTGCTATGGCCGCCACCACAAAAAAGCTCTATGTATGGGTTAACGGCTATGGTAATAACGGAGGTGATGATGGTAAGTATCTGCCTTGCATCAACGTCGAATTCAACTTCCGTGTGGAGCAGACTTATCAAAGCAGAACCAGAGGCCTCATCACCCGACACGGTATCGGAGAGATCTCATCACGACGTCCATACAAGTACTTCACCTATGATTTGCTCTACACAATGATCCATGGCATGAAAATCCCCTTCCCTTTAGAGAAGATGCTCTGTGAGCCAACTGAGTTGGAGAACACCAACGACCTAATCCTGCATGTTTTGGACGTGGCTAGTTGCACGGTCAATAGATTTTGCAACTCCGGTCAGAAGCTATTCAGATTGGACATATACATTGTTAATAGACTGATTTTACCCCATGCTGAATTTGAAGCAATAAACCTTGCAAAGGAGCAGGTAGAACGTTGGTTTCAACTTCATCAGAAGGTTAATCAGATGATACTGTCCAAATCATTTTCGGACTTTGGTTTGATCCACGGGGAAATAGGAAGAATAGTGAGGGAAACAGCTCATGATCAAGATTTGGAATTGTCATTGTTGGAACTAGCTATGAGGGAGTACTTTCAGGAGACAGTAGAGCCCGTGAGATTTGAAGGTGACATTGATGATCATGGTGAGGAGGAGGAGGAAGTACTCTGTGTTATATGTAAGGATGAAATCCTCGTTGGGTCTCGAGTCATTCGGATGGCATGCTCTCGTATCTACCATGTCCAGTGCATCGCAGAGTGGCTGCCATTGTGTCGCTTCAAGTCGTCAATCAACAAGTCTGAGGTATCTTAGTAGTTAGTGGTAGCATATATGGATTTCAGTATTTGTAATTAAACACAAGAACAGGGTGCTCTGTACATTCATAATTGTGAATTACTGACTTCAGTGTAAAAGAATTAGTATAGTTTTGGTCAATATGGTTACGAGATTATGGATTGGATTCATTGTTTAATTTGCTCTCTTCAAATGGGCTTTTGGATCGTTTCTTTTTTCTGGGTTGCATATGTATGGAATAGAAAGTGGTTCACTGTATTGCCATGGTTTAAAGTGTTTAATACGTTAACTATGTTGGAAGTTATATATCTCACAAACTAACTTATCAACAACAAAAAAAATCACACCTTTGTTTTTATTTAATTTGAATCAATTGTGCGTGGATATGAATTTGGCACATTAATCCAAATTAAATCCACATTTCAATGCAACTTTAGGATCCCATAATTGGATTGTTAGAGAATGTTAGTGACATCCTTGATTGGATTTTATATAACGTAGCTAGCTAATCCGATTTCTGATTAAATTGACTTATGGAATGCTCCACCTATAGAGCTCAGAATTTCCTAGTATGAGAGTCATCTTAAGAATCTCACTCAACATACATTATCTCAGACAAAAGGTGCTTTCAATTTTTAATATGCCAAATCTTTTCTTAAGAGGAAAAATGTACGGATCTTTTCTGCTAGGGATCATTTATGATCTTTAGAGGAGCTTCACACACATTTCAGCTTGAACTGTTACAATATTAATGGAACAATTAAATTCTGCAAACATGAAATTTTTAATCTTCTGAAAAGTGGTTCATTCTACTGCTATATATCGATCAGCCCTCATCAGAACTATCATAAAAAATGTTCCACTCGCAAAAGAATACCATAGATTAATCACACATGCAGGGGATGGGGGTACATGAGTATGAGCCTCACACAAGATATAGACTATTATCCATTTTGGTTAATTGCCAAAACTTTCCTACCAGTTCAAACTTAAAGGAGGCATTAGCAGGTTACCTCTGCTCTTCATTACTGATACTGTCTCTTACTTGTTACGCACATTGCTCTTGTAATTAGGAAGGGGGACTTTGCCTGACTCAATGCATTTGATGTCGCTTAGAAGCATCTCATATTGCATCGTTACTTCCTCCACACTTTTTCCACCAACGGCCTTGGCTATGTTGTGCCACCGGTCAGGGGTATCCTTATCATATATTGCAAGAGCGTTCTCAAACAATTTATTCTGCTTGGCTGTCCAATTTGAGTTGGGAAAGCCGGAAGGATGACTGGATGCCATTTTATAGCAGATTTATTAGAGCGAGTTTAGATGAGGAAAATGGTGGGAGCAAATTAAGAATTAAAATGTCGATTATTTGCCGACAAATGAAAGGAAGTGAATGGAAAAGCCAACAGAAAGAGGTGTGGAAGGCTAGCTTTACTGAGTTTGAGCAAATGTAGAAGACTCTGGTGAAGGGATAATGAGTGAAGATATGTCCGTTTTAACAATTTCAATTCCAAGATTCGTTCATACTTATGGTAGGAGGGAACCTTAAGTTATTTAGGAATATTTAATCTTCTATTAGACACACATGATGCTGATGTATTGATTCAACAGTTTAACACACAAATCCGTATTCATTGCATGTCATTTCTAACATGGATATGTCACCTAGTGGTGAAGTGCTCATGTAAAACATTTATTACTCAACTTCACAAAGACCTCATTGTCGGTCTTAGCACCTTTGGCTTGAAGCCTTGAATTAATCACTCCTAATTAGTCTTGTCATCTATCTTCCACATGACTATCATCCGAGCTGCCCTTAAACAGTAATCAGATGCTGATGGGTGAGGTGGGGTTGGGGTTGGCCTCAGGTCCTGATAGCTTGAAGGACCATCCATCTCAGTCAAGTTTCTCTCTTCTTGTTCCAGATTGGTGCCACATTTAACTTTTCACAAATTTTTTCCTTTTTCCCTTTTTAGTTCTATCCTTGTCTTGGTACACAGTTTCAGTATTTGTCTATTGGTTTTGCTGAGTTATGGATATTTAGTTGACTTCCAGCTTTCTTTATCATTGAGTATGGTCTTAAAACCATCTCGTATTATTAGAATCTATAACAAATCTTGTAATGAAGAATCCAGGAGATTTCACCAAATTTTTTTGTATCTGGATTTGATACTTTTTGAATGGATATGGCTTTCATCTAGAAGTGTTTATGTAACGCTTTTGCTGGCTTGCTTGGATGAAAATTTAGAAAGTTAAATATGTATTGTAATTTTCAATGTAATTGTAGCTTCTTGATGTTCAATTATCCCAAATATTATGTCCTTTCATTTTTCAAGAAATCTGGTATTGGATTTTGCAGTTTCTCTATTTTGACTTGTAGAAAACTTTTATTAATTTCTGATTTCAACTTTTCACAGTTACAAAATAGGAAAAAGAGATTCTGGAACTCGCTTTATATTGCTCTGCTGGGAATGCTCATTGTCAGGTTGGATGAGTATGCACATTCCGTCATTAGAAATTTGAATTACTTCATCTGTCGATGCTTATTGTTCATTTTGTAGTCTAGTGTGCACCGTTATAATGTTTATGGCATCATATGAGAACTATCCTAGTGGTTATGCACTAAAAGATTTGCATCGGATGGGTGAGCTCTCTCTCTCTCTCTCTCACACACACACACAAGCATCTTATAAGCCATTGTGTTCATTGCCACGAAGTAGACATTCTCTGTGTATTAAATGCTGATGTGTGTTTTTTGTCCTTTCCGAAGACCTGCTTGCTTAAGTGCACCTTTAATAACTATGCATTCGACCATGGAATTACATTTGAAGGCATGATACATACTTAGAAGAAGATCCTTCTATTGCACGATCTCCTTTGTTATCATAGCTTGAATGAGGTACAAATGTGCAATTAAGGAATTAGTAGTAGATGAAAAATAATTTACAAATAATGAATTGCAATAGATGGAGAGAGGAAAGATTAAGATAAAAATAAATAAACCAAGGGGTTGGCCTAGTTGGAAAAGACTTGGGCCCTGGTGCCTCATGAAACATCAGGTCTCAGGATCGATTCGTGTTAGCTGCAAACAATTCCTTGGAGGGGGGGTGTGTGAGTACCAACTAGGGGGAAAAAAAAAAGGTTAAGATAAAAAGGTAATGGTATTCTCCCACTAGTGCTACTTCTAAGGTTTGCAAAGCTGACTACTCTGATTGAAACCAAATACAACTTTATATGTGTGTTGCTAGGTTTGAGCGAGCAAAAACAATTGAAAGGTTATTGGTATTTCAAAATCATGTGGTTATAAGGAGCTTTATATGTAAAATCTGTATAACATTGTCTCCAAGTAAAGCTTTAATAAGATAACTAAATGAACCTTAAAACATACTTAGTGAGACAAGTTGAAAGGTTTAATATATCCAGAGGTGAACTACTCAAAAGAAAGGGTCCTGCTAACTTCTCTCTCTCTCTCTCTCTCTCTCTCTCTATATATATATATATATATATATATATTTATATTGTTTATTCTTTCTGATATGTAAAGAAGATAATCGGAGCCGTCTAACAAACCATAATATTTGTCACCTAAAAATAGAAAGTATTGTGAAAGTTGGTGCGAGTCTTGGAGTAATATTTTACAGACTATTATACAACAAATATATTGTAAAGCAATTGACGTGCTTTACCATTCAGTATGTACGTAAAAGAAGCCGAGACAGTGTACATTCATCTAACTATTTGTCAATCTTGAATAGTTTTTTGAATCATCTACATTTTCAATATTAGCCAACTATTCAGATACAGAAATCATTTTTGTGTTTAAGTTGTTAGTTTGCATTTGCATTCAATTCTGGTTGTGTGAGTGTATTTGAATTGCATTATTCAGTGAAAATTGATATGATTGTTCTGGCAGGCTATGCCACAAACAATTCAAATGAACAGTGGGTCCACATAGACTCCTTCTCAGCGATGAATGGAATTTCTCTCTTTTGTGAAAATGATTTCCCATGGAGGTATACTTGATTCGACTTATTTGTATCGTCTCTTAAATTCCATGACGGTCTTTATCTATTTCAGTGACTGGTTTCTTAGGACAGTTTTATCTATATCAAAATAGTGGATCGTCCCTTGGGTGTAAGTACCAAGTCGTAAATAGTCATGGTGATATATTTATTTATCTTGGACGTTATACACGATTTGTTGGAAAAACTGAAAGATTTTTTTTTTTGATAAGTAGAAAAACTGAGAGATTTTACAGTTTATGTTGTAACATTTCCTCTGCAGGTGGTGTTGTTGGCTTGTTTTTGCATTCCCTTTGTCCCTAGATTTACTTGGGAGTTGTATGTTGTGTTTTGATCTTTGAAGTGTGCTCTGAGGAAAGACTGTTTCTTGTAACTTTTAGAGTCGTATATTATTTAGATTTGATGGCTGATTAAGTTGGTTTTACTTTTATAGGGTAAATGGTTTTGGTATCTCCTTCACAAAATGGAGTTCCTAGTCATGTGAAAAAATAGATGCCCTTGGTTGTTATGTGCACTGCTCTTAGTACTTTATCCCATGAGATTTGAGCATGTCACGAGCACAAAATTTGAAACCAACTACTTATATATTCTGTAAAAGTATTGGAATGGGGCTCAATATAATTATGACAAGCTGTGTATGGTTGATATATTTAAAAAACACCATTCTCTTGGCATATTAAGTAAGAATTCTTTCAATTGAAGAGAATTTTTGTCCCTTGTCTCATTTTCCTTCTTCTTTTCTTCTCTCCTTCCTTCCTTTCACTTTATTCTTCAAATTGAGTTTGCTTTGCATGCTTTAGGTTGCAGCAGTTGTCATAATGTTCCTTTCGGAACACTTAACTGTCATCACTCACTCAAAGTAATCATTCCTTAAGAACTGGTCAAAAGCTACCTTGCATTGCTGTTGGTATGAGCGTTGGTATTTGACACGATGATTTAGTAACCTATAAAGTGAGACTTTTAAGGACACTACATGTTATAGAACTTTGTAGAACTCACCTATACTAAACATTTTAGATGCTGATATAAGGTTTGAGCACCAACCTACGATTGCAACAGTTTAGTATTATTTACCTGGAAAGTTTATGTTAGTACCCAGTCAATATTCTATGCAGGAACGTAATCACTGCTGTGGAATGTCAATATAGAATTTGTTGTATCAATCTCAAACACTGTACATCATTATTTTACTCATTTCAAGTATTTGACGCTTTTTAATAGCAATCAACTATTTTGCCTATGGCAGTAAGGATGTAGGAAAACAGGTGACTGTCAATGTGCGTTGTTACTAATCAACTGAAATGCATTTTTTTTCATGGTCAGATAAGGAATATTCATCACTGTCACTCTTAACTAACGGAAAATAGAAATTCTCTAATTTTGGATGGGAACTAAAAGGCTTGGATTGTAATTTTTTTTCAATGTCAGATAAGAAATGAGGCTGACCAAAACCTACATATGTTTTTCTTATGTCTTTTTTCTCCTCTCTTTCTCCTCATGTTTTACTTTTCTAAAAATTAAAAACAAAAAAGAAAAAAGTGTAGTTTCTTCACCAGCCGCATCTTTAAGGAATCATTGTGAGGGCCAGGTTACATCCCTGTGACAGCTTATTGTGATCTGTCTTTTCATCAACCATCAATTCAACAGCTTCCAGAATGTAGCACATTAATAAGGAAGGAATTCAACAGTTTCAAATTCTTTTATGATCTGCAGTGCTTGTTTTTCAGTTCATGGTTATACTGTTTTGTAATGCAGGTATTCTAAAGAAGAAGACATGCATCTGGATGAATTTTGCCAAAGGAATTTCACCTATCTTCTGAAGTGAGTTTGTCATCATTCTATTTTATCTTTTTGTCTTAAAAATGTGTGCCAGAACATGATGCGTAAACAGATGTGATTTATGGAAAAAAATTTAGCTACGGCCATCTCAGGTATTTATTTTTTAAGATGTCGTCCCAACTCTGTAGTACACTGATGCAATTAGAGTGTAGCAAATAATATCCCTGTACATGAAAAAGGAAGGTATGTGTGGGCAAAAATGTTCAATTGTACTACAAAGATTCCATTTTTCTACATGGGTATTCCCCCTCCCTGTCAGCACACTAGAGTGTGCAAATGGAAACAATGAGAGGAGAGTAGGCTGAATGCACATGACAAGGAGAGCAGGGCTATGTTAGTGAATAAGGTGCATGTAAGAAAAGGGTCACATATGGGTGATCTTGTAAGGGGTCGTTCAATACTTGGTGTATTGGAAAAAGTTTTAATTGTTGTATTGAAAGACGAGTTCAAGTTCAAAACTGGACAATTTCTGCCAAATAATGTCTAAGGTTAGGTTTATTTCCGGTGCAACCCTTCCAGCTCCGTACATAGGCGGAACCAACACTTGTAATGGACCTTCATTTGTTCTCTCTCTCTCTCTCTCGATTGGTTGTTCAGTGGATTGGAGGTGCCAAAGTATAACAGAGATGGATTATTGTTGCAAACGCATATTTGCAATTCTAGACTAATAAAAATTTGCAGACTTGAGATCGATTACCTTTTCCTTTTATTTTTTTACATACTAGTCTGAAATGTATCAGCAAATCTTGAATCTCTAATCTCATTTTTTTTTTTTCTTTCTTCTTTTGAATTGATTCCCAATATATATATTTTTCTTTGTATGATAGTGAGTACCCCAAAATGAATGGATTCAAGTGTTTATTTACTATAAACGAGTTCTCTAGAGCTCGTTTTCACAATGGCTTTCCACCCATTTTGCTGGTAAGTGGTCTTGCTTTATCTCAAAAATGTTATTTGCATAATACAGTTACTGCAAAACATTTGTCTATTCATTTACTGCAAAACATTTGTCTATTCATTTACTGCAGCTCAGAGAGCCCAAAGTATTTGTTCATGGAAATATTGCAAACACGGATGTTATGCATAGAAGTTGGCCAGGATGCTCTTGATTTATTGAGGATAGTATATAGTGTAAGAAATTGAAATGATCAATGAATTAGTATACAAATGATCAAAATTCCGACTCTCCAAAGTGCAGCACATCCTTCAATGGATATTGCCCCTAATTCTTATGGAAACTATATTTTTGTGAGAAATTTTCCCGTTTTGAGGTGTAAACATCAGGGTCCATCATATATGAGATTGACAACCCTTTTGAGCTTCATTGGTGTTAAATTATTGCATGAAAACATGTCAATAACTTGGTATATTTGGCTTGGGGTTTTGGGGTGGGTTACATTAAACTTGAAATGTCTCTGACAGATTGTAGTTGGAAGGTGTCTTGTCCCCATATGTCAAAGGTCTTTGTAATTTTTAAGAAAATGGTCACATAGAATTTTTTCTTTTTTCTCTATTTACAGTTTTACCGCTGTGAATGGTTATAATGAGTATGAGTTCCTGAGTCCATTACATAAATTACATGCCCTTTAGGCTCTTACACCTTCGCGCGCGCGCACATGAATGTATTTTATTCTACTAAGAGAGTTCGTTTGATTTGCTAAAAAAAAAATAGATTATTCCTTGCGCATGCTGTGCTAAATTTGCACCTGAATTTACCTAAATGTGCCTTGCACTTCTCATTAATCTAGTTTTGGTCCCTCTTTAATCGTACCAGGCTCTGTTCATTGGGCCGAGTATATCGCTTGTTTTGTAACTATACACTTTTAACTTCCAAAAAATATTTATAAATGAAACAACCTATATTTATGCGGTTGCAAGTAAGCGGTGCAGTTGACAAAAAAGAGAGTTCTGTGATTCCATACATACAGATTCAAATGCTAACGTAACAAATATAAATAGCTGAATGAGACAGACGATTGACTTTGACAACAGTTTTTTGGGTTTTAGAAAATTAAAAACAGAAAACTCATACTTGATTCAGTTTTTTGAAAATTATTTTCTGAATTTTTTAAAACTGTTTTTTGAATTACAAACCAAATAGGCCTAAGATTTCTTGCAAGAAAACGCAGTATAGTTCTGGCATGTGACCAACTAGCAAGTTACTGTCCAATTCTCTAATTAATTAAGACATTTTAATTCAAACAGTAATTCATGTGAATTAAGTTCCCTCAACTAAATTTTCTCCTAACTAATTATTACAGCTTTCGGATTTGTTTCATATGGCAGAAAAACTGATCCGAGTAATGGTGTAATGGTGTAATCGACGTAGTTTCACCTCTTCCTTGACTGAAGGTTGAGAGTGGGTGTGTGTTTTTCCTACCAAAAAGAAAGAGACAGAACTCTTGCTGTCAAATTCCCCACACCTAATAAGGACTAGATTTTCTTTATACTCCTCAATATTCATTAGTGACTACATAGAGGCTATTTTCTTCAAGAACTGCCCTAGCTGTTCTGCCCGACTATCCTATAAGACTTTAGAAAGCCCCCACTTCCCTCCCTTTTAGCTACAATGATCATGATGCCATTTACAACTTTACTGTGGAAATCACCAAGGTTTTTTTCCACAGAGAGAGAGGGGGTACACCATCAGCTCATTGGCTCTTGAAACCAATACCAGAGCCAACATGATCAGCCATCTTTATGAATTGATCTAGCAGCCTTGAAAACTTCCCTAGAGATCTGTTTGCAATTGCTTACCATGAACAACCTAATATTAAAAAGATTTCCGATAAATCACCATTTGAATTTCCATCAAAGGATTTGATCTTGTCTAGTTTAATATAGTGTTAGTATTAATATTCTTAAATTCATTTACCCATAGAATAAGAACAAGGAGGAGATTCTTATGTTCCATATCTGTATAATTTTTTTGCATTGGGATTACTAAAGCTGGCATTCTTACCTTGTCAAAAGGAAATTGTTGCCATACTTAAGAAGGGCATTAGTCAGTGGATTCTCTCAAACTAATCTTTGTAAGAATCTAGCAGAGGAATACACAAAAAATCAGAATAGAAGTTAATTTTTTTGACATTTATAGCCTTGGAAAAATGGAATATATTCTTGTGGGAAGGGGTATCTGTATATCTTATATTTTTGCTGGTACTGGTTTTTATAAACTTGTATTTTAAAGTGCCTCAGTGCAGAAAAGTTTTGATATGATGCTTGTATTTCTTACGTTCTGCATAATATTGCTTAGCTGTTGTGTGCTCATTTTTGAAACCATAAGCTATATTCAAGGGCTAAAAATAAGTGCAGGAAAATAGAAAGAGGAGGGAAAAAAAGAAGTGAAATGAGATCCCTACTTAACAAGGCAGTAAAATTAAGATGGGGCAGCATTCTTTCCCATCTTGTTGTTGATGACTTTTGCTATAACTTCTCTATATATCTTAAGTAACCTTTAATTTCTTGTGGCAAATGTAGGATATGTGGCTGTACTTGGGAAGCCAAATGTTGGAAAGAGTACACTATCAAACCAAATGATAGGACAAAAGCTCTCAATTGTTACAGATAAACCTCAAACTATGAGGCATCGAATCCTTGGTATATGTTCTGGCCCAGAGTATCAGGTTTGAAAATTTCTATGTTTGATGTGATCATGCCTGATTTTACTTATATTGCACATACTTAATTCTCTTTGGTAGAAAAACTAAGCAGTAACATCTGAAGCAACCATTAAGGTGGACTCAATTGGTCAGGAACCACTCAGATCACCCTTGTGGACCTACAGGGGGAATGAGGGACATCAAATGATCAACTATTTTGCCTTGGAATCTTGGAAAATGAGCAATTGGATCAATGAAGCCATATTTGAGCAAAATTTGATGATGTTTTTTAAGTCAAGAGAGACTGTCATTAGGTTGGCAATGGAATACGTTGAAGCCAGTTGATCAGAGGGACGTGAAAGGTTCTGGAAAGAAAGGTTTATTGCTTGGAGCATATCACAATTGAATACGGGGAATGTGGTATGGACTCTTCCTTTAATACTGGGATGTGCGTGAAAATGTGCTTAGACAGCCATTGGCCTTTGAAGGGTTGAAGATGATGGAAGGGTGGGCCTCGAATAATGTTATTGTAGAAACAGATTGGTAGAGCACCCAATTTGGGACAAGCATGGATAAAACTCGTACTAGCTCTTCTACCAAAATTGATATAGGACACTAAGGACAGCATTGTAGAAGCTTCTTTAGGGCAGATTATAATTGATTCTCTTGCGCTTCAGGCTATTGGGTTTTTGTTTTTTAGCATCTGTATATAATGTGAGAAATGTTTATTGTCTTGGTGTTCTAAGAAGGAAAGGCAAAGTTCTGTTTTTTATAGTGGGGTTTTGTACTGTATTCAGTAACTAGGGGCTGTTTTTAGGGTTTTAAGTTTGAATGGTGAAATGGGGAAAGGGTTAGTGCTCATCAAATAATAAATTTAACAAATTAGGGTCTTAATGGCTTTAAAGTGCAGAAAATTTAAGAGAATAAGTAGAGTAGAAGGATAGGCAAATCACAACTAGATTTTCTAGGCATCATACTTTGGGTTAGAATTGCATCACACAGTCCCTGAGTTTCTCTGAGCTGAGCCCAATTGAATTTAAAGCATTTTAAAGCTATATACAAACTCTCAAGTAATCTAACTCTTAACATGACATGAACTGCATATTCAGATACTGAACAGTTTGACCAGAAAAACCTCGTATAAAGTCTGCTTATAAAGACTCAACAGCATAACCTGACTTAAACTTTGACTTGCAGACCTCTACTATGGCTAATGTCCAGAAAAACTTATAATTTACTAAGTAATCCTAAATCTTATATGGTTGTACTCTTTTTATTATGTTAGTCTCATAAAAGAAAACCAAGGAAAGAAATAAAAAGAAATTTTCGTATCTGATAGATTTGGTACATGTTTCATGCTTTTGAACACATGTTCCACAACATAGACCAAGAGTATATTTTTGTTTTCTCGTGGCTGTCTTATTTTGGTTTGCAAGGAGTGAAACATTTGTGCTTTGGAAACCTTTAGGCAGGTTCACTTTTTCCCTGACTGTCTCACTATTTACAGCTTGACCCGTGTATTGAGTTTTGCTGTTTATGAAAGGCCCCTATAAGCACGGACATGGGATACGGATACGACAAAATACAAACACAACAATATGACAATTTCTTAAAAAATTGGATATAGATATGACAAGGGCATGACATATATATATATTATAGATGCAAATATGTATAAAAATCAATATATATATATATATATATATAAGTGTCGATGGATAAATTTAAATAGTAATTTATTATGTAATATATATTGTTATTAACAATTCTTTATAAAATACTATGACCAACAAGATAGGAGTTGAGAGTTATGTTGCGTGGATAAAAATTTGGACTAAATTAGTCATGATATACATCTCAAATTCTCAACCATACTTCTTTTTTGAAGATGTTTTGAACTTTTCTTCACAATTATAATTTATACTATGATATTATTCTTGAAAAGTTACAGTTTAATGTGCAAAACTTGTTAAATATGTATTGTAAAGTATCTGAAAATTATCTGATACGTTATCAAATATCTGAGAAATATTGAATATGTTTTTTCTTTATAAGTAAGAAGTTATCAAAATATCTGAGAAGTATTGGATATGTGATGAAGGACAAGTAGGAACCAGATAGAAATAAAGGGATGAGAAAATAGAAGAAGAGATAAACTAGAAGAAGGGGATGAAAAAACAGACGAAGGGGGCTGAGAGCAGAGTGAATAGATAGGCAGGATAGACGGAATAGATGAGAAAAGCAGGAACATAAATGGGAGAAGTAAAAGAACACAGAGAGAACTCAGAGAAAGCAATAATCCAATAATGTTCCAAAACTGAGTTCTCAAATTACAAAGAAGCCTTTAAATAGGCAAATTATTAAGCAAATCCTAAAACATAAAAATACCATAATTCAAACATTATTAAAAGTAACAATAAGCATAAAAACCCTAAATTACTAAAATCCCTAATGTTATTTCTCTTTCCCTCTTCTCCAAAAGTAATGTTGAAGCATGTGCAACTCATGTATTTGAATCATATCATGTTCCCCATCAATATGTTTTAGAAAGAAAAAATAAATTTATAATTATAGATACATTTAGAAAGTATCGAACACATATCCGTAAGTATGATACGAGTACGTCACTCTTTTAGAAATTAGAAGTATCACAGAAAAGCCCCCTGCTGCCTCTCAGAGGTTCTGACTGTATTTTTCCATATGACTTTAATTTATAATTTTTCCTCGTGCTGTATCCCACTGCATACGTGTCATTGCCATTTATGATTTGAATTTTATGTCCCAAACATTGTTTACTTCCACAATTTGTTTTTGTGTGGATTTCCATGCAAGAAATATCTCATCATGCTATTTAAAATAATTTGTCTTAGCTGTGATTTACTTGTAGATGATTCTTTATGACACACCTGGAGTTATTGAGAAGAAATTGCACAAATTGGATTCTATGATGATGAACAATGTCCGTAGCGCTGCCATTAATGCAGATTGTGTTTTGGTGGTTGTTGATGCGTGTAAGGATCCCCAAAAGGTGCTTCTTCATCTGGAAAAATTGTTCTTAAAACATTGTCTCCCTTTCCTAAATATATTTGTCTGCTTTTAGATTGATGAAGTGTTGGAAGAGGGTGCGGGAAACCTCAAAGATAAGGTACCGAAATTACTGGTTTTGAATAAGAGGGACCTGATCAAACCTGGTGAAATGGCAAAGAAACTTGAGGTTAGAACTTGTCAGTATCTATTATTGTGTAGCCTGAATAGCTACACTTTTTTTTGTAGCTTGACGTATCATTGTTAATGTAACAAAAACAAAACAAAAAAACAAAAAAAACTGGTATATGGAATGTTATGTTTATAATCTCTAATTTATAGGTCCCAAATACTGTTCTCGTCATAACAGAAATCCATGGTCACTCTTCACTGGTGGCATAAGGTGGGTACTTAAGTTGTATCCTAATTCGACATTGTATATCTTGCAGTGGTACGAGAAATTCACCGTTGTTGATGAGGTCATACCAGTGAGTGCTAAATATGGTCATGGAGTGGATGATGTCAAGGACTGGATACTATCAAAACTTCCAGTTGGGCCAGCTTATTATCCGAAGGTATGTAACGAGTCCACTTTTGTTCTTGTTGTCTTCCTTCTCCTTGAAAGATGAAGACTGGTAATCTTTTAAAAGCATGTTTTTCTAATTATCATAATTCCAGTGTAACCATTTACCAACTGTTGGAAATTAACAACTTGAACCCTTTGGTTGTTTGTATTCCATGATGCAAGGCACATTGCCTCCTCAAAAGTACATGATGAAAACGAAAAGTAAAATAAAAATTGAAAACTCAGAAGAGGGATAGAAAAGGAAGGAAGCAATTTGAACTTGTAGCATAAGAACTATGTCAATTTCTATATTGGTTGTTCATGACTGAAAGAAGCACACTATGTTAGTCTTAAACTTCTTCCATCTGATGAATATACAAAAATTTATAGATGTAGTCTTAAGTTTAGCTTCAAATTAGTGCCTGTGAGCCCTAAAAACAGATATGGTTAAGCATCTTTCATTTTACTCTTAAGACCGTGTGCCTTGAGAGGGGTTGAATGAGGTTGATAGCTGGCAGGATTTTTGGTGAAATTACTTGCATATATCTAAGATTAGTTGTTCAAATGCTGGCGTTTACAAGTCCTCGAATTAGTTTGATTAGATGTTACTTTGGAAGCTAAATCAAGATAAAAAGTGAAATTGAAGTGGCTACATGTTGCTTTGTAAAGCTCATAGATGACCTAGATTATCCCTGGAATTTCTATTGGCTACTTCGATTTGTAATCGAGTCACCCTCAGTTTGAGTCAGTGTTGAGAAATAATATATGACAAAGGAGTAAAACTGTACTTTCAGATTGGTATAGTAATAATGTAAATGGAGTGTCTCTCAGGTTTTGCTCCTTCCGTTTCCTTTCTCTTATTCCAGGCAGGATAGATACTTGATATGACAGAAGAGCAGATATCCAATTAGGCAAACACATTTTGTCCCCTCCTCTATTTTTCCTTTCTTCTTGACCCTTTTTTTGTCGTCATAACGTAAAAGGTCTGAGTTTTTGGGAAAAGAAGGGTTCTGAGTTTTGTAACAATCTGGGAATGATAGATACTGTACTCCAGCCTGAGTGAAAGTGTTGAGAAATGATATAAGGTAGAGGGATAAAATTGTAATTTCAGTTTGGTTTAGAAATGATATTGAGAGATTAGAGCAACCCTTGACAGGGATTATGCTCTCTCAGTTTTTCCTTTTTCTTCCTCTCTTGTATTAAGGTACCCAAGACACCTGATGGTTATATTAAGAAGTTTCACAGAGCACATAGAGAAATGTTAAAAAAAAACTGTGACCTGACATTTCTTTCCCCTATAATAAACAAGTTGTGCAGTATATACTTCATTGACAGTATTATTAAAATTTTTTTTTGAGAATTGTTTGAAATCATTATATATGGAGTTTCTAGATTAAATAGGACATGCATGACAAGCCTTGCAGGGAATGGGTTGATCAAAATGCCTTCCACATTTTCTTCTAGTCCATTACAATTTTTTTGGGATAAATTTTGAGAACATAAAAATGCATCAAGGAATATGTTGTGAAAGATCTCAACGGTTGTAGGTTTGGCAATGACTGAAGCTTTTACTTATGGGGTTTTGGCTTTAATTTTGATCACCTAGCCAATATCATTTAGAATAAATTAATTTCCCTACTTGTTTCTGACTATCCATGTCTCTCATCTTAAGATGAATATACTGTACATTTTCTTTTCTTTTTACTTTTTTTGACTTGACAATTTGATATATAAAAATCGTTTGTTGCATATTACAACTTACCATTGCTTTCCTTGTGTTCTCAGGATATTGCTAGTGAGCACCCAGAAAGATTTTTTGTAGCTGAAATTATCAGAGAAAAAATCTTTATGCAATACCGAGACGAAGTTCCTTATGCCTGTCAGGTATACCTAAATTTTTTGAAAACCTAAAGCTTCTTATTATTATTTAAAATTTCACTTGGTGCTGTTTATATTTTTTCAGAAGTTTATATCTAACAAAGAAGTGTGGTTGATCAATCTTTGAATTGTACAGGTCAACGTTGTCAACTACAAAACTAGACCAACTGCAATAGATTTTATTCAAGTTGAGATTATTGTTGAGAAAAACTCACAGAAGATCATCCTCATCGGAAAGGTAAGTTAAAGCTTTCTTCAATGGGATACTTTTTAATATGAATTAATAATTGGCTTCTTTGTGTGTTCTCATGAAATGGTGGGATTAGATTTTTTTTTTTTTTTTTTTACTAGTTGGTACTCACACACACTACCTCCACTGAGGTTCGAACCCTTAACCTTCCTTTGGGAAGTAGGGGCCTTGTACCGCTAGGCCACAGGCCTGTTGGTGGGATTAGATTGTTGAGATTGTCTTGGCTTTAACAAGAAGTTGAGCAGCTTAAGGAGAGGGGAGGACTGAGGAGGAGGTGTATTTCATGAAAGAGGAAGTTACCAAGAGTCAAAAGGTTCCTTACCAAGTATCTAGGATTTAGTCCTCTTGGACCAAGGCCAATTGTGCTTTATTAGGACTTCCACAGATGTGTGGTATTGGAAGTGGTTGGCTGCTCAGATATACTGCTGTCTGGAGCCAATCACTAGGCTTACAGAGCTGTCCATGGCAAGGCCTGTAAGGGAGCCGATGCAGGACTTGTAGGGTCAGCAATAGTGGAGTTACTCTGAAACTGCAAAGTAGTTTGTGCATCAACAATGATGTGGAAATCATCCTGGGGATAATGGAGAATTCTCCATCCTCTTAGGGAAGCTGGAGTGGCTAGATTCTTGTGTCAGGTGAGAGTTGCACTGCTTTCCCTGAAATCCATCTAATCAGTTACCAAATTAAGGTCATCAAATCTAATACACACACACACTTGGCAGTTGTCTAGGAGCAAGGTACAGCCTCTTGAAGTAGAATACGTTTGAATTGGGCATTTGGGACACAATACTTTGGCCTGTGTCTCTAGGCAGGGAGACCGTATCTTTTTTTGTGACAAACCACATGGTAGGCTGTGATTGGTCACATGGTAGTGCAAGGAATGGGCTGTCTACAATAATTCTAGATATTCTGTTGGCCTATGCTTATTTTATCTGCATGGTAGCATGTAGTATTATTACTAGGCCTGTATGGAATCTATAAGACTACTATTCCTTGGGTTTTAAAAAAGAAAAAGTCCAGACTTGGAACTTTGTGACTGCTTGAACTTCCAAATTTCTATGCTTTATGTTGTAAATCTCTTTCATTAGTGTCTACCTTTGTCATCGTTTGTTTTACATTTAGCTTTAGTTTGTATTGGAAATTACAGTGTAATTCATCCTAATCCTTGAAAAGGTTTTACATTTGATCAGACATCGATGACAGTCTTGTTTGAAATTATAGTGACATCCCAAAACACTTTCAAGATGCTTAACCTATTTGTTGAATGATGTGACAGTGTTCAAAATATTGAAATGTTGAGAATCCTCCTATATTATTTGAAACTGGAATGACATGTTTGAAATTATATTTGTGTGTCTGTGATCACGTGTGTTCTGAATTTCTACAGGATGGGAAAGGTCTGAAACTACTGGCTACAGCTGCTCGGCTTGACATTGAAGATTTCTTGCAGAAGAAGGTTTTTTTGGAGGTACCAACAAATTTTAAGTTTTTTTTTTTTTTTTTTATCACTGAGCGGTTGTCACGAATATATTTAATTAAGAATTACTGGTATCCCAAGTTCCCAACTAAATAGTGCAGACCATACTGTCAGTGACAGTGATTTAAGCCTGCTGATTTCTTGCTGCCAATTGTTCCAAGTGGTCGGTTTTAATAGTTTTGAGTTGGAAATGACATGTTCAAGGCAACTCATTTATCGAACAGGTTGAAGTGAAGGTAAAAGAAAATTGGCGGCAAGATGAAGGACTTCTGAAGCATTATGGATATGGAGGGCCAATTCGAGCATTATAATGCTGTGTTTCCATTGCACTCGATACAAATTGCAGTGAAGATGATCGTGTAATTGGAAACTCATGATTTAGTGTGCATTAAGTGATTATGTGATGATGTTTCTTATTTGGTAGTGTGATCAAGTTGGAAATTGCAGAAGCTTGTCATCGATCTTCTCAATAGCTGGAGTCAGGTACTGTAATATTCATTGTGAATCGCTCTTAGGCCACGGTGTTGGGTACCGCACAGTATTGTATTTTCTTTACTATTTTGGTGTTAGTTTTAGGTATCTTCTTTCCCTTTCCCTTGGCATTACGTCAACGTGGATCACGTCACTTTTTTATTTGGCAAAATTTTTTGGTCTTCGATTATCCAAAGTGAGGTCATTACCCCCTTAGTTGGTAGGGCACTTAGTTCTCTGATTGGGTGTGCCCGTGTTCGAGTCCCTCCCCTAATTTGTCGGGAAAAAAAAAATTACTGGCTTAGGTGGCTAATCTCTGATAGTTATGCTTGCATGGAGATGGAGCCATGGACTCGCATCAGTCTTTGTTATCCTACAACTGCTTCCCCGGCTTGTACTTCATGGACTAATTTATTCTTTTGTTAAAACGTAGTCAAGTTTATGGAACCAACCCTGCTTGCAATACGAGCATCATTTATGTTACTTCTATTTTTTATTTATTTGGAGCATGTAGATTTCTTGAAGAAAAAATTAAGATGGTTTGTTGACTTCAATAGCATGTTCTTTAGGCTCTTCTGTTTTGAAGTAAAATATTTTTAAAAATATATATATATATGTATATATATATTTTGATGTTTGGTTGTCGTAAAATATGTACAAAGAAAAAAAAATATTAAAACCTAACAAAAATAACTTATCCATTAATTTTTGATAAATTATTTTATACAACTTACCTGATGGAATTCACCTAGACTTTTGCTGAACATATAAAAAAAAATAAAAAATAAAAAATAAAAATAAAAAAAATTGCTGGAAGATAGATTACAGTAAAACAAACTAGTCCAAGTTTGTTAAGTGAAGAGAAGATAATAAAATAGGGGAAAAAGAGGTGATCGCAATCTAGTCCAAGTTTGTTTATTGGGGGATGCAATGTACTCAACTTGTTCCGGAAGAGAGAAGAGACAAGAAAGCTTAAGAACTTTATTGATTTGGTCAGAAGATATGATCCTCATTCATAGCCCCACTTATATTTGGTTTTTATTGTTGTACTTGTATCTAAATTACCCCACTTTTGAGGTGCCAGTTTTCATGGACCCCCAATGCTAGTTTTGTTTCTTTTCTCTTCCATTCTTTCCTCTTAAAGGGCAATCTCAATGCATAAGGATCGGAGTTTAGATATTTTCGTATGTCCGAAAACTATTTCCGCTATAACCTTTGGTCACAATGGAACATAATTGAAATTCAAGGATTGGAGAGTTTAAAATTGATTTGTGTGCATGTGTCTGCAGAATCAGCACTAGGTTTTGCTTCGAGGATTCTGGAGAATGGATTGTGGCAATGGAATTGGAAGAAAATGAGTCTCTGTGATTGGAACAATTATAGGTGAGACGATGGATAAGGTTGAGAGATAGGTTGAGCCATTGAGGAATAGTAGGGTTTGTGGAGAAGTCATCATCTTTCTTATTTTTGCTTTTTTTTTGTTGTGAGAAATCCGAGAGAGAGATTATCTTACCATAGATGATCCTAGAGTTGAGTGAATTGCCTAAATTTATAGTATCATATATATATATATATATAGATATACATAAATAGATCGGACCTAAGCTGACCAAATTAATGTAAAGTTGGGTTGAGTTTGAGTCGAGTTGAAGTGATGTGTGTGTGGCTGTGGCGTGCATCTTTTCTGTGTTTACTATAAATAGTTCTGATGTTTTCCTGCTATTTACTTCGTATAGAGATGACACGGCATCTGAGGCAACAAAGGACGAAAAGGCAGAGGTGGGTGTGGGGTTCTGTTTCTGCTGCTATTACACTTGGCACTGCTACCTTAGCATGGTCTTCTTACCAATCAACTGTAAATTGATCATCTTCTTACCACGACCATGCAACCGAGTGATGACCTTCCAATCGAATTGCTAGCTGAATGTAATACTGCATAAGCAAGTCAACAAGAGGTCAGACATGCCATCTTGTGAATACCACCAATGTCGAGCTATTCTTTTTCTTGTTGTTGCATGGTTTCTGTGCCGTAGAGCCTCTATGCAATCAGATGATTGGGGAGTAGGTAAAGTACTTGGAAACATTCAAATCTGCTGGATGTTTCTTCAAGTAGTTACTGAACTAAGGAATAGATAAAATGTCCTGCTCGTGGAGAGGGCTTTTGGATTCAACTGATACGTCACTCGTTTGCATCTCTACTTTACGGTCCAACTGATGTGTCATGCCTCTCTGAGTAGTGCTATCTGGTCCAGAGCATCTTCAACTCAGCATGGGGTTATGCAACCAAAGATGATGACTCAAAAGAATCAACAGCTGGTAGGGTACGTCTATAATTACCTTTGCACAGCTTTAGCATGGGTGCTAATTTGAAATATTTATGATTCTGTATTTTTTAACCTTTTGAGTACAATTTACTTTAATTTTATTGTAGCTCAATTCCACCAGTCTAACAAAATTTAATTGAGGTGTTAATGTGTTGATTTCCCACCCACTTACTGGGTCACTGCTGGAATAAGATCAACCTTAAATCTGAAGGAATTTTTTTTTTAATTGGCCTAAATCCTCTTATTTGAGAAAATGTTGGATTGTATGATGATATCCATCCGGTTGGTGAACCAATATAGCACTCGGGACAGGTGCTAAAGGTCAAATTAAATACTCCAAGATATATATATATATATATACATCTATTTCCGATGAAATGCAGATGTCTGCCTGACCCAGTTTGATTGTGTAGATTACTTATATGGGAGATATCAGATACGGTAATGGTGGCAAATGGCAATGGACCTGGCTGGCTGCCATTGTTTCTCTTCATAATACTGCTTGGTTTCAGGTGTCACGTCCTGGAAGAGACTTGGTGAAGAAAAGATGTTTGCAACGTAGAGGTTTATGGAGTACTCATCCCACTGCTTGCTTGCGGGAAGTAGTTTCTGATGCTTCTGATTCTTCACCTCTCCGATCAATCAGGCATTTATGGAGTACTGTTTGGTCTTGTTGCTGATACATGTCCTCTTGTGGGTTTATATAGCTAGGAAGAATAAAGGCGGAGAAGAGCATAGTCTAAAATAAGTTAAAAAACGTTTGAAAATAATGAAAAATTATTGATTGGTAATAAGCACCTATTGGCTTTTAATTGTTCCTTGGAGTTCAAATTTACTTCCATAAATCTCTATTTTGCGGCTGAGAATTTGCTGCTCAATTGTTCCCCAACTTATAATGAGAATTTTCAAACCAGAGTAAAAATAATTTATATTATTAAAATGCAATTTGGGCAGTTAATCCAATCCTAATATGAGTTGATGCCAATTTTTTGAGAAGTGGTGTGGTGTGTTCAATCAAAATTTAAAGGTGTCAATAAACATTTGAGCCTAGGGGCACAAGAAACACATACGTTTGCTAACCGTGTTACCAACTCATTCTAATTCTGATGCCTCAAATCTCTCATTCATTTTCTCCCTCTGGATGTATTCATGTTCTCTCACGCCTGAAATAAATGGTTTCCTTATCAATATAACTCTATACACTTAAATCCCCAAAATCATAAAACACAAGACTTAGTAGACACAAACTATATATATATATATATATTTCCTCTAAAAATAAAATCTATTAAAGGATAATTTTTGAAATCATTTAAATGGACATTAGTTAAAAACACCTCTGAAAATAATAGAGGTGAGTTTTTTTACTAAAAATATTGATAAGAGAATTTTTCGCAACTATCTAATAATGGAGGATTTTTATTTTACAATTTGCCCAAAAATTTTACATCAAGTGATATGTCCTAAGTTAGAATCTTACTCCCACAAGAATTAGTACGCACACGTTACTAATTTGACATTTCATAAGCATGCATATGAGATACTCCAATTAATTTATTAATTTTTTTATTTAGATTTATTTTTCCAAATTCTAATGTCAAGTAATGATTATAATGATAGTATTATGAAGATTAAGGATATGGAACTGTAAAAATTGAATTAATTTTATTTAAGTAGAGAGTAATGTCATAATATTAATGGTATTATAGTAATCAGCTCCACTTATATGTATAATATTAAAAATTAATAAAGAATAACTATATTAGAGGAATTAATAAATAAATAAATTATTAGTGGATTAAGAGATTTCCTATTTTATCCTATGCTTTTTTACTTCCAAACCAAGATACCATTAAAGTAACTTTTTACTTTACTTTCCTAAAATTATAGACTAACCGCCTTCGATTCCCTCTCTCTTATCCATCTGCGCTTAATCTGTCTCCTCTCTGCCAAATTAGTAGTAACCGCCTTCAATTCCCTCTCTCTCGCTTCTCCATCTGCGCCTAATCTGTCTCCTCTCTGCGAAATTAGTAGTAACCGCCTTCAATTCCCTAACCCTCTCTCCTCCATCTGCGCCTGACTCCTTTTTATTCGCTTGCTGAGCATGACTTCTTTGTCACAAATAGAAAGTCGAATCCATCGCATCAAATGGAAGGGACGAATCATTTACTTATTCATTCATTGAGCACTGGCCTGATCCAGTTCCAAAAAACCAACCCTAAAAGAGAAGGTATAGTTGGCTGTACTCATTCTTACCTCTTAGTGATCACTCATCAACCCCAAGCAGGAAAGGCCTTCTTTGTACGGCGAATCGCCAATAGAATTCAAATCTGACTGTGGTCCATACTTCGCATCCAAGGGGCACTCCTGCCCATAGAGCATCATCTTTCTCCCCCATCTGCGCCTGATCTCTCTCCTCCATCTCCGGCCCTCTTCTCTGCTATGGCCGCCACCACAAAAAAGCTCTATGTATGGGTTAACGGCTATGGTAATAACGGAGGTGATGATGGTAAGTATCTGCCTTGCATCAACGTCGAATTCAACTTCCGTGTGGAGCAGACTTATCAAAGCAGAACCAGAGGCCTCATCACCCGACACGGTATCGGAGAGATCTCATCACGACGTCCATACAAGTACTTCACCTATGATTTGCTCTACACAATGATCCATGGCATGAAAATCCCCTTCCCTTTAGAGAAGATGCTCTGTGAGCCAACTGAGTTGGAGAACACCAACGACCTAATCCTGCATGTTTTGGACGTGGCTAGTTGCACGGTCAATAGATTTTGCAACTCCGGTCAGAAGCTATTCAGATTGGACATATACATTGTTAATAGACTGATTTTACCCCATGCTGAATTTGAAGCAATAAACCTTGCAAAGGAGCAGGTAGAACGTTGGTTTCAACTTCATCAGAAGGTTAATCAGATGATACTGTCCAAATCATTTTCGGACTTTGGTTTGATCCACGGGGAAATAGGAAGAATAGTGAGGGAAACAGCTCATGATCAAGATTTGGAATTGTCATTGTTGGAACTAGCTATGAGGGAATACTTTCAGGAGACAGTAGAGCCTGTGAGATTTGAAGGTGATACTGATGATCATGGTGAGGAGGAGGAGGAAGTACACTGTGTTATATGTAAGGATGAAATCCTCGTTGGGTCTCGAGTCATTCGGATGGCATGCTCTCGTATCTACCATGTCCAGTGCATCGCAGAGTGGCTGCCATTGTGTCGCTTCAAGTCGTCAATCAACAAGTCTGAGGTATCTTAGTAGTTAGTGGTAGCATATATGGATTTCAGTATTTGTAATTAAACACAAGAACAGGGTGCTCTGTACATTCATAATTGTGAATTACTGACTTCAATGTAAAAGAATTAGTATAGTTTTGGTCAATATGGTTACGAGATTATGGATTGGATTCATTGTTTAATTTGCTCTCTTCAAATGGGCTTTTGGATCGTTTCTTTTTTCTGGGTTGCATATGTATGGAATAGAAAGTGGTTCACTGTATTGCCATGGTTTAAAGTGTTTAATACGTTAACTATGTTGGAAGTTATATATCTCACAAACTAACTTATCAACAACAAAAAAAATCACACCTTTGTTTTTATTTAATTTGAATCAATTGTGCGTGGATATGAATTTGGCACATTAATCCAAATTA
This sequence comes from Cornus florida, assembly GCF_030987335.1. Taxonomy (NCBI): domain Eukaryota; kingdom Viridiplantae; phylum Streptophyta; class Magnoliopsida; order Cornales; family Cornaceae; genus Cornus; species Cornus florida. The sequence goes on from NW_026775581.1 coordinate 127,295,143, forward strand.
AATCCACATTTCAATGCAACTTTGAACTTTGAACTTGAATCATTTGTGCGTGGAAATGTTCTGGCCCAGAGTATCAGGTTTGAAAATTTCTATGTTTGATGTGATCATGCCTGATTTTACTTATATTGCACATACTTAATTCTCTTTGGTAGAAAAACTAAGCAGTAACATCTGAAGCAACCATTAAGGTGGACTCAATTGGTCAGGAACCACTCAGATCACCCTTGTGGACCTACAGGGGGAATGAGGGACATCAAATGATCAACTATTTTGCCTTGGAATCTTGGAAAATGAGCAATTGGATCAATGAAGCCATATTTGAGCAAAATTTGATGATGTTTTTTAAGCCAAGAGAGATTGTCATTAGGTTGGCAATGGAATACGTTGAAGCCAGTTGATCAGAGGGACGTGAAAGGTTCTGGAAAGAAAGGTTTATTGCTTGGAGCATATCACAATTGAATACGGGGAATGTGGTATGGACTCTTCCTTTAATACTGGGATGTGCGTGAAAATGTGCTTAGACAGCCATTGGCCTTTGAAGGGTTGAAGATGATGGAAGGGTGGGCCTCGAATAATGTTATTGTAGAAACAGATTGGTAGAGCACCCAATTTGGGACAAGCATGGATAAAACTCGTACTAGCTCTTCTACCAAAATTGATATAGGACACTAAGGACAGCATTGTAGAAGCTTCTTTAGGGCAGATTATAATTGATTCTCTTGCGCTTCAGGCTATTGGGTTTTTGTTTTTTAGCATCTGTATATAATGTGAGAAATGGTTATTGTCTTGGTGTTCTAAGAAGGAAAGGCAAAGTTCTGTTTTTTATAGTGGGGTTTTGTACTGTATTCGGTAACTAGGGGCTGTTTTTAGGGTTTTAAGTTTGAATGGTGAAATGGGGAAACGGTAAATGCTCATCAAATAATAAATTTAACAAATTAGGGTCTTAATGGCTTTAAAGTGCAGAAAATTTAAGAGAATAAGTAGAGTAGAAGGATAGGCAAATCACACCTAGATTTTCTAGGCATCATACTTTGGGTTAGAATTGCATCACACAGTCCCTGAGTTTCTCTGAGCTGAGCCCAATTGAATTTAAAGCATTTTAAAGCTATATACAAACTCTCAAGTAATCTAACTCTTAACATGACATGAACTGCATATTCAGATACTGAACAGTTTGACCAGAAAAACCTCGTATAAAGTCTGCTTATAAAGACTCAACAGCATAACCTGACTTAAACTTTGACTTGCAGACCTCTACTATGGCTAATGTCCAGAAAAACTTATAATTTACTAAGTAATCCTAAATCTTATATGGTTGTACTCTTTTTATTATGTTAGTCTCATAAAAGAAAACCAAGGAAAGAAATAAAAAGAAATTTTGGTATCTGATAGATTTGGTACATGTTTCATGCTTTTGAACACATGTTCCACAACATAGACCAAGAGTATATTTTTGTTTTCTTGTGGCTGTCTTATTTTGGTTTGCAAGGAGTGAAACATTTGTGCTTCGTAAACCTTTAGGCAGGTTCACTTTTTCCCTGACTGTCTCACTATTTACAGCTTGACCCGTGTATTGAGTTTTGCTGTTTATGAAAGGCCCCTATAAGCACGGACATGGGATACGGATACGACACAATACAAACACAACAATATGACAATTTCTTAAAAAATTGGATATAGATATGACAAGGACATGACATATATATTATAGATGCAAATATGTATAAAAATCAATACATATATATATATAAGTGTCGATGGATAAATTTAAATAGTAATTTATTATGTAATATATATTGTTATTAACAATTCTTTATAAAATACTATGACCAACAAGATAGGAGTTGAGAGTTATGTTGCGTGGATAAAAATTTGGACTAAATTAGTCATGATATACATCTCAAATTCTCAACCATACTTCTTTTTTGAAGATGTTTTGAACTTTGCTTCACAATTATAATTTATACTATGATATTATTCTTGAAAAGTTACAGTTTAATGTGCAAAACTTGTTAAATATGTATTGTAAAGTATCTGAAAATTATCTGATACGTTATCAAATATCTGAGAAATATTGAATATGTTTTTTCTTTATAAGTAAGAAGTTATCAAAATATCTGAGAAGTATTGGATAAGTGATGAAGGACAAGTAGGAACCAGATAGAAATAAAGGGATGAGAAAATAGAAGAAGAGATAAACTAGAAGAAGGGGATGAAAAAACAGACAAAGGGGGCTGAGAGCAGAGTGAATAGATAGGCAGGATAGACGGAATGGATGAGAAAAGCAGGAACATAAATGGGAGAAGTAAAAGAACACAGAGAGAACTCAGAGAAAGCAATAATCCAATAATGTTCCAAAACTGAGTTCTCAAATTACAAAGAAGCCTTTAAATAGGCAAATTATTAAGCAAATCCTAAAACGTAAAAATACCATAATTCAAACATTATTAAAAGTAACAATAAGCATAAAAACCCTAAATTACTAAAATCCCTAATGTTATTTCTCTTTCCCTCTTCTCCAAAAGTAATGTTGAAGCATGTGCAACTCATGTATTTGAATCATATCATGTTCCCCATCAATATGTTTTAGAAAGAAAAAATAAATTTATAATTATAGATACATTTAGAAAGTATCGAACACATATCCGTAAGTATGATACGAGTACGTCACTCTTTTAGAAATTAGAAGTATCACAGAAAGGCCCCCTGCTGCCTCTAAGAGGTTCTGACTGTATTTTTCCATATGACTTTAATTTATAATTTTTCCTCGTGCTGTATCCCACTGCATACGTGTCATTGCCATTTATGATTTGAATTTTATGTCCCAAACATTGTTTACTTCCACAATTTGTTTTTGTGTGGATTTCCATGCAAGAAATATCTCATCATGCTATTTAAAATAATTTGTCTTAGCTGTGATTTACTTGTAGATGATTCTTTATGACACACCTGGAGTTATTGAGAAGAAATTGCACAAATTGGATTCTATGATGATGAACAATGTCCGTAGCGCTGCCATTAATGCAGATTGTGTTTTGGTGGTTGTTGATGCGTGTAAGGATCCCCAAAAGGTGCTTCTTCATCTGGAAAAATTGTTCTTAAAACACTGTCTCCCTTTCCTAAATATATTTGTCTGCTTTTAGATTGATGAAGTGTTGGAAGAGGGTGCGGGAAACCTCAAAGATAAGGTACCGAAATTACTGGTTTTGAATAAGAGGGACCTGATCAAACCTGGTGAAATGGCAAAGAAACTTGAGGTTAGAACTTGTCAGTATCTATTATTGTGTAGCCTGAATAGCTACACTTTTTTTTGTAGCTTGACGTATCATTGTTAATGTAACAAAAACAAAACAAAAAAAACAAAAAAAACTGGTATATGGAATGTTATGTTTATAATCTCTAATTTATTGGTCCCAAATACTGTTCTCGTCATAACAGAAATCCATGGTCACTCATCACTGGTGGCATAAGGTGGGTACTTAAGTTGTATCCTAATTCGACATTGTATATCTTGCAGTGGTACGAGAAATTCACCGTTGTTGATGAGGTCATACCAGTGAGTGCTAAATGTGGTCATGGAGTGGATGATGTCAAGGACTGGATACTATCAAAACTTCCAGTTGGGCCAGCTTATTATCCGAAGGTATGTAACGAGTCCACTTTTGTTCTTGTTGTCTTCCTTCTCCTTGAAAGATGAAGACTGGTAATCTTTTAAAAGCATGTTTTTCTAATTATCATAATTCCAGTGTAACCATTTACCAACTGTTGGAAATTAACTACTTGAATCCTTTGGTTGTTTGTATTCCATGATGCAAGGCACATTGCCTCCTCAAAAGTACATGATGAAAACGAAAAGTAAAATAAAAATTGAAAACTCAGAAGAGGGATAGAAAAGGAAGGAAGCAATTTGAACTTGTAGCATAAGAACTATGTCAATTTCTATATTGGTTGTTCATGACTGAAAGAAGCACACTATGTTAGTCTTAAACTTCTTCCATCTGATGAATATACAAAAATTTATAGATGTAGTCTTAAGTTTAGCTTCAAATTAGTGCCTGTGAGCCCTAAAAACAGATATGGTTAAGCATCTTTCATTTTACTCTTAAGACCGTGTGCCTTGAGAGGGGTTGAATGAGGTTGATAGCTGGCAGGATTTTTGGTGAAATTACTTGCATATATCTAAGATTAGCTGTTCAAATGCTGGCGTTTACAAGTCCTCGAATTAGTTTGATTAGATGTTACTTTGGAAGCTAAATCAGGATAAAAAGTGAAATTGAAGTGGCTACATGTTGCTTTGTAAAGCTCATAGATGACCTAGATTATCCCTGGAATTTCTATTGGCTACTTCGATTTGTAATCGAGTCACCCTCAGTTTGAGTCAGTGTTGAGAAATAATATATGACAAAGGAGTAAAACTGTACTTTCAGATTGGTATAGTAATAATGTAAATGGAGTGTCTCTCAGGTTTTGCTCCTTCCGTTTCCTTTCTCTTATTCCAGGCAGGATAGATACTTGATATGACAGAAGAGCAGATATCCAATTAGGCAAACACATTTTGTCCCCTCCTCTATTTTTCCTTTCTTCTTGACCCTTTTTTTGTCGTCATAACGTAAAAGGTCTGAGTTTTGTAACAATCTGGGAATGATAGATACTGTACTCCAGCCTGAGTGAAAGTGTTGAGAAATGATATAAGGTAGAGGGATAAAATTGTAATTTCAGTTTGGTTTAGAAATGATATTGAGAGATTAGAGCAACCCTTGACAGGGATTATGCTCTCTCAGTTTTTCCTTTTTCTTCCTCTCTTGTATTAAGGTACCAAAGACACCTGATGGTTATATTAAGAAGTTTCACAGAGCACATAGAGAAATGTTAAAAAAAACTGTGACCTGACATTTCTTTCCCCTATAATTTTTTTTTGATAATTGTTTGAAATCATTATATATGGAGTTTCTAGATTAAATAGGACATGCATGACAAGCCTTGCAGGGAATGGGTTGATCAAAATGCCTTCCACATTTTCTTCTAGTCCATTACAATTTTTTTGGGATAAATTTTGAGAACATAAAAATGCATCAAGGAATATGTTGTGAAAGATCTCAACGGTTGTAGGTTTGGCAATGACTGAAGCTTTTACTTATGGGGTTTTGGCTTTAATTTTGATCACCTAGCCAATATCATTTAGAATAAATTAATTTCCCTACTTGTTTCTGACTATCCATGTCTCTCATCTTAAGATGAATATACTGTACATTTTCTTTTCTTTTTACTTTTTTTGACTTGACAATTTGATATATAAAAATCGTTTGTTGCATATTACAACTTACCATTGCTTTCCTTGTGTTCTCAGGATATTGCTAGTGAGCACCCAGAAAGATTTTTTGTAGCTGAAATTATCAGAGAAAAAATCTTTATGCAATACCGAGACTAAGTTCCTTATGCCTGTCAGGTATACCTAAATTTTTTGAAAACCTAAAGCTTCTTATTATTATTTAAAATTTCACTTGGTGCTGTTTATATTTTTTCAGAAGTTTATATCTAACAAAGAAGTGTGGTTGATCAATCTTTGAATTGTACAGGTCAACGTTGTCAACTACAAAACTAGACCAACTGCAAAAGATTTTATTCAAGTTGAGATTATTGTTGAGAAAAACTCACAGAAGATCATCCTCATCGGAAAGGTAAGTTAAAGCTTTCTTCAATGGGATACTTTTTAATATGAATTAATAATTGGCTTCTTTGTGTGTTCTCATGAAATGGTGGGATTAGATTTTTTTTTTTTTTTTACTAGTTGGTACTCACACACACGACCTCCACTGAGGTTCGAACCCTTAACCTTCCTTTGGGAAGTAGGGGCCTTGTACCGCTAGGCCACAGGCCTGTTGGTGGGATTAGATTGTTGAGATTGTCTTGGCTTTAACAAGAAGTTGAGCAGCTTAAGGAGAGGGGAGGACTGAGGAGGAGGTGTATTTCATGAAAGAGGAAGTTACCAAGAGTCAAAAGGTTCCTTACCAAGTATCTAGGATTTAGTCCTCTTGGACCAAGGCCAATTGTGCTTTATTAGGACTTCCACAGATGTGTGGTATTGGAAGTGGTTGGCTGCTCAGATATACTGCTGTCTGGAGCCAATCACTAGGCTTACAGAGCTGTCCATGGCAAGGCCTGTAAGGGAGCCGATGCAGGACTTGTAGGGTCAGCAATAGTGGAGTTACTCTGAAACTGCAAAGTAGTTTGTGCATCAACAATGATGTGGAAATCATCCTGGGGATAATGGAGAATTCTCCATCCTCTTAGGGAAGCTGGAGTGGCTAGATTCTTGTGTCAGGTGAGAGTTGCACTGCTTTCCCTGAAATCCATCTAATCAGTTACCAAATTAAGGTCATCAAATCTAATACACACACATACTTGGCAGTTGTCTAGGAGCAAGGTACAGCCTCTTGAAGTAGAATACGTTTGAATTGGGCATTTGGGACACAATACTTTGGCCTGTGTCTCTAGGCAGGGAGACCGTATCTTTTTTTGTGACAAACCACGTGGTAGGCTGTGATTGGTCACATGGTAGTGCAAGGAATGGGCTGTCTACAATAATTCTAGATAATCTGTTGGCCTATGCTTATTTTATCTGCATGGTAGCATGTAGTATTATTACTAGGCCTGTATGGAATCTATAAGACTACTATGCCTTGGGTTTTAAAAAAGAAAAAGTCCAGACTTGGAACTTTGTGACTGCTTGAACTTCCAAATTTCTATGCTTTATGTTGTAAATCTCTTTCATTAGTGTCTACCTTTGTCATCGTTTGTTTTATATTTAGCTTTAGTTTGTATTGGAAATTACAGTGTAATTCATCCTAATCCTTGAAAAGGTTTTACATTTGATCAGACAACGATGACAGTCTTGTTTGAAATTATAGTGACATCCCAAAACACTTTCAAGATGCTTAACCTATTTGTTGAATGATGTGACAGTGTTCAAAATATTGAAATGTTGAGAATCCTCCTATATTATTTGAAACTGGAATGGCATGTTTGAAATTATATGTGTGTGTCTGTGATCACGTGTGTTCTGAATTTCTACAGGATGGGAAAGCTCTGAAACTACTGGCTACAGCTGCTCGGCTTGACATTGAAGATTTCTTGCAGAAGAAGGTTTTTTTGGAGGTACCAACAAATTTTAAGTTTTTTTTTTTTTTTTTATCACTGAGCGGTTGTCACGAATATATTTAATTAAGAATTACTGGTATCCCAAGTTCCCAACTAAATAGTGCAGACCATACTGTCAGTGACAGTGATTTAAGCCTGCTGATTTCTTGCTGCAAATTGTTCCAAGTGGTCGATTTTAATAGTTTTGAGTTGGAAATGACATGTTCAAGGCAACTCATTTATCGAACAGGTTGAAGTGAAGGTAAAAGAAAATTGGCGGCAAGATGAAGTACTTCTGAAGCATTATGGATATGGAGGGCCAATTCGAGCATTATAATGCTGTGTTTCCATTGCACTCGATACAAATTGCAGTGAAGATGATCGTGTAATTGGAAACTCATGATTTAGTGTGCATTAAGTGATTATGTGATGATGTTTCTTATTTGGTAGTGTGATCAAGTTGGAAATTGCAGAAGCTTGTCATCGATCTTCTCAATAGCTGGAGTCAGGTACTGTAATATTCATTGTGAATCGCTCTTAGGCCACGGTGTTGGGTACCGCACAGTATTGTATTTTCTTTACTATTTTGGTGTTAGTTTTAGGTATCTTCTTTCCCTTTCCCTTGGCATTACGTCAACGTGGATCACGTCACTTTTTTATTTGGCAAAATTTTTTGGTCTTCGATTATCCAAAGTGAGGTCATTACCCCCTTAGTTGGTAGGGCACTTAGTTCTCTGATTGGGTGTGCCCGTGTTCGAGTCCCTCCCCTAATTTGTCGGGGAAAAAAAAATTACTGGCTTAGGTGGCTAATCTCTGATAGTTATGCTTGCATGGAGATGGAGCCATGGACTCGCATCAGTCTTTGTTATCCTACAACTGCTTCCCCGGCTTGTACTTCATGGACTAATTTATTCTTTTGTTAAAACGTAGTCAAGTTTATGGAACCAACCCTGCTTGCAATACGAGCATCATTTATGTTACTTCTATTTTTTATTTATTTGGAGCATGTAGATTTCTTGAAGAAAAAATTAAGATGGTTTGTTGACTTCAATAGCATGTTCTTTAGGCTCTTCTGTTTTGAAGTAAAATATTTTTAAAAATATATATATATATGTATATATATATTTTGATGTTTGGTTGTCGTAAAATATGTACAAAGAAAAAAAAATATTAAAACCTAACAAAAATAACTTAGCCATTAATTTTTGATAAATTATTTTATACAACTTACCTGATGGAATTCACCTAGACTTTTGCTGAACATAAAAAAAAAAAAAAAAAAAAAAAAAAAAAAAAAAAAAAAAAATTGCAGGAAGATAGATTACAGTAAAACAAACTAGTCCAAGTTTGTTAAGTGAAGAGAAGATAATAAAATAGGGGAAAAAGAGGTGATCGCAATCTTGTCCAAGTTTGTTTATTGGGGGATGCAATGTACTAAACTTGTTCCGGAAGAGAGAAGAGACAAGAAAGCTTAAGAACTTTATTGATTTGGTCAGAAGATATGATCCTCATTCATAGCCCCACTTATATTTGGTTTTTATTGTTGTACTTGTATCTAAATTACCCCACTTTTGAGGTGCCAGTTTTCATGGACCCCCAATGCTAGTTTTGTTTCTTTTCTCTTCCATTCTTTCCTCTTAAAGGGCAATCTCAATGCATAAGGATCGGAGTTTAGATATTTTCGTATGTCCGAAAACTATTTCCGCTATAACCTTTGGTCACAATGGAACATAATTGAAATTCAAGGATTGGTGAAAATTGACGATAAGAGTTTAAAATTGATTTGTGTGCATGTGTCTGCAGAATCAGCACTAGGTTTTGCTTCGAGGATTCTGGAGAATGGATTGTGGCAATGGAATTGGAAGAAAATGAGTCTCTGTGATTGGAACAATTATAGGTGAGACGATGGATAAGGTTGAGAGATAGGTTGAGCCATTGAGGAATAGTAGGGTTTGTGGAGAAGTCATCATCTTTCTTATTTTTGCTTTTTTTTTTGTTGTGAGAAATCCGAGAGAGAGATTATCTTACCATAGATGATCCTAGAGTTGAGTGAATTGCATAAATTTATAGTATCATATATATATATATATATATAGTTATACATAAATAGATCGGACCTAAGCTGACCAAATTAATGTAAAGTTGGGTTGAGTTTGAGTCGAGTTGAAGTGATGTGTGTGTGGCTGTGGCGTGCATCTTTTCTGTGTTTACTATAAATAGTTCTGATGTTTTCCTGCTATTTACTTTGTATAGAGATGACACGGCATCTGAGGCAACAAAGGAAGAAAAGGCAGAGGTGGGTGTGGGGTTCTGTTTCTGCTGCTATTACACTTGGCACGGCTACCTTAGCATGGTCTTCTTACCAATCAACTGTAAATGGATCATCTTCTTACCACGACCATGCAACCGAGTGATGACCTTCCAATCGAATTGCTAGCTGAATGTAATACTGCATAAGCAAGTCAACAAGAGGTCAGACATGCCATCTTGTGAATACCACCAATGTCGAGCTATTCTTTTTCTTCTTGTTGCATGGTTTCTGTGCCGTAGAGCCTCTATGCAATCAGATGATTGGGGAATAGGTAAATTACTTGGAAACATTCAAATCTGCTGGATGTTTCTTCAAGTAGTTACTGAACTAAGTAGTTTCTGATGCTTCTGATTCTTCACCTCTCCGATCAATCAGGCATTTATGGAGTACTGTTTGGTCTTGTTGCTGATACATGTCCTCTTGTGGGTTTATATAGCTAGGAAGAATAAAGGCGGAGAAGAGCATAGTCTAAAATAAGTTAAAAAACGTTTGAAAATAATGAAAAAATTATTGATTGGTAATAAGCACCTATTGGCTTTTAATTGTTCCTTGGAGTTCAAATTTACTTCCATAAATCTCTATTTTGCGGCTGAGAATTTGCTGCTCAATTGATCCCCAACTTATAATGAGAATTTTCAAACCAGAGTAAAAATAATTTATATTATTAAAATGCAATTTGGGCAGTTAATCCAATCCTAATATGAGTTGATGCCAATTTTTTTAGAAGTGGTGTGGTGTGTTCAATCAAAATTTAAAGGTGTCAATAATCATTTGAGCCTAGGGGCACAAGAAACACATACGTTTGCTAACCGTGTTACCAACTCATTCTAATTCTGATGCCTCAAATCTCTCATTCATTTTCTCCCTCTGGATGTATTCATGTTCTCTCACGCCTGAAATAAATGGTTTCCTTATCAATATAACTCTATACACTTAAATCCCCAAAATCATAAAACACAAGACTTAGTAGACACAAGACTTTATCCACAAACTATATACATATATATATTTCCAAGACCAGAATGAAAGAAAAAGTTTAGAGAAGAGTTAGTAGACATTATTTTTTTAAAAGTTTTATTCAATTGGATGATGCTGTAACTAAGCCCTCAAATATAGTAGAATATAATGTTAGTAATTTAGAGAGATTTCAAATTATGAATTTTTTTTTTTTATCTTTCTTTTATTCAAAATTTTAAGTAAAAATTGAAAGAAAAAAAAGAAAAAAAGAAAAAACTCAAAAGTCAGAACAACTCATTATATTATTTTGTAGCCGCTACAATTATTTTGTCATTATCTACCATCGTGTAGCGGGCCTAGCGGCTACATTTATGTTATGTTATGCATGTAATAGCTAATTTATATGTTGGAAATATTGTTTGAAATCTGTTAAAATTTTTTGAAATTGAAAGCCTATTCTTTCGTAACACCAACACTTGGTCAATCCAAGAATGGAATATTTAATTGTGTTTGAGTAATTCTATAAAATGATTTACCTTTTATTTATTTACTTTTATTATTGGTTTTATTTTACTTTTTTATGTCATGATTTCATCCATGTAATTGAACAAATCATTTGCATGTAAAAACTGTTATGTTTTCTTTGGTTTCTTACCATATACTTCCTCTACATGGTATGTAATTTTCTTGTGGTGGTGGAATCAAAACAATTTCCGAATAATAGGTGGTGGAATCAAAACAATATTTGATGAGATGATAAATGCATTTCTCTCAAACTAAATGACTTAAATGTCCATTATAATTAGATTCTTGTGAATTAAATAGAGGGCAGCGATGTCCTTTCACATTAAAAGCCGTTATATTTTTAGATTTTTAACTTGAATAAGTCAACTACAACAATTTCGTCTAAAAAAGATACTTTGGGGAATTTTTGTGTTCATGAAGTAAGTAAAAAAAAATAAAAAATCCATTTTTATTTCTATTTTGAAATGTTTAACTTTGGGGTATTTTCGTGTTCTCAAAGTAAGAAAAAAAAAATTCAGATTTGAAAAAGAAATTATGTTACTTTTTAATTGCCAATTTTAGTCCACTGAGGAAAAGATAAAAAATAGGACACTAAGAAAACATGGTAAATTATTATAATGGCTGGTAAAATCAAGTGTTTTTGAGTTGTTTAATTTTTCCATTTTCTATTCCAACACCATGGTGGATTTTTTCTGTCCTGTGTGGTTGTACTCAATTTTATTTTATTAATTATATAGCTAAAATATAATTTTATTGACTTTTTTTTTTTTTTTTTTTTTTTTTTTTCTTTGTTGCTTGACATACCTTGCTTAATGGAGAGAGAGAGAGAGAGAAAAGAGAAAAAAAATCTATTAAGGGATAATTTTTTAAAAAAAATTCTCTCAAATAATTACTTAAATGGACATCAGTTAAAACCACCTCTTAAAATAATAGAGGTGAGTTTTTTTACTAAAAATATTGATAAGAGAATTTTTCGCAACTATCTAATAATGGAGGATTTTTATTTTACAATTTGCCCAAAAATTTTACATCAAGTGATATGTCCTAAGTTAGAATCTTACTCCCACAAGAATTAGTACGCACACGTTACTAATTTGACATTTCATAAGCATGCATATGAGATACTCCAATTAATTTATTAATTTTTTTATTTAGATTTATTTTTCCAAATTCTAATGTCAAGTAATGATTATAATGATAGTATTATGAAAGATTAAGGATATGGAACTGTAAAAATTGAATTAATTTTATTTAAGTAGAGAGTAATGTCATAATATTAATGGTATCATAGTAATCAGCTCCACTTATATGTATAATATTAAAAATTAATAAAGAATAACTATATTAGAGGAATTAATAAATAAATAAATTATTAGTGGATTAAGAGATTTCCTATTTTATCCTATGCTTTTTTACTTCCAAACCAAGATACCATTAAAGTAACTTTTTACTTTACTTTCCTAAAATTATAGACTAACCGCCTTCGATTCCCTCTCTCTTATCCATCTGCGCTTAATCTGTCTCCTCTCTGCCAAATTAGTAGTAACCGCCTTCAATTCCCTCTCTCTCGCTTCTCCATCTGCGCCTAATCTGTCTCCTCTCTGCGAAATTAGTAGTAACCGCCTTCAATTCCCTAACCCTCTCTCCTCCATCTGCGCCTGACTCCTTTTTATTCGCTTGCTGAGCATGACTTCTTTGTCACAAATAGAAAGTCGAATCCATCGCATCAAATGGAAGGGACGAATCATTTACTTATTCATTCATTGAGCACTGGCCTGATCCAGTTCCAAAAAACCAACCCTAAAAGAGAAGGTATAGTTGGCTGTACTCATTCTTACCTCTTAGTGATCACTCATCAACCCCAAGCAGGAAAGGCCTTCTTTGTACGGCGAATCGCCAATAGAATTCAAATCTGACTGTGGTCCATACTTCGCATCCAAGGGGCACTCCTGCCCATAGAGCATCATCTTTCTCCCCCATCTGCGCCTGATCTCTCTCCTCCATCTCCGGCCCTCTTCTCTGCTATGGCCGCCACCACAAAAAAGCTCTATGTATGGGTTAACGGCTATGGTAATAACGGAGGTGATGATGGTAAGTATCTGCCTTGCATCAACGTCGAATTCAACTTCCGTGTGGAGCAGACTTATCAAAGCAGAACCAGAGGCCTCATCACCCGACACGGTATCGGAGAGATCTCATCACGACGTCCATACAAGTACTTCACCTATGATTTGCTCTACACAATGATCCATGGCATGAAAATCCCCTTCCCTTTAGAGAAGATGCTCTGTGAGCCAACTGAGTTGGAGAACACCAACGACCTAATCCTGCATGTTTTGGACGTGGCTAGTTGCACGGTCAATAGATTTTGCAACTCCGGTCAGAAGCTATTCAGATTGGACATATACATTGTTAATAGACTGATTTTACCCCATGCTGAATTTGAAGCAATAAACCTTGCAAAGGAGCAGGTAGAACGTTGGTTTCAACTTCATCAGAAGGTTAATCAGATGATACTGTCCAAATCATTTTCGGACTTTGGTTTGATCCACGGGGAAATAGGAAGAATAGTGAGGGAAACAGCTCATGATCAAGATTTGGAATTGTCATTGTTGGAACTAGCTATGAGGGAATACTTTCAGGAGACAGTAGAGCCTGTGAGATTTGAAGGTGATACTGATGATCATGGTGAGGAGGAGGAGGAAGTACACTGTGTTATATGTAAGGATGAAATCCTCGTTGGGTCTCGAGTCATTCGGATGGCATGCTCTCGTATCTACCATGTCCAGTGCATCGCAGAGTGGCTGCCATTGTGTCGCTTCAAGTCGTCAATCAACAAGTCTGAGGTATCTTAGTAGTTAGTGGTAGCATATATGGATTTCAGTATTTGTAATTAAACACAAGAACAGGGTGCTCTGTACATTCATAATTGTGAATTACTGACTTCAATGTAAAAGAATTAGTATAGTTTTGGTCAATATGGTTACGAGATTATGGATTGGATTCATTGTTTAATTTGCTCTCTTCAAATGGGCTTTTGGATCGTTTCTTTTTTCTGGGTTGCATATGTATGGAATAGAAAGTGGTTCACTGTATTGCCATGGTTTAAAGTGTTTAATACGTTAACTATGTTGGAAGTTATATATCTCACAAACTAACTTATCAACAACAAAAAAAATCACACCTTTGTTTTTATTTAATTTGAATCAATTGTGCGTGGATATGAATTTGGCACATTAATCCAAATTAAATCCACATTTCAATGCAACTTTGAACTTTGAACTTGAATCATTTGTGCGTGGAAATGTTCTGGCCCAGAGTATCAGGTTTGAAAATTTCTATGTTTGATGTGATCATGCCTGATTTTACTTATATTGCACATACTTAATTCTCTTTGGTAGAAAAACTAAGCAGTAACATCTGAAGCAACCATTAAGGTGGACTCAATTGGTCAGGAACCACTCAGATCACCCTTGTGGACCTACAGGGGGAATGAGGGACATCAAATGATCAACTATTTTGCCTTGGAATCTTGGAAAATGAGCAATTGGATCAATGAAGCCATATTTGAGCAAAATTTGATGATGTTTTTTAAGCCAAGAGAGATTGTCATTAGGTTGGCAATGGAATACGTTGAAGCCAGTTGATCAGAGGGACGTGAAAGGTTCTGGAAAGAAAGGTTTATTGCTTGGAGCATATCACAATTGAATACGGGGAATGTGGTATGGACTCTTCCTTTAATACTGGGATGTGCGTGAAAATGTGCTTAGACAGCCATTGGCCTTTGAAGGGTTGAAGATGATGGAAGGGTGGGCCTCGAATAATGTTATTGTAGAAACAGATTGGTAGAGCACCCAATTTGGGACAAGCATGGATAAAACTCGTACTAGCTCTTCTACCAAAATTGATATAGGACACTAAGGACAGCATTGTAGAAGCTTCTTTAGGGCAGATTATAATTGATTCTCTTGCGCTTCAGGCTATTGGGTTTTTGTTTTTTAGCATCTGTATATAATGTGAGAAATGGTTATTGTCTTGGTGTTCTAAGAAGGAAAGGCAAAGTTCTGTTTTTTATAGTGGGGTTTTGTACTGTATTCGGTAACTAGGGGCTGTTTTTAGGGTTTTAAGTTTGAATGGTGAAATGGGGAAACGGTAAATGCTCATCAAATAATAAATTTAACAAATTAGGGTCTTAATGGCTTTAAAGTGCAGAAAATTTAAGAGAATAAGTAGAGTAGAAGGATAGGCAAATCACACCTAGATTTTCTAGGCATCATACTTTGGGTTAGAATTGCATCACACAGTCCCTGAGTTTCTCTGAGCTGAGCCTAATTGAATTTAAAGCATTTTAAAGCTATATACAAACTCTCAAGTAATCTAACTCTTAACATGACATGAACTGCATATTCAGATACTGAACAGTTTGACCAGAAAAACCTCGTATAAAGTCTGCTTATAAAGACTCAACAGCATAACCTGACTTAAACTTTGACTTGCAGACCTCTACTATGGCTAATGTCCAGAAAAACTTATAATTTACTAAGTAATCCTAAATCTTATATGGTTGTACTCTTTTTATTATGTTAGTCTCATAAAAGAAAACCAAGGAAAGAAATAAAAAGAAATTTTGGTATCTGATAGATTTGGTACATGTTTCATGCTTTTGAACACATGTTCCACAACATAGACCAAGAGTATATTTTTGTTTTCTTGTGGCTGTCTTATTTTGGTTTGCAAGGAGTGAAACATTTGTGCTTCGTAAACCTTTAGGCAGGTTCACTTTTTCCCTGACTGTCTCACTATTTACAGCTTGACCCGTGTATTGAGTTTTGCTGTTTATGAAAGGCCCCTATAAGCACGGACATGGGATACGGATACGACACAATACAAACACAACAATATGACAATTTCTTAAAAAATTGGATATAGATATGACAAGGACATGACATATATATTATAGATGCAAATATGTATAAAAATCAATACATATATATATATAAGTGTCGATGGATAAATTTAAATAGTAATTTATTATGTAATATATATTGTTATTAACAATTCTTTATAAAATACTATGACCAACAAGATAGGAGTTGAGAGTTATGTTGCGTGGATAAAAATTTGGACTAAATTAGTCATGATATACATCTCAAATTCTCAACCATACTTCTTTTTTGAAGATGTTTTGAACTTTGCTTCACAATTATAATTTATACTATGATATTATTCTTGAAAAGTTACAGTTTAATGTGCAAAACTTGTTAAATATGTATTGTAAAGTATCTGAAAATTATCTGATACGTTATCAAATATCTGAGAAATATTGAATATGTTTTTTCTTTATAAGTAAGAAGTTATCAAAATATCTGAGAAGTATTGGATAAGTGATGAAGGACAAGTAGGAACCAGATAGAAATAAAGGGATGAGAAAATAGAAGAAGAGATAAACTAGAAGAAGGGGATGAAAAAACAGACAAAGGGGGCTGAGAGCAGAGTGAATAGATAGGCAGGATAGACGGAATGGATGAGAAAAGCAGGAACATAAATGGGAGAAGTAAAAGAACACAGAGAGAACTCAGAGAAAGCAATAATCCAATAATGTTCCAAAACTGAGTTCTCAAATTACAAAGAAGCCTTTAAATAGGCAAATTATTAAGCAAATCCTAAAACGTAAAAATACCATAATTCAAACATTATTAAAAGTAACAATAAGCATAAAAACCCTAAATTACTAAAATCCCTAATGTTATTTCTCTTTCCCTCTTCTCCAAAAGTAATGTTGAAGCATGTGCAACTCATGTATTTGAATCATATCATGTTCCCCATCAATATGTTTTAGAAAGAAAAAATAAATTTATAATTATAGATACATTTAGAAAGTATCGAACACATATCCGTAAGTATGATACGAGTACGTCACTCTTTTAGAAATTAGAAGTATCACAGAAAGGCCCCCTGCTGCCTCTAAGAGGTTCTGACTGTATTTTTCCATATGACTTTAATTTATAATTTTTCCTCGTGCTGTATCCCACTGCATACGTGTCATTGCCATTTATGATTTGAATTTTATGTCCCAAACATTGTTTACTTCCACAATTTGTTTTTGTGTGGATTTCCATGCAAGAAATATCTCATCATGCTATTTAAAATAATTTGTCTTAGCTGTGATTTACTTGTAGATGATTCTTTATGACACACCTGGAGTTATTGAGAAGAAATTGCACAAATTGGATTCTATGATGATGAACAATGTCCGTAGCGCTGCCATTAATGCAGATTGTGTTTTGGTGGTTGTTGATGCGTGTAAGGATCCCCAAAAGGTGCTTCTTCATCTGGAAAAATTGTTCTTAAAACACTGTCTCCCTTTCCTAAATATATTTGTCTGCTTTTAGATTGATGAAGTGTTGGAAGAGGGTGCGGGAAACCTCAAAGATAAGGTACCGAAATTACTGGTT
The DNA here is from genome assembly GCF_030987335.1 of Cornus florida. NCBI lineage: Eukaryota > Viridiplantae > Streptophyta > Magnoliopsida > Cornales > Cornaceae > Cornus > Cornus florida. The sequence continues at coordinate 127,312,528 of NW_026775581.1, forward strand.
TTGAATAAGAGGGACCTGATCAAACCTGGTGAAATGGCAAAGAAACTTGAGGTTAGAACTTGTCAGTATCTATTATTGTGTAGCCTGAATAGCTACACTTTTTTTTGTAGCTTGACGTATCATTGTTAATGTAACAAAAACAAAACAAAAAAACAAAAAAAACTGGTATATGGAATGTTATGTTTATAATCTCTAATTTATTGGTCCCAAATACTGTTCTCGTCATAACAGAAATCCATGGTCACTCATCACTGGTGGCATAAGGTGGGTACTTAAGTTGTATCCTAATTCGACATTGTATATCTTGCAGTGGTACGAGAAATTCACCGTTGTTGATGAGGTCATACCAGTGAGTGCTAAATGTGGTCATGGAGTGGATGATGTCAAGGACTGGATACTATCAAAACTTCCAGTTGGGCCAGCTTATTATCCGAAGGTATGTAACGAGTCCACTTTTGTTCTTGTTGTCTTCCTTCTCCTTGAAAGATGAAGACTGGTAATCTTTTAAAAGCATGTTTTTCTAATTATCATAATTCCAGTGTAACCATTTACCAACTGTTGGAAATTAACTACTTGAATCCTTTGGTTGTTTGTATTCCATGATGCAAGGCACATTGCCTCCTCAAAAGTACATGATGAAAACGAAAAGTAAAATAAAAATTGAAAACTCAGAAGAGGGATAGAAAAGGAAGGAAGCAATTTGAACTTGTAGCATAAGAACTATGTCAATTTCTATATTGGTTGTTCATGACTGAAAGAAGCACACTATGTTAGTCTTAAACTTCTTCCATCTGATGAATATACAAAAATTTATAGATGTAGTCTTAAGTTTAGCTTCAAATTAGTGCCTGTGAGCCCTAAAAACAGATATGGTTAAGCATCTTTCATTTTACTCTTAAGACCGTGTGCCTTGAGAGGGGTTGAATGAGGTTGATAGCTGGCAGGATTTTTGGTGAAATTACTTGCATATATCTAAGATTAGCTGTTCAAATGCTGGCGTTTACAAGTCCTCGAATTAGTTTGATTAGATGTTACTTTGGAAGCTAAATCAGGATAAAAAGTGAAATTGAAGTGGCTACATGTTGCTTTGTAAAGCTCATAGATGACCTAGATTATCCCTGGAATTTCTATTGGCTACTTCGATTTGTAATCGAGTCACCCTCAGTTTGAGTCAGTGTTGAGAAATAATATATGACAAAGGAGTAAAACTGTACTTTCAGATTGGTATAGTAATAATGTAAATGGAGTGTCTCTCAGGTTTTGCTCCTTCCGTTTCCTTTCTCTTATTCCAGGCAGGATAGATACTTGATATGACAGAAGAGCAGATATCCAATTAGGCAAACACATTTTGTCCCCTCCTCTATTTTTCCTTTCTTCTTGACCCTTTTTTTGTCGTCATAACGTAAAAGGTCTGAGTTTTGTAACAATCTGGGAATGATAGATACTGTACTCCAGCCTGAGTGAAAGTGTTGAGAAATGATATAAGGTAGAGGGATAAAATTGTAATTTCAGTTTGGTTTAGAAATGATATTGAGAGATTAGAGCAACCCTTGACAGGGATTATGCTCTCTCAGTTTTTCCTTTTTCTTCCTCTCTTGTATTAAGGTACCAAAGACACCTGATGGTTATATTAAGAAGTTTCACAGAGCACATAGAGAAATGTTAAAAAAAACTGTGACCTGACATTTCTTTCCCCTATAATTTTTTTTTGATAATTGTTTGAAATCATTATATATGGAGTTTCTAGATTAAATAGGACATGCATGACAAGCCTTGCAGGGAATGGGTTGATCAAAATGCCTTCCACATTTTCTTCTAGTCCATTACAATTTTTTTGGGATAAATTTTGAGAACATAAAAATGCATCAAGGAATATGTTGTGAAAGATCTCAACGGTTGTAGGTTTGGCAATGACTGAAGCTTTTACTTATGGGGTTTTGGCTTTAATTTTGATCACCTAGCCAATATCATTTAGAATAAATTAATTTCCCTACTTGTTTCTGACTATCCATGTCTCTCATCTTAAGATGAATATACTGTACATTTTCTTTTCTTTTTACTTTTTTTGACTTGACAATTTGATATATAAAAATCGTTTGTTGCATATTACAACTTACCATTGCTTTCCTTGTGTTCTCAGGATATTGCTAGTGAGCACCCAGAAAGATTTTTTGTAGCTGAAATTATCAGAGAAAAAATCTTTATGCAATACCGAGACTAAGTTCCTTATGCCTGTCAGGTATACCTAAATTTTTTGAAAACCTAAAGCTTCTTATTATTATTTAAAATTTCACTTGGTGCTGTTTATAATTTTTCAGAAGTTTATATCTAACCAAGAAGTGTGGTTGATCAATCTTTGAATTGTACAGGTCAACGTTGTCAACTACAAAACTAGACCAACTGCAAAAGATTTTATTCAAGTTGAGATTATTGTTGAGAAAAACTCACAGAAGATCATCCTCATCGGAAAGGTAAGTTAAAGCTTTCTTCAATGGGATACTTTTTAATATGAATTAATAATTGGCTTCTTTGTGTGTTCTCATGAAATGGTGGGATTAGATTTTTTTTTTTTTTTTACTAGTTGGTACTCACACACACGACCTCCACTGAGGTTCGAACCCTTAACCTTCCTTTGGGAAGTAGGGGCCTTGTACCGCTAGGCCACAGGCCTGTTGGTGGGATTAGATTGTTGAGATTGTCTTGGCTTTAACAAGAAGTTGAGCAGCTTAAGGAGAGGGGAGGACTGAGGAGGAGGTGTATTTCATGAAAGAGGAAGTTACCAAGAGTCAAAAGGTTCCTTACCAAGTATCTAGGATTTAGTCCTCTTGGACCAAGGCCAATTGTGCTTTATTAGGACTTCCACAGATGTGTGGTATTGGAAGTGGTTGGCTGCTCAGATATACTGCTGTCTGGAGCCAATCACTAGGCTTACAGAGCTGTCCATGGCAAGGCCTGTAAGGGAGCCGATGCAGGACTTGTAGGGTCAGCAATAGTGGAGTTACTCTGAAACTGCAAAGTAGTTTGTGCATCAACAATGATGTGGAAATCATCCTGGGGATAATGGAGAATTCTCCATCCTCTTAGGGAAGCTGGAGTGGCTAGATTCTTGTGTCAGGTGAGAGTTGCACTGCTTTCCCTGAAATCCATCTAATCAGTTACCAAATTAAGGTCATCAAATCTAATACACACACATACTTGGCAGTTGTCTAGGAGCAAGGTACAGCCTCTTGAAGTAGAATACGTTTGAATTGGGCATTTGGGACACAATACTTTGGCCTGTGTCTCTAGGCAGGGAGACCGTATCTTTTTTTGTGACAAACCACGTGGTAGGCTGTGATTGGTCACATGGTAGTGCAAGGAATGGGCTGTCTACAATAATTCTAGATAATCTGTTGGCCTATGCTTATTTTATCTGCATGGTAGCATGTAGTATTATTACTAGGCCTGTATGGAATCTATAAGACTACTATGCCTTGGGTTTTAAAAAAGAAAAAGTCCAGACTTGGAACTTTGTGACTGCTTGAACTTCCAAATTTCTATGCTTTATGTTGTAAATCTCTTTCATTAGTGTCTACCTTTGTCATCGTTTGTTTTATATTTAGCTTTAGTTTGTATTGGAAATTACAGTGTAATTCATCCTAATCCTTGAAAAGGTTTTACATTTGATCAGACAACGATGACAGTCTTGTTTGAAATTATAGTGACATCCCAAAACACTTTCAAGATGCTTAACCTATTTGTTGAATGATGTGACAGTGTTCAAAATATTGAAATGTTGAGAATCCTCCTATATTATTTGAAACTGGAATGGCATGTTTGAAATTATATGTGTGTGTCTGTGATCACGTGTGTTCTGAATTTCTACAGGATGGGAAAGCTCTGAAACTACTGGCTACAGCTGCTCGGCTTGACATTGAAGATTTCTTGCAGAAGAAGGTTTTTTTGGAGGTACCAACAAATTTTAAGTTTTTTTTTTTTTTTTATCACTGAGCGGTTGTCACGAATATATTTAATTAAGAATTACTGGTATCCCAAGTTCCCAACTAAATAGTGCAGACCATACTGTCAGTGACAGTGATTTAAGCCTGCTGATTTCTTGCTGCAAATTGTTCCAAGTGGTCGATTTTAATAGTTTTGAGTTGGAAATGACATGTTCAAGGCAACTCATTTATCGAACAGGTTGAAGTGAAGGTAAAAGAAAATTGGCGGCAAGATGAAGTACTTCTGAAGCATTATGGATATGGAGGGCCAATTCGAGCATTATAATGCTGTGTTTCCATTGCACTCGATACAAATTGCAGTGAAGATGATCGTGTAATTGGAAACTCATGATTTAGTGTGCATTAAGTGATTATGTGATGATGTTTCTTATTTGGTAGTGTGATCAAGTTGGAAATTGCAGAAGCTTGTCATCGATCTTCTCAATAGCTGGAGTCAGGTACTGTAATATTCATTGTGAATCGCTCTTAGGCCACGGTGTTGGGTACCGCACAGTATTGTATTTTCTTTACTATTTTGGTGTTAGTTTTAGGTATCTTCTTTCCCTTTCCCTTGGCATTACGTCAACGTGGATCACGTCACTTTTTTATTTGGCAAAATTTTTTGGTCTTCGATTATCCAAAGTGAGGTCATTACCCCCTTAGTTGGTAGGGCACTTAGTTCTCTGATTGGGTGTGCCCGTGTTCGAGTCCCTCCCCTAATTTGTCGGGGAAAAAAAAATTACTGGCTTAGGTGGCTAATCTCTGATAGTTATGCTTGCATGGAGATGGAGCCATGGACTCGCATCAGTCTTTGTTATCCTACAACTGCTTCCCCGGCTTGTACTTCATGGACTAATTTATTCTTTTGTTAAAACGTAGTCAAGTTTATGGAACCAACCCTGCTTGCAATACGAGCATCATTTATGTTACTTCTATTTTTTATTTATTTGGAGCATGTAGATTTCTTGAAGAAAAAATTAAGATGGTTTGTTGACTTCAATAGCATGTTCTTTAGGCTCTTCTGTTTTGAAGTAAAATATTTTTAAAAATATATATATATATGTATATATATATTTTGATGTTTGGTTGTCGTAAAATATGTACAAAGAAAAAAAAATATTAAAACCTAACAAAAATAACTTAGCCATTAATTTTTGATAAATTATTTTATACAACTTACCTGATGGAATTCACCTAGACTTTTGCTGAACATAAAAAAAAAAAAAAAAAAAAAAAAAAAAAAAAAAAAAAAAAAAAAAATTGCAGGAAGATAGATTACAGTAAAACAAACTAGTCCAAGTTTGTTAAGTGAAGAGAAGATAATAAAATAGGGGAAAAAGAGGTGATCGCAATCTTGTCCAAGTTTGTTTATTGGGGGATGCAATGTACTAAACTTGTTCCGGAAGAGAGAAGAGACAAGAAAGCTTAAGAACTTTATTGATTTGGTCAGAAGATATGATCCTCATTCATAGCCCCACTTATATTTGGTTTTTATTGTTGTACTTGTATCTAAATTACCCCACTTTTGAGGTGCCAGTTTTCATGGACCCCCAATGCTAGTTTTGTTTCTTTTCTCTTCCATTCTTTCCTCTTAAAGGGCAATCTCAATGCATAAGGATCGGAGTTTAGATATTTTCGTATGTCCGAAAACTATTTCCGCTATAACCTTTGGTCACAATGGAACATAATTGAAATTCAAGGATTGGTGAAAATTGACGATAAGAGTTTAAAATTGATTTGTGTGCATGTGTCTGCAGAATCAGCACTAGGTTTTGCTTCGAGGATTCTGGAGAATGGATTGTGGCAATGGAATTGGAAGAAAATGAGTCTCTGTGATTGGAACAATTATAGGTGAGACGATGGATAAGGTTGAGAGATAGGTTGAGCCATTGAGGAATAGTAGGGTTTGTGGAGAAGTCATCATCTTTCTTATTTTTGCTTTTTTTTTTGTTGTGAGAAATCCGAGAGAGAGATTATCTTACCATAGATGATCCTAGAGTTGAGTGAATTGCATAAATTTATAGTATCATATATATATATATATATATAGTTATACATAAATAGATCGGACCTAAGCTGACCAAATTAATGTAAAGTTGGGTTGAGTTTGAGTCGAGTTGAAGTGATGTGTGTGTGGCTGTGGCGTGCATCTTTTCTGTGTTTACTATAAATAGTTCTGATGTTTTCCTGCTATTTACTTTGTATAGAGATGACACGGCATCTGAGGCAACAAAGGAAGAAAAGGCAGAGGTGGGTGTGGGGTTCTGTTTCTGCTGCTATTACACTTGGCACGGCTACCTTAGCATGGTCTTCTTACCAATCAACTGTAAATGGATCATCTTCTTACCACGACCATGCAACCGAGTGATGACCTTCCAATCGAATTGCTAGCTGAATGTAATACTGCATAAGCAAGTCAACAAGAGGTCAGACATGCCATCTTGTGAATACCACCAATGTCGAGCTATTCTTTTTCTTCTTGTTGCATGGTTTCTGTGCCGTAGAGCCTCTATGCAATCAGATGATTGGGGAATAGGTAAATTACTTGGAAACATTCAAATCTGCTGGATGTTTCTTCAAGTAGTTACTGAACTAAGTAGTTTCTGATGCTTCTGATTCTTCACCTCTCCGATCAATCAGGCATTTATGGAGTACTGTTTGGTCTTGTTGCTGATACATGTCCTCTTGTGGGTTTATATAGCTAGGAAGAATAAAGGCGGAGAAGAGCATAGTCTAAAATAAGTTAAAAAACGTTTGAAAATAATGAAAAAATTATTGATTGGTAATAAGCACCTATTGGCTTTTAATTGTTCCTTGGAGTTCAAATTTACTTCCATAAATCTCTATTTTGCGGCTGAGAATTTGCTGCTCAATTGATCCCCAACTTATAATGAGAATTTTCAAACCAGAGTAAAAATAATTTATATTATTAAAATGCAATTTGGGCAGTTAATCCAATCCTAATATGAGTTGATGCCAATTTTTTTAGAAGTGGTGTGGTGTGTTCAATCAAAATTTAAAGGTGTCAATAATCATTTGAGCCTAGGGGCACAAGAAACACATACGTTTGCTAACCGTGTTACCAACTCATTCTAATTCTGATGCCTCAAATCTCTCATTCATTTTCTCCCTCTGGATGTATTCATGTTCTCTCACGCCTGAAATAAATGGTTTCCTTATCAATATAACTCTATACACTTAAATCCCCAAAATCATAAAACACAAGACTTAGTAGACACAAGACTTTATCCACAAACTATATACATATATATATTTCCAAGACCAGAATGAAAGAAAAAGTTTAGAGAAGAGTTAGTAGACATTATTTTTTTAAAAGTTTTATTCAATTGGATGATGCTGTAACTAAGCCCTCAAATATAGTAGAATATAATGTTAGTAATTTAGAGAGATTTCAAATTATGAATTTTTTTTTTTTATCTTTCTTTTATTCAAAATTTTAAGTAAAAATTGAAAGAAAAAAAAGAAAAAAAGAAAAAACTCAAAAGTCAGAACAACTCATTATATTATTTTGTAGCCGCTACAATTATTTTGTCATTATCTACCATCGTGTAGCGGGCCTAGCGGCTACATTTATGTTATGTTATGCATGTAATAGCTAATTTATATGTTGGAAATATTGTTTGAAATCTGTTAAAATTTTTTGAAATTGAAAGCCTATTCTTTCGTAACACCAACACTTGGTCAATCCAAGAATGGAATATTTAATTGTGTTTGAGTAATTCTATAAAATGATTTACCTTTTATTTATTTACTTTTATTATTGGTTTTATTTTACTTTTTTATGTCATGATTTCATCCATGTAATTGAACAAATCATTTGCATGTAAAAACTGTTATGTTTTCTTTGGTTTCTTACCATATACTTCCTCTACATGGTATGTAATTTTCTTGTGGTGGTGGAATCAAAACAATTTCCGAATAATAGGTGGTGGAATCAAAACAATATTTGATGAGATGATAAATGCATTTCTCTCAAACTAAATGACTTAAATGTCCATTATAATTAGATTCTTGTGAATTAAATAGAGGGCAGCGATGTCCTTTCACATTAAAAGCCGTTATATTTTTAGATTTTTAACTTGAATAAGTCAACTACAACAATTTCGTCTAAAAAAGATACTTTGGGGAATTTTTGTGTTCATGAAGTAAGTAAAAAAAAATAAAAAATCCATTTTTATTTCTATTTTGAAATGTTTAACTTTGGGGTATTTTCGTGTTCTCAAAGTAAGAAAAAAAAAATTCAGATTTGAAAAAGAAATTATGTTACTTTTTAATTGCCAATTTTAGTCCACTGAGGAAAAGATAAAAAATAGGACACTAAGAAAACATGGTAAATTATTATAATGGCTGGTAAAATCAAGTGTTTTTGAGTTGTTTAATTTTTCCATTTTCTATTCCAACACCATGGTGGATTTTTTCTGTCCTGTGTGGTTGTACTCAATTTTATTTTATTAATTATATAGCTAAAATATAATTTTATTGACTTTTTTTTTTTTTTTTTTTTTTTTTTTTCTTTGTTGCTTGACATACCTTGCTTAATGGAGAGAGAGAGAGAGAGAAAAGAGAAAAAAAATCTATTAAGGGATAATTTTTTAAAAAAAATTCTCTCAAATAATTACTTAAATGGACATCAGTTAAAACCACCTCTTAAAATAATAGAGGTGAGTTTTTTTACTAAAAATATTGATAAGAGAATTTTTCGCAACTATCTAATAATGGAGGATTTTTATTTTACAATTTGCCCAAAAATTTTACATCAAGTGATATGTCCTAAGTTAGAATCTTACTCCCACAAGAATTAGTACGCACACGTTACTAATTTGACATTTCATAAGCATGCATATGAGATACTCCAATTAATTTATTAATTTTTTTATTTAGATTTATTTTTCCAAATTCTAATGTCAAGTAATGATTATAATGATAGTATTATGAAAGATTAAGGATATGGAACTGTAAAAATTGAATTAATTTTATTTAAGTAGAGAGTAATGTCATAATATTAATGGTATCATAGTAATCAGCTCCACTTATATGTATAATATTAAAAATTAATAAAGAATAACTATATTAGAGGAATTAATAAATAAATAAATTATTAGTGGATTAAGAGATTTCCTATTTTATCCTATGCTTTTTTACTTCCAAACCAAGATACCATTAAAGTAACTTTTTACTTTACTTTCCTAAAATTATAGACTAACCGCCTTCGATTCCCTCTCTCTTATCCATCTGCGCTTAATCTGTCTCCTCTCTGCCAAATTAGTAGTAACCGCCTTCAATTCCCTCTCTCTCGCTTCTCCATCTGCGCCTAATCTGTCTCCTCTCTGCGAAATTAGTAGTAACCGCCTTCAATTCCCTAACCCTCTCTCCTCCATCTGCGCCTGACTCCTTTTTATTCGCTTGCTGAGCATGACTTCTTTGTCACAAATAGAAAGTCGAATCCATCGCATCAAATGGAAGGGACGAATCATTTACTTATTCATTCATTGAGCACTGGCCTGATCCAGTTCCAAAAAACCAACCCTAAAAGAGAAGGTATAGTTGGCTGTACTCATTCTTACCTCTTAGTGATCACTCATCAACCCCAAGCAGGAAAGGCCTTCTTTGTACGGCGAATCGCCAATAGAATTCAAATCTGACTGTGGTCCATACTTCGCATCCAAGGGGCACTCCTGCCCATAGAGCATCATCTTTCTCCCCCATCTGCGCCTGATCTCTCTCCTCCATCTCCGGCCCTCTTCTCTGCTATGGCCGCCACCACAAAAAAGCTCTATGTATGGGTTAACGGCTATGGTAATAACGGAGGTGATGATGGTAAGTATCTGCCTTGCATCAACGTCGAATTCAACTTCCGTGTGGAGCAGACTTATCAAAGCAGAACCAGAGGCCTCATCACCCGACACGGTATCGGAGAGATCTCATCACGACGTCCATACAAGTACTTCACCTATGATTTGCTCTACACAATGATCCATGGCATGAAAATCCCCTTCCCTTTAGAGAAGATGCTCTGTGAGCCAACTGAGTTGGAGAACACCAACGACCTAATCCTGCATGTTTTGGACGTGGCTAGTTGCACGGTCAATAGATTTTGCAACTCCGGTCAGAAGCTATTCAGATTGGACATATACATTGTTAATAGACTGATTTTACCCCATGCTGAATTTGAAGCAATAAACCTTGCAAAGGAGCAGGTAGAACGTTGGTTTCAACTTCATCAGAAGGTTAATCAGATGATACTGTCCAAATCATTTTCGGACTTTGGTTTGATCCACGGGGAAATAGGAAGAATAGTGAGGGAAACAGCTCATGATCAAGATTTGGAATTGTCATTGTTGGAACTAGCTATGAGGGAATACTTTCAGGAGACAGTAGAGCCTGTGAGATTTGAAGGTGATACTGATGATCATGGTGAGGAGGAGGAGGAAGTACACTGTGTTATATGTAAGGATGAAATCCTCGTTGGGTCTCGAGTCATTCGGATGGCATGCTCTCGTATCTACCATGTCCAGTGCATCGCAGAGTGGCTGCCATTGTGTCGCTTCAAGTCGTCAATCAACAAGTCTGAGGTATCTTAGTAGTTAGTGGTAGCATATATGGATTTCAGTATTTGTAATTAAACACAAGAACAGGGTGCTCTGTACATTCATAATTGTGAATTACTGACTTCAATGTAAAAGAATTAGTATAGTTTTGGTCAATATGGTTACGAGATTATGGATTGGATTCATTGTTTAATTTGCTCTCTTCAAATGGGCTTTTGGATCGTTTCTTTTTTCTGGGTTGCATATGTATGGAATAGAAAGTGGTTCACTGTATTGCCATGGTTTAAAGTGTTTAATACGTTAACTATGTTGGAAGTTATATATCTCACAAACTAACTTATCAACAACAAAAAAAATCACACCTTTGTTTTTATTTAATTTGAATCAATTGTGCGTGGATATGAATTTGGCACATTAATCCAAATTAAATCCACATTTCAATGCAACTTTAGGATCCCATAATTGGATTGTTAGAGAATGTTAGTGACATCCTTGATTGGATTTTATATAACGTAGCTAGCTAGTAGCTAGCTAATCCGATTTCTGATTAAATTGACTTATGGAATGCTCCACCTATAGAACTCAGAATTTCCTAGTATGAGAGTCATCTTAAGAATCTCACTCAACATACATTATCTCAGACAAAAGGTGCTTTCAATTTTTAATATGCCAAATCTTTTCTTAAGAGGAAAAATGTACGGATCTTTTCTGCTAGGGATCATTTATGATCTTTAGAGGAGCTTCACACACATTTCAGCTTGAACTGTTACAATATTAATGGAACAATTAAATTCTGCAAACATGAAATTTTTAATCTTCTGAAAAGTGGTTCATTCTACTGCTATATATCGATCAGCCCTCATCAGAACTATCATAAAAAATGTTCCACTCGCAAAAGAATACCATAGATTAATCACACATGCAGGGTATGGGGGTACATGAGTATGAGCCTCACACAAGATATAGACTATTATCCATTTTGGTTAATTGCCAAAACTTTCCTACCAGTTAAAACTTAAAGGAGGCATTAGCAGGTTAACTCTGCTCTTCATTACTGATACTGTCTCTTACTTGTTACGCACATTGCTCTTGTAATTAGGAAGGGGGACTTTGCCTGACTCAATGCATTTGATGTCGCTTAGAAGCATCTCATATTGCATCGTTACTTCCTCCACACTTTTTCCACCAACGGCCTTGGCTATGTTGTGCCACCGGTCAGGGGTATCCTTATCATATATTGCAAGAGCGTTCTCAAACAATTTATTCTGCTTGGCTGTCCAATTTGAGTTGGGAAAGCCGGAAGGATGACTGGATGCCATTTTATAGCAGATTTATTAGAGCGAGTTTAGATGAGGAAAATGGTGGGAGCAAATTAAGAATTATAATGTCGATTATTTGCCGACAAATGAAAGGAAGTGAATGGAAAAGCCAACAGAAAGAGGTGTGGAAGGCTAGCTTTACTGAGTTTGAGCAAATGTAGAAGACTCTGGTGAAGGGATAATGAGTGAAGATATGTCCGTTTTAACAATTTCAATTCCAAGATTCGTTCATACTTATGGTAGGAGGGAACCTTAAGTTATTTAGGAATATTTAATCTTCTATTAGACACACATGATGCTGATGTATTGATTCAACAGTTTAACACACAAATCCGTATTCATTGCATGTCATTTCTAACATGGATATGTCACCTAGTGGTGAAGTGCTCATGTAAAACATTTATTACTCAACTTCACAAAGACCTCATTGTCGGTCTTAGCACCTTTGGCTTGAAGCCTTGAATTAATCACTCCTAATTAGTCTTGTCATCTATCTTCCACATGACTATCATCCGAGCTGCCCTTAAACAGTAATCAGATGCTGATGGGTGAGGTGGGGTTGGGGTTGGCCTCAGGTCCTGATAGCTTGAAGGACCATCCATCTCAGTCAAGTTTCTCTCTTCTTGTTCCAGATTGGTGCCACATTTAACTTTTCACAAATTTTTTCCTTTTTCCCTTTTTAGTTCTATCCTTGTCTTGGTACACAGTTTCAGTATTTGTCTATTGGTTTTGCTGAGTTATGGATATTATGTTGACTTCCAGCTTTCTTTATCATTGAGTATGGTCTTAAAACCATCTTGTATTATTAGAATCTATAACAAATCTTGTAATGAAGAATCCAGGAGATTTCACCAAATTTTTTTGTATCTGGATTTGATACTTTTTGAATGGATATGGCTTTCATCTAGAAGTGTTTATGTAACGCTTTTGCTGGCTTGCTTGGATGAAAATTTAGAAAGTTAAATATGTATTGTAATTTTCAATGTAATTGTAGCTTCTTGATGTTCAATTATCCCAAATATTATGTCCTTTCATTTTTCAAGAAATCTGGTATTGGATTTTGCAGTTTCTCTATTTTGACTTGTAGAAAACTTTTATTAATTTCTGATTTCAACTTTTCACAGTTACAAAATAGGAAAAAGAGATTCTGGAACTCGCTTTATATTGCTCTGCTGGGAATGCTCATTGTCAGGTTGGATGAGTATGCACATTCCGTCATTAGAAATTTGAATTACTTCATCTATCGATGCTTATTGTTCATTTTGTAGTCTAGTGTGCACCGTTATAATGTTTATGGCATCATATGAGAACTATCCTAGTGGTTATGCACTAAAAGATTTGCATCGGATGGGTGAGCTCTCTCTCTCTCTCTCACACACACACACAAGCATCTTATAAGCCATTGTGTTCATTGCCACGAAGTAGACATTCTCTGTGTATTAAATGCTGATGTGTGTTTTTTGTCCTTTCCGAAGACCTGCTTGCTTAAGTGCACCTTTAATAACTATGCATTCGACCATGGAATTACATTTGAAGGCATGATACATACTTAGAAGAAGATCCTTCTATTGCACGATCTCCTTTGTTATCATAGCTTGAATGATGTACAAATGTGCAATTAAGGAATTAGTAGTAGATGAAAAATAATTTACAAATAATGAATTGCAATAGATGGAGAGAGGAAAGATTAAGATAAAAATAAATAAACCAAGGGGTTGGCCTAGTTGGAAAAGACTTGGGCCCTGGTGCCTCATGAAACATCAGGTCTCAGGATCGATTCGTGTTAGCTGCAAACAATTCCTTGGAGGGGGGGTGTGTGAGTACCAACTAGGGGGAAAAAAAAAAGGTTAAGATAAAAAGGTAATGGTATTCTCCCACTAGTGCTACTTCTAAGGTTTGCAAAGCTGACTACTCTGATTGAAACCAAATACAACTTTATATGTGTGTTGCTAGGTTTGAGCAAGCAAAAACAATTGAAAGGTTATTGGTATTTTAAAATCATGTGGTTATAAGGAGCTTTATATGTAAAATCTGTATAACATTGTCTCCAAGTAAAGCTTTAATAAGATAACTAAATGAACCTTAAAACATACTTAGTGAGACAAGTTGAAAGGTTTAATATATCCAGAGGTGAACTACTCAAAAGAAAGGGTCCTGCTAACTTGTTTCTCTCTCTCTCTCTCTCTCTCTATATATATATATATATATTTATATTGTTTATTCTTTCTGATACGTAAAGAAGATAATCGGAGCCGTCTAACAAACCATAATATTTGTCACCTAAAAATAGAAAGTATTGTGGAAGTTGGTGCGAGTCTTGGAGTAATATTTTACAGACTATTATACAACAAATATATTGTAAAGCAATTGACGTGCTTTACCATTCAGTATGTAGGTAAAAGAAGCCGAGACAGTGTACATTCATCTAACTATTTGTCAATCTTGAATAGTTTTTTGAATCATCTACATTTTCAATATTAGCCAACTATTCAGATACAGAAATCATTTTTGTGTTTAAGTTGTTAGTTTGCATTTGCATTCAATTCTGGTTGTGTGTGTGTATTTGAATTGCATTATTCAGTGAAAATTGATATGATTGTTCTGGCAGGCTATGCCACAAACAATTCAAATGAACAGTGGGTCCACATAGACTCCTTCTCAGCGATGAATGGAATTTCTCTCGATTGTGAAAATGATTTCCCATGGAGGTATACTTGATTCGACTTATTTGTATCATCTCTTAAATTCCATGACAGTCTTTATCTATTTCAGTGACTGGTTTCTTAGGACAGTTTTATCTATAGCAAAATAGTGGATCGTCCCTTGGGTGTAAGTACCAAGTCGTAAATAGTCATGGTGATATATTTATTTATCTTGGACGTTATACACGATTTGTTGGAAAAACTGATAGATTTTTTTTTTTTTTTTTTTTTGATAAGTAGAAAAACTGATAGATTTTACAGTTTATGTTGTAACATTTCCTCTGCAGGTGGAGTTGTTGGCTTGTTTTTGCATTCCCTTTGTCCCTAGATTTACTTGGGAGTTGTATGTTGTGTTTTGATCTTTGAAGTGTGCTCTGAGGAAAGACTGTTACTTGTAACTTTTAGAGTCGTATATTATTTAGATTTGATGGCTGATTAAGTTGGTTTTACTTTTATAGGGTAAATGGTTTTGGTATCTCCTTCACAAAATGGAGTTCCTAGTCATGTGAAAAAATAGATGCCATTGGTTGTTATGTGCACTGCTCTTAGTACTATATCCCATGAGATAATTGAGCATGTCATGAGTAAAATGATTTTTACTCGTGCACAAAATTTGAAACCAACTACTGATATATTCTGTAAAAGTATTGGAATGGGGCTCAATATAATTATGACAAGCTGTGTATGGTTGATATATTTAAAAAACACCCTTCTCTTGGCATATTAAGTAAGAATTCTTTCAATTGAAGAGAATTTTTGTCCCCTCCTTCCTTCCTTTCACTTTATTCTTCAAATTGGGTTTGCTTCGCATGCTTTAGGTTGCAGCAGTTGTCATAATGTTCCTTTCGGAACACTTAACTGTCATCACTCACTCAAAGTAATCATTCCTTAAGAACTGGTCAAAAGCTACCTTGCATTGCTGTTGGTACGAGCATTGGTATTTGACACGATGATTTAGCAACCTATAAAGTGAGACTTTTAAGGACACTACATTTTATGGAACTTTGTAGAACTCACCTATACTAAACATTTTAGATGCTGATATAAGGTTTGAGCACCAACCTACGATTGCAACAGTTTAGTATTATTTACCTGGAAAGTTTTTGTTAGTACCCAGTCAATATTCTATGCAGGAACGTAATCACTGTTGTGGAATGTCAATATAGAATTTGTTGTATCAATCTCAAGCACTGTACATCATTATTTTACTCATTTCAAGTATTTGACGCTTTTTAATAGCAATCAACTATTTTGCCTATGGCGGTAAGGATGTAGGAAAGCAGGTGACTGTCAATGTGCGTTGTTACTAATCAACTGAAATGCATTTTTTTTCAAGGTCAGATAAGGTATATTCATCACTGTCACTCTTAACTAACGGAAAATAGAAATTCTCTAATTTTGGATGGGAACTAAAAGGCTTCGATTGTAATTTTTTTTCAATGTCAGATAAGAAATGAGGCTGACCAAAACTTACATATGTTTTTCTTATGTCTTTTTTCTCCTCTCTTTCTCCTCATATGTTTTTCTTTTCTAAAAATTAAAAACAAAAAAGAAAAAAGTGTAGTCTCTTCACCAGCCGCATCTTTAAGGAATCATTGTGAGGGCCAGGTTACATCCCTGTGACAGCTTATTGTGATCCGTCTTTTCATCAACCATCAATTCAACAGCTGCCAGAATGTAGCACATTAATAACGAAGGAATTCAACAGTTTCAAATTCTTTTATGATCTGCAGTGCTTGTTTTTCAGTTCATGGTTATACTGTTTTGTAATGCAGGTATTCTAAAGAAGAAGATATACATCTAGACGAATTTTGCCAAAGGAATTTCACCTATCTTCTGAAGTGAGTTTGTCATCATTCTATTTTATCTTTTTGTCTTAAAAATGTGTGCCAGAACATGATGCGTAAACAGGTGTGATTTATGGAAAAAAATTTAGCTACGGCCATCTCAGGTATTTATTTTTTAAGATGTCGTCCCAACTCTGTAGTACACTGATGCAATTAGAGTGTAGCAAATAATATCCCTGTACATGAAAAAGGAAGGTATGTGTGGGCAAAAATGTTCAATTGTACTACAAAGATTCCATTTTTCTACATGGGTATTCCCCCTCCCTGTCAGCACACTAGAGTGTGCAAATGGAAACAGTGAGAGGAGAGTAGGCTGAATGCACATGACAAGGAGAGCAGGGCTATGTTAGTGAATAAGGTGCATGTAAGAAAAGGGTCACATATGGATGATCTTGTAAGGGGTCGTTCAATACTTGGTGTATTGGAAAAAGTTTTAATTGTTGTATTGAAAGACGAGTTCAAGTTCAAAACTGGACAATTTCTGCAAAATAATGTCTAAGGTTAGGTTTATTTCCGGTGCAACCCTTCCAGCTCCATACATAGGCGGAACCAACACTAGTAATGGACCTTCATTTGTTCTCTCTCTCTCTCTTTCTCTCGATTGGTTGTTCAGTGGATTGGAGGTGCCAAAGTATAACAGAGATGGATTATTGTTGCAAACGCATATTTGCAATTCTAGACTAATAAAAATTTACTGACTTGAGATCGATTACCTTTTCCTTTTATTTTTTTACATACTAGTCTGAAATGTATCAGCAAATCTTGAATCTCTAATCTCATTTTTTTTTTCTTTCTTCTTTTGAATTGATTCCCAATATATATATTTTTCTTTGTATGATAGTGAGTACCCCAAAATGAATGGATTCAAGTGTTTATTTACTATAAACGAGTTCTCCAGAGCTCGTTTTCACAATGGCTTTCCACCCATTTTGCTGGTAAGTGGTCTTGCTTTGTCTCAAAAATGTTATTTGCATAATACAGTTACTGCAAAACATTTGTCTATTCCTTTACTGCAAAACATTTGTCTATTCATTTACTGCAGCTCAGAGAGCCCAAAGTATTTGTTCATGAAAATATTGCAAACACGGATGTTATGCATAGAAGTTGGCCAGGATGCTCTTGATTTATTGAGGATGGTATATAGTGTAAGAAATTGAAATGATCAATGAATTAGTATACAAATGATCAAAATTCCGACTCCCCAAAGTGCAGCACATCCTTCAATGGATATTGGCCCTAATTCTTATAGAAACTATATTTTTGTGAGAAATTTTCCCGTTTTGAGGTGTAAACATCAGGGTCCATCATATATGAGATTGACAACCCTTTTGAGCTTCATTGGTGTTAAATTATTGCATGAAAACATGTCAATAACTTGGTATATTTGGCTTGGGGTTTTGGGGTGGGTTACATTAAACTTGAAATGTCTCTGACAGATTGTAGTTGGAAGGTGTCTTGTCCCCATATGTCAAAGGTCTTTGTAATTTTTAAGAAAATGGTCACATAGAATTTTTTCTTTTCTCTCTATTTACAGTTTTACCGCTGTGAATGGTTATAATGAGTATGAGTTCCTGAGTCCATTACATAAATTACATGCCCTTTAGGCTCTTACACCTTCGCGCGCGCGCACATGAATGTATTTTATTCTACTAAGAGAGTTCGTTTGATTTGCTAAAAAAAAAATAGATTATTCCTCGCGCATGCTGTGCTAAATTTGCACCTGAATTTACCTAAATGTGCCTTGCACTTTCTCATTAATCTAGTTTTGGTCCCTCTTTAATCGTACCAGGCTCTGTTCATTGGGCCGAGTATATAGCTTGTTTTGTAACTATACACTTCTAACTTCCAAAAAATATTTATAAATGAAACAACCTATATTTACGCGGTTGCAAGTAAGCGGTGCAGTTGACAAAAAAGAGAGTTCTGTGATTCTATACATACAGATTCAAATGCTAACGTAACAAATATAAATAGCTGAATTAGACAGATGATTGACTTTGACAACAGTTTTTTGGGTTTTAGAAAATTAAAAACAGAAAACTCATACTTGATTCAGTTTTCTGAAAATTATTTTCTGAATTTTTTAGAACTGTTTTTTGAATTACAAACCAAATAGGCCTAAGATTTCCTGCAAGAAAACGCAGTATAGTTCTGGCATGTGACCAACTAGCAAGTTACTGTCCAATTCTCTAATTAATTAAGACATTTTAATTCAAACAGTAATTCATGTGAATTAAGCTCCCTCAACTAAATTTTCTCCTAACTAATTATTACAGCTTTCGGATTTGTTTCATATGGCAGAAAAACTGATCCGAGTCATGGTGTATTGGTTTTACTGCAAAGGAAAATAGTAAACAGTCCGATTCAAAAGGCGTATCAACATTTTTGTACAAAATAATTCTAAATGTGAGATACGTATCTAAAATTAATTTAAGGAATTAATATTATTTAAGTAGAGGGTGATGGCATAATATTATTAATGGTATCATGATACTTAGCTCCACTCACATATATAATATTAAAAATTAAAAAATAAATAACTTTATAAGAGAAATATTTAATTGTATTTGAGTAAATCTATAAAATGATTTACTTTTTAAAATGTATTTTATAATTT
This sequence comes from Cornus florida, assembly GCF_030987335.1. Lineage (NCBI taxonomy): Eukaryota > Viridiplantae > Streptophyta > Magnoliopsida > Cornales > Cornaceae > Cornus > Cornus florida. The sequence goes on from NW_026775581.1 coordinate 127,331,562, forward strand.
ACAAATTCTTTTAAACTCTTTAATATTAAAAATCTTTCAATATTCTTGTAATGGACTCAATTTGAACTTGTTAAAAAAAAATATAGAAATTGAACTTGGACAACTGCTTGCGGCACGAGTTGAATAATCAAATTTAAATCAAAATCCAAGAAGATAAAATCCGTATAGTGAGAAAGTTAAGAGTGGCGCCCCAAAATCCAAAAGTGGGAACCATGGAGCTGGCTCTTCAGTACATATCCGGAACACTTCCGAGAGACGGCAATTCTCTTATCCACTCTCCTCACTCTCATTTCAACAACATCACCGTCCACAAGTCTCTTCTTCTCCGTCAATTCACAAGAAATCAGTATGCATCCCGGGAATCTCAGTTTCAATTTCAGGCTTCTCTTGGCAGTACCAGTACCGGTACCAGCATTCATGAGGATCGGAAAAGGAACTGCAACAGAAAGCTTTCGTACGATGATAATGGTGGAATCGACCTATCCTCAGAAGAAGAGGATGCTTTGGGCCTAGCTGCAGATAGGACGGCGAGGTCGTCGGAGGACTACTCCTCATTTTCAACATTCCTCTCATTGAGCGAGAAGCCGGACCGGAACACGGCCATGCTCGACGACTATGAGATGGAGGAACTCGACTTTCTCCCCGACCCTAATCATCACAGTGGTTTGTTTTCTTTCCTCCTCGTTTTACATCTCACGCGCGCGTGTATATATATATATATATATATATTAGAGAACTTGTGGCATAAACTTCTCATTGTTTGGTTGTGGGTGATTGGGGATGTTCTTAGTAATAGTGGCATACTTCCATAGTGCGATGGATGGTAGTATTCCTTCAGGATTGATGGAAGAAATACACATAGGCTCAACGTGGAAGGGTGAAATGTGAAATAAATGAAATACTCAGATGATTTGATGGTTACATCATGCACATTACGTGGATGATGAATTAGAACAGGTTTTATCATGAAAAGATTGGGTTACTGAGTTAGAAAGAACATGCATAATGAGAGTTAAATCCTTTAATGTTTGATGTAGAACTTTAATTGGAAACCTTAACCTGTGCTTTTGGCTATATCTATGAGGGGGAAAATCTGAAAGAACCTTCTCTATTAAGGTTTCAGTAACATGAGTTTTCCCAAGACCCACAAACCAGCAATAGAGGTAGAAAACTTAGCACGAGCCTCTAGCTTGACGTAGTTTCACCTCTTCCTTGACTGAAGGTTGAGAGTGGGTGTGTGTTTTCCTACCAAAAAGAAAGAGACAGAACACTTGCTGTCAAATTCCCCACACCTAATAAGGACTAGATGTTCTTTATACTCCTCAATATTCACTAGTGACTACATAGAGGCTATTTTCTTCAAGAACTGCCCTAGCTGTTCTGCCCGACTATCCTATAAGACTTTAGAAAGCCCCCACTTCCCTCCCTTTTAGCTACAATGATCATGATGCCATTTACAACTTTACTGTGGAAATCCCCAAGGTTTTTTTCCACAGAGAGATAGGGGGTACACCATCAGCTCATTGGCTCTTGAAACCAATACCAGAGCCAACATGATCAGCCATCTTTATGAATTGATCTAGCAGCCTTGAAAACTTCCCTAGAGATCTGTTTGCAATTGCTTACCATGAACAACCTAATATTAAAAAGATTTCCGATAAATCACCATTTGAATTTCCATCAAAGGATTTGATCTTGTCTAGTTTAATATAGTGTTACTATTAATAATCTTAAATTCATTTACCCATAGAATAAGAACAAGGAGGAGATTCTTATGTTCCATATCTGTATAATTTTTTTGCATTGGGATTACTAAAGCTGGCATTCTTACCTTGTCAAAAGGAAATTGTTGCCATACTTAAGAAGGGCATTACTCTGTGGATTCTCTCAAACTAATCTTTGTAAGAATCTAGGAGAGGAATACACACAAAATTAGAATAGAACTTAATTTTTTTTGACATTTATAGCCTTGGAAAAATGGAATATATTCTTGTGGGAAGGGGTATCTGTATATCTTATATTTTTGCTGGTACTGGTTTTTATAAACTTGTATTTTAAATTGCCTCAGTGCAGAAAAGTTTTGATCTGATGCTTGTATTTCTTACGTTCTGCATAATATTGCTTAGCTGTTGTGTGCTCATTTTTGAAACCATAAGCTATATTCAAGGGCTAAAAATAACTGCAGGAAAATAGAAAGAGGAGGGAAAAAAAGAAGTGAAATGAGATCCCTACTTAACAAGGCAGTAAAATTAAGATGGGGCAGCATTCTTTCCCATCTTGTTGTCGATGAGTTTTGCTATAACTTCTCTATATATCTTAAGTAACCTTTAATTTCTTGTGGCAAATGTAGGATATGTGGCTGTACTTGGGAAGCCAAATGTTGGAAAGAGTACACTATCAAACCAAATGATAGGACAAAAGCTCTCAATTGTTACAGATAAACCTCAAACTACGAGGCATCGAATCCTTGGTATATGTTCTGGCCCAGAGTATCAGGTTTGAAAATTTCTATGTTTGATGTGATCATGCCTGATTTTACTTATATTGCACATACTTAATTCTCTTTGGTAGAAAAACTAAGCAGTAACATCTGAAGCAACCATTAAGGTAGACTCAATTGGTCGGGAACCACTCAGATCACCCTTGTGGACCTACAGGGGGAATGAGGGACATCAAATGATCAACTATTTTGCCTTGGAATCTTGGAAAATGAGCAATTGGATCAATGAAGCCATATTTGAGCAAAATTTGATGATGTTTTTTAAGCCAAGAGAGATTGTCATTAGGTTGGCAATGGAATACGTTGAAGCCAGTTGATCAGAGGGACGTGAAAGGTTCTGGAAAGAAAGGTTTATTGCTTGGAGCATATCACAATTGAATACGGGGAATGTGGTATGGACACTTCCTTTAATACTGGGATGTGCGTGAAAATGTGCTTAGACAGCCATTGGCCTTTGAAGGGTTGAAGATGATGGAAGGGTGGGCCTCGAATAATGTTATTGTAGAAACAGATTGGTAGAGCACCCAATTTGGGACAAGCATGGATAAAACTCGTACTAGCTCTTCTACCAAAATTGATATAGGACACTAAGGACAGCATTGTAGAAGCTTCTTTAGGGCAGATTATAATTGATTCTCTTGCGCTTCAGGCTATTGGGTTTTTGTTTTTTAGCATCTGTATATAATGTGAGAAATGGTTATTGTCTTGGTGTTCTAAGAAGGAAAGGCAAAGTTCTGTTTTTTATAGTGGGGTTTTGTACTGTATTCGGTAACTAGGGGCTGTTTTTAGGGTTTTAAGTTTGAATGGTGAAATGGGGAAACGGTAAATGCTCATCAAATAATAAATTTAACAAATTAGGGTCTTAATGGCTTTAAAGTGCAGAAAATTTAAGAGAATAAGTAGAGTAGAAGGATAGGCAAATCACACCTAGATTTTCTAGGCATCATACTTTGGGTTAGAATTGCATCACACAGTCCCTGAGTTTCTCTGAGCTGAGCCCAATTGAATTTAAAGCATTTTAAAGCTATATACAAACTCTCAAGTAATCTAACTCTTAACATGACATGAACTGCATATTCAGATACTGAACAGTTTGACCAGAAAAACCTCGTATAAAGTCTGCTTATAAAGACTCAACAGCATAACCTGACTTAAACTTTGACTTGCAGACCTCTACTATGGCTAATGTCCAGAAAAACTTATAATTTACTAAGTAATCCTAAATCTTATATGGTTGTACTCTTTTTATTATGTTAGTCTCATAAAAGAAAACCAAGGAAAGAAATAAAAAGAAATTTTGGTATCTGATAGATTTGGTACATGTTTCATGCTTTTGAACACATGTTCCACAACATAGACCAAGAGTATATTTTTGTTTTCTTGTGGCTGTCTTATTTTGGTTTGCAAGGAGTGAAACATTTGTGCTTCGTAAACCTTTAGGCAGGTTCACTTTTTCCCTGACTGTCTCACTATTTACAGCTTGACCCGTGTATTGAGTTTTGCTGTTTATGAAAGGCCCCTATAAGCACGGACATGGGATACGGATACGACACAATACAAACACAACAATATGACAATTTCTTAAAAAATTGGATATAGATATGACAAGGACATGACATATATATTATAGATGCAAATATGTATAAAAATCAATACATATATATATATAAGTGTCGATGGATAAATTTAAATAGTAATTTATTATGTAATATATATTGTTATTAACAATTCTTTATAAAATACTATGACCAACAAGATAGGAGTTGAGAGTTATGTTGCGTGGATAAAAATTTGGACTAAATTAGTCATGATATACATCTCAAATTCTCAACCATACTTCTTTTTTGAAGATGTTTTGAACTTTGCTTCACAATTATAATTTATACTATGATATTATTCTTGAAAAGTTACAGTTTAATGTGCAAAACTTGTTAAATATGTATTGTAAAGTATCTGAAAATTATCTGATACGTTATCAAATATCTGAGAAATATTGAATATGTTTTTTCTTTATAAGTAAGAAGTTATCAAAATATCTGAGAAGTATTGGATAAGTGATGAAGGACAAGTAGGAACCAGATAGAAATAAAGGGATGAGAAAATAGAAGAAGAGATAAACTAGAAGAAGGGGATGAAAAAACAGACAAAGGGGGCTGAGAGCAGAGTGAATAGATAGGCAGGATAGACGGAATGGATGAGAAAAGCAGGAACATAAATGGGAGAAGTAAAAGAACACAGAGAGAACTCAGATAAAGCAATAATCCAATAATGTTCCAAAACTGAGTTCTCAAATTACAAAGAAGCCTTTAAATAGGCAAATTATTAAGCAAATCCTAAAACGTAAAAATACCATAATTCAAACATTATTAAAAGTAACAATAAGCATAAAAACCCTAAATTACTAAAATCCCTAATGTTATTTCTCTTTCCCTCTTCTCCAAAAGTAATGTTGAAGCATGTGCAACTCATGTATTTGAATCATATCATGTTCCCCATCAATATGTTTTAGAAAGAAAAAATAAATTTATAATTATAGATACATTTAGAAAGTATCGAACACATATCCGTAAGTATGATACGAGTACGTCACTCTTTTAGAAATTAGAAGTATCACAGAAAGGCCCCCTGCTGCCTCTCAGAGGTTCTGACTGTATTTTTCCATATGACTTTAATTTATAATTTTTCCTCGTGCTGTATCCCACTGCATACGTGTCATTGCCATTTATGATTTGAATTTTATGTCCCAAACATTGTTTACTTCCACAATTTGTTTTTGTGTGGATTTCCATGCAAGAAATATCTCATCATGCTATTTAAAATAATTTGTCTTAGCTGTGATTTACTTGTAGATGATTCTTTATGACACACCTGGAGTTATTGAGAAGAAATTGCACAAATTGGATTCTATGATGATGAACAATGTCCGTAGCGCTGCCATTAATGCAGATTGTGTTTTGGTGGTTGTTGATGCGTGTAAGGATCCCCAAAAGGTGCTTCTTCATCTGGAAAAATTGTTCTTAAAACACTGTCTCCCTTTCCTAAATATATTTGTCTGCTTTTAGATTGATGAAGTGTTGGAAGAGGGTGCGGGAAACCTCAAAGATAAGGTACCGAAATTACTGGTTTTGAATAAGAGGGACCTGATCAAACCTGGTGAAATGGCAAAGAAACTTGAGGTTAGAACTTGTCAGTATCTTTTATTGTGTAGCCTGAATAGCTACACTTTTTTTTGTAGCTTGACGTATCATTGTTAATGTAACAAAAACAAAAAAAAAACAAAAAAAACTGGTATATGGTATGTTATGTTTATAATCTCTAATTTATAGGTCCCAAATACTGTTCTCGTCATAACAGAAATCCATGGTCACTCATCTCTGGTGGCATAAGGTGGGTACTTAAGTTGTATCCTAATTCGACATTGTATATCTTGCAGTGGTACGAGAAATTCACCGATGTTGATGAGGTCATACCAGTGAGTGCTAAATATGGTCATGGAGTGGATGATGTCAAGGACTGGATACTATCAAAACTTCCAGTTGGGCCAGCTTATTATCCAAAGGTATGTAACGAGTCCACTTTTGTTCTTGTTGTCTTCCTTCTCCTTGAAAGATGAAGACTGGTAATCTTTTAAAAGCATGTTTTTCTAATTATCATAATTCCAGTGTAACCATTTACCAACTGTTGGAAATTAACTACTTGAACCCTTTGGTTGTTTGTATTCCATGATGCAAGGCACATTGCCTCCTCAAAAGTACATGATGAAAACGAAAAGTAAAATAAAAATTGAAAACTCAAAAGAGGGATAGAAAAGGAAGGAAGCAATTTGAACTTGTAGCATAAGAACTATGTCAATTTCTATATTGGTTGTTCATGACTGAAAGAAGCACACTATGTTAGTCTTAAACTTCTTCCATCTGATGAATGTACAAAAATTTATAGATGTAGTCTTAAGTTTAGCTTCAAATTAGTGCCTGTGAGCCCTAAAAACAGATATGGTTAAGCATCTTTCATTTTACTCTTAAGACCGTGTGCCTTGAGAGGGGTTGAATGAGGTTGATAGCTGGCAGGATTTTTGGTGAAATTACTTGCATATATCTAAGATTAGTTGTTCAAATGCTGGCGTTGACAAGTCCTCGAATTAGTTTGATTAGATGTTACTTTGAAGCTAAATCAAGATAAAAAGTGAAATTGAAGTGGCTACATCTTGCTTTGTAAAGCTCATAGATGACCTAGATTATCCCTGGAATTTCTATTGGCTACTTCGATTTGTAATCGAGTCACCCTCAGTTTGAGTCAGTGTTGAGAAATAATATATGACAAAGGAGTAAAATTGTACTTTCAGATTGGTATAGTAATAATGTAAATGGAGTGTCTCTCAGGTTTTCCTCCTTCTGTTTCCTTTCTCTTATTCCAGGCAGGATAGATACTTGATATGACAGAAGAGCAGATATCCAATTAGGCAAACACATTTTGTCCCCTCCTCTATTTTTTCTTTCTTCTTGACCCTTTTTTTGTCGTCATAACGTAAAAGTTCTGAGTTTTTGGGAAAAGAAGGGTTCTGAGTTTTGTAACAATCTGGTAATGATAGATACTATACTCCAGCCTGAGTAAAAGTTCTGAGTTTTTCCTTTTTCTTCCTCTCTTGTATTAAGGTACCCAAGACACCTGATGGTTATATTAAGAAGTTTCACAGAGCACAAAGAGAAATGTTAAAAAAAACTGTGACCTGACATTTCTTTCCCCTATAATAAACAAGTTGTGCAGTATATACTTCATTGACAGTAGTATGTCTATTATTATAATTTTTTTTTTGAGAATTGTTTGAAATCATTATATATGGAGTTACTAGATTAAATAGGACATGCATGACAAGCCTTGCAGGGAATGGGTTGATCAAAATGCCTTCCACATTTTCTTCTAGTCCATTACAATTTTTTTGGGATAAATTTTGAGTACATAAAAATGCATCAAGGAATATGCTGTGAAAGATCTCAACGGTTGTACGTTTGGCAATGACTGAAGCTTTTACTTATGGGGTTTTGGCTTTAATTTTGATCACCTAGCCAATATCATTTAGAATAAATTAATTTCCCTACTTGTTTCTGACTATCCATGTCTCTCATCTTAAGATGAATATACTGTACATTTTCTTTTCTTTTTACTTTTTTTGACTTGACAATTTGATATATAAAAAACGTTTGTTGCATATTACAACTTACCATTGCTTTCCTTGTGTTCTCAGGATATTGCTAGTGAGCACCCAGAAAGATTTTTTGTAGCTGAAATTATCAGAGAAAAAATCTTTATGCAATACCGAGACGAAGTTCCTTATGCCTGTCAGGTATACCTAAATTTTTTAAACACCTAAAGCTTCTTATTATTATTTAAAATTTCACTTGGTGCTGTTTATAATTTTTCAGAAGTTTATATCTAACCAAGAAGTGTGGTTGATCAATCTTTGAATTGTACAGGTCAACGTTGTCAACTACAAAACTAGACCAACTGCAAAAGATTTTATTCAAGTTGAGATTATTGTTGAGAAAAACTCACAGAAGATCATCCTCATCGGAAAGGTAAGTTAAAGCTTTCTTCAATGGGATACTTTTTAATATGAATTAATAATTGGCTTCTTTGTGTGTTCTCATGAAATGGTGGGATTAGATTTTTTTTTTTTCCTAGTTGGTACTTACGCACACTACCTCCACTGAGGTTCGAACCCCTAACCTTCCTTTGGGAAGTAGGGGCCTTGTACCGCTAGGCCACAGGCCTGTTGGTGGGATTAGATTGTTGAGATGGGTGTCTTGGCTTTAACAAGAAGTTGAGCAGCTTAAGGAGAGGGGAGGACTGAGGAGGAGGTGTATTTCATGAAAGAGGAAGTTACCGAGAGTCAAAAGGTTCCTTACCAAGTATCTAGGATTTAGTCCTCTTGCACCAAGGCCAATTGTGCTTTATTAGGACTTCCACGGATGTGTGGTATTGGAAGTGGTTGGCCGCTCAGATATACTGCTGTCTGGAGCCAATCAATAGGCTTACAGAGCTGTCCATGGCAGGGCCTGTAAGGGAGCCGATGCAGGACTTGTAGGGTCAGCAATAGTGGAGTTACTCTGAAACTGCAAAGTAGTTTGTGCATCAACAATGATGTGGAAATCATCCTGGGGATAATGGAGAATTCTCCATCCTCTTAGGGAAGCTGGAGTGGCTAGATTCTTGTGTCAGGTGAGAGTTGCACTGCTTTCCCTGAAATCCATCTAATCAGTTACCAAATTAAGGTCATCAAATCTAATACACACACCCACTTGGCAGTTGTCTAGGAGCAAGGTACAGCCTCTTGAAGTAGAATACGTTTGAATTGGGCATTTGGGACACAATACTTTGGCCTGTGTCTCTAGGCAGGGAGACCGTATCTTTTTTTGTGACAAACCACATGGTAGGCTGTGATTGGTCACATGGTAGTGCAAGGAATGGGCTGTCTACAATAATTCTAGATATTCTGTTGGCCTATGCTTATTTTATCTGCATGGTAGCATGTAGTATTATTACTAGGCCTGTATGGAATCTATAAGACTACTATGCCTTGGGTTTTAAAAAAGAAAAACTCCAGACTTGAAACTTTGTGACTGCTTGAACTTCCAAATTTCTACGCTTTATGTTGTAAATCTCTTTCATTAGTGTCTACCTTTGTCATCGTTTGTTTTATATTTAGCTTTAGTTTCTATTGGAAATACAGTGTAATTCATCCTAATCCTTGAAAAGGTTTTACATTTGATCAGACATCGATGAGTCTTGTTTGAAATTATAGTGACATCCCAAAACACTTTCAAGATGCTTAACCTATTTATTGAATGATGTGACAGTGTTCAAAATATTGAAATGTTGAGAATCCTCCTATATTATTTGAAACTGGAATGGCAGGTTTGAAATTATATGTGTGTGTCTGTGATCATGTGTGTTCTGAATTTCTACAGGATGGGAAAGCTCTGAAACTACTGGCTACAGCTGCTCGGCTTGACATTGAAGATTTCTTGCAGAAGAAAGTTTTTTTGGAGGTACCAACAAATTTTAAGGTTTTTTTTTTTTTATCACTGAGCGGTTGTCACTAATATATTTAATTAAGAATTACTGGTATCCCAAGTTCCCAACTAAATAGTGCAGACCATACTGTCAGTGACAGTGATTTAAGCCTGCTGATTTCTTGCTGCCAATTGTTCCAAGTGGTCGGTTTTAATAGTTTTGAGTTGGAAATGACATGTTCAAGGCAACTCATTTATTGAACAGGTTGAAGTGAAGGTAAAAGAAAATTGGCGGCAAGATGAAGGACTTCTGAAGCATTATGGATATGGAGGGCCAATTCGAGCATTATAATGCTGTGTTTCCATTGCACTCGATACAAATTGCAGTGAAGATGATCGTGTAATTGGAAACTCATGATTTAGTGTGCATTAAGTGATTATGTGATGATGTTTCTTTTTTGGTAGTGTGATCAAGTTGGAAATTGCAGAAGCTTGTCATCGATCTTCTCAATAGCTGGAGTCAGGTACTGTAATATTCATTGTGAATCGCTCTTAGGCCATGGTGTTGGGTACCGCACAGTATTGTATTTTCTTTACTATTTTGGTGTTAGTTTTAGGTATCTTCTTTCCCTTTACCTTGGCATTACGTCAACGTGGATCACATCACTTTTTTATTTGGCAAAAATTTTTGGTCTTCGATTATTGAAAGTGAGGTCATTACCCCCTTTAGTTGGTAGGGCACTTAGTTCTCTAAGTGGGTGTACCCGTGTTCGAGTCCCTCTCCTAATTTGTAGGGAAAAAAAAAAATTACTGGCTTAGGTGGCTAATCTCTGATAGTTATGCTTGCATGGAGATGGAGCCATGGACTCGCATCAGTCTTTGTTATTCTACAACTGCTTCCCCGGCTTGTACTTCATGGACTAATTTATTCTTTTGTTAAAACGTAGTCAAGTTTATGGAACCAACCCTGCTTGCAATACGAGCATCATTTATGTTACTTCTATTTTTTATTTTTTTGGAGCATGTAGATTTCTTGAAGAAAAAATTAAGATGGTTTGTTGACTTCAATAGTATGTTCTTTAGGCTCTTTTGTTTTGAAGTAAAATATTTTTTAATATATATATATATATTTTTGATGTTTGACTGTCGTAAAATATGTACAAAGAAAAAAAAATATTAAAACCTAACAAAAATAAATTATCCATTAATTTTTGATAAATTATTTTATACACCCCACCTGATGGAATTCACTTAGACTTTTGCTGAACATAAAAAATAAAAAATAAAAAATAAAAAAAATTATTTTGTTTTATCTAAAATGAAAAAGAAAATTGCAGGAAGATAGATTACAGTAAAACAAACTAGTCCAAGTTTGTTAATTGAAGAGAAGATAATAAAATACGGGAAAAAGAGAGGTGATCACAATCTTTTATTGGGGATGCAATGTACTAAACTTGTTCCGGAAGAGAGAAGAGAGACAAGAAAGCTTAAAAACTTTATTGATTTGGTCAGAAGATATGATCCTCATTCATAGCCCCACTTATATTTTGTTTTAATTGTTGTACTTCTATCTAAATTACCCCACTTTTGAGGTGCCAGTTTTCATGGACCCTCAATGCTAGTTTTGTTTCTTTTCTCTTCCACTCTTTCCTCTTAAAGGGCAATCTCAATGCATAAGGATCGGAGTTTAGATATTTTCGTATGTCCGAAAACTATTTAGTCTATTTCCACTATAACCTTTGGTCACAATGGAACAAACCTTATGTGAAGCCCTAACTTTACTCTTTATAAGTGAACCAATAACCTGAAAGGAGAAAACTTTGGAAAATATTCACCTTTTTTCTTTTAGTAATACTACACAATCTTGAACCCTTTGGAACAACTCATCTTTTCTTATTGGTCTCAAAAGCCTCAACTTAAATATCACTAGCGGTGGGGCAGTGTTGGGCTTGTATCTTTGGGCCTTCTCTTGGGCTGGAAAGGGGACCACACACTGATTATGATAGATATATGTCAATTCCAGGCCCGTAAAGAGCATTGGATGCCAGAAATGGACGCTCGTTTTGTGTGAGGGTGCGAAATCTTTGTTCTTTATCCAATCACCCAAAAAGGGGTAAAAATGATACGTACCTCTTTCCGCGCATGTTAGCAATCCGCTAAACAACGCAAATGGGCCCCCAATATGTATATATATATATTTATAAGGATTTGTTTCTGGGCCTGCCGATTCTGTCAACATCAAGGAGGTGGGCCCAACACACCACCCCACATGTCGTCCAAACCCGAAAAAGTAGTTTTTATTAATACCGGAAATTAATGTGCCAGCCGACACTTTTAACTCAGATATGTTACTGGTTTTCTTTTCCTTTTTTTTTTTTGGCAATATATATAATGTTTTTTCAGTTAAGTAATACTGTAATACAATATCTTAATAATATAATATACTTTTTGTGACCTGATAATTTCTATAAATCTTAATGTTTTCATTGATAAAAAAATTAATTATTATTTTATTTGACATATTTTTTTTTAAAAAAACAATTAACTTAATAAACATATGCATTTTCAGATAATATAGAACCTTATTTTAGTGTGCGACAATGTTTTTAAAAAACAATTTACTTAATAAACATATGCATTTTCGGATAATATAGACCTTATTTTAGTGTGCGACAATGTTTTTTTGTTCGATTAATCAATTTGTAAGACGTGTCTCGCGAACATGAACTTAGAAGAACATTGACTTTATCTTGTATGAATAATTTTCAATTTTTTTTGGTGAGTAGAACAAGGTTGCGTCAAATCGCGGAAAAATTAATGAGAGAGTCCCACAAAAACGAGGAGAAGATCTGAGCAGGAGCTTGTAAGGATCTGTAGGAAGCATTGGCACATGCACATACATCCACCCAATCTAATGAGTGAATGAGAGTGGGCAAACCCCATGCGGTGTATCGCATGCCAAGGGTCGCCACTACCCCCACATCCTAAATCATACGCTGCGTGTACGGTGCATAACTTAGAAAGAGAAACAAACACCACCACACAAACATTTTTCATCAGTCAATGCATACATACATATATATATATATATATATATATATATATATATATGTGTTACACGTAAATAAATCCTTCAACATTTAATCCATCATCTTAAAATATTTACCTATCTTTTTATTTTAAAATATTTAACTTTAAACTTGAATATACTATTTTTATAATATTTTCATATTAATTGCGAAACACTATTTTATCTTTTAATGAGGTCATATTTGAAACTTCACTTTTATCACTCCAATAAAAAAATTATTAAAACTCCGCATCATAAAAAGTTAAATTCCCTATACGTCTATTTTGGGAGTGAAGGAGTATTACTTTGACATCTTTTAAAATTTTGTGTGCCTGTTCAACAACTCTCCTAAGTTAATTTTTTTGACAGATTTATTGATCAATTTTATAAAATGATTTTTTAATATAAAATATAATATAATATATTGACTTTTTTGCACGCAAATGACTTTAGAAAAATTCATAGTAATAAATGCGAGTGAATTTAGGTGTAATTTGCTCAAATTTCAAGAAAAGTTATCTAAAATTATTAAAAATAATTTGTATTTCAAAAGTGATCTTGTAATATTTCAGTCAATAAATATTCATTATTTTCTTTGATAATAAAATATAACAACTTATCAATACTTTGGGAGTAATCAATAACTTTATTCTTTACATTTGTAGGGTAAGTTTATCTGTCCTTTTTTTTCTTTTTAAGAAATCAAGTCCGCACGCAACCTGGTTGAGACTAGTGGCTTTTGCTTTGTTTGTTTTGTTTCTCGTGTTGGTTTGGTTAAATAATAATAATAGGATAAAGTATAATAACACCTTTTAAAGTTTGACAAAAGGACATTAAGATAAAACTTACCTATTTTTTGAACAGAGACACTCCCTGAAGGTTCAAAAATAGACAAAGACACCTCTTTATATGAGAAATTGACCAAATTACCTTTTGACTGTTTAGAAGACTTTTTTAACTTAAGAATTTAATAAAATGGACCAATCTACCCTCATGAACAATTTATGCATAAAAAAAAAGTTAAAAAAAAAAACTTTATATTTTTCACTTTTTTTTTTATTATTATTTTTAACTTTATAAATGTCCCAACTTCTTAAAAATGTAGACGTCTAAAATGATTTTTTGATCCAATACATATATTTCAAATAAATTATATTTTGTTATTATTTTTTTTCTTTTTCTTTTTATTTTTAAATTAAGATGCTTAATTCTTTTATCTAAAAAAATTAAACCAATCTTTTTTCCTTAAAAATAAAAAATATGGTACCAGTATAACTTTATGCATGCCCTTTTTTTTTTTCCCTTTGTTTTATTATTATTTTTTCCCCTTTAGACTCCCATGATAGGGGCTATCCGTGTTAAAAGTCAGGGAAAATGGTAATTCGAATGCATTTTTTACATGATCTTTTTTTCTTGGGAAATGCATAATATTTGATATATAATTTAAGATGCATAAAGTTATACTGGTACCATATTTTTTATTTTTAAGGAAAAATGATTGGTTTAATTTTTTTAGATGAAAGAATTAAGCATCTAAATATAAAAATAAGAAAGAAAAAGAAAAGAAGTAATAACAAAATATAATTTATTTAAAATATATGTATTGGATCAAAAAAATCATTTTAGACGTCTACATTTTTAAGAAGTTGGGATATTTATAAAGTAAATAAGAAAAAAAAAAATGAACAATTTAAAGATTTTTTTATTTTTATTTTTTATGCATAAATTGTTCATGAGGGTAGATTGGTCCAATTTATTAAATTGTAAAGTTAAAAAAGACTCCTAAACAGTCAAGGACTAATTTGGTCAAGTTTTCATGTAAAGGGGTGTCTTTGTCCATTTTTGAACCTTGATGGGGTGTCTTTGTCCAAAAAATAAGTAAGTTTCGTTTAAGTATCTTTTTGTCAAACCTCAGAGGATGTGGATATACTTTATCCATAATAAATAATATCATTTTCTGAGAAGATTGAATTGCGAAATGCATTTTAAATTTTTAATTATCAAATACACATTCTAGTGTATATCTGCACAAATATCCTTTCAAGTACACAAATATGTATAAAGGGTGGTGATTGTTGCACCAACCCATGCAAAGTGATGAACAATACACAATCACTATCTTTAGACATGCACCGACGAGTACCGTGCACTCTAGCAGATCCCACTGGAGTCCCGTGAAATTAGGGTTTCTTCCTTTTTTGTCTTTCCTAATTGGATATGCCTTTTGTGGTTTGGATGGTCCGTCCCTCATCAACCTTTACTGCTTTTTCACTACATACCTCAAATGACCATCATTTTCATTGGATTATCATTAAATGTACGATCAGGATTGTTTTGTGCCTAGACCAGTCTATTGTATCGCAATAACTTTCTTATTGTATACAATTAAAGAAGCATAGACAATTTATTATTATAAAATTAACCATTAAAAAATGCCAATTTCACCCGAGAAAGCAGCAAAGAATCGTGATTGAAGAAGATTTTGATTTCTTAACTCAGTGCCTTTTTAATTATTGGATCAAGAGTCTAATCTCACTTCTGTTGTTGAAAGAGCGAGATGTGATGAATTGATAATGTAATTTAGTTCACATCGCTTGACGTGTCCCTCCATATGAGACTATACTCTTCATTTTCAGTAGACAAATAAATGTTCAGTGTCATATTAAAAAGACAATAAATTTTAAAGCCAGAACCATGATTAGGTAACATGTTAGCCATGCTTCTCTGACATGCATTAAATGAATTAAAAAGTAATTTTGATAATTAAGATTGGGAGTAACTATTTTGACTCTGTGTGACTGTGAAAACAACCTTTCTCTGTATATGTCATTTTATTTGTTTACAGAACACCTATAAGAGTGCTCTTCTCCACTTTTTGCAAACACTTGGCATTGAGAGACAGAGAGATGAAGCATTTGGTATTGGCCTGTCTCCTTGCTTTTTTGATCCATCAACAATGTCTTGTGTTTCCAGTTGAGGCAGGGGATGGTTTCATCAGAACCAGAGGAGTTCATTTTGTGTTAAATGGTAGTCCTTACTATGCCAATGGCTTCAATGCCTACTGGTTGATGTATGTGGCTTCTGACCCATCTCAGAGAAACAAAGTCTCAGCTGCCTTCAAAGAAGCTTCAAGCCATGGCCTCACTGTTGCTAGAACTTGGGCCTTTAGTGATGGTGGCTATAGACCTCTACAGTACTCTCCTGGCTCTTACAATGACCAAATGTTTAAGGTCTCTCTCTTTCTCTCTCTCTCTAGCTGTCTTTTGACATTTTGTTCTAATTTTATTATTATTAATTGGTTTGAAGGGGTTGGATTTTGTAATAGCTGAGGCAAGAAGGTATGGAATTAAGCTTGTTTTGAGTTTTGTGAATAACTATGAGAACCTTGGAGGTAAGAAACAGTATGTGAATTGGGCTAGAAGTCGAGGGCAGTACCTCACATCTGATGATGATTTCTTTAGAAACCCCATTGTCAAGGGATATTACAAGAACCATGTCAAGGTTGGTAACAAGACACATTCTTTGATTTTTCTTTTCAATTTATTTGTTGTGTTCTTTAGAAATTCTCTATGCCTTTTCCTTCATGAGATGTGGGGTTTTTATAAAACATAGTTCTATTTGTGTGTATTTTTTTTGCAGACTGTTATTAACAGATACAACACCATGACTGGAGTTGTTTACAAAAATGACCCAACAATCATGGCTTGGGAGCTTATGAATGAGCCCAGATGCACATCAGATCCATCAGGGAGGACCATTCAGGTTCAACTTTTTGTATTCAATTTTTTTTTTTTTTGTAGTTTATTTGGTCCTCTCAATAATAAATAACTAGATTTCTTACCAATCCATTTAATTTTGATTTTAATTTCTTCCTGCGTGTGCACATAGCACAGACATTGCACTATGTGATACAGACATATACCAAATGCAGCAGTCCACCTTAATTGGTACTTTGGGTAACCATTGATTGTTTTGCACATCATTGCCCACCCTCCACACCCACCTCCATAAGGGATAGCTCTTAGTGAGTGTCACAGTTGGTGACAAATTGATGCCATGTGCTGTTTCTTATTGCCAATTCATTCAACATGAATTTTGCATTAATAAGTAAAATTTAGTTGCTGAATTTAATTTATTGGTGATTGATAGGCCTGGATAACGGAAATGGCTTCTCATGTTAAGTCAATAGACAGAAATCACTTGCTGGAAGCTGGGTTAGAAGGATTTTATGGACAAACAACACCGCGGAGGAAGAGACTCAATCCTGCTTTAAATATAGGAACTGATTTTATCGCGAATAATCGGATTCCTGGCATTGATTTTGCTACAGTTCACGCATACCCTGATCAATGGTAACATGCAATCCACTGAAATTTCATTGCTATTATAAAGATCAATATTCAAATTATGTTGTTCTCTTGAAGTGGATAGTTGAAGCTATTAGCACCACCATGATGTTATCCAACCAACATTCTAGTGTTTGTGATGCTTACCATAAGTTTGGTTGTTGTACCTCAAATTCTTGACATGGCTTTGGTTTTGTTCTATGACAGGTTATCTAGCTCAAGTGATCAATCTCAGCTTTCATTTATGAACAACTGGCTCAGCGCACACATTAGAGATGCACAATACGTTCTTCGCAAGCCAATACTCGTCGCAGAATTTGGGAAATCGTCGAAAGATTCTGGTTTCAGCACCTACGAGAGGGACAACTTGTTCAAAATTGTATATTACAATATATACTCGTCAGCCAGACGTGGTGGAGCAGCTGGTGGAGGCATGTTTTGGCAACTCCTGACCGAAGGCATGGACTCCTTCCGCGATGGGTATGAGATAGTTCTGAGCCAAAGCCCCTCAACTGCTAGTTTGATCGCCCAACAGTCCCACAAGCTGTATCAAATAAGGAAAATATTTGCTAGGATGAGAAACATTGAGAGGTGG
The DNA here is from genome assembly GCF_030987335.1 of Cornus florida. Taxonomy (NCBI): domain Eukaryota; kingdom Viridiplantae; phylum Streptophyta; class Magnoliopsida; order Cornales; family Cornaceae; genus Cornus; species Cornus florida. The sequence continues at coordinate 127,349,083 of NW_026775581.1, forward strand.
AAGAGGGCAAGGGCTGCTAGAGGCAGGCGTATCGGACACTAAAATGTTGGAAGTCCTATATATAAAATGGAAGTGTGTGTGTGTGTGTGTGAAAAGAGTGTTGTCGAAGTGAAGGTGTTTGTTGTGAGGGTACTTAATTAGTTTCTGGGAGATGGTCAATTTCTCTCTTAGAGATGAATATTGTTCGTCCAGGAGGGTTGCTGTTGCTGCAGTGGGATCAATAGATTATATAACTTCTATAGAATTATATATAGTTACAATTTTATATGTTGCAAACTTTGTTGTTTAGGAAATTTGGTGCTATATATGTGTTGGATAGTAGAGAGAAATTAATGCCTAGCTTTCATATCAGTTAAAATCAGATTGTAAGATGAAGGAAAGACTATATAAATGTGGCTTGAGTAACAATTTATGGCCCGGGGATTTCATCTCTATATTTGAGCATAATTATTTATATATATATATATATTTTTATACATGTTAGAAAGCTTGACTATGACCAATATTTTCATATTTTTGCTGAAAATTACTACTTCTATAATAAGTAAAGCAAACAATCATCAAAATGAATGTGTTGAATTGAAAGCACATTCAATTCACTTTAGTGCTCACTCTTTGATGGCTGCATTAATCATCAAATATGTTATTTGAACTTGATATGTAATTCATTATATAACAGTGGGCGTAAAGAAGTTATTATTATTATTTTTTTTATGACAAAAAAAAACTCATATACCTACAATTCTATTTTATTTCTTTAGTTTTCGTAATTTATTATTATTATTATTTTGTGTTAATTTGGTTTTTTTAATTATGTTTTTATTTTTTTTTGCTAATCGCAAATTGAGTGTTTATTATTATTATTTTTTAATAGATAATAATAAAAAAAAGAGAATCGTAATTCACAATTTTATGATACAATTATTTCTTAAACAGAACTAAATAATGGTTAACAGTGATTAGAGTCAAATCTAATATTTCATGGATGTGGACATCTGTTAGCATATGGTATTTGATTATTGTCAAATCTAATATTTCATGGATGTGAAGATGATGACTTTATTGCATAATGTAAGCACGCAAATCCAAAAAAATTTTTGGCGACCCCACGATTTGAAGTTTTTACCGATAACTCCTTTATCTATAAATAGAGCATCTTTTTCAGCCTTTTTACTCTTACGCAAAATATTTTAAATATTTATCAACTTTTACATCACTTCAGTTTCTAATCTTCAAAAAAATATCTTCGCTATAAATCTCTACAATCTATCAAAAATTCTACAGTCTTCCAACTCTTTCATACTATACAATTTTCACAAAGATGTGACAGAAGCTCCAATGCACATAATTGCGCACATAATTGAGACCCTATATCATATGCTATTTGTGACTTTTTATAAAAATTAAAAATTCTGGTATAGGCATGACAAATTGACCGAGTTGCTTAATTAGGGATAACAATGGAGCAGGGTAGAGCGGGGATCTCATTCCCCATCTCCAACCTCGGTCAAATTTTTTATCCCTATTCTCGCCCCATACCCGTTTAAATTTCAACCTCCTCCCCCGTCCCCGCCCCGTCCCTCCACATTAGCCCCCGTCCCCGCCCTGCATAACTTTTTTTAAATTCTAATTCACCTTCAACAAAATCAACACAATTATAATATTTTTCAACCTAATAATTTAATAAAGTTTCAGCACAATTATAATAATTTAAAACATATCATTTTAACCCGATCAAACTTATAGCAAAATCACATATAACATTTTTTGGAATAATCTGAAAATTTTCAACATGATCAATCAAAACAAATAACATTCTTCCAACAACGACTATGCTGCGAGGGAATAGATTTAGGGTTTCAGAAGTGAATATATTATATATATAGTTATGTAATTTAGTAATATTTTATAACATGTAAGGACAGTTTTGTAAAAATACACTATAAACTAGACGGGGAGGGGTGGGGTTATCGGTAACCCCGCTCCGTCCCATGCCGGGGTTTCTAATACAATTCCCATTCCTTCCCTATTTACATAAATGGGTACTTAAACCCGCCATAACAGGGGCAGGCTATTTACATAAATGGGTCCCCAAACCCGCCATAACAGGGACAAGATGGAGCGGGGACCCGTCAGGTATGAGAATTTTTTTTTTTGAATAGGAGGTATCCGACGCTGACGCCCCGACTAATCCCCCCGGTCAGGCGCAATGGTCAGCCTAAGAACTCAGCCGGCGAGGTAGGAATCGAACCCTAGCCATGTCGAACCAACACCCAAGACTTACCATCACTGCTAGGCCCCCGGGGGCAGGTATGAGAATTTTGCTATCCCTACGCTTAGTGCACAGCCCTTCCCTGACCCAAACCCTTCACAAGCCATATTGGGCCACCCATACAGTGGGCTTTTCTTTGAAAATGGACCAGTTATGTATTTGGATCCGTTCTTTAAAACCAAATTTGAATTTCTATTAGGCCACTATGGCAAGCGGCGCATACCTGCCTTGGTAAGGTTTCCAACCTTCTTCATTCCCTTTCTACTTTCTCTTTCCAATTTCCCAAACTAAGTTGAGAACAGGTATGCAATTGTGGTATGGCTGCTAAACTAACATAAACATGGTTGCATCAATCAGGCCTTATATGAGGCGGTTATATACAGTATCAACCATTGCTTACAATGAATCCAGAGAGTCTTTGGTTTTAGGGAAAATCTAGGACTTCTTAGCTTAAAAAACCAATGACGTTACTCGAGTAGTTATGCTTGAAGTTAACTCTCAATTGAAGGAATTAGTCAAAACCGGTCACCTGAATGATGCTCGCCAAATGTTCGATAAATTGCCTCACATAGATGAAATCTCATGAACCACCATGATTTCTTGGTATGTGAGTGCCTCTGATTCATCAGAAGCATTGGTTTTGTTCTCGAAAATGTGGGTTGATCATACTCTCCAAATGGACCCCTTCGTACTTAGTCTAGCGCTTAAAGCGTGTGGACTTGACTTCAATGTGAAACATGGAGAATTACTAGATGGGTACTCCGTAAAATCTGGTTTGGTGAACTCTGTTTTTGTGGGGAGTTCCCTTTTGGAGATGTACTCATAAACTGGCAAAATTTGGGATGGTTGTAGAGTCTTTAATGAAATGCCGGTCAGAAATGTAGTTTCATGGACTGCAATCATTACTGGGCTATAATATTGAGGGGTTGATGTATTTTTCTGAAATGGGAAGGGCAAGAGTGGGATATGATTCGTACACATTTGCCATTGCACTGAAGGCGTGCGCTGACATAGGTGCTTTGAATCATGGGAGGGAAATCCACACCCAAATAATGAAGAAAGGCTTTGATATGAGCTCGTTTGTTGTGAATACTCTCACTACTATGTACAACAAGTGTGGGAAACTAGAATATGGCTTTTGCTTATTTGAAAACATGAGGACGCGAGATGTCGTTTCATGGACAACAATAATTACCACATACGCCCAAATGGGTCAAGACGTTCGATAAAAAGTTTTACCATAAGAAGAACCTGGTTCGAAGTGGTAAGTCTGGACTGTGCCTCAACTCCACCTTTATTTATATCGCAAGCCATGGATTTTGCAGTTCCTAACTTGAAGCTAGATCGCTTATAAGGTGAGATACTGGTTTGGGCGGAGTGTTCCATCGTTGTGGAGGTATTGAAGCTCAGGGCTGGAACTAGGAGCTACTTTGAGAATGAGATTGAAATGGAAAAACAAATTTCTTATGGCTTGATAGTTGGCTTCCCATGGTGCCTTTATCGGAAAAGTGTGGTGGCAGAATAATCTGCTATGCAGACAGCACCAGAATGCCAATGTGGCTGCAATTATCAGCGAATCGTGTGGCTGTGGCCTGTTTCTTCAAGTTGGGAGATCAAAGATTTATGCCGGTACAGGGTCTGTAATACCAGACTATACTGGAGAGGGGTAGTGTTTGTGGGCTTCAATTGCTAAGGGGCACTAGCCATCAAAATCGACATGGGAAGAGCTAAGACTAAGAGGTCAGTTGCCAGTTGAAGATGGCACCAAATTAGCTGGCTTCCCTCTGCTATTGAATTTACACGACCTTGTTAACACTGAAAAAAATACCAAACTTCGAACAAATTGAGGCAATGGCGCACAGTAGAGACTATACTTGTGTTACGTGGTATCCTGAGGAGTCCACTGTGCATCTATCTATGTTCTGAATGCCCCTTTGTTGAAGCCATGTTGTCAAAAGCTGTCCCTCTATAAGCTTAACAGAAGCAGCTCACCATATACAGAGGAAATAAATAGGCTGGGTTCCATTATGTTTGGTCAAATTTAGTTTAGATATACAAGTTTGTAAATCTGAAAGGAATTCTCTTCCCCTTTCTTCTTCTAATCACCTCTATTGTCAAATATTTTGAGCTTTCAGGTTCAGTCCTGTTCTTTCTGAATTCGAGGGGAATTAATGCAGAAGATACAACTGGATAAAATAGAAAATAAAGAATTTCCATGTACATTTCTACCACAAAATTTCATCCGTAAACAGATCTTGGAGTCACACTAGGGTCCTGCATACAGTACAAACAAAGAAATTGCAAGTTTTTGAATTCGTGTATAACTTTTTAATATACATGATACAAAGTTCATCGATCATCATTAAACCAAAACCGAATGACGTACAAAATAAAGCACAGGCAAAATCCAGAGCCCCCCAGAATAACGACAAGTCGAACCCATAAATGGGAGATAAACGCTTTCAGCACAATCTCATCCCACAACCAGAACCACAAAATGGAGAAAATTGATCCCAATGTTGCTCCCACTACTATTTGGTTCATTGTGTGCAGTTTCTGTGAAACCCGTAGCCATGACTGCAAAAAAGATACACACAGATAATCAAACTTACCATTTCTTGCTTTCCTAGTAGCTCATCTTTCATAGTGGACCTCAATTATTTGAAATCATGACTCACTGGTTTGCAAAGTTTACATAGGCTTATAGCATTACCTTAAGCATGCAGTCCCAGAAACATGTGTCAGAGAGAATCATTGTATCTACTTCCCAGTAGCTGGAAAAATCTCAGTGTGCATCTTTGATACAGTCTCAGATGGACATTTATTTTATATTTCTTAAAGCTTATATATATATATATATATTATTCCACAGAAGAATCAACTCAATAATAAAGACAAAAGAGATGGTTTGCAAAACTAGATATTGTGTTACTCATCAGTTGTCATTCAACAAGTAATATTAGTCCTTTCTGTAACATATAGATATTGAGATATCATGTGAAAATATTTAGTCTATTTCTTTCTTTCATTTTATTTATTTTTTAAGATTAGTGATATTTAGTCTGTTTCAACTTTTGAGTACTTGAATCTTTTTCAAGTAATTTTGTAACAAGTTATGCAACAAGCCAAATCAAGCAGCTGACAGTTCTAGGATGGATTTCATAATCTCAAGTAACAGCTTTACCCTGGTCAACATGGATTTCAGAAGTTTTCAGGGGACTTCGGGAATTCTTCCAAGATTGGTTACAGTTTTTTTCTTTTTTCTTTTCGTGTAACATGCAAGTTACTTATATACGCAATAGAAATCGGTTGATTAAGCTAATTGAATGGGTTACGCCAAGCTTTTGTTTTCAAATAAACTTGGATAATTTGTCATGTTGACTGTACCACTAAATAAATTTATTTTTAGGATAACTTGATTTGCTTACATGAATATTTCGTAATACATAATAGTTTAGAAATGGATCTAAAATTTTCATTATGAAGTGTCTTTATGATTCCAGGAAGTCTAATAACAATTAAGAATTTTCAAGAATAAAATATCTAAAAGAGTATAGTTAAGCTACAAGCATGTGTGTGTGAGTGCTATTCTGAATTCAATTACATAAAGAAGTCCATGTCATGATACTCACAAAATATGAACCAAGTGCCAAGAGAAGAACACTGAGAGTTACTGTATATCCATTCACCCCAAGCCAATCCATCACTGCAACAGCAAGCACAGAAACAGACATTAGAAACCATCTAGAAAGGTGTTATAGCTACAGTGTAGTTATTTAAACATCACCATAAGCAAACAATGGAACAATGGCCTAAACTCACATAAAATAATTGTAATGACATATAAGTTAAGAGTGTGTTAGAGAATGCATTCATTTCATTTCATTTCACAGACCACTTAAAAAACAATCTCAGAAAACTCTCCATACCAAATACTAATAAGTCTCAGCAAAAATAAAAATAAAAGTCTCACTACCGAAAATGGACTTACCATATTATAATTCATGAGAGTACAAATGAAACATCTCTAAGGAAAAACTCATTTAAAATTCTATGCTAATCATGATTGCATAAGTTGAAAGAGTCGCCATTTTCACTACTTCATTAAAATTTATTTGGTTGATACCAGATACCAGAGTACTGGGGAACCTGATGCTTCCAATGATGTAATTTATCTGTACAAGTAGTTTTTACTAATGCTATACTTACTCTAGATTCTTGCATTTGATAAATAATGGATTATGAGGAAAAGATGATTTGCAATTGACGGAGTAACTGTGCCCTCCACCCCTCAAAAAATAAAAGAAAACGATGTAGAAAGACAGTAAATTTTATCAGATACCAATGGCATCAACTATCACATGCTACATTAGTCCTCTTAAGAATCCTGTCTAGATTGTAATGATTAAAATGAAATGACTGAATGACATTACTCTTAAATATTATAAACTTAATATCAATAGAGCATGACTGTAGAAAAAGAATTATATGCAAATTATAAATCAAGCTTTAAATATTATAAACTTAACATGAATAGACCATGATGGAACTTAACATTAATAGAGCATGATGGTTGGACAAAGAATTATATGCAAATTATAAATCAAGCTTCAGATTTCTCAAGGTAAAAGGGTGGTGGAAGAAAGTTACTTGACTTAATAACAAAAATGTTGGTAAAGAAGATGGATTGGGCATGTGAAGATGGCATTCCAGGGTCTGATCTTGAGGTAGGAATGGGCCGCTCTTGGTTTAATATGTGCTTAAGTGCAACTGAGAGGCCAGCGTTTAATACAGAACCCGTAGCAGCCCATAAAGCTTCAGCATCATGCCTCCAGAGGAAGACTGCACCAAAAAGTGCAGCCACAAACCACTTGCTCTGTAATCAACAGTAGTACAGCACAAATATATTGGATAATACATTGGCCAGGATGCATAAGACCATAGATCTGATTATTTTTAGAACTTGACAACATTTTTGGGGAAATTAAACATATGCCATGAGATATGGACTAATACGGAATTTAGTTCCAATATGTAAGTATCATGAGTATCAATTAATTTAGAAAATTTTCAAAGAACATACAAATAAATGAGAAATTGCTAGCCTGGTGTGAAAGAATAACAATAAGCACCACAACTAAAATAGCAAACCAGATTTAGTTGAACTCAGAATACACCTTCAATCATTTGCCAACTAACAAACATAAATGGAAAGGAAAATAATGAAGGATAATGTCAGACTATGTATACGTCCATTACTATATGAACAACTGCATTTGGAAGCAGGCTCTTAAAAGGTTAATCTAATGTTACTTTCGCATTCTGCAAAACTTGTTGACATGGCAAACATCTGGGCATCCCAAAAACTGACATGAAAACCAAGTGTAAGAGCGCTTTGGGAGGTAATTTTCAGAATTGATTGCTTTAGATGGCCATTATACATGACTAGTAATTGCCAAATACTTATCCCCCGTCACTTGGGGATGCCAAAAAACAGCAGTCAGCTCAGGTCTAGGGACAAAGGAAGAGCTTAATGCCAACTTTTGTATCTGGGGACCAGCCAAACCAGAATGCTGGGCAGGAATAAAAAAAAAAAAAATGCAGGTCAAAATCTTTACAAAACATGAAATTTGTATTCCCAATCCAGAACAAGTCTTGGCCCATATGAAATATACACCAACTCATTTAAGGAACCACTCTAAACCTACACGGACGGATAAGAACTGAGACAGCAATTTGGAGTAAAAGGAACAGTCTAATTTGTAGTCTGTAGCCCATATGACTGAAAATTAAGACCCAAGTTGTGTGCAGCCCAGGTTGAATCCTAGCTATTCGAGATGACTCACTAAATGTATGGCAAATCAACAAAAAGGGATAAACATAATATAAACACTTCATATTCATTTGATTTTCTCTAGACTAATACTTCTCTGTTTTCTAAATCAAATCATTTGAAACAAATCAATCAGAAGCTACCAATACTGAACCATAACCAATCAATTAATTCTCTGAAACTCATATCTTCAGTTCCTCATCAGGCCATAATACATCACTAAATATACATATATGTATATATTCACACGTATGCTTTTATAATCAAGAAAAAGATGGAACTATACGAACCAGACTATTGAGAATCGATTCGAGACCACAAGCCATAAAATTGGGGCGAAAATCCGAGGACCGGCGGATGAGAGCTTCTTGTTCGAATGGTCTAACAACTCCGTCACCATTACTACTCTTGAAGGCAGAAGTTTGGGTCGACTCGGTCATGGTGTTTGGACGCCAGCATCTGTTATCCACTGAAACGGGTTTCTGGGAAAGAGATTGGCCACACAAAACCAATTTGGAGATGGGAATTTTAGTGTAAGAAACGCGTTTCAGATATTTGAGTTTGGGAAATGATGTGATTGTGGTGGTGGTGGTGGGCTTGCATACAAGGGCTGTTGCTGTTGACATTTTGATTTAGTTTAAGGCGCTCTGCGATCATAGACGCTGCTGCATAGACACATATGGTGTGTGATACAGTGAGAGAAAAGTCAACCAGAAAATATGTCACACTTGACACTTACAAAAACTTAGGGATGATTTGCCACCATTTTGAGGAATGAATCCCAATCAAGAATGATTAATGATGTGAAATAAGTAAATAAAAAATAATTCATGTACAGTACTAATTTAAATTTTTTGTTCACTATGATGGATGAGAAAGATCCAAACCATTTTGAGGAATGAATCCCAATCAAGAATGATTAATGATTTGTTGTAATTGCGGAGTATTTGTTAATTTGTGCAATCTGCGATTTGGAATTGTCCTTTGGACTGTCTATTTATTTTTTTTATTAATTTTTTTTTTTTTTTTTCAAATAATCATGGATGTCCGAACTATTTTGCCGGCACTTTAATTAATCCCACAAGACTAACTGTCTATTGTTATTTTTCAAATTGATTTGAATAAATCCAATAAGAACTGAATTTTGTGGTTTTAATCAATTTTTTTTATTCAAATTGTCACGTTTTTTAAAAGCGCACAAAAAAAAAAAAAAAAGTCATGCATCTGTAGATGATGTATCCTTGATGGGTAATTCAAATCTGGTGAGATTATTTAGTGGTTTATTTGGCTTCATTCAATTAATTTGAATTATTCTAAAGGCTCCGATAATAATTATCCACTTAATTCTGTTTAAACTCGTTTTAAAGATATATTCAATAATTTTGGATAGGAACAAATTTTAGAGTAAAAAATTCGTTCAAGTACGGGCAGGGAAGACCATCCCGCTCTGTCTAGTTTATAATACGAAAATATTATTTTATCATAAGTTATAATATGTAAAATTACTCTTATTTTTAGGAATAATATTAGTGTTTATTTGGTAAAATTGCGTTTTTTTTTGGAGAATTTTTATTTGATTTATATTTTAAATATAATTTTTTTAAAACCTAAGTAGAAATTAGAAATATATATATTTGAGTGAGAATTTAAATGGAGATTGGTGGGACGAGTTAGTGTGCGCATCCGATCCGAACACTTTTCTCTAATGCTACTAATTTTTCTTCCAGGAGAAAACTTCACTATATCACTATCTTTTTACAGGCAACAAATTGATTTTTTTTTTTTTTTGATCTTTATGCAGGAAGTTAATACAGTATTATTATTGATTATAATATTATAATAATAACAGTGATCATGTTTCCATTGACTCAGTCTACGAGAAACAGAAACTTTTTTTTTTTTTTTTCAGAAGTTAAAGTAATTACGCACACACCCTATCTCCACCGACATTCGAACACCGCTTGGCTATTTGGTCCTTTGATAGGAACAGAAACCTTGTGGCTAATTTATTGAGTCTTGTAGGTAATCATGAATATAATTTTTATTTTATTTATTATTATTCTTATATTATATTTGAGAGCACCAAATTAGTCTTAAAATTAAAATTAATTTTTTATTTAAATAAAGCCAATTTGGTAATTTTATATTATATATATATAAAATATTTTCTTTTAAAAAATTCAAATAAATACGTATGCACATAATATTTTTTAGACAATACTTATATATTCACTGGTGAAAAGGTCTACATATCATCATCACATACACAATCTAATCATGACACACATCAAGGTTAATAAAAATATATATATATCATCCAGAAATGAAATAGGTTCACCTAATTTTTATTATTTTTTTTCTTTCAATTATTTTTAATTGACAATCAAATATGATGTGTTAAAATAAAATTGTGATGATAGAAGTTCTCCCCAGTAAAACCTAACTTATTGTCCATCTTTTTTTGCATGACTAGAATACTCAATTTTTATAATTGGATAATGCTTGGGTCCTACCTTATCAAGTTGAGTGGGCTCAATAAAAGGTTGACACATCTCTTTAACATTAAAAAATATGAAGCATGGGTTATGCCCATTTACTTAGGACTAGAGGCGTTTTGTTTTTCTCTCCTCTCATGTTCGTATGTCTCCTTTTCTTTTTTATTTCTCTCACATCATACTCAAATCTTTTTATTTCTTTTTTACATTGTCGCCTCCATTCACAAATCCAAACTTGAGGAGCAACCCATTGATTTTCAGACATTGTCATGGTCTTAGCAAGGATTGATTCACATTTTTAAAACAAGAATTGTTCAAACAATATATTTTTCAATGCAAATTATTTTTTCTTCTTTCAAAGCGCTTAAATCAAGTATGGGTATTGTTGAATTTTAGTTCAACATGAGTTTAATTCAAGCTCTAGGCCCTTATTTTTTTTTTTTCTTTCTCATTATTATTGTTTAATAATGCTTGTAGGAATGTATGAAATATTACATAGCCTTCCACAAAACGCAGAAGAAAGTAACAAGTTCTGTCAAGATAACTTATCAGGATAGGATTTGCTGAAGTGTTGGTGTCATTATGAAGATAACTTATTTCAATCAAATAGACATTTTCGCTCTTTTGCTATATTGATTTGCAGCAATTTTAGAGGCTTAAATATTGTATTTGCTATCATGTACTCTATTTATCTTTCTCTATGGTTCATTTTATTTTATTTATTTGTGATGCAAATTTATGTCTTTGCTATTACATTTATAAATTTTTCTACATTTAGTTTGATGCTTGCGAAAACTGAAATGTGTAATACACATCATCTGGTGTGTATATGAATTTATTAAAATGAAACAATAATGTACAAAGTCAATAAGGCATCCTCTGGTGAAAAAAAAGAAAGAAAAAAAAAAAAAGAGGCATCCCAAACCAGCATTTGGATTTAGTTATTCAAATTTAAGGCTTCAAAGAAAATAATCTTTGCCAACCAAGCCAACTCTTCTAGAACAAGATTCCATTGCCCTTTAGGGTGACGAGATTCTTTGGGAGCTTCAAGTGCTTACAACAGTCAAGTTTCAAATCAAAACAAGGGTAAAATTTCAAATCAAAACAAGGGTAAAATTTTAACCTTCAAGGAAAGAACATCACATCATTGTAATGCATAAACGAAAAAAAAAAAAAAAAAAACAAACTTACATTTTTAGCATATCCATTGCTATTCTAAAAACTCTGCACATTGGCATTATCTCCATTTTACTTTTTTGATTCAGCGTCTAGATCTAGGTAAATGGGTATAACTCATTCTTTATATATTTTAATATTAAAAAGAGATGTCAACATCTTATTAAGCTAACTCAGCTTACAGGACAAAAATTGTCTCCAAACATTATCTTTTATAATTATTTGGTTAGGTTGAACGTAATGTTTAAATGATGAAGCTGAAAGTGGGCCGGGTTAGCCCAAACTCTGAGTTGGAGTAAAAGAAGAAACCAATAGGCTCACCAGGCCCAAACCCCAACGAAAAATACTCTCTTTCTCTGAGTCTGGCTGATCATTCCACGACTTTGATTCCACTCTTTAGCCATTGACGCAATCTTTCTCCGCTGCAAACTGAGGTAAGCCACCACCAACCTCCGTCATCCTTCTTTGTGTATGTATATATATGTCTTTTACAGCATTCCAAGAATACAAAAACAGAATATGATTATTATTATTATTATTTTGTTTCATATTATTGATTTGATCTTGCTCTCACCGATCAATGGTAAGTTTGAATTTATCTTCAATTTGTCTCTCCATCAATCTCTTATTCAAATAACCCTACTCAGTTGAAAACACTTATTGAAAAACCATATTGACGAACCCAAACCTCGATTCAAAATGCCAAAACAGAACCCTCTCCTAAAACCCTCAAACCCCACGTATTCAAAAGCAACCTAGGGTTTAAAAATGCTTCTCCCACATGAAATGTACGTGCATGCATCTAGATTATATCCATACATATGATCACACCTCAATAAAAATTGTATATTGTGTTCAAATTGCCAGTATAAAATCTTGTATGCCATTGCCCATTGGAGTAACTGAGGAGTGACCGGACAACAATAAAGCTCAGCAATCTTGTAAGGTATGCACTTGACGATTATTTGTTTGTTTTTCCCCTAGTGGTACAATTTTTTTTTTTCTCTCTTTAAAGCTCTGACTGGAACAACTAAATGCAAAACAAATTGAGAGTGGTGTTTTGTGTTTTGGATCTTTTTTTGAAATTTGTCTGCAAGTTCTGTAAATTTTTCCCTAATGTGCTCTACTTGCTTGAATTTTGGTTTAAAGGAAAGAAAGCGTGGAGCTGAAATAATTCACTCAGCAATGCGGAGGAGCCATTGAACAGTTGGAAAAAGCCCGGCTTTAGCTGTTTTTGGTTTCATTGCTTGTTGCTTTGTCTGGTTCAATAATACCGCTTATCCTAGTGAGGCGTGGCAAAACTTGATCCAACATGCCAATTCAACTTAAACCTAGCATGAAATTAGCGAGTTTGATTTAGATTTTGATATATTTGTGTTGCAATTGACTTTTTTTTTTTTTTTTTCCTCCGTGTTACAAATTATATGAGTTATTGGTTACAGAACCCAGCCTGATCTATTAGTCAAAAAACTGGTTACACATGTCATGTCATGTTTTTTTTATGTAATAGGCAAGCCATATTTGCGACACAAGTGATAAATGGGCGGTGTTAGAATTGACACATGCACTTGAATATCCCTGTCTTAACACACGGGAGCCAACTTACACTTGAATATCCCTGTCTAAACACAAGGCAGCCAAATCACGAGTCAGGATCCTCTGCAGTGTACTGCACTGTGCTATAGGTGCGCTCAATACAATTAAATCTATTTTCGACACATTAAATCTGGCTAGATTTAATTGTGCTGAAAAATTCTTACAGCAGCACCAACCCACTCCTGTACAGAAACAATCCCAAGGGGGGAATGAGCGTAAGAAAAATGGAAGAGCCAAATAATAATCACATGAAGAAACCAACAGGTACAAGATGGCAATCATTGACGGCTGTAAGTCGGATGGTGTGCGCTACCCTTCAGGTTAGAGTTCTGATACTGCAATGGTTGTCTCCGCAAGGGTTGGAATTTCTGTTCATGGAGGCGACTACTGTAGTCTCTTTATCCCACCCTGTAGGGTGTAGATAACCAATGATTTTCTGCCACGTGAACACGTTTTGTTAACATGGGTTGCCTCCACGTCTGCAAATTTATAAAATTCTATCCTCTCAATTGCAACTTTTTGCTGTAAGAGATGTTGGTATCATTCCCATCTCCCTCTATATTACGCTGATCAATCAGCCATGCTTGCTATATATATATATATATTTTTTTGTTGCATCTTGCTGTGGGTCAGGCTCGCTGTATTTTTTTTTTCCCTTAGTTCAGGCTCGCTGTATTTTCCAGTATTATCTTGCTTTATTTTCCTGTATCATTCTTGCTGTGCTTTTCAAGCTGTACTTGACTTCCTTCTACATTTTTCCTTGAACCATGCTGGAATATTTTGATGAATATTTTGACAACCCTGCATGTTTGACAATATTATAAGCTCTTTACATGTATACTCATATATAATTTATCTTTGACATTGATATATGGAATTGTTTTACAGTTGCTCAATATTTATATTTAGATGAAAATTTATGATATGTGAAATTCAGATTATGTGCATTTGGTTTATTGATATGCTATGTTTCGAATTAATGACTCTTAATTATTGTGAAATGCTATATACTAGATATCTAAAAATTCATTATCTTCTTATTCCATTGTTGCGAATTCACAATTTATATTATTTATTGCATGTCTGAACAACATGCACCTTTAATAACTTTGACTATTCACAATCATGAAATTTATTAAGTTCGACGCTTCATGTCATTTTTCAGAGCCTGAGACGATTATCCTTATTGTTTTTTTATAGATCAACTGACAACTATCCGTAATGGATTAAAATTTTTGAGTACACAGAGTATGGGGAGGATTCTTATGATACTAAATCTGTTTATTCGTGTATATTATCTTATATCATTGTCATTGATGGCCGGATTTAATTACAATCCCAAATATTTTAATCTATTCTCACTCTTATATTGTGGATTTTTTATTTGGACATAACTGCAGGCATTTCCATGGAGAACTCAGGAGCTCTACAAGAAACACTATGTGCAGAGGTCAAGTCCTTCTTTGACTCAGCTCCTCCTCTTAGAGACGGTCTTGATATCAGTAGAAAATTAAATGACTTCATTGGAAGGAATTCTATATCATCAGGCAATTTCGCTTCTTGGCAGCTGTATTGATTTTTAAGTTTCTAGCTCCATTGTCTTTCGTACTTTTTCTTCGATTTGTTGTCATTTTTAGTGAGGCATGGTTTGGTGGATTGTTTTTCTCATGTATTTTCAGAAAATGGAAGAGGTAGAAGGATTGTATGCGTGACATCCGGTGGGACAACAGTTCCTTTGGAGCAACGATGCGTCCGTTACATAGATAACTTTAGCTCGGGTCATAGAGGAGCAGCATCCACGGAGTGAACACCACCACACCTAATTTTGTAACTGTTAATTAAATATCCATGCTTTGTTCTTAGTTTGATCAGATAGACTTGACAGTGAAATGGAATCACAGGTATTTTCTGGATGCTGGATATTCTGTTATCTTTCTGTATCGAAGGTAAATATTATGTTCTTATCACATAGCTGCTTCTTGTCCTGTCAAAAAGAAAATCTTTATGTTGTCCATTTGTGTATTTGTTCAAAGAATTCATAATATGGGCTATTTGTTTATGCAGGGGAACCTGCCAGCCAAATTGTAGATCTCTTCCGGATAATCCATTGCTTGAATGTTTTGAGTCCACTGATGAGTCGTCGAACATTAAAGGTTTGTAGTTCCCCTTCTGTTTGTCAAAATATATGTATATCTGGATAAAGTATGACAAATTGCAAATTGGTTAACTATTTCTACCTCCACCCACCCACCCTCACACAAAGACCTTTGTCCATGGAAAAACCCTGGATAGAGACCTTGATTTGATTACTTCTAACCACGAGGCTCATCCTTTAACAAAATTTGAGGTCTTGGGTCATCTTCTAACCATTTATTTTCTTAAGTAATTTCACTAATATTTAAGAAATTTACTGAAGAGCCAAAGATGAGATAACCCAAGCACACACAATGTGTGTGCATAATTATTTTACACTTTAGCTTCATCGGTTTAGTTACCCAAGTAAACCGATGCACGAACTCACGATCTTTCTTTTTGGGTAGGGAGTAATGAACTGAAGTTTTTGTTCCGCTAGCGTTTTATTGGATTAATTTTTTCATCTCTCGTGATACATACGGCCAATTTTTGTATGGGTTATTAATGCAAACTGTGAAAGTTGTAAGCTTTTCTCAAAATTAACTTGCCTTCATATTTCAGTGCGCCAGTCATATTCTGAAGCAGTGAGGAGGGCCATTAGTGAACATCATACTGTATGGACAATTTCAATGCATTGATATGATGTTAGTTCATCGTAACAGTGAGCCACAGTGACATTTTATTTACTGCAGGCTGTTGCAAGAGGCATCTTGTTGAAAATTCCCTTTACAACTATATTCGAGTATCTTCAGGTTCTCTTCAGTTAACCATATCATAAGGATTTCTGAATTCTCATTAACGTGCCAACTACCAGCATAGCAATCTATTTTTCAAGATTTCTCGTCTAAATCCATGGTTTGCCTTTTATTTTTTCTTCTTATTTTTCTGTAAATAAGATCTGCTCTTTTGTATATTTTCCACTCTTTGGCACACATTACGCATCACATTGTCTATCCACCTCATCAAGGAGTTCATGTGGATGAAATTACTCAACTATGTTGCCACAACTTGAATTCGTTGATGCATTTAAGAAGCTATTATGTTAGCTAATTATTGGAGACTACGTTATTGTAGATTCCGCTATGTAGTTCCATGCAATACAGTCTTCCTTTGAAGCACAGGATTCCTGCTTATATAGTACTTGCTAATATGCGTGATAACAACTATCATCCATATAATACTTTGCTAATATGCATGTTAACAACTATCATCCATTCATTTTGCATTTTGGAAAAATGCTATAAAATATGTAGGATACTTCTCTATTACAATGAACGTATGTCAAATGCTTCTTGACACGGCAACTTTGAGGAATTAAGTTCTACTATTATCTACTTCTAAAATGTTCATAAAAACAAGTGTTTTATCTATCCTTGAAAAAATTATATAGTCATCAATTTATTCAGTATTATACCAGTCATGGTACTTTCATAGACTCCCAGAGACTCGTATAAAAAAGATTTGTAGAAGTTCATTATATGTAACATCACACTTCCCATGAATATAACTGTCACCATGTTACATGCCTAAACTTTGGGGAGTTTCTGTGCCTAGTATTTCAAGTCATATTAGGATATCATACTGGAGTGTTGAGAAAGAAAACCTGGAAAGGATTAAGAAATAAGAAATGCTACTCAACATGATAAATATTTGAAAGAAATTTGGTAACTTTTTTGGAGGGTAACCAAATATTAAGTGTATTTAAATTGAAAGGTATCTAGGATTATTAACTATGTAACTACTAGCAGGTGAGTAATATTGAGGTAAACTTCCTACAAGCTATTAACTAAGAATGCTTGAGAACTTTATTTCAGGAACATTTTAATGAAATTAACCTTGCTAATCTGTTACTATGGTGCAAATAAGAATTTGCTTGAACAAGGAGTCTCATTATTTAATGCTTATAAAAAAAAAAAAAAAAAGTCTCGTTATGTAATGATATATCTCCTTTGTGTTTAGTTTAGTTTTCTAGTTTGAAAAAGTCTTTGCATTGAAAATGCTTAAAGTGAAGTTCTATTTATCACATTTAGTTGCATCGAACTTTGCTTGCTGTTACTTCCTCCAATCTGCTACTTGGTTGTGTCTATGTAGCTTGTACAATTTTTTGGTAATCTGGCATAGATTTTTCACTTTTTCTCTTTTTTACTTTTATTACGTTGGGTAGTTTGGCTTCATTTTATTTATATATTATTATTATTATTTATTGCAGCCTTTGTCAGTTCTATTAACTTATCGTTTCTTATTTGCTTTACTAAATTTGATAGAAAAATCTTGAAAAGCTAGCAGTTCAGAAGAAATTAGATTTTGTATATTAACTGTTTCATCTCTGTTTCATGATCAGATTTTACAGTTGATTGCAATATCATTGAGTCATCTTGGGCCATTTGCAATGTTTTATCTTGCGGCTGCTGTGTCTGACTTTTATGTTCCATGGGAAAGCATGGTGGGTTAATCCATTATAAATATTTTGTTTTTCAGTTTTTACTTCTGTAGTTCAGGCTTTATTGGGTATTTTGAATAAGTAGATTCGAAAAATCCTCTTTTTCTCTGGCTTTTGGAGGAGAGGAAGGTTGATACTTGTGTGGTGGTGGTTATTGTGTTTTTGCATTCTCATTGTTGGATGATGCTTTGAGAAAATAGTTTAAGCTATTTCACCCCTTTGACAATAGAGGTAATTCCAGAAAATGGTTACATAACTCTTCCACTACCAAGCATAAACAGAAGAATATTGATTGTTGAGAAAAAGGAAATTGCTATTTTCTTTGGTTGGAGAATGTCTATTTTTCCTTCCACTACCAAGTATAAACAGAAAAATATCGATTGTTGAGAAAAAGGAAATTGCTATTTTCTTTGGTTGGAATATGTCTATTTTTTCTGGTTAACTATTAGAAATGATATTCTTTCTATTTGTATAATCTTTCTATTTTTCTAATATGGGTGTTTTTCAGCAATAACAACAATGAAGCAATCCATATTGCAAGAACTGTTTTAAGATATTGCAGTACTAAATGTCATTCAACTGAAATTTAGCTGTGTTTGGGGTTTTTGTCTTCTCTTACTGCATCATAGGCATTCACTCCTAGGAAACATAAACTAGCTATGGTTTTCTTCTAGTTAGCTTTAGTGACACTGACCTACATGGTTGGCCACATATTATAGTTATTCATGAAACTATAAGTGTATTTTAGTCACTTGAATTGGCCTTTTATCTCTTATTCGCTGTTATCTTACATAATATTGAATTAATGGTACAGGCAGAACATAAAATTCAGTCGGGATCTGGTCCTTTGGATATGCGACTTGTCCAAGTTCCAAAGATGCTTTCAGTGCTGAGAAAAGAGTGGGCTCCTACAGCCTTCTGCGTTTCATTCAAGGTTAGATATTCTGTCACTGCTGATTAGATCCTCTTATAGTGACTTAAACATTACCATATCAGTAAAAAGTCATGGATGTTACTGTTGCTGTATCCACAAGAACAAAAGCAAAGAAAGAAAAATAAAATCAACATAAATTAATTATGTTTTGATGATATTTAAGTTATCTGTCCTCTCATATTTGCCAATACATTTAAGAAAATGAAATACAACTTCTTTCCTGGAAAAAAATAATGAATTTAGAAATTAACCTTCGAAAATGAAACGCTTATGAAGAGTTTTTGTGAGAGAAGATTTATTCTTTTCCTCATCCACAAGTGTTTCATTTTTTGAAATATTTAGGTTAGGATTTATTTCAAGACTCCCATTTTTTCGTTGTTTGGGCAAAACCTTGAATGAGGAAAAGAATGATGAAGACACTGCAGTTTTCTCATCATGCCTGCCTTTACAGAAAATGGTGGACCTATATGTGCTCCTCCTTTTGGTGATGCAATTACTAATATCCAGAAAGGTCTTTCTTAACATTCCACTAAATCGAACATTTGTTCAAGATATAAGTATATAACATCTGTTATCGAAAATTCACCTATTACTTGATTTGTTTACTTAAATATAATAGAATTCATTTATATTCTAACCAAGACTGACTTTAAGACCATGGCTTTACAGTTAGAAACAGATCCAATGATTCTTTTAGAGAAGGCTGATATGGCCCTTAAAAAGTATGGGATGGATGCAGTAGTAGCAAATGAACTTTCAACCCGCATGGAGGTGGTGGTGGTTGTCAGTAGTAGTGGAAAGATTTCAATTCAACGAGAGGCCGGTGCTGACGTGGAGAGTCCATTGATCAAACTCCTTGTGGAGAGCCATTCTGCTCGTATTGATGCTTCGAATATTTGATCTTCTCAGCATGTAGAACCAGACTGGCGATACATTCAACTCAAAATTTTCAAATACTGTTTTACTTTCTCAGTTATGAGTCATTGCTTGAGTGCAATGGTAGATTTGGGTTAGAGTCCATGAGCAGCCGTTTTGTGCAAGAATAATATCAAGGCAAACTCTGGTATACACATTTATTTTATTTTTTATCTGAAGAAATATTGTATTTTTACCATCCATGCTGAACACCTTATTTTATTTTATTTTTCTCACTTTGCTACTTGTAGGGCTTCACATTCCTATTAAATTTGTTGGCTTTATTTTATTTTATGTATTTATTTTTTCCTTTTATTTACAAACTTGCACTCACTCACAATTTTCCTTTTAAAACTTCTTCCCTTTGAAAATGAGAGATCATACTTATTTGGCTGTGGACTTAATTCAATATAGAATATACTAGAATATACTAGAGAGCTTTTTTTTTTTTTTTGGCTTCCAAAAAAATGCTTGTTGTGCTGAATCTGTTTAAAGCACTGCAATATGGTCCTCTCTTTGGGAAATTATTAAATGGTTCAGTATTATTAAATGGTTCATTATTACTTCCGGGTTAGGGCATCAAAACAAATGTTTTAGTTTTATTTAATTTTTTACTTACGTGTCATGCATTGGTCGATCAGGCATGTAAGATGTACCTAATTCTGTCGAATTGTAGGGTTGTTCGCTCATGGACCGTTATTTAAACTCTTGACGCTCTTTGCTGAAATACAAAAAAAGGGTACACTGGTGGGGGACAGCCAATTTGGCCTTTCGTCAACAAAAGTGAAAGGGTGTGAGCTGTTTTGCATAAAGTTCTGATGGTTTAAAGCGCGTCATTATATGAGAAAAGACTAGAAACTTCCAGTCACCAAAAAAAAATTTAACCTAGAACAATACTAGCCACATAATCACCAACAAGATGCCAAGGTTGATGTGTAGGCCACGTCTCCTAACCCATCATGTGTAGACAAATATCTCTGAATTGTCCAGAGTGCATACGTGGAACTCAAATATCCACCGCTTTGAATCTCGTACGCGTGGAACTCAAATATCCACCATTTCGATGTGCCCTTCATGGCCTAGTGGGCCTATATATACCACACACACTGCACTTAGATACCTCAACAACTCATATATTCACAAGCTGTTCTTTTTACAAGTTTCTGATTCTTCAACGTCAGTCTCAACTTTCCACATTTTTCTAGTCTCTGCATAATTTCTTGATGGCCATGTCAACTGTTATGCAGTCCGTCTTCGTGAGGCCGATCACAAATGAATCAAGGTTAAGTCAGATTAGTCCTTCCAGCTATGTGCCACGTCCGCATAAGAACAGTTGCATGCGAGTGCGATGCATGTCCAAGGTTGGTTTCACATTTTAACTTATTTTAAACAACATGTCGATGATAAATCATCTTTTATCGCGTATTACATTATACAGCCAATCACAAGTGGCCACGTAGATAGAAAATGCAAAAAGATAAGACACAATCGTATACATGGGCACATATAATTGGCCAAGAGTATGTAGTTCCAACAATGTAATTTTTTTTGCCATTTTTACTACCATAGAACAATGACACTTGTTTAATTTTTTATTTTATTTTAAACCATATATATATATATATATATATATATATATAATGGAGACAACATATTCTTCTAACGAAGGAAAAAAATTCTATGACTTCAACAGGAAGGTAAAGGGGAGGAATCAACACCCATAAAAGAATCATCTTCATCACCACTACCTCGGCAAACTCCTGCCCAGAGTGAACGAAAGGTAAGCCGTTGATCAAGGTTTAGTGATATATGTATATATACATTTCTACATGTCGTCCATTTTAATTACCAATAGTAATCACTAATAACTTGAGCAGTTGTTAATATGATACGAATATGTATTAATAGTAAATACCAGATAGCATATTAGCATGTATGCAAGCATGTTTTGATCCATGTGGACCATGCATGACAGGTCAGCACAAACTTTTCCGATGTGTTGGCCTTCAGCGGGCCAGCTCCGGAGAGAATCAATGGGAGACTGGCGATGATTGGCTTTGTGGCGGCAATGGCGGTGGAGCTATCTAGCGGTCAGGATTTGATTTCTCAGATATCAAATGGTGGGATCCCATGGTTTTTAGGAACTAGTGCTGTGCTCTCAGTAGCATCCCTAATACCACTATTTAAAGGAGTGAACATCAAATCAATTGCAAATAACGGGATAATGACGTCAGATGCCGAGCTTTGGAATGGAAGGTTTGCAATGTTAGGGTTGGTTGCATTGGCGTTTACTGAGTATCTGAAAGGCGGTGCACTTGTGTAACTCCCATAACACACACACAGATGTACGTATGTATGTATAATGCCTACTAGAAGTTAGGCATCAGAACTCTTCATTATATAATGGAGCTATCTGAGATTTTGTAACCGATGTTTTGGTATCAATGAAATCTTGCAAGTTCTGCTATCAATGAAATCTTGTTTGCTTGCTTTGCTAAAAAAAGTAAAAGTAAATAAATTATGAACGGAGGCATGGCGACAAGAGTGTCTCGTCCAATGAAAGGAGTTTTGTTGACTAGTTTGCAGGAGAGACTGCGACAAGGGAGTCAAAGAAAATGGGTGGGGGAGAATGCATATATTAAATTCTAGAATCTTCTACATTAATTTGCAAGGAGATTGTGAGTATTGGAGAGAGAGTTGAAAGATTCTAAAACATTAAAGATGTGGTAGAGATTTGTAGAATCTAAGTTCGTTAAGAAAATTAAGATGTTATTTAGAGTTTGTAAATGTATAGGATGTTTATGTGCAGGGTATATCAAGGGGAGGATGTCTATATATAGGTTTCATTTGTAACTAGGGAGGGTGATTGTGATAAGTTTTTGAGTGAGCGGAACAAATTAGAAATAAAAAGTGTAAATTGCAACAGGTTAGTGCTGCTATGCAAGTGAGGGAAGTGAAAACTAGCTTTATATTAACTTTGATTTTGATTCTATAGAATTAATGAAGAATTCCGCAATATGATGGTACTGAAAAAAAACTATTGTCCTTTTGCAATTCTTTTATTAATTATTAATTTATTGACAACCTGATCATAAAATACTAGTAGTTTCATCATTTATCATTATATTTGTCATTTCTTATTAATTTATTTTTATTTTAATTTTTATTCTTCAACAGGATAGAATTTTTTCTTAAATTAACACAAAAATAATAATAATAGATTGGTCCACTTGGGGCATTCATATTTAACAATCACATATCTTTTGAGATTCTCAACTTATTTTCTTATGAAGTGAACAAAATATCAAATTTCGTGGCCGTGTGATCCAATAATCCTTGTTTCTTTGGCACTGCTTATATTTGCATGAGTAAAAAGTATTCTTTGTCCAAAATGCAATTAAGGGTGAAAGAATGAACATGTTTGTTACATTTTTCTATAAATAGTAATCTAAATAAACTACAATTGTAAAACTAAAATGAATCTCCTAAAGTGAATGAGTGGAACTAACTAAAATGTCAACCATTTAGATATGCCCATCATGCCCATTTTTATTGTATACACACACTGCACTTAGATACCTAAGCAATTGATATTCGCAATCTGTTTTTCTACAAGCTTTTGATTCACTCTCAAGTTTCATCATTTCCCTCCTATTCTTCATATATGTAATATGTATATATACACTTAATCCATTTTAAGTAGTACTAGTAATAATTTGAAGAGTTAATTGGTAGTCCAACTGCAAGAGATTTTGAAGGCGGTGCGAATAAAGCGAATGGAAACTCAATATTTAAAAGCCTAATTTAGGCCCAAAAGTCAAATGACTCGGCCCAATAACCCAACTTCCTAAGGCTTGTGGGCTGAGCTTTGCCTTCGCTTTGAGGAAATGCGTGGGATTTCTTTTGTCCTTCTTTCCTTATTGGTTTGATAAATTGAATAATAAAATTGAAATTTAAACACCAATAAGGTTTAAGAACTGAATTTTAAGAGTTTAAGTGCTAATTAAAAATTGAGAATATATATATATATTTTTAATTAAAGAAAGGTTGTAAATAAATCGAACTGTGCTTGTGTTTGAGTTCGGTTCTTTTATAAACCGGTCAAGGTGAACAAGACTCCCATAAACTTTTGAAGAAGGTCTAACAACGTCCATTGGATTAGACTTTTTTCAGCCTTTAAAATTTAATTTGCTAGCCCAAGAAATTTTGAAAGAGTCCATCCCACTCTCACATATTCAGAAATAATCAAATCACTTTTATTTTGAATCAATAAGCCCAAGCCCATTAATTCCAGACACGGCCTCGATTTGAATAAAAGTGAACCAACATCAAGCACAAATTTTAAAAAAAAATACATTTCCAATATGGCTGAAAATGTAAACAGGAAACACCTGGAGTCTATTTTTTTCTTTCTAATTTATGAATAGCCCTCTTACCATCAATTTTTAATTTAATATTATACATGGTTCAAATTCTTATGCAGACGTGACCACCTTTGTTAGGCAAACTCCTTCAGAGACAGAGAGAGAGAGAGAGAGACTTTCTTTGAGTATTAGCAAGCGTAACGTGAGTTTGAGGGCCACGTGAAGAGAGAGTAGCACACACAAAGCGTGCTACAACGGAGTAATACGGAGTTACGGTCACAGGTGAAGCAGATACACCGTAGTTTGTGCAGGCCATGTGTGTCCAACATCACACGCCACACATGCTTTTTGAATGATATAAGATTCTCGTGTGGTGCTTACGATCATCAATTTAGTTAACCCAACAATTTTAATTTTACAATTGAGTTTTAATGTTAAATGTAAAAAATTTATAATGATAAAGGTAAGGAATTGCTCAAGCAAGAGATTTTGTGAAATTAATGCCAAAAATTTTGGAAAATATATTTAAAACTAAATTTAAAACATCTAAAATTAATGTTCCATGTTTTAATTCAAGAGGTTACTTTGGTGCTCCATCTTTGTACAAAGTACAAACCAACTGGCTTGGTAGGGCTTTCTTTTCATTGTTAGGGCTTATTAGACCACTATTTATGCACAGTTATTTTTCATAATTGGGTGAGGAGCTATTGCTCGACAAGATTTTGATGAATAGTGGTTTCATCAAATGGAGCATTAAGTGGAAGCATACCCCCTTTCACTCTTTCAGTCAACAACACATGAGATTCCAAAGACAACAATGAATATGGCAAAGCTGCCAAGCTCACTACCTGTTTTTTTATCAACTTTTGTTGAGTCCTCCTGAGGCCAAAGACAATCAACTTAAATCTATTTGATGGGAACGATCAATCTTGTTCTTATGTTCAACAACACCATTACAAGTGAGACCACTTTTAAGTCCAAGTTTGAGAAATCCACAAAACACACCCTTCATTGTTGGTATCTCCCCGGACATCATCATTCTGCCTCCCTTAATTCAAATAAACAACCACCACCACCACCACCATTACCTAAAAAGAAAAGGATAAACAAAACAGAGTAACACTTGCATGGCAGAGGTCTAGAGGATCGGAGCTCTTATTAGAATGGTGCTTCTATAGACTTAGATACTTCCCAGGATATTATTTTACATGGTTTTGTACCATCATCGACTTTAAAAGATATAAGATATTGAGTGAATCTGGACATGCCATGTTATTGATATGTTATGCTAATAAAAATTTACCTTATAATAAAATGAGTTCTAACATTTAAATAAAATTGTTATTCATAAAATAATTTATTATATTTTTATTGACGTAGCATACAAATAACATAATATGTCCAACTCACCGTACCTATTCCATCCACTCAAATCTGAATCGAGGTTGTGTAGCCTACCATCCTTCCAAAGATTAAGCCCCAAAGTGAAAATCCTCAACACCCCCATGTCCCACCATGATTGTAGACCAGGTCCATTTGATTAATCCCACTTGGATACGCAAAACTATATTACTATTAGCTGCGTTGAAATTAAAAAGAAAATGAAATTTGGTTTCTGTATAAAGCCAAGAGCTGTCTACTGAAAGGGTTCACTTCTAGTCCTAGAGCTGAACATTGTAGTAAATGTTCTTCTATTCCAATTCCAAACAACTAGCCCCAAATTAGAACCAACAGATAGAGAGAAAGAAAGCCCACACACACATTACACATACTACTACTGTCTTTCTCTCTCCAGTTTTTGCGCTCTTTCCTTCCTCCTCAAAATTTCAAGCTCCCTCTCTAACTTCCATATATATATATATATATATGCAAATGGACGGTTTCCACTTCGATAACTTGAAGGTGGAGAAGGCTAACGCCATGCTAAGGTATCGTCGCCTCCGAGAAATTGCAAAATTGTTTCGATTCGTTGAGCTATGCATTGCTCTCGTTTTTCTCTCCTGGACTTCCGCTCGTCTTCCTTTCGCCGTCAGAATCTCCGGCGAGTACTTCCGGCAGCTCATTGCTATCATCGTTAGCCCTACTTTCATCTTCGTACTCGGCAACATGATCGTCATCACTCTCATCGCCAAATCCAGCCGATTCTCCGCCAAAACTCCGATCTCCGAACACTCGGAAACGGATCTCTACGATGAATTCATCAGAAACAGCGAGAATCGCATCAACTTCCGATCAGAAAATTTTACTCCGGTGACAGAACCAGAGGAGATTGTGTACCAGGACAAACAGATCATATGCGAGGCCAACACCGTAATTACTCCAAACTCTGATGCCAATGGATTAACAAAGGCCACTGATACGATTTCGGAATCGAAAGCTTATAGGAGGAGTCAGTCGGAGAACTTGAAGAGAGAGAATTCGGAGAAGCCTTGCGGAAAATTCCGGCGTTCGGAGACCGAGAAATGCAGGAAGCTTGAGAGTTCCGGCGAGATTCCGGCGGAGACGGTCGACAAACTGAGTAACGAGGAGTTTCAGCGCACGATAGAAGAATTCATTGCTAAACAAGTGAGGTTCCGTCAAGAGGAAAAAATGGCCATTGTTCTTCACAACCATTCCTGACTTCCATTCAAAAAAAAAAAAATTTATTTATGTATTTTAAATTTTCCCTTTTCTCTTTCGAATTCTGCTCAGCACATTGTACACTAGTAATCTCAAGATCTGGGCCGTTTATCCAGTATCAATTGGTGAGAGAATTTAATCAGGAACGTCGGTAAGTTCTTGAAACAGGTGGATAAAAGATTCGGAAATTTGTGTAAAAAGATTGGTTTCGTAATTGGTAGCATATTTTGATACATGTGTGCATTAGGGTTGGGGGGATATGTTCCATTTTTTTTTTTTTTTTCTTTATTTTGTCTTTATAGTGGAAGAAAAAGATATGGAATGTATGCCGATATATATATGTGACGCAGACTAATGACATACATGAAAACAAGCCTCCACTCTTTTAGTTTTATTTATTTATTATTATTATTTTTTTATATAAAAAATTAGCCTTACTCTCTTTTGTTGCACCATAATTTCCATTTCTCTTTAATATATCCTTTTCACTTTTTTTAGTGTCGGAAATAAGTGACAGATTCGAATTGAGTTTGAGTATGTTTGTGTTCGATTTGTTAATGTATGAGTTTGGCTTAAATTTGGGTTTATATTGAATCAAAAAATTTGTATTTGTGAGCTAATTTGACTGCTGCTATATAATTTATTTAATTATGATTCACTTATTTTTATCAAGAGATATGTTCAAGAAACTTTTTAAAATTACAAAACAATTATATCAAATATGTTTACTTAATTAGTAAAATGCTAGTAATTTTGAATCTAAGATTTAAAAAACAGCTCGATTTATTTAAAATATAACACAGTTCATAATATTATTGTTAAGAGTCTACAGAATAGAGATTAGTGTTCATTAAACAATTGGATTTTGATATAGGGATTCTAAATTGGAACTAAAATAACGAAATGGTTTGACATGTAAATTTTAGTAGTGTCTCTATTGAAATTTGCTCTGTAAATCCTTAGATTTTGCAGGCCGTTTTGAATAGAGTTAGTAATGGCTAGCAACAACAACCCAAAAGAAAGTGGGCTACAGAAAAGACTAATAATTGCAACCCCAAGCTATAACGAGTAAAAGTAAACAACTAAAACTCTGATTGCCCTCTGGTAGCTTTTACATCATTAACAAATAACAATCTTGACTCTTTTTATGGACTCATCATATTGAAAGGATTGACAAATCTATATCTGTCACACAAAATCCTCTCCCATGGCAATGCTAAGATTAAATTCAAAGAAACAGAGTTTTCTGGTGGATGGTGTCACTAATTATAAATTATGCAATAATAATGTTCCGCGCCACATTTACTTTACTTTCACTCTCTCCTTAATCACTCAATTAGGAAAAGTCATTTTTACTTTCTTTTTTTCTTTTTTTCTTTTTTTTTTAAATTAGAGATCAGATTCTTAGTGTAGTAGTCTGCATTTTTTCTGCTCAATCCTTTATTTTTATTTTTGGAGCAATCATGATCTATTCCACTATCAATGACTCGATGACAATTGGGGTTTTTGAACTAATTTTCTCGAACTCAAACTCTACTTTTGATTTGCAATTATGTTATTTCAAAGAATATGCCAAACACTGCGCTTTATTTTTTGTTTGAGTCTTCGTTTTTGTTTATCTTTTAAGTTCCAATGTGCTTGAAAGGAGTAAAGAGAAAAACAGTTGGGCATGTTCTGATGGGCTTCTTAGCGGTGGGTACCAGGAGACGAAGCTTTTTGTGAAGGAATGCATATTCTACGCTTAGGGTTTCACACTATAATGCACCAACTTGCCCTTATCCTGTTCCTGTTATCCATTAGGTGGGACTTCTATGAAACAAGAATCCATCCACTAGGTGTGTTTGGCACACACTCCTCTAGCGTATTTCTTATGTGAGTAGCAATATTTGACACGCTATGCTAACACGATTCGAACACGACAAGGAATAAGTGGGGTTGAGTTTGACTTTATCGTGTTTATATCGTAATCACGTCAACCAGAATTAAGACGTTAATTAAACGTGTCAACCAGAATTAAGACGAAATTAAACGTGTCGTGTTCTTGCTTGACTTAATCGTATTAGTATCATAATATGTCGATCTGAATTGATACGATAATTAAACGTGCCATATTTGTGTTTTTCCTGCGAATCTATTTATAATCCGATTAATCTGTTTAACTTAACATATCATATAAACGTGTCGTGTTTGTGTTAAAAATGACCCTTTTAACTAAATGTTTTGAATAAACATATCGTATTGTGTTAGAAATTACTTAAATGTGTCATGTTGTTTCGTGTTCGTGTTAGGATTTCTTGACGTAAATAATAATTGTGTCGTATTTGTGCCAACTCATATGACAAAACATTCATTCTCTGACACGATCCGAACATGACCCGCTAACACAAATTACCACTCTTATTTTGCTCCTAAGGGCTCGAACACTCATCTCCCTTTTGAAGAAGGAGAGAGTTTATACCATCACTATTTTCCTGAATACAACTTCATTTTTTTTTTTTTTTGGCTTGGAAAGTGGAAGAAGAATAGAGAATGAATATATAGCATATTCTAAAGCTGTTTGCTGTCAAATCACAATCTGACGAAAGTTGTAACAAAAATTGAAGAAAATATCATATGATTCAAAGAAGATTATCTAAGATTCGTTAAATCTTTCTGCCTTTTTAATCACAAAACCTTCCAATTAGTGGTATAGGAGAATCTGATGCTACTAAGAAATTTTAATTTAGCTACATTGATACCCTTCTTTTGTTATCCCAATTATGCTTCATTTACCAGTGGAATGGCATAAAAATATGACTAACAAATAATGTATAATGAGATAGGAAAAGTTTGAAAAAAAGAAATTAAAAAATATGTAATTTTTCTGGTCAAGTATACTGTTTAAATAGAAATCAGTTATAAGCTCTATATTCCTTAAAGCCACTCCTCTTAACAAATTAAAAACTTTTTAATTAAAATCAAATTAATTTAGGTGTTGGATTTGGATAATTCGTCCCACTAAAGCAACAAAACCAGACACAATTGGCAGACTATTTAAAGGTATCTAATTCTCTAGTCAGTTTTTTTTGGTGCCAATGCCAGCTAAAAAGTGAAAGCTATACATTCTCTTAAGCCAACATCATATCAATTATATGACTTATAATGACAAAATCTTGGATTGACAATCTTGAGGATGTGGATTCAAGGATGCAGGTTCAGAGTCTAAATACAAGTCATTTTGTATA
This sequence comes from Cornus florida, assembly GCF_030987335.1. Lineage (NCBI taxonomy): Eukaryota > Viridiplantae > Streptophyta > Magnoliopsida > Cornales > Cornaceae > Cornus > Cornus florida. The sequence continues at coordinate 127,379,084 of NW_026775581.1, forward strand.
GACTATAATGTGTCAAAAGTTAGGTTGTCATTTATTCAATTTTGGTTGCTGGTAACTGTTGTTATAAGTTCACTTTGTCAGATGGATCATATTAAATTTGAACTTCTGTATGTTAATTCATTCAATGTATGCACCTATATACCCCTATATATGAGAAATTATTACATATATAGTCCGGGATTACATGATCTCACCAATCACAACTCAACATGTTCGCAAATCAGAATTTGAATAAAAGTTGAGCCGTAATTAGTTGGGACTATGTTGCTGGGAATCATGTTTCTCCCCCATATATATATATATATGCAGAATGGCATTGATATTTATATAGAAATTGTACTTGTATCCCTACTAATCATTATAGGAAGAAAGGGAACATAGGTAGGGAGATATATGACAGTGCACCAATAAGTTGTGTGCAAAGTACAAACTACTACAGATTGTTTACTAGGGAGGGGACCCCCTAGATCAACAAGAGCTGAGGGACAAAAACAGAGAAAAAGAAAGGATTCCCAAGCTATCAAATTATGAATCTATATATGTATGCATATAGGTGTTTCAAACACATGAGTACATATAGTAGAGTTCTTATCTACTTTGGTATATAAGTGGGCTTGGTCAGAGAGAGAGTTGTCATTGCAACTTTTCAAGCTGTTCAATCAAAAACTCACTTGTTATTTTTAGGATAGGAAGACAAGAAAGGGCAGCAAAGAACTGGTGTTCTTGTCCTTTGCCATAGAAAGCAAATTATCCAATCTCACACGTTTAATATTTATTATAATGCCATTGAACCTGCCTAATCCATATTAATACACCCTTGACAATTAATCTTTCAAAAAGTGTCAATGTTTTGGCATCATCTCACATTGTTTTCACTTTATAAATTTTCAATACACTTTTAAATTTCTTACTTCTTATCCATATGATCAGATTTTTATCAGCGAAATGTGTATAAGATAATACTGCCAATACTGTCTCTACCTAAGAGGGGAATGGGAATTAATATTATCTTCTTTCCTCTAACTTTTTCCATCATTGGTCCAATTTTCGGCTTCATTCACCTAATCCGAGCTTAATTGTGTTTTGAAGCATGGACACGCGGTGCAAAACTGCAATTTTGTAGCGGGTATTAAGCGTGTCCAATTACATTATTTTCTTTTGACTTAGTTTTGTTAAGGATTAGGTGAAATCTGCCAAATCAAGTCTCTTAATTAGTATCTAATTAACAACTAATACAAGTTAGAGGAGATCACCTTTGATTGCCATCTCAGCCAAGTAGGTAAAATACATTCACATGTAAACAAGATGAAATGCTTGATAAAAATTTATGCATTTGAACTTTGATTTGTTTAATTAAACTATCATGTGTGTGTGTGAGAGAGAGATTATTTTTTGACCAGCTGATACTAAAATGGAGAGGGGAAGTTGTATACTATAATGTTTGCCGGTAGGTTGGGATGGCATAAAGCTACTATCTCCACGTAACTGCATGTGTAAAGAAATGGGCCCATGAACTGAAAAGACCAAATGGCAACATAAAGCCCATTTCAGTAGCCACCAACACCCACTCCTTGTGTGCCTGTGGCTTCAGTAGGCTTTATCTTCTGGGCCTCCTTAGCTACTTTATTCGATTCCTTGTTTGCAAATTGCAATAACCAGGTTATTAAAGGTTGGCGTGGGCCCACTAGGATTGATTGGCCACATAAACACCCAATGCAATTTCACTCCCTCGAACTTGAAAAGATGTAAAAGCCTATTAGCTTTTTCAAATTTGAGGATTGATTTTTCCTTTGAGAATTTAAAGTTCATTCATGTAAATTTCACTCAACAAAATGAATACAATATGCATGTGAAGATAATTTACATGAATACAATAGGCATTTGAAGCAGCAATCACGTATGCATTTGATCTCACCTATGTGCAGAGGCCTATAGTAGTAACTAGAGGTTTACTTAATTGTTTAATTTTGAAATGAAAAAATTAAAAATTATATTTAATATAATATTATATAAAATCATATTTTTATTTTCATGAATAAATTTAATATACAATCCTAATTAAATGATTGAAATATTGAAAGAAACTAAATATGCAATAATTTCTCAAAAAGAATGATTAAATCTTCTATTTATCATTTATTTCAATTCTTAATATTTCATATTCGTGATCCACATCTATAGAAATGATCTGACTGAGTCTCATCATATGAAAAGTCTCATTTCATCACATGATATGTTGATTTTCAATTATTTCATGTCTCTCACTAAACTAGATGATAATTCTGTTACTTTGTTGTGTAGAAAAATGTACTTAATATATAAAAAAATGCTACTCGTAGTTGCTGCCTATTTCATGTTATATTACGGTTGATCTTAAAAATGAAAAGAGAACGTTACATATTATGAAATTATAATGTTTGCGGGTAGATTGGGCAAGTCAAGGCCCACTTGTCCCATAACCCAAAGCCTGTTCTCAGCCCACCGGTTTGATTGGGCACCCTTTTATATCTAAACTTATTAAGATTTTCAAACTTTTGTCAAGATTAATATAACATAAATTCTAAGAATATATGAGATAGTTGTAGGTAAAAAAAAAAAAAAAAAAAACAAGAAAGATATATTTAGAAATGAAAATATTAGTGAGATGATTAAAATAACACCTATTATTTATTAAATAAAAGAGAATGATTAAAATAGTTTGCACATAGCTAAATAACGTGCATCTAAAAGCAGTTGTTAGGAAGGGTGAATTGCCACAACACGAGTAGAGTTGGTAAGAAAAATAAGAGTCAGTGAGTAGAGTTACTAAGAAAAATAAGATTCAGTAGCCTATTTTAAGTAGTTGAAAAGTAATTTTGTTGAGTTGAGTATTCTGAAAAAGTTCAGATAAGTTCATGGTAGATAGACATGGTCTGTAATTAAAGTGTGTTTGAGGTTAATACTGGTTTTGCTTTGATCCCATGGCTTCTTATTTATTTATTTTTTTCTGGGCAAGTTGATGTTAAATTAAAAATTAGAGGTGTGAATGCTTAAAGTCGGACTCCCGAGAACAACGGAGATTAACCCAACGCATGACTTCTTATACCATACCAAGAGCAGTCTTCATGCATTTTAGTGAAAAAGGCAAGTGTAAATACATAGTGAAAAATGTATTTGCCTACAAAAAAAAAAAAAAAAAAAAAAAATGAATTCAATCAGGAGAGAAATCATTCTTGTATTGATTCATAAATTCTTTTGCACACGGGGTTTAATTCATCTACTTAAATTCCAAATCCACGATCCTTGCACAAATTTGCAGTTGTACTAAGGCTATATATCAACATATAGTGATGTAATGAAGTTAATACAATTTTATATAATTCACACAATAGCAAAATGTACACTGCCGTATCAACATAAATTTCTAAGAATACCAACAAACTTAAGGAATTAATCATGACTACAAAGTATATATTAATTAAGAATAGAAGATAATATAAATTAAAGTTAAGTATAAACTATCTTCAATTAACATAAATCATCTACCTAATCCTTTCTATTTAAGTGATTTTCTGATACTATCCCACTAAAATAAAAATATATCTCCGTTGGAATTGAATCTGGAAAGGGGATATGTATCAATACGCATTCATATGTATAAAAAAGGCTAGTACACAATATTCCTTCCATTACATCGTCTAAGGAGGATAAGATATAAATAGCCTTATATATTACAATTTGGAAGCACTTAAAGTACCTAATTGTCAGACAGCATGTATATTGAGAGTAAGGATTCTTAAGCTTTTACTCATTCCAGTATAAGAAGGAAAATTTTTAAACTAAGGACATCTAATAGAACCCGAAATGCAAAGATGCTAACTTTTGTGGTATAGTATTGGTATGTTTATTGGTAGGTACGTTTTTTTTATTTTATTTTGTAGTAAAAAAATATCTTTGATTCTTTTTTTTAATAATTGAGCAATTTTATTAAAGAAGGAAACATACAGCAATTAGATAGACATACCTCTGGACAACAAAGAGGGTGTATTTGAGACTTTAACAATAATTCTTGATACATTTGTAATTATTATTTTTAAAAGCAATCAAATTGAAAAAATATACTTTTAAAATAGATCATTTTATTATTTAACACTCCTAATTAACTCTACGTGTATTTTTTTTGTTTTTTTTACATGCATACCGTACTTTTAATTAAAGAAAAGTAAAAAAAATTAATTAAAGAAGTAAAATTTATAGTTATGAGTGCAATTACTTATAAGTTCAAATTTCATATGTTTACTCATATTATTTATTATATATAACATTATTATATCATTTATATTATAATTTTATTTTATATAATGGTACGTAGATATATGAGTATATGAGATGTACATTTGATAATAAAAAAAATAGTTCATTAAAAATGAATTTTAATTATAAAAGTAATTGAATGACATAAAATAGAAGGTTTTTCCTTAAAAAAAATTAAACATAAAAAAATGGCAAAAAAAAGATATTACATGATTTAATTATTAGACTAATGCTAAAGAAATAACATGTAGGTGCCCTCATAACTATAAATTTTACTTTTGATTTATTTTTTAAAATATATATTTTTTATTAAAAGTATAGTGATGAATGTGACAAAAAATATAAGTTCAAATATTATTATTCAAGAAAGAAAGAAAAAATAAAATATTTTAACTAAATTCATTGCATAAACCCCTTTGACGTTTGGTTAGTAGAGATATTTTGACAAATATTCAAAAAGCAACACCGACTAATTGAGGTAGGATTTTTGGCCAACAAAAAAAAAAAAAATTGTAAAATAGAACTTACTACAAAAGGGTAAAAATTAAGAGAGGTTAAATGCAATTTACACTAAAACTTAGGTTAATGCTCTGCATGGCTACCTCATTCGTGGTGTAGTTGAACGAAAATGATTAATGAAATACTTCCAAAACGGATACACATGTATAAATACTTCATACACAAACACATGTATAAATTAGTTAGGAATATTTAATGAAATTAATAAATACGATTAAATAATAATATTTTTAAATACCATTATTATTTTATTTTAATTTTATAATTATAATAGTAAAACGGTTACAACTCAGAGCTTATAAAAGGTGTGTGATGTTCTATTAATTATTGTCATTAGTCTTCTATAATTTTATATTAATTCAGCCAATGTATCCAGTGCACCAATAAGTTGTGCGCAAGTACAAACTACTACAGATTGTTTACAAGGGAAGGTACCCGTGTCTAGGAGGGCTGAGGGACAAAAACAGAATCTATCAAATTATATAGGAATCTATATATGTGATGTATACAGGTGGACTTGGTCAGAGAGAGTTGTCATTGGTGGGGTATAATATTGTGACACCCCGTTCAAGGAGGTTGGCTAACAAGCGACATGCGGGGTTATGCGGAAAATGGTTTTAGAATTTTCTATAATTGTGCAGAGAATTATAAAGTATGGAATGATTCTAAAAAGTTATAGTTGTGTGTGTAATACCACTGAATGTTATAAACAAGTAGATAAAGTATTGAATGATTCTAAAAAAGTTATAGTTGTGTGTGTAATACTACTGAATGTTATAAACAAGTAGAGAATAATATAGAATTTTAAATAGGAGGCCTATAAATAAGGTCTTGTCATTTGTAAAAATAAAAGTGATCGATGGTGTTCTGAGTGTGAAAGTTTAGCTCTTTGGTTGGAAAGGGGTTCCAAATTCCGATTGACTAACATTCCAGGCTTGTTCTGAGCGAGTGTGATAGATTTTGAAATTACGTAAGTAATGAAAATAGGAGATTTAATCGTTTTAGTTCTCTCGGAGTTAGGGTTGATAACGATTGTGTTTGTGTTCGTGCATAAAGATTAAAGATTATGAAGTTTTCTCGCAATAACATATATAAATATTCATACATAGGAATAGAATGTAGTGTTCTTGAATTTGCCATACAAAGATATAAAAACAGTGTTAATTTTTAAAATTGAATGTAAAAAAGTTTCTTTCCATGATAAGTTTTTAACCATTTACTATATTGAAATAACTTCAAGCATTAATATTTAAGAACAAGTTCTTGAAATTGATCAAAACTCATTTTGTCTATCCCAACTTTGAGAATCGAATTAGAAGATAGTCTCGTCACCAAAAGTCTAATGAAACGTTGGAAGAGAGAGAATTGTAAGAGAAGAAAGAGATGCAATTTGAGGTACTACATGATAAGAAAATTGAAGAAAAACCAAGTTAACTAAGCACGAACTCTGAACATATACTATAGAAAAAAACTCACAATAATCGCATTGATCCACTTGTAGTGTTCTAGAACATTGTTTTTGAAAATTGATAAAACCTCACCCTTAATTTGTCTATCTGAACTTCAAGTTCAGAATCCAATCAGAAGATAGTCTTATAAAAGAAGAGAGATACAGTTTGAGATAAGACATGAAAAACTGGGCATTAAATCTTTCTAGTTCTCATCTCCTTTTCTCTCCGGGTTAAAAACAATCGTGTGTGCATATTATTAACATAGAGAGATTAAAGATTTGCACGGAGCCTTCGTTAGTTTACTCACCGTATAAACCCTTATATAATTTGTCAGTTGTGCGCAGCGGGATGATTGTGACACAGGATTTTTAACGAGTAAACCCCAATTAGTAATTTGGTAGAATAGACCAATTGTTACGGTAAAAACCTCGTGGACTGTGTAGTCCAAAGCAAACGATCCACTATGTTTTAAGCAATGTATACTGATATACTGAACTTTAACTTCGGTTCAAAACACCCTATTGTTCTACCAAAAACTAATAGTTGACAATCCTTGACTTTGCGACTCTCCCGTTCAAATAACACTTCGCGAATGCTTTGACCCCTTCAAAGTGTGATCGCTTCACTCAAGATCTGAATTTGATGAAGAATAAATAAATTCGCTTTTTGGAATTTCTAAATCTTTAATTATGCTTTGATTCCGATGAGATAGAGAATAACACTTCTAAATCATTTTGTGTTTATGTGTGTGCTCTCAAAAATAAAATCAGATTGATTTTTAAAAGAGAAAACATATATTTATAGACTTTTGAAAATCTAATTGTAATTGGAAAACAAGTCAATATCATGAAGGCTTAACAGTTTGGAAAAATTTTGTTTTGAAAACTTTGAAGAAACATACCATGTATGTATAGTGTCTCAAGTGGGAAACAATTTTCTAAAGTGTTGTTCACACCTTTTTCTTATATCATAGTTTATCAAACTTGAACAACTTTTTAATTCTGTAGTCGATCTCGATCTTGATATAGTAACTTGAAAATTAAAACTCGATCGGACTCGTTTTGATACCGAAATTAGCCAATTACAAAAAAAATATATATTTGACATCATTCACTTCACAAGAATTACATTGATGATTCAAAAAATCCTATGAACATAGCCTTAAACTGTTAAACATATATAAAGATTTATATGTTATTGAAATTGGCCAAAACTCACCTTTAATTCGTCTAGTAATGAAAACAGGAGATTAATCTTTTTAGTTCTTCAATTTCGATCACCACCTTCTCTTCAGATAAATAACAATTGTGTTTGTGTGTGCTCGCTTACAAATGTGTGTGCCTGTGTATAGTGTGTGTACTATTATAACACACAAAGAATTGTAAAAACACTTCAAAAGTTTACTCGCCATAAACAATGAACCATGAATTAATCACAAGAATCACATTGATCATTCTAAAAATCCTGAGAACACAGCATTAAAAAAAATCCAAAGAACATAGCATTAAACATAATAAACGGATTTAGTGTTCTTGAATCTAGTAGTATTCTTGAAATTGATCAAAAACTCACCTTTAATTTGTCTGTCTGAGCTTTGAGAGTTGAATCAAAAGACAAAATCAGAAAACATGCTGAACCCAAAACCGAACGAAAGATAGTGATAGCTGTAAACTAGAGAAATGTAAGAGAGAGAGAGAAATGTAACAGAGAAGGGATGCAATTTATGCTAAGACATTTTTTGTTCGATTAAATTAGATGCAATAAACTAAGCTAACCCAAGCCTGGGCTGGGCCCACTGGGATTAATGGCTACATAAACACCCAATGCCAATCAATCCCCTTCCCTTAACATTAAAGGACCTGAGCCAATTCATATTTTCAAAGTTTTTTTATTTATATATTATTTTTTTAAACGACATTTTCAAAGTTTTGGACTGATTTTTCCTGGGAAAATATAAGTCCAACACATAACAGATAGATCATATAGTCAAATTTTAATTTATCATTACTTAAATGACCAGTATTACTTGGTGAAATATATAAAAAAAAAAATAGCACAAATTTGATTTTGAAAATTGCCACTTTGTGAAAACAGCATAAAAGTTAAATACTAGGGTAAAAAAAAAATAATAATAAATAAATAAAAATAAAAATCTCCTCTACTTTTAAATCGTGCATAAAACTTTAATAAAAGTAAAAAAATCCTAAACTAACAAACCTTATCAAGTTACCGTAAACTTGTGACCAACTTTTTAAATGTGTTGTGAAATGTCAAATTTGACATTGTTATTTAATATTAAATTAAAAGTTACAATTATTATTTTAAAATTACAAAAATACCCGTCTTAATAAATATTTGGGGTATTTTTTAAATTTTAAAATAATAATAATAATTTTTAATTTAATATTAAATAGTAAAACCAAATATAACATTTCACAACTCATGGCCGATCACAAGGTTGAAATAACCTGCTAAGTTTTGTTACTTCCAAGATTTTTAATTTTACTAAAAATTTTATGCACAATTTCAAAAGTAGAGGAGGGTTTCTTGATTGAATAATACTTGCATCCTCCTTCATCCGAGGATGTTGACAAGTGTTCAGAAAAAAAATAATAAAAATATGAATATTACCTATTTGTACAGGGCAAACCCGTTCTTCTAAATCAGTCTCTCTCTTTCTCTCTCTTATAACTCATCTCTCTCAACCACCACACCACCACCGTGAAATCCTCCTCCGACGCCCCCGCCCTCAAAATCAAATGGGCTCAAATGGACACCACCAACGACAACTCCACTACCACCACCAATATTGGTGGCTGTGTTGCCACAACCATCATCCGAAGGCAAGCTCGCCATTGCCATCACGCCGCAAACCACCCCATCACGGCTGAGTCCTCTCCACAGCCCATCGCCCACCGCTGCAAAGCTCGCCGTCGCCGTCTCGTCCCCATCCGAGCACTGCCGAAGTTCATCCACAGCCCATCGTGCCAGCTGTTCTATCAATCGCCGGCATGCACAAGCCGCCGTCGCCAACGCCGGATCCGTCACCGCTGCCACACTCCTGCTCATGGCTACCACACATGAATGCTTGCCTCTACACCAACCACAGTTTCTAATATAACTAGTATGATGTAAAAAGTCAACCCAATTCATATTATAAGCAGAGCAAAACAGATGGTGATGGTGTGTCCATTAGTAAGTAAATTGAAGCTAAACAGTAGGCATACATCTTTGTCCCTCACTAAAATTCTTTCACTCACAATTTCTCTCTCTATTGTAAGGTATATATATGTATATCTAAACATGTATGTATGTATAATGGCGACCATGGTTGAGAACAAAATTTGGGGCCGAAATCAGATTTGGGTCGGTTTCTCCACCTTCGATATCATCAAATTTATCAATATATGAAGCAATTCTCGCATTTGAAAGACCCGATTCAAACTCTCTCCCTTCACCCACCCACTACTAAGTTCGACATCTCATCAAACTCACCTCCTTCGGTGCCGACGACAACCGCCACTTTGTAGCTCCAAAAATCCCAGATTCAGAGTAGGGCTAAACACAAACCCAAAATTGATTTTGCCAAACTCAGCCTCTTAACTCACAAATTCAAAGAACCTGTATAAAATCATCCATAAAAGCGTCTTATGGAAGAAATAGGTAGACCTTTTTTGGGGAGTTTAGGATTAGTAGGAGAGTCTGTAAAGGCGCACGATAGAACTGTCTCCGCTTTTGTCGTCGGACACAAGCCGAAGGTGTTCCAGGAGAGGGCTAAGAGAGTTAAGGATGATGGCGGTGGGAGGCATGAAAAATTTGGTCTTCTGAGAAACAGACAGAGAAAGAAAGAAAAGAGAAGCGGGTTTAACCAGTACCTGACGGAGAGAAAGAGAGAGAGAGAGAGAAAAGAGTGATGGAGAATCGGGTTTAACCAGCACAAATGGGCATTACCCATAATTTATTATTTTTTAATTTTAGATAAATGTCTAAATATTAGAGGGCCACGTCACGTGGATGAACTTCATATTCTCCTTGTGCAGTATGCAAGTACTACCCTTCTTGATTTTAACCCTAAATACTATACCTAGTCTATCCCTCACAGTACTAACAACATTGCCATGCTAGCCGTTGAGTTTTTTTCTTTGTATTTAATCTGTGAAGGATTACTCATGACCCATTCATCGTCTTTCCTTCTCTACTATGGGATTCATTTTCCCTCCATCTTTCTTCCATTTTACGGGAAATAAATAAATAAATATCAATAATATGGTTGAAATAACACCCATTATTGATTAATAGCTGAGGATGCGGCAAGTGGCATGGGCCGGATATGGTTCGCGGGAACAAGATCGGGTCGAATGATTGAAGTAGGATCCATGTCAAAGCACCCTGGAATGGGCCGAACGTGGGAGGTCCACCGAGGAAGGTCAAGCCCATTGCAAGACCCAGCCTAGAAAGAAGAGAGCTTTCAAATATAGGCCCAATGTAATTGGTTAACTGTAATAAAGGTCATGGCTTATAAATAGACCATGACGGGTGGAAAGTGAGGGGAGAAGGCTAGAGAGAGAGAGGGAGAGAGAGAAAGAGAGAAGAAACGAAATCTTGTATCCTCAATTGGCGCCGTCTGTGGGAATCGAGGACGAAGATCAATTCAAGCCCGATCAGTACCATATTAGCTCAATCGAGTTTGTGAATACGCAGTGTGATTTCTCGAAGTTGAATCCAGATCAGTGAGATTGTAGTTTGTTCCGAGAGAATTCTTGCTTATTGTGGATTCTGAGGCACTTGCTTTGGAATGACACAATTGTGATTTGCTCAGTTGCAGTTAGATCCGACGAGTTTGAAGCTAGAAAAGTTCAGATCTAGCAAACAGTGATCACGATTCGGTGAAGTTAAGCCCAGATCTAGCGGAGTTTGCATCGGTAATGCTTAGATCTGTTTCGAAGTTCGTAATTCATGCATTTGCTTCGATCCGAAATCATGATAGGGGGTGACAACTCTAATACGGTTGAGAACGTCCAGCAAGTGAAACTTGATGAGTTGATGAACATGATCGAAGCTCTCCGGAGAGAAAATGCGGATCTAAGGAATGAAATGCAGCGTCAAGAAGCTCCAGTAATTCGGCGACCACTTGCACGTACCGATGCAGCACATCACGGTGAGGAGGTTGGAAACAATATAGTAGATTTTCACCGCGAGGAAATTTGGCGAGACGGTTTGCCGCCAAATCTTCGTCGTATGGATGATCGTGAATGATCGACTCACGTGGATCCACGGCCTGAGCAGATCAGGCAGAACGAAGTAATGACTTTTGATCCACATCAAGAAATGCTCAGCTGAGGTGAAGCAACAGAGTTGATTCGTCAAAAAGCTATGCCTCCATGGCGCAGAGACTTCGTTGAGGATAGATCATTCGATCCGACCTATCGGCCTTCCATGACGACGTTCGACTATCACAGCTCAGAGAGGAGATCAGTAGACCAGAGAGCAGCCGCGAGGTTCCAGAGGGAAAATGAAGCACTCCGTTCAGCAGCTCGAACGGTTGATTCGCCGTTCACTGATGAAATTCTGAATGCTCCAAGTCCAAGGAAATTTTCCATGCTCGTTTTCATTCTGTTCGACGGAATGACTGATCCGATCAATCATGTGTATCACATCTAGCTAAAAATGGCTCTAAACACTGAGAATGACTCTTTGATGTGCAAGTGCTTTCCTACGAGTCTGGCCGGACCAGCTCTGAATTGGTTCAAGAACCTACCGAGGGGTTCAGTGGATAGTTTCCGAAGCCTGTGTGATCGGTTCATAAGCCAATACTATGGAAACAAGCGTCCAGCGAAAGATATTTCGAGCTTATTCACGATGAAGCAACACGCTGAAGAGCGTCTCCAGGCTTTCCTAACCAGGTTTAACCTTACCAAGAGCATGGTTATTGAATATCACCCTTCAACGGCAGTTCAAGCATTCATACTGGTTATGAATCGTGGCACCCCGTTCCACACAAGCTTGGTGGTCAACACGCCGAGGACTATGGATGAACTTAACAAAAGAGCCGATGGATTTGTGCGCTTGGAAGAAGAAGAGGCGGCAAACGCTCGAAAGACATCCGTCATATCCACGGAAGAAAAGACCAAAGCAAAGATCAGGCAAAAACAGGTTCAACCGCAACGCTCCTCGTGGAAATCCGAGAAGAGGCCCAGAGAGGAAGAGCTGATCACTCCATTGAAAGTTACCCTAGCGAGACTGTACCAAGAAAATAAAGATAAGTTCCGACCTCCTTTACCAATCAGACAACCTCTCGAATAGAGAGATCAGTTTAAACACTGTGCATTTCATTCTGATTTTGGCCACCAGACTAACGAATGCAGGAACCTAAGGAGACAGGTAGAGATGCTGATAGCTAGAGGGGAGTTCGCAAGTTATATTTAAGGACCAGCGGTAGAGCAGAACCGACCAATGGAACATGTGAAGAAGAATTAAAAGTCGAATTCTCATAACACGTAACCAGTTCGAGTAATTAATGCAATTCACGGTCGGCCAGAACCTGCTGAGGAATCAGATGAACTGTTTCGAACACGCTTTCATCAGGCACGGATGAAGAGAAGGATAGGCAGTGTGAACACTCTGCACCAGCAGAGCGCATCAACGCGGATAAAGTTTGACGCAACAGACTTGTTGCGTGTTCAGATCCCTCATGAGGACCCGCTGGTCGTAAGTTTGACAGTGGCCAAATGCTTGGTGCGCAGAGTTCTAATTGACCCTGGAAGTAGTGCGAACATCATGCCAAGAGATACATTCGATCGGCTCGAGATCAGACAGGATCAGCTGAAATCCACCAGGAATCCACTATTAGGGTTTAATGGAAAGCGAGTGGAACCCGTCGGAACGGTGGAGGTAGCGGTACATGCTGCCGAGAGGGTTTTAATGGAAACCTTTGTAGTTGTTGAAATTCATCCCTCTTACAATCTTCTGATGGCAGAGGGTGGATCCACAGAGTTCAAGGTGTTCCTTCCACTCTGCATCAGGTAATGAGATGCCTAGGACCGGACGGAACCAAAGTGATTGACATTCATGGAGACCAAGTTGCAGCTAAAGAATGTTACTATGTAATGCTGAAACATGCCGGAAAGGGGAAAGCTCCCATTCGTTCCGTAAGTCCGAGATAGCAATTACAGGAGCCTCCCTCCAAGCAGAATGGAGAGGAGGAACCAGAGGGCTTGACTGAAGAACCCCTGCTTGATGTGCAGATCGATCAGTTCCGACCGGAACGGACAACCAGAGTAGGGGAACGACTTGTTGAGGAGGAAAAGCAGGAATTAGTTGATTTTTTGTCTCAAAACGCAGATGTGTTCGCATGGAGTCACCTAGACATGCCAGGGATCGATCCTTCGGTATCCAGTCACTCCTTGAACGTTAACCCTAATGCAAAACCTGTAAAGTAGAAGCAGCGACGGTTCGCCCCCGAGCGCAACCGAATTATTGCCGAGGAAGTTGACAAGCTGCTTGATGCGGGGTTTGTAAGAGAAGTGTACTACCCGGACTGGCTATCGAATGTGGTCGTTGTGCAAAAGAAAAATGGGAAATGGCGCGTATGCATTGATTTTACCAATTTAAACAAAGCTTGTCCGAAGGATAGCTTCCCGCTGCCAAAGATTGATCAGATGGTGGACGCAACCACTGGATATGAACGCCTGACCTTTTTGGATGCTTATTCGGGTTATAATCAGATCCCCATGGACCCCGCTGATGAAGAAAAAACTTCTTTCGTTACTAAACGCGGGACGTATTGCTACAAAGTTATGCCGTTCGGACTGAAGAACGCCGGGGCAACTTACCAAAGACTTATAAGCAAGATTTTTAAGGAACAGATAGGGAAGACAGTGGAGGCTTACATTGATGATATGGTAGTCAAAAGTAAGAAGAAAGCTGATCATGTGCAGCATCTTCGAGACGTGTTTGATGTGTTGCGGCGATATGGAATGAAGCTCAATCCGACCAAGTGCTCGTTCGGTGTAAGTTCAGGCCAATTCCTAGGACACGTGGTTAATCTCAGAGGCATCGAGGCAAGTCCTGCCCAAGCAGATACTCTGACTAAGAATGCTAAGCCGACGACAATCAAAAAAGTGCAAACACTTACGGGACGGATTGCTGCACTCAGCCGTTTCATTTCCAAATTGTCAGATCGGTGCAAACCATTTTTTGACACAATACGGAATCACGACAGGCAGGTTTGGGGAGATGAACAACGCCTAGCGTTAACTGCTCTGAAAAAATATATGCAGAACCTTCCGGTACTGTCAGCTCCAGAATCAAGCGAAAAGCTGTTTTTGTATCTCGGAATATCCAGCATCGCGACAAGTGGCGTTCTGGTCCGCTACTCAGAAGGGAAGCAATATCCAGTGTTCTATGTTAGCAAGACAATGACTGAGGCCGAAAGACGTTATTCAAAGGCAGAGCGGGTGATACTCTCGCTAGTGCATGCGAAAAGAAAGCTCAGGCATTATTTTGAATCCCATCCTATTATCGTTCTAACCACTTTCCCTATTAGAATAATCCTGCACAAACCAGATCTTTCCGGAAGAATGACGAAGTGGGCCATAGAGTTAAGCTCATTTGATATCACATACGAACCTAGAACAGTAGTCAAAGGGCAGGCGGTGGCAGATTTTTTACTAGAATGTGATTCAGAGGACTTGGATGAGGATCTTTGTAAGTGCTTATGGAAACTCTTCGTTGATGGATCCTCAAATCAGATGGGTGCAGGCATTGGGATCAAACTGCAGACGCCAGAAGGTACAGCCTTAAGCCAAGCGCTTCGGCTTGAATTCGCAGCCACAAACAATGAGGCAGAGTATGAAGCGTTGCTGGCAGGAATAAAGCTTGCCAAAGAACTTAAGGTCAGGAGTTTGAATGTTTTCAGTGACTCACAGTTAGTCGTTCAGCAGGTGAGGGGAGAGTATGAAACCAAGGATGAAACGATGGAAGCATATCGATCTGCTGTTTTGCGGGAGGCGGAGAACTTTGAAAAAATTGAATTCATTCAAATTCCGAGGGAGTATAACGAAGATGCCGACAGGCTAGCATGCAGCGCCTCGGGTTCTGGAGAAACATTGGCAAGGGTGGTTCCAGTAGGAATATTAAACCAGCCATCCATTTTCGAAGAACCTTCAGGCTCGGATCCTTGGCAAGTGAATGTTATTCCATATGAGCCAAGTTGGATTGATCCGATCATAAATTACATCCGAGATGGTACTCTGCCTGAACAAAGAAATGAGGCTAGGAAAATTAAAGCGAATGCTGCAAAGTACGCCGTAGTGCATAACCAGTTATACAGAAGATCTTTTTCCGGACTGTACTTAAAGTGTGTTACCCCCACAGAGGCTCGGCAAATATTACGAGCTATTCATGAAGGTGTATGTGGAAACCACTCAGGGGGGAGATCATTAGCACACAAAGCAATGGCTCAAGGGTACTTCTGGCCAAATATGTCGCGAGATTCGGAAGAATTGTCCAGAAGGTGCGATAAGTGCCAAAGGTTCGGACCACTGATTCACCAACCGCCTGAAGACCTGCATGTAATGGCCACACCATGGTCTTTCGCACAATGGGGGATGGACGTAGTTGGTCCTCTACCAACTGCCAGAGCTCAGAACAAGTATGTGTTACTGGCTACAGACTACTTTACTAAGTGGGTGGAAGCAAAGCCGTACCCGAGTGTTACTCAAACTCATGTGAGACGATTCATTTGGAGTAATATTATTTGCTGGTTTGGTGTTCCGAGGTCAATCGTCATGGATAATGGTACCAACCTTGACAGTAAGCAAGTAAGAGAGCTGTTGGAGGAGTATGGAATTAATCAAAAGCTGGCAGCAGTAAGTCACCCACAGGCCAATGGACAAGCGGAAATTACAAACAGAACAATCTTTACTTGTATCAAGAAGAAACTAGAAGAAAGGAAAGGAAGGTGGTTAGATGAATTGCCGAATGTCTTATGGGCCTACAGAACGACCCCTAGAAGACCGACCGGAGAAAGTCCATTCACCGTGGCGTATGGAACCGAGGCAGTTATACCAGTCGAGCACTTAGTTCCGACTGTTCGAAGCTTGGCATGGAACCGTGAGCATAATGACAATATGCTAAGGTTTAACCTCGATTTGCTGGAAGAAAAAAGAGACGCAGCAGCGGCGAGGCTCGCCTCTTACCAGCAGACGCTTGCGAACAGCAATAACAAGAAAGTAAAGCACAGAGACTTTATGCCAGGTGACCTGGTTCTGAAAAAGAAGGTGGGGATAGTCAAAAAGATGATGCCACCATGGGAAGGCCCATACAGAATTGCAGAGGCCATAGGAAAAGGCGCATATACCTTAGAAACCATGGCCGGAAGGCTGGTTAACAAGCCTTGGAATGCTACTTCTCTGAAGAGGTATTATCAATAAAAAGTTGAGATTCAGTACTCAATTTTGTTTATTTTAAATTAAAAACAGTTGAATGTATAAGTTTCTGAGATTTATAAAGATTGCACTCCTCTTTAGAATCTTAAGCAAAGTAAGTGGTAGCTGGCACTATGAGCCGAACGCCAAACACTTGCTAAGAAAAATAAAAGGCCAAGTGGCAAGTGGCATTCCAGCCAAGCGCCAGGCACCTAAGCAAATAAGTGGCAGCTGGCACTATGAGCCAAACGCCAAACACTTGCTAAGAAAAATAAAAGGCTAAGTGGCAAGTGGCATTCCAGCCAAACGCCAGGCACCTAAGCAAATAAGTGGCAGCTGGCACTATGAGCCGAACGCCAAACACTTGCTAAGAAAAATAAAAGGCCAAGTGGCAAATGGCATTCTAGCCGAACGCCAGGCGCCTAAGCAAAGTAAGTGGCAGCTGGTACTATGAGCCGAACGCCAAACACTTGCTAAGAAAAATAAAAGGCCAAGTGGCAAGTAGCATTCCAGCCGAACGCCAGGCGCCTAAGCAAAGTAAGTGGCAGCTGGCATTATGAGCCGAACGCCAAACACTTGCTAAGAAAAATAAAAAGGGCAAGTGGCAAGTGGTATTCCAGCCGAATGCCAGGCGCCTAAGCAAAGTAAGTGGCAGCTGGCATTATGAGCCGCACGCCAAACACTTGCCTAAAAAAAATAAATAAATAAAGTTGACACAAAAAATTTGTTCAGAAGTAGGCCATCTCATTAATAAGGTTCAGAGGGTTACAAAAAATGAGGTGTAAGGATGGCAAATATGCCAAAGTCAGTACATTAAAAAAAAAAAAGTTCTAACTAAGAGGCGTTTGCCTCATCGGCTTTTTGATGATGTTGGGCTACCTCCTCATTGTTGGTGGTGTCGCCATCCTCACGAGGTGGAGAGTCGAGGTGAATGACAGAATCGTTCTGTTGAATCCTACCCTCAACAGCGTTGGAAGAATCATTCTGCTGAGGGTTATCTTCAGCAGTAACGGCAGATGGAGTCAAAGTGGACACAGAAAGAATGTCCAAAGTCAGAGCGGCAGGAGGAGCAGGAGTGATCCGAGAAGACGCAATCTCCTGACATTTATCAAATATGCCCTCAGCAGCGGTGGAGTCTAGATCGGTATAAACACCAGGAGGGTCAATATCCAGGTCCTTATCAACATCATTAGGGGTAGAGCCAGTCTGACCCTCATCCGGGATGCGATCGGCGTAACCCTCTCGGAACCCCTGAGCATATCTGAGAGCTCCAACTCTGGAGAACCGAGCATGCAGAGCTAGCATGCCACCATTTACCCTGCTGATGGTATCAAGTAAAGCATTGCGCTCGTCCAAGGCCCTTTTCTCAAAGGCCATCCGAGCGGATTGCTCATCATTCAGAAGGCGTAGCAGTTCCTCCTTCTCGGCCCTAAGGGATTCCCGCTCGGTCTGCCAGACGCTTTTTTCAAGCTGTAGAGCATTTCTCTCATCCTGAAGAGAGTCAGTCTCCTTCCTAAGCAAATCCCTCTCTTTTTCAGTTTTACCAAGTTGAACCATCAACCCGGTCTTCTGAGCAGCTAAATTATCGTTCTCCTTGTTCGCTGCACTAAGGCTGTCAGAAAGCGTGTAGACCTTGGCATTCACATGCTCAACTTGCTTCTGCATAGCCATCATCCCGTACAAGGTCTGTAGAGATATACATGACAACTGGTTAAGCCGAGCAGATGGTTAGAAGAAAATAAGTGTCAAGAGTATGTAAAGATTTATTGACTAAGGGGTGGAAGTCACCTCCATGGCGGACAAGGGGAATCGGCTGAACACCTCCCTCTGAGACAGACCTTTGGCTACCTCGATGTCCTTGGGAGTCCACATACTCCTGTAGTAAGCCATTGCGGTCTGACTATCTTTGAACATGGTCTCGGTCGGTTTCACAGACGATCCGTCTGTTCGAATGAAGCGAGGGCTCCATGGCGCCGTTCCTGAAGGGGAGGCATGCCCAGAAGGGGTGGGAGGCCTAGCTTGAGGAGGTCTTGCCAGGGAAATCACATGCGGCCCAGAGGGCCTAACCCTTTGAGACAAGGGAACGTCATCCATGCTAAGGGCATTGTCAGGTTGATGCCTTTTTCCTCTGGCCTTTTCCCGTGCGGAAGCAGCGGTAGAGCTAGGAGGATTGTTGACAGAGGGGGCAACGTTCGGACTGGCAGTCGCCGTGTTAGCGACCGGGTCAGCAGCCGTCGCGGATAGATCGGTGGAAAGAGTGGTGTCAGAAAGGGTAGCAGAGGAAGATGCTGAAGCCGGTGAGGAATTTGATACAGGGGTGATAGCAGGCTTGGGGGCAGATTTCTTCTTGCCGAAGGAAGGGATCTGGAGTTGGCTCATTGTCTTGCCGAGGACTGAGATATCGAGGAGATTATCTGAGGTGAGAAGGTCTGAGCAAGAGGGAACGTTGGTCAGAACGTACCGCTTTAAGTAGTTATCCCTATCCCTGCACACACTGTAGCTCAAGTCATCACAAGGAATGCCTAAGGAATGGCACAAGAAAGAACAAAAACGAGGAATGCAGATCTCGCAAGGACAGTCACTCTTATGGTTTTTATATTTCTTGTAAAAAGAGACAGAACACTCTCCGAAAGCGCTCGGGATAGGGAAATCCTCCGCAGCTGGAGAGAACCAGGCTCCCCTAACCCCAATAATGTTTTTCCTCCAACCCTTCTCAGATTTGATCTTGTCCGTGCAGAGGGACCTCTTCTCAATGAAGAAAAAGTGGTAAAACGGTTCGTCAGTTCTGATCTTGCTGACCTTGTAATAGAGGAGAAGATCTACGAGGTCCAGATCCAGACCTCTGTCACGAATTAGGAGTAGCATAACAGATAAAATCCTAAGGAAATTGGGGTTTACTTGTAAAGGGGAAAGATTTAGCTTGTTAAAAACATAGCAAAAGAAAAGATGTAAAGGAAATCTAAGGAGATTGAGATGGAGGAGTGAGAACAGGGCCTCGCCGGGAAGAAGGCCACCACCGGTTCTAATATTCACTTCTCGGGGGCAGTTTCTAATCTTTACATCGTCAGGAAGGTGAAGTTTCATGCGAAGAACTTCTAGATCTACTGTCATGGTGAGAATGAATGAGGATTACGGGGAGGAGAAAGAAGTCTTCCAAAACAAAAATGCAAATGAAACTAACCTTAGAAAGTGAAAACGGCAGAGAGTATTGCAAAGCCACTGGAAGGAAGATCTTTCGCAAAAGATTGCCGGAGAAGATTCAAATAGCAAAAGGTGAAATGGAGACGGTAAAGAGGATCGATGGAGAATCAATGGAGCTTATAAAGACGAGATGAGCCCAAGAGCCGAGGAGTCAGGAAAGCGATGGGTTGTCTTTTTGAATCTCGAAGCGCCGACCCCTAGATTTAACCGTCCATTCTCCCACACGATTTCCTCGAGCCGTCAGGTCATCATTAGCAGCCTCTAATAATTACCCCCTAATCAATAAGGGGTAATTATGGGGGCAGTTGAGGATGCGGCAAGTGGCATGGGCCGGATATGGTTCGCGGGAAGAAGATCGGGTTGAATGATTGAAGTAGGATCCATGCCAAAGCACCCTGGAATGGGCCGAACGTGGGAGGTCCACCGAGGAAGGTCAAGCCCATTGCAAGACCTAGCCCAGAAGGAAGAGAGCTTTCGAATATAGGCCCAATATAATTGGTTAACTACAATAAAGGTCATGGCCTATAAATAGACCATGACGGGTGGAAAGTGAGGGGAGAAGGCTAGAGAGAGAGAGAGAGAAGAAACAAAATCTTGTATCCTCAATAGCACATATGTAAGGAAGAATTGTTTGTAGGAGGGTAGAGGACTAAAATTAACTAACATGAGCGGAGCAAATAAGAAAAGATATCAGAACATATGATTGGACCGAGGTTAAGGGCATAGATAGAGCATAATAGAAAATATGATTCAGATATCCCAAATAGTTTGCAAAAATATTTTGTTGAGTTGAATATTTTATTTAATAATTAGATCTGATAAAAGGCCTAATCTTTCCCGTTGAAAAACCATTTTGTTGTAGTGGACCAAGGGTATCATAAAATTGGTTCTTAATTAATGCCCATGGAAGAGAGAAAATTTGTAATTAAGGGGTGCTTAGAGGTCAGGATTTTCTTTGATCGCATGGCTTGCCAAAGCAAACAGTGTACACGGGTTAGAGCAAAAATGATTTCTCCACAATCCTTACACAAATTTGCAATTACATATATACATATATATATTATGTTTATGTCTCCACTGAAGCTCGAACACCCAATCTTTTTTTTTTTTTTTTTTATTAAAAAAAGATAGAATTTTTATCGGTTAACAAAGTACCAATTCTTAGTAATTTTTCATGTTTATATATAGTCATAATTTTCTAAGAACATTGACAAAAGTAATGGGCCTTATCTCTTCTTTAGCCATCTCTTCATCCACTAATCTTCCATAGATCTTGAACAAGCTGTCAACAATTCCTTGTCCAAAATGGTGGCAAATCATTGATTCTTGGATTGCCCTCACTGTCATTGCAACTGCCATTCCATAGCTCATACTGTCCCCAACATCCTTCTCGTATTCGAACATTTCAAGCTGATCCATTTCAAAAGAACCCTCTCTCTTTACTTCATCTTCTAGTTCATCCTTGCATGGTGCGAAAAAATGAACATCATAAGAATGAAGCTTTTCCCTCTCAATTTCTCCCTACAAAACAACATAACTATGTATAATAAATACACATTCATATAAATATGTACAAAATGTCTAGTTCAATGCACGAAACTCCAGCAATTACAAGGTCTAGAAGGATATGATGTAAGCAGTATTGTCTCGAATTGTATGCTTGATTTCGAACATGTGATTTCTTTATCACAATAAAGCAATCTTACTGTTAAAACCCCCTCCCATTCAAATCTATATGTATGCATATAAAAATTGTGCTATTACATAGATGACCAAGTAATTTATTTAGTAGCACTTATGGTACCTGAGAAACCAAATTGGCGAAGGATTGAGAGAGAAGTTCCCAAAAGAACGCATTGCCTCGGTCAACATGATTTGAATCCAACCGTCCCAACAAGATCGGCACCATCTTTCCTCCACTGATCAGCTCCTTGGATCGTGATCGGAGGAACATTGAGAAGTCCTCTTGAAATTGCCTGAAGTACGCTTCACCCACCTGAGGAGGACTTGATTCAGATATGTAAACGTTGCCTTTGTTTATCGACTTGCCTTTGTTATCATAAAGTGCGGGAGGAACCTACATACATGGATCAACCAAAAATTATATATTGCTCATATGACACCTATAGGTTATGAAAACTCCAAAAATGTATTAAGGGTAAGGACATTTTTGAAATCAAATAATGGCATTTTCGGTATTTAATATAATTAATTAGTGATGTGCAAGACATATGATTTGTTAACGGTACTTTTCTATCCGTTGATTGTCAAAATTTTTTAATTTATAATATTTTTATATTTTAAATTAAATAATATATTCAAAGTAAAAAATAAGTGTTATTTGTTCAAAAAAATAAACTTTAAGATGTTTGATATACTAATTAATTTTTCAGGAGTTACAAACACACATGTTACTCGCAACATGCTCCTGGAAATCATACATATATGATTTTATTTGTATATCTAATGTACAAATATGTGCTAAGAATTTTCATCTTGGGTGGTATTAGTACGTCATCTGCACCGTGATGAAGAAAAGAGCAAGAGTTGAGGTTCCAATTAAGACAAAGGATGGTAGGACCACATCAACTGTTGTGCCTGGTGGGCTCTTATGTTTGCGTTAGTATGTAACTGAACAATGGGGCCCTAGCCTTTCTACAGGTCTCTTACTGGATTCAGAATTTGAGATTGTCCATCATGATTTTTATTTCACTTGTTGACAGGAATAGAAATATACTACTCCCTCCCTTCATTTTTAAGAATTTAATTTTTTAAGAAAAAAAATTTATTACATTTTAATTATATTAGTAGTGAAATCCACAGCAATATGATGGTTTATTACAGGTTCATTGCAAAAGTGTTAAATTGGTAATATTATATAAAAAAAATAGTATATTGATTTTTCAAATGAGACCCTTATTTTTAAACGGATAAAAATAAAAATGTGAACATTTGTTTTGAAATGGAGGGAGTATCTTCTTCTTCTTGTGAAAATATAACAAGTTCTTTATTTTTTAATAGTAGAGTCCACTAGTTGGCTTCGAGAAAGTGAGACTCGGAATCGGACTCCTATCATGTTCTTTAGTTTTAAGAGCAAACAATTGGGATTTGAGTGGTCATGCAGATCAGATTCAAATCAGATCAATTAAATATATATTTAATTTATTATGTTAACAAATTATCAAATTGAATGTTCCAATTCATCTCATATTTAGCTCGGATTAAGATCGTATCGAATTTGGATTTAGATTAAAATCATATTCCACTTGTTTTATAAAACAACATTATCTTTATTTTTAATAACCAAGAATCAGCTTATTCACTAGCTTTTTTGAACTCTATTTGCAAACTCAAAATGTATACAATCGCCTACAAACTAAATGAATTCATGTCTTATCTTTGGTGAGATTAGAACTAGAGACCAAAGAGAGCCTTTCTAGCCAAACCCGTGCGCACTAATTTGAAAAAAAAAAAAAAACAAAAAAAAAAAAGGTTCATGTCTTTTCCTAATTTTTTTATTTATTATTATTTTTTTAATAGGGATCAATCAATTAAAACTTCATATGTAGAATTAGAATTTGATACTCCTTGTACAACTTTTAGGGGGCGTTGATCTGTTTTTGCAGAACAACAATATAGCTGGTTGTACCACACTACTTTTAATAACACAGTTCCCAACAGTACACTAAGAAAAAACAAATAATAATAATAATAATAATAATTTCACTGACACCCCCTTAAATTTGGTCAAATATCACTCTTAAACATCTTTAAAAAATAACAATCATTTAAGTCTATTTTTATTTATTTTTTGTTAAAGTCTCCGTTGAAAATATAAAAAAAGACAACTTTGCCCATAAATTTTTAATTCTATTTATTTCAAAATATAAAATTACTTAAATGACTATTATACCCCTCAGGTATATATATATATATAAGTACAATTGCAGGTGTTTGTGTGTGTGTATATATATAACAATGGCAACCTAGGTGGTGTCATTTAGGCACAGAGACGACAGCGAAGGCATCCAGATCGACGGATAGATTTATATATTAAGTAAGTCATAGACAATTTAAAGAAGAAAAAAAAAATGTAAACTCATGGGAAATTTCCAAAAAGGTCAAAAAAAGAAAAAAAGAAAAGAAAAAGTGGTTACCGTTTGGACGGATCGATGCCTATTGCCCACATTTTTCAAGAGATCGGATTAGATTGAGGACGATCTCTTCTGCACTTACATGCACCGGTGGTGAAGGAGTAGAGGTCAACAAAGGGGAAAAAGTTCGTGTTACCTTGCCACCGGCTGACTAGCGTACATATATATACACGTGCATGTATATCACTGATTTAAAATAATTGTTGAAGATTAGTGTAATAATTCAATGGAAGTAGATGACTCAATTGGTGAGTAGATTGCGAGTCCGAGCTCGTCTTGTATTTTCTTTTCTTATTCAGGTATGCGAATGGGTGGATTTTGGTGGTGGTGTTTATGAGAAAAACCAAGGTCGGCGATTCTGGAATGAATTTGGAATTCTCAATTCTATTTCCATCCCGTCCTCATCTATCCAATTTCACAATTCCAGCACTATATGAGAAGTTTGAAGATGATATTGATAGATATGTATTAAAGGGGTATAGGAATTTGCAACTGTACTCATTAGGAGTGTTGGCAAGGTTCCGGCCAAGATGGATTTTGGAGAACAAGAAATTAATTATATATAATCAATATAATATATATATTCATAGGGAAAAATAAACTTATCTTGACCTAACGATAGAGGCAACTAAGTGTTGACCAGTTGCCAGATCTTTTCGGTGACCAACGATAATATTTTATTATTAGAGGTAACGATTTCCATGGATAAGAATGATGAAAAATCTTATGCAGGATAAGATTTCCATGGGGATGATGACAAATCTTATTAAGGATAAGATTTCATAGTCCCATGAGATGAGGATGATAAAATTCCCTTATCGAGAATAAGGGAAGCGATGATAAATAGGATGACGACTCGGGAATAAGGTACGACAGAAAAACTATTATTAAATTCCTGCCTTCTTTATAGACCTCCGGTGACTAACTTGACCTTTGGAGAACTCTTGGCAGGCACCACACCAGTGCTGTCAAGGTTCATCGATCTTCTCCTCTCTTCCGCGAATTTCACCCTCAACAGTTGGCGCCGTCTGTGGGAACAACGATTCCCTTGAATCAATTAATTACTCTGTTGGGTATATACGTTTGCAGTCCGGTATGGTTACCGAAGGAACACTGTCGCAGGGATTTGGTCAAAGGGTAGAGTTGAGTGAAAACCTGGACGTCCCAAACAACCAGACACGGCTTGTAGCGTTGGAACTGCAGGTCCAAACTCTAAGTCAGGGTATGGACCAGTTGATTCAGCAAAATGCAGCACTCCTGTAATATCTTGTTCCACCAGTTCAACAAAACTTACCACGACAAGATCTCTCAAATCCAAACGGAGGGAATGGGAATCTTGAAGAGCAAGATAATCATCCCCCCCAAATGAGACTGAAGTGGAACAAAGCCAGGTGGGAACCCGACATAGAGAGGTGGTCTACCCATCTCTCCCACGGAGTTCCCGACCTCCTGAAAGCACAGCCTTTTGTCTTAAGGAAAAGACAAAGAAAGTTACCTATCTCGACCTGCAGATTGAGGATCTCAAGGGGAAAATGGAAGATGTAATGCAGGCTCTGAAAAGGAAAGGTCCTGCCGCTGTAAATGACCTTGTACAAAGGAACAACTTGCAGTTCAGCCCCGCCGTTATGAAATGTCCATTACCTAGTAAGTTCAGGATGCCCTCATTCGAAAGCTTCGATGGGACCAGAGATCCCCTCGATCACTTGAAAACTTTTCAAGCTCTTCTGCATTTACACGCTGTGCCAGACGAAATCATGTGCCAAGCTTTTCCCACTACACTTAAGGGATCAGCAAGAGTTTGGTTCAACAAGCTGAAGCCAGGAACCATCAACACCTTCGAAGAACTGAGTAAGCAGTTTGTGAGCCACTTCATTGCAGGTTAGAGGCATAGAAGGCCGGCTACCCACTTGTTTATCGTGGAGCAACAAAAGGAAGAGTCGATTCGGGAATACATCACCCGATTCAACGCAGAGATGTTACAGGTAGAAGAGGTGGATAACAAGGTAGCTTTGACCGCTTTCATAGGAGGACTCTGTAATACCCCGATAATTTTAAAAGATTTATTAATTAGGATTAATTATTTTATTTTATTTTTCAATGATTTATTTTATTTTATTGAGTGCTAGATTAATTATCTTATTTTAATTAAGTTATATTTCGTGATTATGTATAATGATTGATTGTTTATGTGGTTGATTATTGATTGAATTATTGGTGTGTTGATTTTATTGGTATTATATGACTTAGTTGTAAATTCTTGTTTGTTTATGTGCTTCATGTAATTAGTTATTTTAATTTCTGTATTTAATTAATTATCTTATTTATTTAAATTAATTGGATTGGGCTTAAGGAAAGTTGGACCAAAAGATGTGGTCTTGTGCTTGTATGAAACCTTATTGGGTTAATTAATGAAGGTCCGTGGTTATTTAATTATTTAAATGATCACTTTTGTATCAATTATATTTATATATATATATATATAATTATATATAAATATAATTAATTAATAATTGTTATGGAAAGATATATATATAGATATATATTTATTGATATTTATAAGTATATATGATTTAATTAACTAATGAGTTAATTATGGAAGGAATATATATTTATATATATATATGTTTATAGATATAAATTATTTAAAGATTATTATTTTAATTCATAATACTAGTTGGAATAGGATTTGAAATTTAAGGTGTATAAAAATACACATAAGGCTTTAGGGTTAAAGGTTTTACACGTTAGAAAAATAAAACAGACAGAGAGAGAGGAAGAAGAAGGGCTGACAAGGAGGAGGTCGGATCTGAAAAGGAGGACGTCGGAATTGGAAGAGATAATTAAAGCTTAAAGCGTCGGTTTCGTTTCGAAATCTTCAGGCGAGTTTTCTCTAACTTTCCTCTTAGAACTCATAAGGATTTCACCTTGAGTATCAAGGCTTTAATTAAATTTATTTGTTTAAAAATTATGGTTAGATCGGAATAATTAAAAAATATAAACTATTATATTTGATTTTTAGATTATTGGATTTTAATTGATATATATAGGTGTTATGTATATTTTAAAATTAATCTATAGGTGGATTTGTGACCCAAGAGAGTTAATTATGGTTTCTTTATTTTCTAGAATTGTTCTGTAATTTTCTGGAATTTTTCTGATATTTTTAGGAATTTATTAGGATTTATTTTCCTATTATTTGTTAGGAAAATAATTATATATATATATATATATATATATATATATATATATATATATATATATATACACTAGGTAACTGGGAGCGGCGGCACAATAAAGAATTGATCCAGTACGGCGCGGTGTAGGATAATAGGGTGTATACGCCAATTAGGGCCATTTGATTAATTAAACTTATGTGAATTGATATGGTGCATCGCGGCGCATAAAACTTTAGTGCGCATGTGTATTTGGACCATAGAAGTGGTCTGGTCAACTATGGGATTATTTGGTGTATTGCAGACCATGAGAAGATGGTGCACTCGCTGCTCTGGACCTTAGATCTATTGTAGTTAATAGAAAATAATCTAGTGTGAGCGTGTTCATTTGCGCACTCATTTATGACCATTGGATGCGGCATAAAGGAAGTGATGGATTCAGTGTGGTGAGCTCACGGTAGCTGAAAGAGCTTAGCCAATACCAGCACACAAGGAGGCTTGAATCCAGCGCGTGCAAGTGCATAGTAAGCACGTGGGCGCGCGTGGGTAACTATGTTGGCCTAATTCGACACTAGAAATTAAAACGGTCATAACTTAGTCATTTTAAATCGAAATTGGGTCATTCTTGAGCTCAAATTCAAGGATTTTTCGTCTTCTTTCCAATGGTACCAATTTCATTATCAGATTCCCATCCCACTAGGAGATATTTATGTTTTAGTGAGAAAGTGTCGGAAAACTATTTAAACCAATATGGAGTATTTAAAGGAAACTATTTCTGACATATTTAGTTGCACTAATTTGTGTAAATATAATAAATTAATAATTTGTTATGGAAGGAAGTGTATATATATATATATATATATATATATATATTCATCCTTCCATACAACTCATAGTTTAATTTGTCTATGAGTTGTATGGAAGGATGAATATATATATATATATATATATATATATATATATATATATATATATGTATGTATGTATGTATATTGATCAAGGATTATTAAAGAAGGTGTTAAACACACATATACATTAAATAACATATATGTAGGTATATATATATATAAATCATTTAAGATAATTAATATTATCATTCTTATTTGGCATATCTTAATAGGCTGGTTGTTAAATTAATGATATGCGTATAATATGCATGTGATGGCTATGTATGATTTAGCGTATTGTTAATTTTAAAGTTAATTCATGGTTAAAGTGTGGGCATGGATGAATTGTCAAATGATTAAATATATTACCTAAATATTTGTATGAATAGAATACATATATGGAAAGTATGGATGAATTGTTAATTAAATGTATGAATAAATATACCTGTGGAGGCATGGTTGAATTGCCAATGTATAAATATACATACATGGAGGCATGGTTGAATTGCCAATGTATAAATAAATATACTTATGGAGGCATGGTTGAATTGCCAATAGATAAATAAAAATATTTACAATGGCATGGTTGATTTGCCAAAGCATAATTACGTTGTTATGTGTTAGATGATTAAAATATCATCTATGGTTGTTGTATGTATGGATTGGATTAGGGTTAGATATTCTTAAATGAGAATAGTTTAGTACTTACTGGTTAGTGTATTATTTTACATTAATAAAATAATATTGGGGAAGACGTGGATGATTTGTCAAAACTTGGATTTTGGATATGTGATTTAAACAATTAAAATCATTATCGGGTTGGGATTAAATAGAGTATTTCTTTTATTATAATTTGTTGTTTAAATGATTAAACAACTGACTAGGATGGGATTAAGGTCAAAGGAGTTTTTATAAAATGAAATGGTAGATTGGTCTAGGTATGAATATTATTTTAATAATTATTTAATAGGTATGGAAATTTAATAAACCTATTAATGGATGTGATTAATATAGTATATAAAATTATATATAGACATGTATATCGTGCTTTATTAAAGTTAAAACTTTATTAGGTTTGGTTTTGATCAGAGATGATCTGCTTATTGGTTTTCAGAGGCCTGGTAGAGTGAACTTGCTCGTAGGGTTTAACCTACGATTTATTTTTCAGGTTATTAGAGGTTCCAGTCTCGAGGTTGAGGATCCGCAGCTGGGAGACTGTCATTCGTCTATTCATCTTGTGTACTTTTAAATAGTATTGGATTATTGGATAATGTTTTAAGGGGTCCTTGAGTCATGGGATTTCCGAATTGTAATTGTTGGAGAATCATTAAGTAATATTTATTTATTAGTTTTCTTCAGCGGTTTATTTATTCTTTATTATTCTTCTTTGTATTCTGTGCTTGTTAAATACTTAAATTGTTTTGATATCCCTTGATTTTGTGCGCGGACTTGATCAACCCGTGTTCCGAAATCAGG
Source organism: Cornus florida (assembly GCF_030987335.1). Lineage (NCBI taxonomy): Eukaryota > Viridiplantae > Streptophyta > Magnoliopsida > Cornales > Cornaceae > Cornus > Cornus florida. The sequence goes on from NW_026775581.1 coordinate 127,408,665, forward strand.
GGGTATCACAGTTGGTATCAGAGCACTCCAGGTTCAAGTGTCCCTAGGGTGTCTTTCGTTGTGTGACTTCCGCGTTGTGTACTCTTTTACTTAGAGCTTAAGTTTAGGATTCATTGTATTCTATATTCGGTCCGTTAGTGTGTCCTAATGGTAAATCATTGAGTCTTATCAGGAAAATGGTAAGACACCGATTTAGAAGGTATTGGTAAATCGTTGAGTCTTCCACTAATTTTGAAGTATGGGTTTTATGGATTTATGCACCAATAAAATAATATGGAGGTATTTTAGGGACGGATTAACGGAATAGTTAAGTCCTACCTATTTATTTATGAATTGTATTGTTTAATACACCGGTATGGAACGGTGGTATTTCAGGGACGGATTAACCAAAGAAGTTAAGTCCTACCTATATATTTATAAGGGAACGGATTAACCATAGCGTTAAGTCCTACTTATTCGTGTCAGGTCAACGGAATAGTTGGATGGTATGCCATTGAAATAATATGGTTAGATAGTTTACTTTTATGTGGATATAATGGATTTTATATATATATATATATATATATATATATATATATATATATATATATATATATATACATACACACACACATATATGGGCCATGATATAAGCTTGAGTCTTAGGATCAGTGGTTAGGATGGAGGCGTATATTGCCGATTGAGATGGGTAGCTGGGTTTAAAGATGTGTGGGCTCTGGTAGAAGGAGGACTCGTAACCACCTTTGTGTGCGTTTTACATAAGATACCCACTATCCGGTTGAAACGGCTTTAGTCCAGTGAGAGTCTCTAGTGTGTACTTATATTTATCAATTATATAAATATGGAATTAGCTAATTACGTGATGTATCTGCTAATAATGAATATGTGTGGATGGGTTAATTTCCACACGGATAAAAGGAATAATGAAATTTGAAATTAAATAATCAAAGTTTTTATTTCATGGATTTGTGAATTCCGAGGACGGAATTCCGTTTGTTAGGGGGGAAGAATGTAATACCCCGATAATTTTAAAAGATTTATTAATTAGGATTAATTATTTTATTTTATTTTTCAATGATTTATTTTATTTTATTGAGTGCTAGATTAATTATCTTATTTTAATTAAGTTATATTTCGTGATTATGTATAATGATTGATTGTTTATGTGGTTGATTATTGATTGAATTATTGGTGTGTTGATTTTATTGGTATTATATGACTTAGTTGTAAATTCTTGTTTGTTTATGTGCTTCATGTAATTAGTTATTTTAATTTTTGTATTTAATTAATTATCTTATTTATTTAAATTAATTGGATTGGGCTTAAGGAAAGTTGGACCAAAAGATGTGGTCTTGTGCTTGTATGAAACCTTATTGGGTTAATTAATGAAGGTCCGTGATTATTTAATTATTTAAATGATCACTTTTGTATCAATTATATTTATATATATATATATATATATATATATATAATTATATATAAATATAATTAATTAATAATTGTTATGGAAAGATATATATATAGATATATATTTATTGATATTTATAAGTATATATGATTTAATTAACTAATGAGTTAATTATGGAAGGAATATATATTTATATATATATATGTTTATAGATATAAATTATTTAAAGATTATTATTTTAATTCATAATACTAGTTGGAATAGGATTTGAAATTTAAGGTGTATAAAAATACACATAAGGCTTTAGGGTTAAAGGTTTTACACGTTAGAAAAATAAAACAGACAGAGAGAGAGGAAGAAGAAGGGCTGACAAGGAGGAGGTCGGATCTGAAAAGGAGGACGTCGGAATTGGAAGAGATAATTAAAGCTTAAAGCGTCGGTTTCGTTTCGAAATCTTCAGGCGAGTTTTCTCTAACTTTCCTCTTAGAACTCATAAGGATTTCACCTTGAGTATCAAGGCTTTAATTAAATTTATTTGTTTAAAAATTATGGTTAGATCGGAATAATTAAAAAATATAAACTATTATATTTGATTTTTAGATTATTGGATTTTAATTGATATATATAGGTGTTATGTATATTTTAAAATCAATCTATAGGTGGATTTGTGACCCAAGAGAGTTAATTATGGTTTCTTTATTTTCTAGAATTGTTCTGTAATTTTCTGGAATTTTTCTGATATTTTTAGGAATTTATTAGGATTTATTTTCCTATTATTTGTTAGGAAAATAATTATATATATTGTGCCGCCGCTCCCAGTTACCTAGTGTCTATATATATATATATATATAGACACTAGGTAACTGGGAGCGGCGGCACAATAAAGAATTGATCCAGTGCGGCGCGGTGTAGGATAATAGGGTGTATACGCCAATTAGGGCCATTTGATTAATTAAACTTATGTGAATTGATATGGTGCATCGCGGCGCATAAAACTTTAGTGCGCATGTGTATTTGGACCATAGAAGTGGTCTGGTCAACTATGGGATTATTTGGTGTATTGCAGACCATGAGAAGATGGTGCACTCGCTGCTCTGGACCTTAGATCTATTGTAGTTAATAGAAAATAATCTAGTGTGAGCGTGTTCATTTGCGCACTCATTTATGACCATTGGATGCGGCATAAAGGAAGTGATGGATTCAGTGTGGTGAGCTCACGGTAGCTGAAAGAGCCTAGCCAATACCAGCACACAAGGAGGCTTGAATCCAGCGCGTGCAAGTGCATAGTAAGCACGTGGGCGCGCGTGGGTAACTATGTTGGCCTAATTCGACACTAGAAATTAAAACGGTCATAACTTAGTCATTTTAAATCGAAATTGGGTCATTCTTGAGCTCAAATTCAAGGATTTTTCGTCTTCTTTCCAATGGTACCAATTTCATTATCAGATTCCCATCCTACTAGGAGATATTTATGTTTTAGTGAGAAAGTGTCGGAAAACTATTTAAACTAATATGGAGTATTTAAAGGAAACTATTTCTGACATATTTAGTTGCACTAATTTGTGTAAATATAATAAATTAATAATTTGTTATGGAAGGAAGTGTATATATATATATATATATATATATATATATATATATATATATAAAATTATTTATATATGTGTATATATAGTTTAATTTGTCTATGTATATGTGTATATATAGTTTAATTTGTCTATGAGTTGTATGGAAGGATGAATATATATATATATATATATATATATATGTATGTATGTATATTGATCAAGGATTATTAAAGAAGGTGTTAAACACACATATACATTAAATAACATATGTGTAGGTATATATATATATAAATCATTTAAGATAATTAATATTATCATTCTTATTTGGCATATCTTAATAGGCTGGTTGTTAAATTAATGATATGCGTATAATATGCATGTGATGGCTATGTATGATTTAGCGTATTGTTAATTTTAAAGTTAATTAATGGTCAAAGTGTGGGCATGGATGAATTGTCAAATGATTAAATATATTACCTAAATATTTGTATGAATAGAATACATATATGGAAAGTATGGATGAATTGTTAATTAAATGTATGAATAAATATACCTGTGGAGGCATGGTTGAATTGCCAATGTATAAATATACATACATGGAGGCATGGTTGAATTGCCAATGTATAAATAAATATACTTATGGAGGCATGGTTGAATTGCCAATAGATAAATAAAAATATTTACAATGGCATGGTTGATTTGCCAAAGCATAATTACGTTGTTATGTGTTAGATGATTAAAATATCATCTATGGTTGTTGTATGTATGGATTGGATTAGGGTTAGATATTCTTAAATGAGAATAGTTTAGTACTTACTGGTTAGTGTATTATTTTACATTAATAAAATAATATTGGGGAAGACGTGGATGATTTGTCAAAACTTGGATTTTGGATATGTGATTTAAACAATTAAAATCATTATCGGGTTGGGATTAAATAGAGTATTTCTTTTATTATAATTTGTTGTTTAAATGATTAAACAACTGACTAGGATGGGATTAAGGTCAAAGGAGTTTTTATAAAATGAAATGGTAGATTGGTCTAGGTATGAATATTATTTTAATAATTATTTAATAGGTATGGAAATTTAATAAACCTATTAATGGATGTGATTAATATAGTATATAAAATTATATATAGACATGTATATCGTGCTTTATTAAAGTTAAAACTTTATTAGGTTTGGTTTTGATCAGAGATGATCTGCTTATTGGTTTTCAGAGGCCTGGTAGAGTGAACTTGCTCGTAGGGTTTAACCCACGATTTATTTTTCAGGTTATTAGAGGTTCCAGTCTCGAGGTTGAGGATCCGCAGCTGGGAGACTGTCATTCGTCTATTCATCTTGTGTACTTTTAAATAGTATTGGATTATTGGATAATGTTTTAAGGGGTCCTTGAGTTATGGGATTTCCGAATTGTAATTGTTGGAGAATCATTAAGTAATATTTATTTATTAGTTTTCTTCAGCGGTTTATTTATTCTTTATTATTCTTCTTTGTATTCTGTGCTTGTTAAATACTTAAATTGTTTTGATATCCCTTGATTTTGTGCGCGGACTTGATCAATCCGTGTTCCAAAATTAGGGGGTATCACAGACTCCAAGCCTCCAGATTCTTGTTCTCCTTATCAAAAGAACCTCACACTAGCATGATAGAGTTGCTGATCAGAGCGCAAAAACACATCAACGCTGAAGACACCATGAGTGCACGGAAGGAAGGAGAGGACAAGAAGAGGCCAACCCCTCTCGCCAGGGATGAAAATAATACCAAATATAAGAAATCGTTCTTCAGCCAGAGCGATAGCACATATCATGAGAATGACTCAAATGAGTATACCGACTAGAAATTGTCTCACGGCTGGAATTAGCTCCCTCACGTGTTACCTTGTTTTTAATAAGCCTTGAGGTAATGATGGTCTTTAATAAAAAAATTTTCAGTTGCCTTGACTCTTGGTTAATTATCTTTATATGTGCAGTATCCCCGTACTATAAGGGATAGTAAATGAGTGTCCTGTATTACAAGGACCCGGGTTAAGTGAATTCCGTAATCCGTATCCCCGTACTATAAGGGGTAGTAAATGATTGTCCTGTATTATAAGGACCCAGGCTGAGTGAATCCCGTAATCCGTATCCCCGTACTATAAGGGATAGTAAATGAGTGTTTTATATTACAATGACTCAAGCTAAATGAATCCCGTAATCCATATCCCCGTAATATAAGGGATAATAAATGAGTGTCTTGTACTAAAATGATCTAGGCTGAATGAATCCCATAATTAATATCCCCTTACAATAAGGGATAGTAAATAAAAATCCTTTACTAAAGGGGTGAGCTGAGTAAAACTCGTAAAGTTCAATTCCTTTATTAAAGGAGTGACCATCTGAGTAAAACTAGTACCCAGGGGCAGAGTACCCAAGGGTGGGGCAGAGCACCCCAGGGGAAGATTACCCAAGGGTACTAAAAATACCCAGGGGCAGAGTACCCAAGGGTACTAAGAATAGTACCCAGGGCAAAGTACCTAAGGGTACCAAAAATAGAACCCAAGGGAACAGTGCCCAAAGGAAGCGTACCAAAAAAAAAAAAAAAAAAAGTTACTGTTCATATGAATAGTACCCGCGGGTACTGTTCCCAGGGCAGGGAAAAAATATATTATTCTACTGTTCATATGAGCAGTACCTGCGGGTACTGTTCCGAGGGCAAAAAAAAAAAAAAAAAAAAATCTTACATTCCCAAAGCTAGACGAGCAAGCTTGGGAATGAGGGGCAACTGATAGGGAAAAATAAACCTATCTTGACTTAACGATAGAGGCAACCAAGTGTTGACCAACTGCCAGATCTTTTCGGTAATATTTTATTATTAGAGTAACGATTTCCATGGATAATAATGATGACAAATCTTATGCAGGATAAGATTTCCATTGGGATGATGACAAATCTTATCAAGGATAAGATTTTCATGTGATAAGTCCTATGGGATGAGGATAATGAAATTCCCTTATCAAGAATAAGGGAAACGACGATAAATAGGACGACGACTCGGGAATAAGGTACGACGGAAAAACTATTATTAAATTCCTACCTTCTTTTTAGACCTTCGGTGACTAACTTGACCGTTGGAGAGCCCTTGGCAGGCACCACACCGGTGCCGTCAAGGTTCATTGATCTTCTCCTTTCTTCCTAGTAGGAAAACGGTGTCGTATCGAACCGCGTGAATTTCACTCTCAACATATATAGAGAGAGCTAATTGTAAGACATATGTATTGTTAGTTTTGGTGTAATTCGATTTGGGGGTACTATAATAACAATTAAAAATAATTAAACATAAATTTAATTGATTACAATTAAAAATAAATTACAGATGACTTAGAATTAAAACAAGTTTAATAAGAGCTCCAAATTAATATTTACAAGTGCAAATCCAAATTAGAGTAGGAAATGAATTATGTGGGTGTGTTATGAACCCATGATGAGCTTAAAAAAAATGGGTATTCTAAAATTAATTATGTATATGTGTATACATATATTATATATAGTATAAACTTATTCTGGCTTTCTATATATATATATAAATATATAAATATATATATATATATATATATATATTTATATATATATATATATATATATATATATGACACATATATATATGTATATATAGTTTTAGAGATATTTTAGTCTTTTTATCTGTTTCTTTAGGTTAAAGAGTTGTTTTGACAAAGTTAAAGGGTATTTAAGTCATTTTATATTGTGTCATAATTGTGTAAAAAACGGTTGGGGTGTGAGTAAAAAACGGAGCAAAAGTTTGTAATGTGAGTAATAGTTATTTTCGAAAGATATTTGAGAGTGATATTTGGCCAAACTTGAGGGGGTGTCAGTGAAATTAATCCAAAAGAAAAAGAGGATAGAAAAGAAGTTGGAATTATTAAGAATAAATGATGCTAATAACTCATATTAATTATTTAATAGAGTTAAAGTCTCATAATTTTGAAAAAAATGAAGATATGAAAAAATATTATTTATCCTCATAGAGGTACCACATTTAGATACATAGGTATCACTTTTGGTGCATGTACTACTTTTTTGTGCAGCACAAAAAGTGATACCTGCATACACAAAAAGTGATACATATGTGAATAAAAGTGGTACCTGATGCACAAAAAGTGGTACCTATGTGAATAAAAGTAGTACCTCTATGTCCAAAACAAAAGTGATACCTGATGCACAAAAAGTGGTATATATGTATAAAAAAAGTGATAACTATGCGCCTAAAAGCGGTACTTCTCGGAGTGAACAGTGTTTTTCCATATTTACGTTAGTATTTTGGTCAACTCTGTTTTTTCAAAGCTACGAGACTTTGACTCCGTCAAACCGTAAATATGTGCCATTAATTTATATGTAATAATCCCAAAGAAGTTTACCTTAGAGAGCCAGTGCAAACTATAGGAGGAATGGATGAAGTGCAAGCTATTGTTTGGAAACAGTCTTCCATAAAAGGTGCCGGGATGACCAGCTACGTAAATACATGGACCCCCATCATCTCCCCCTTCCCTGAGCTCCCTAATAAAATCCGCTAACGCCTTGAAGATTGCGTTGAAGTCGTTAGCCGGAAGATCATTTAGGTACACCCGATACTCTGGTGCCGGTTGCAGAAGTTTTTGACTTGTGGCTTCGATAGCTTCCACCATTTCTCGTATGATAGATAGTGTGTTCAGTCCGGAGGAACAACCCAAGTTAGCTATGCTCGAGTCATTTAGAGCTGTTGTGAGATAGACTTCTTGAATGGTCTGTAAGGTTATGTGCTTCACCATATCAAAAGTTGGAGTCATGCCTTGTAATTGCAATGTATGAACCAATTTATATGAGTGTGTGTATATGAGATGTTAAAAGGATTAGTTAGTATGTTCAGTTCAATTTTTACAAGAACTCAGGGAAAAAGAAAAAAAATCTGTCAACAGATTTTTGTATAATTTTTTAATTTTAATTTATTAAAAAAAAAAATGTTTTACAAGAACTGAACCAAACAAGGCCTAAATGTTTTAGAATATCTGTTAAGAGTTTGAGTTGATCATTGAGAGAGAGAGGGACCTGAAGTGAAGAGTTTCTGGCATAGCTAGTTTCTCCAACTCCTACAGTCATGTGGAATACTTTGTCCACGTCCATGATAGTGGGTATTTGAGTACTTCTCTCGAATCTTTGAAGTGGATTGAGTTTGAGCTCCCTTTGGATCTCTTTTTAAAGACTTAGGGTGGTTGTGGGGGAAAAAATCTCCTTCTCCAATAAGACACGATGCGTCAGTAAGCAAGGGTCCCACCCAATACAGCAGTTTTAGGTTTAAGTAAACCACGTCCCTTCCAAGGCCAAAAACGAGACTCAAAGTTTAGCAAGAGATTACATTATCCTAGCTGAAAGCATGAACCCGTGCAAAAAGGAAGCCTAGCTCGGCACGATCATCAAGCCCGTAGATAGCAAGCCTAGGTCCAACGGCATTCCACAAATCATGGACGAAATTCATGTGATCGCGAGGAATCAATTATCTAAATATGGTAAAGTTGTATATGGGAGCAAATTCATAAGGAATGAACTTGAGTACAAGTAAGGCCGAGTCTAACCCTAATTTGAGTGCATTTGTATAAATGGGGGCAAGTCCCCCAATAAAGGATATACCTAATATTTGCCCCAGTTCTTTTTTCTTGAATCTGTCTTTTTATTTGAGTATGTGACTTTTTTTCTTTAAGTTTTCAAAATTGACGAATTTTTGTACTGGTGAATCTAACATAATATATATATATATATAGTTACTATTCTCACACACACGTTTCCATCAAGGCTTGAATTCCTGACTTTTTTTAAAAAGTAAGAGTCTGGTACCACTTGGCCACTGACATATTAGTAATCTAACATAATTGTCTAGGGAATTTGATCACTTCAAGAGAAGATTGAATTGGGGTTGTAAAGCATGACTTGATCCACCTGTTACTTTAATTACAAAATTTAAACAATACTTACCAATAAGTTAGTGGTATCAAGTCCTTACTTTTTTTAAAAATGTCAAGGGTTCAAACCTCTATGAAGGCATGTATGTGTGAGTACCAATTAGAGAAAAAAAAAAAAAAAAATACTTATATGAAAATTCTAGCTAATATATAACATACATATTTACACCTATATGTATCCTTGTCATGATTCATGACAGAATTTAAAAACTTGTCCCACAAACTTTTGCAGTGGAGCAATTTTATTTTTCCGGAGTCTTCATTGATGGACAAACACCTAACTTGCTAATGCCTCACTCCCCGGACATTGAAAAATGGGTGAGATCATTGATGCCTGTATTGTCGTGCCACCGTTTCTTTTTTTCTTTTCTTTTTTTTTTTTTTTTTTTTTTGCATGAAACTTTCCTACGCATATCCACTTTGCTCCTTTGAAAACTCGAACCTTCCACCACTCACTTTAGAAAGTAGAAAATATACCATTAGACTACAAGGCCCTTAATATAGATAAATGAAAGATGTATAACAAATATAGAGATGTGAATGTGGTTTGTGGATTTGAGTCCCCAAATAGGCAAAGTAAGTGTGCGAGTGGAGTGTGTTTTTCTTTCCAATTAAAAAAAAAAAATTTATGCTCTTTTTTATTTCCCTCTAAGTTTATTTTCTTTCTTTTATTTTTATTTTTTATTGGGTAAAAAAAAATTGTTATTTACAAAATGTGTAAATACCCCTACATTTTCCAAATTGAAGAAATAAGGACATTTTGTCAATTTGAAGACCAAAATACCTAAAATGTCTTTAAGAAAAAAATAAAAATAAAAACTCTGATTTAGAATGAGAGAGAGGATAAGGAGATAATTAGGGGAATTTTGGATTTTTTATATTTAAAAATTGGTCAAAATTCAGATATTAGAATCAATTTTTACATATTTTCAAATGTTAGAAAATACTTTTTGCACATTTTTATAGATGAAATTGTTTTGAACTTTACCCTTTTTAATTTTTATTTTATACTTTTATCTAACTAAGCTCGTCAAAGGGCTGTTATCAAATTCTTTAGGACAAATTTCTTTGTTTGAGCAATTCTTTTTCACTCCAGGCCAAGTTAGGGTGATGGGATTATAATATTTCTAAAATTCATAGTTAATTAGCTGTATTAGGCAAGAATTCCTTTTCCACTCATAATTTCGGAACAAAAATATTTTCTTTATAATAATACTTTTTGCATATATTCACATAGCACGGTTTAATTCCTTGCCAAAATCTCTCTCTGTTTGACTATTATTATTATTATTATTATTATTATTATTTTGTCTTTTGTCTCGTTTAGTTTTTAGAATAAATATTCTTAGATGAAGTATGTACTACACGACAAGTACAACTGAATGGATTGACTTGAAATTGTTTGAGTTGCACTACATAATCAACGGAATTTGATTCCAGTTGTTGTGGCGGAAACGCAAAATAACAACGCACTGTTCAAGGAATAAACAAGCAATCACGAAGAATAAAAAAACATCACACACAAGAACACAAGATATAAATGGTTCACCCAAATCTTAGGGCTATGTCCATGGAGCACACCGAACAAAATCACTATGAAAAAGATGAAGAATTATAAGGAGAATTCTCTCTCAATCTCTCTCAATTGCTCTTTCTTATATTGGCACAAATTTTTCTCTAACTTTCTCACCTTATTTATAGAGTCTCCAAACTTGACCTACAAGAATTTGTCTTTTGTAGAATCCAAAACTAATAAGGAAATTAAATCAAATCAGGAAACTGAATTTTCCTTAAACCAATACGGAAGTCAAATCAGATTAGGAAACTGAATTTTCCCTAACAGATTAGGAAACTGAAATTTCCCTAAAATTCAGTACTCTTGAAGTTTCCATATAATTAAATCTTTCTAAAAATCTTCCACTTAATCAGACTCTATAAAACCACAACAATCTCTTACTGGGAGTCTAGAGTACTTGTAAACCCATTCCATCTTCTTCTCATGCATGTCCCATACATGTCGGTGCGCTTCTTTCTATCTTCAAGCTAGAAGACCAACTGAAGTTGCGCACAATTTCAGTTTCTCCATGGTTACTGTCTTGGTCAACATGTCAGCCGAATTCTTGGTGCCAAGTATTTTCTCAAGTGTCAACACCCCATCTTCTAACAAAGATTTGATAAAGTGATACCGAAGTCCTATATGCTTGGTCTTTGAATGAAATGCTGAATTCTTTGCCAGATGTATCGCACTCTGACTATCACTGTGCAAAACATTCTTCACCTATTCGAACCCCAACTCTGTCAACAAACCTTGTAACCAAATCATCTCTTTACTAGCCTCTGTCATCGCCACATACTTTACCTCTGTAGTAGATAACGCTGCAATCCTCTGTATTTGCGAAACCCAACTAACTGCAGTTGTACCCACCATGAACACATACCTGGTAGTACTTCTTTTGTGGTCCACCTCGCCAGCAAAGTCTGAATCTACATAGCCATGTAGCTTCACTTCGCCCCTTTTGAAACATAGGCATCTGTTTGTGGTACCCCATAGATATCTCAATATCTTTACTACTTTCTAGTGTAGCTTGTCTGGATCCTTCATGAACCTGCTTACTGCTCCCACTGCATATGCAATGTCTGGTCTTGTGCACACCATGACATACATCAAACTTCCAATGGCTGAGGCATATGGAATTTTAGCCATAAAGTTTTTCTCATCTTCTGTCTTCGGACACTGATCTTGAGATAATCGGAAGTGATTAGCTAAGGGAGTACTCACCACCTTAGCATTATTCATGTTAAACCTCTTCAGAACCCATTCAACGTACTCAGCCTGAGACAACTGCAAAATATCTTTATGTTTGTCTCTGCTAATTCTCATCCCAAGAAGCTGCTTCGCTGTACCAAGATCCTTCATCTCGAATTCACTAGACAGCTGCTTCTTCAATTTGCTAATTTCTTCAAAATCAGAACCTGCCACTAACATGTCATCAACATAAAGTAGAAGGATAATGAAACTTGACTTAAACCTCTTGAAGTAGCAGCAATGGTCAGCGTTGCACTTGTTGTAGCCATGTCACTTTATAAAACCATCAAACTTCTTGTACCACTGCCTCGGGGCTTACTTCAAACCATATAAGCTTTTCTTTAACTTGCACATTAGTTTCTCTTTCCCTTTGATTGAGAAACCCTCTGGTTGTTGCATGTAAATCTCCTCCTCAAGGTCACCATGGAGGAAAACAGTTTTGACATCTAATTGCTCGAGGTGCAACCCTTTTGCTGCAACAATGCTAAGAACTGAGCGAATGATACTCAGTTTCATAACCGGGGAAAAAATGTCTGTGTAGTCAATGCCTTGCTTTTGTTGAAAGTCTTTGACCACCATTCTCGCATTGTATCTCTTGGAATCATCATGTTCCTTTTTCACCCTGTACACCCATTTGTTGTGAAGAGCTTTCTTCCCCATGGGTAACTTGGATAGTTCCCTTGTTTTGTTAGAGATAAGGGACTTCATCTCATCTTCCATTGCAAGCTCTCACTTGCTAGCATCTTCAACTTGACATGCTTCATCATAGCATTCAGGCTCACCATCATTTGTGAGTAACATATAATCCAAATATTTCCTATTCGGTACATGAGGTCGCGTAGACCTTTTGGGTGTAGGCATAGGAGTTGGAATCTGCGGTGAACTATACTCTGTGAGTTCTGGCCAAGAACCCTCATCTGTCTGTTCCGCATCAATACTCTCTGGATCATCATCTAACTCAACAAACTCAGGCTTACTCTGTACAGGACTAGTTAACTGTGCTGCATCTCTATCCTTGTACATCACCTTCTCGTTGAAAATCGCATCTCTACTTCTGATGATTTTCTTGTTCTGATTATCCCAGAGTTGATAACCAAACTCATCTTCACCATACCCAACGAAGATGCATTTTAGTGACTTGGGGTTGAACTTTCCCCTAGCATGGTCACTACTTTGCACATATGCAATACAACCAAAAACTTTCAACCATGAAAGACTTACCTCTTTGCCACTCCATACCTCTTCTGGTATTCGATGTTCCAAAGGCACCGATGATCCACGATTTATTAGGTAGGATTTTGTATTGACCGCTTCTGCCCAAAACTGTTTGGGTAGACCCGAATGTATGCGCATACTTCTGGCTCTTTCTGTCAATGTTCGGTTCATCCATTATGCCACCCCATTTTGCTGCGGGGTTCCTTGCACAGTCCTCTCTAATCTGATCCCATTATCAAAACAGAACTTCTTGAACCCAGTGTCTTTATACTCACCACTATTGTCTGATCTCAACCTCTTGATCTTCAAACCTGTCTCATTTTCCACCATAGCCTTCCACTTCTTGAACACATCAAATACCTCAGATTTGTGCTTCAAAAAATAAACCTATACCTTCCTCGTGTGATCATCAATGAAAGTCACAAAGTAGGATTTTCCGCCAATGGATGAAACGGTGGTTGGCCCCCAAACATCAGTGTGAACTAACTCAAGTTTCTCCTTTCTGAGATCTCTGCCAGTCTTCTTGAAACTGACCCTCTTTTGCTTACCCATCACGCAACTCTCACAGAAGTCAATATCAATTGCTTATATGCCTGGTAGTTTTCCCTTTGAGTGCATAATCTTGAGCCCTCTTTCACTCATGTGACCTAGTCTTTAGTGCCAAAGGTTATGATCTTCTCTATTTTCTGCAACTGCTATAGACCCATAAGCATTGGTAGTTGTGTAGAGAGTGCTAGATTTCTTACCACGTGCAATGGTTATAGCCCTTTTGGAAACTTTCCACGAGTCTCCATTGAAGGTTGTAACAAAACCTTCATCTGAAAATTGTCCCACCGAAATCAGATTCTTCCTCAAGTTAGGGATGTGTCTCACATCCTTTAACTTCCAAGCTGACCTATTCAACTTGATTTGCACTTCACCCTTACCAAAACGCTGTAAGGCTGATCATCACCAAGATACACCTTACCAAGGTTACTCAGTTCATTGCTATTAAATAGCTCTTTGTTTGAGGTGCTATGAAACGATGTGCCAGAATCTAAAACCCATGACTCCGCCTTGCTCTCCAAAGAGCATATCATGCATCATCTGATTCTTCTGAGACAAAGTTTGCTTCAGTTTTTCTTTCAGTTCCCTTCTTTGAAAGTCTGCAATCAACACGGTAATGTCCCTTCTTTCCATAATTCCAACACTCAACGTCATTGAGATCTGTGGAATTTCTGAAATTTTGAGACTGTGTCCTTCCATTCCTTGACTTGGGTCTGCCTCTGTTTCTATTATTGTTGCTCTCCTTCTTGTTTGAACCCTTGCCTTTGCTTTCAACATTCAACGCCGAACCACTGGTGGAAACCCCTGTTGTTTGCCTTCTGATTTCTTCAGTCAGAATCATGCTCATAACTTCATCAAACTTCAACTTGGTCTCCCTGCAGAGCTACTGATCCCTGTAATTGTGTCACTCCAACTCTCGGATAACTGCCCTAGAATTAGCAGTGCTCGGACCTCGTTTTTCAAGTCAATATCAACAGACTTTAATTACCTAACTATATCGTTGAACACATTTAGATATTCGTTGAACTTACCATCTTCGACCATCTTTATGTTGAACAACTTCTTAATCAAGTACACCTTGTTCGCTGCAGAAGGCTGTTCATACATACTAGAAAGGGCTGCCATGAGAGACTTTATTGTCTTCTCGTTCTTGATATTGAAGGCAACTGACTTTGACAACGTCAATCTGATGGTGCCAAGAGCCTTCCTATCAAGTAATTCCCATTCTGCATCCTTTGTATCATTTGGCTTCTCTCCCAAAGGTTGATATAGATTTTTCTGAAACAAGAGGTCTTCAATTTGCATCTTCCAGAAATTGAAGTTTGTGCCATCGAACTTCTCGATCATGGATGTGGATGTCTTATCTTCTGATGCCATTACTCCCACTCGAACGAACAGATCTGATCGAAAGACTTTCGGAATTTCGTCAAACACCTTCTATGCCCTAGGTTCTCAACCAAAGGCTCTGATACCAGTTGTTAGAGTTGCACTACACAATCAACCGAATTTGATTCCAGTTATTGTGGCAGAAACGCAAAATAACAACGCACTGTTCAAGGAATAAACAAGCAATCACGAAGAATAAAAAAAATCACACATAAGAATACAAGATATACATGGTTCGCCCAAATCTTAGGGCTACGTCCATGGAGCATACCGAACAAAATCACTTTGAAAAAGATGAAGAATTACAAGGAGAATTCTCTCTCAATCTCTCGTAATTGCTCTCTCTTGTATTGCCACAAATTTTTCTATAACTTTCTCACTCTATTTATAGAGTTCCCAAACTTGTCTTAAAAGAATTTGCCTTTTGCAGAATCCAAAACCAATAAGGAAATTAAATCAAATCAGGAAACTGAATTTTCCTTAAACCAATAAGGAAGTCAAATCAGATTAGAAAACTGAATTTTTCTTAACAGATTAGAAAACTGAATTTTCCCTAAAATTCAGTACACTTCAAGTTTTCATATAATTAAATTTTCTTAAAAATCTTCCACCTAATCAGACTCCACAAAACCACAACAGAAATATTAGTTGAATTAATATTTGAGAATGCGAAACATGTTCGGCTTTTTTGTTAGTCAATCTTCCAAATAATTAGGGATTAAGACCAACAATTGCACCCCTAATCAATTTGCTAAAGTCTTAAAAAGTTTTTATCAAATTTTTTTATTCAGCTGTTCGTTTGATTTCCACTAATTATGATTTGTAGTTATGATATTGATAATAATAACGATAACAATTTCGGAATAATAAATTTGGACGAGCATTGATATAAATGATTCATAAAGTATATTACAAGAAGCATGCCCATGGACACAGGGTTATCTTTCAACAATGGGTGGGACGACCAGTTTTGGTTGGACCCTACCCAAACCTTCAACTCTATTGAAAAAATTGTTAGGCATGATTTCGCCAATAACAAAGTGACACGTAATATATATATAAAAAGTGAAAAGTGACAATTACTTTTCATTAAATATATTTTTGAATAACAAATGAATTAATTTTTCATTATTTTTGAATTTTCTATTTCACATTTATAAATAACAAAATAAATATATATTCCTTCGGTCCCAAACTAGATGGTAGCTTTTGAAAAATTTTACTCACAAAAATAAAATTTTAACAAAATTTGTGAGTTAAAAAATGTGTATGCAGGTATAGGAATATTGTATAAATGATAAATGATGAGGTCTTAAGTTCTCCAATTCTATATTCCTTCCCAGGTTTTAATCTCCTTCCTCTGACTTCCACTAATTTCTAACTCTCTAACCGATATGAGGTTAAAAAAACAAAAACTGATCAATGCGTTGTAATGGTACAATGAATTTGTGTTGTTTTTGGGGTCTCATACTCATGATGCAGCCAGGAAGTTAGGAACAACTGCAATCTGAAAGTGGGTCTCTTCTTTTTTTTTTTTAGCTTCCTGGAACTTTTGCTTTGCTAAAAAAAAGAAAAGAAAAGAAAAGAAAAAGTGGGATTAGACTCAACTGTCCCAATAGGCGATATATATATATATATATATATATATATATATATATAGAGTCAAGTAGGGTATGTAGACCATCAGTGCTGCTTAGTTGGAACATTAAAATGGGTACAATAATTTTTTTTTTGTCTGAATTCTTTTTGGATCAACGTCATAGGCATTCTACACGTGTCGATGGTGGGTTAAATGTAGGTTGCATGCTTAGTGATATACAAGTAATTCCATCGGTGGGCATGGCGGTGAAATAGTTTCCAGGTATAATGGGTGAACACTTATATATTTATTAAAAAACTCAAACGGTTTGATAGTATTACATACTCATTGATTTATATTCAAATATTTTTTTTTTAGATTTGATGTGGGACAAATGACCCTTATTACATTTTCCCTCACCCAAATGAGGACATACACATCTATTTATACTCAATCACTTTTTTTGGATCTGATGTGAAACGAACGACCTTTTTACATTTTCTCTCACTAAAACTCATAACGCTCTCGTTGCGGCTTGGGTCATTCTACTTATTCGGGCTACAAATCCGGGAATCCTTCAAGCCGGAGATCAATGATTGAGTCTGACTCTGATATCAAGTATAACGGATATGCGCTTACCTATTTACTCAAAAATTCAAATTATTAGGTAATATAATATACCCACCTATTTATATCTAATTACTTTTGGATTGCTGTTACCCATTACAACCCATTGGTCACGCACGCCGCACAATGAGGAGTACACCCCCACTAAGCCTATCTATAAGAGCATCTCCAATGCTCTTTCATTTTGAGCTCTCAAACTCGTAATTTGAGAGATGGGTAAAAAAAGCTACTCCAGTATTAGCCTTTCTCAAAATTTGAAAATTTCTCTCAAATATAAGAACTGTCAAATTTTTTTGACAACAACCCCCCCCCCCCCCCAACACACACACACACACACACACACATAATTTCAACCCCCCCTCCCCCTCCCCCTCCCCCTCCCCCCCACAGACAATTTCAACCCAAATTCGTATATATATATATATTTAAAAAAGAACATGAAAAATTTCACCAAATAGGATTTAGTTTGCAAAACAAGAATAACAGACCTTGATTAGTTGATTTAGGAAAAAAATTAAAACAAAACCCAAACATACAATTTAGTAGTTGCAGAGAGAGAGAGGCCAAGCTTGAGAGTTGAGAGAGTGGTTGAAGCTTGCGAACGACGAACCCGAACAGGAACAGCAAGCGATGTAAACGGAAAGATATGGGTTTTTGAATAATCTGAAATGATATACTGATATAGGTTTTAATCTTTTGATTCTTGCAAACAAATAGATAAACTGAATGGGTTTTCAACTTCTGATTCTTGCAGATTTTCTAGTTTGCAGTTGCAGAGAGAGAGCGATAGAGAGATTGGGGGAGTTTAGAGTTGAGAACGAGAATAGAGATGGAGGCGATTGGAGAGGCTGAAATGATTTGCCCAAAAAATATATATATATTTTTAATAATAATATACTCAAATATATATAATATACATATACATATATATATAATATATATGAATTTCCGAAAAAGAAAAAAAAATTATATAAAAAAAATTATATAACAATATTATCAAATATATATATATGTCCTTTTTTGACAAGATATTTTAGATTTTTGTTTCTTTTTAATTAGGTTTAATTTTAGATTCCTTTTGATGTCTACAACTTGACTTAAAATGTGCCTAATATTAATATTACTTATGCAAATATGAATGGTGAGAATGGTAATTGAAAAGAATAGTGGTTGTGTCAAAAAATAATATTTTGTATAAAATACATCATTGGAACAGAATTGTTAAAATGTAATATTTTGACACTCTAACATCTACTAAAATATAAATTTGACAACTAAAAATAATTTTTAGCATTGAAGATGCTCCAATATGGCCTTTTTCAGCTTTTGGTTCTCATATAAAGGGCTTTCCAATTATGCTTTGTCTTGTCATAACCCTCTGGTGCTTGGTGGCCCCCAACACTAGCTTTTTTATTTTCCATCTTTTCTTCCTATATTTTTCCATGGTAAAAACCTACAGTATTCCACCTTTAGGCTTTAGTATAATATCTATGCATAAAAGTTAAAAAAAAATTATTTATGTAATTTAAATTTTCCTTTTTCTCTTTCGAATTCTGCTCAGCACATTGTACAGTAGTAATCTCAAGATCTGGGCCGTTTATCCAGTATCAATTGGTGAGAGAATTTAATCAGGAACGTCGGTAAATTCTTGAAACAGGTGGATAAAAGATTCGGAAATTTGTGTAAAAAGATTGGTTTCGTAATTGGTAGCATATTTTGATACACGTGTGCATTAGGGTTGGGATATGTTCCATTTTTTTTTCTTTATTTTGTCTTTATAGTGGAAGAAAAAGACATGGAATGTATGCCGATATTTATATGACTCAGACTAATGACATACATGAAATATGCTTTCTACCAAGGCTAATTTGCTCATAAAATGTCTTAATAGACAAGCCTCCACTCTTTTATTTTTTATTTATTTATTTATTTTGAAAATTAGCCTTATTCTCTTTTGTTACACCATAATTTCCATTTCTCTTTAATATATCCTTTTCACTTTTTCTAATGTCGGAAATGAGTGACTTCAAATGATTCGAACCGAGTCTAAGTATGTTTGTGTTCGATTTGTTAATCTATGAGTTTGGCTTAAATTTTGGTTTTTGCTATATAATTTATTTAATAATGATTCACTAATTTTTATCAAGTGATGTTCATGAAACTTTTTAAAATTACAAAACAATTATATCAAATATGTTTACTTAACGAGTAAAATACAAGTGATTTTGAATCTGAGATTTGAAAAACAGTACAATTTATTTACAATATAACACAGTTTATAATATCATTGTTAAGAGTGTACAGAATAGAGATTAGTGTTCATTAAACAATTGGATTTTGATATAGTGATTCTAAATTGGAACTAAAATAGCGAAATGGTCTGACATGTAAATTTCAGTAGTTTCTCTATTGAAATTTGCTCTGTAAATCCTTGGATTTTGTAGGCCGTTTTGAATAGAGTTAGTAATGGCTTGCAACAACAACCGAAAAGAAAGTGGGCTACAGAGAAGACTAATAATTGCAACCCCAAGTTACAACGAGTAAAAGTAAACAAGTAAAACTCTGATTGCCCTCTGGTAGCTTTTACATCATTAACAAATAACAATCTTGACTCTTTTTATGGACTCATCATATTGAAAGGATTGACAAATCTATATCTGTCACACAAAATCCTCTCCCATGGCAATGCTAAGATTAAATTCAAAGAAACAGAGTTTTGTGGTGGATGGTGTCACTAATTATAAATTATGCGATAATAATGTTCCGCGCCACATTTACTTTATTTTCACTCTCTCCTTAATCTCTCAATTAGGAAAAGTTATTTTTACGTTTTTTTTTTTTTTTTTTTTTTTTTTTTTTTTTTTAAATTAGAGATCAGATTCTTAGTGAGGTAGTCTGCATTTTTTCTGCTCAATCCTTTATTTTTATTTTTGGAGCAATCATGATCTATTCCACTATCAATGACTCGATGACAATTGGGGTTTTTGAACTAATTTTCTCGAACTCAAACTCTACTTTTGATTTGCAATTATGTTATTTCAAAGAACATGCCAAACACTCTGCTCTTTATTTTTTGCTTTAGTCTTCTGTTTTTGTTCATCTTTTATGTTCCAATGTATTTGAAAGGAGTAAAGAGAAAAACAGTTGGGCTTGTTCTGATGGGCTTCTTAGTGGTGGGTACCAAGAGACGAAGCTTTTTGTGAAGGAATGCATATTCTATGCTTAGGGTAATGCACCAACTTGCTCTTATCCTGTTGCTGTTATCCATTAGGTGGACTTCTATGAAACAAAAATCCACCCCCTAAGGTGTGTGGTAAGCCAAACACACTCATCTAAGTGTATTTTTTCTGCGAATAGCGATATTTGACACGATATGCTAATGTGATTTGAACAAAACAAGAAATAAGTGGGGTTGAGTTTGATTTTATTGTAATCACGTTAACCCGAATTGACACGGTAATTAAATGTGTCGTGTTTTTGTTTGACTTAATGGTGTTCGTATCGTAATATACCGATCTGAATTGACATGGTAATTAAACGTGTCGTGTTTGTGTTTGACCTACGAACTTATTTATAACCTAATTAATCTGTTTAACTAAACATATTATATAAACGTGTCGTGTTCGTGTTAAAAATGACCCCTTTAGCTAAACGTTTTGAATAAACATGTCGTATCGTGTTAGAAATTACTTAAACGCGTCATGTCGTTTTGTGTTCGTATTAGGATTTCTTGATGCGAATAATAATCGTATCGTGTTTGTGCCGACCCATATCACAGAACATTCATACTCTGACCTGATACGAACATGACTCGCTAACACAAATTGCCACTCTTATTTTTCTCCGAGGGGTTGGAACACTCATCTCCCTTTTGAAGAAGGAGAGAGCTTATACCATCACTATTTTCCTGAACACAACATCATTTTTTTTTTTTGGGCTTGGAAAGTGGAAGAAGAATAGAGAATGAATATATAGCATAATTCTAAAGCTGTTTGCTGTTGGAACTAAATCAAATCACAATCTGACGAAAGTTGGGACAAAAATTGAAGAAAATATCATATGATTCAAAGAAGATTATCTAAGATTCGTTAAATCTTTCTGCCTTTTAAATCACAAAACCTTCCAATTAGTAGTAAAGGAGAATCTAATGCTACTAAGAAATTTTAATTTAGCTACATTGATACCCTTCTTTTGTTATCCCAATTATGCTTTATTTACCAGTGGAATGGCATAAAATTATGACTAACAAATAATGTATGGAGAAGTTTGAAAAAAAAAAAAATTAAAAAATATGTAATTTTTCTGGTCAAGTATACTGTTTAAATAGAAATCAGTTATAAGCTCTATATTCCTTAAAGCCACTCCTCTTAACAAATTAAAAACTTTTTAACTAAAATCAAATTAATTTAGGTGTTGGATTTGGATATTTCGTCCCACAAAAGCAACAAAACCAGACACAATTGGCAGACTATTTAAAGGTATCTAATTCTCTAGTCAGTTTTTTTTTTTGGTGCCAATGCCAGCTACAAAGTGAAAGCTATACATTCTCTTAATTTTCGAAAAAAAAACATCATATCAATTATATGACTTATAATGACAAAATCTTTGGATTGACAATCTTGAGGATGTGGATTGAAGGATATGCAGGTTCAGAGTCTTAATACAAGTCAATTTGTAAAGACCATATGTGTCAAAAGTTAGGTTGTCATTTATTCAATTTTGGTAGCTGGTAACTGTGGTTTTAAGTTCACTTTGTCTGGATGATATTAAATTTGAACTTCTGCATGTTAATTCATTCAATGTATGTACCTATATAACCCCTATATATGAGAAATTATTACATGTGTGATTCGGATTATTTAATCTCACTAATCACAACTCAACATGTACGTAAATAAAAATTTAAATAAAAGTCGAGTCATAATTCGATGGAATTAGGTAGGTAAGGATCATGTAAAAGTTTCTCCCTATATATGTGCAGAATGGCATTGATATTTATATCGAAATTGTACTTTGCATCTGTAATACCCCGATAATTTAAAAGATTTATTAATTGGGATTAATGAATTTTATTTTATTTTTAAATGATTTATTTTATTTAATTGAGTGTTTAGATTAATTGTCTCATTTTAGTTAGATTTTATTTTGTGATTATATATTTATTGAATTGATATGATGATTGATGTGTGTGTATTTAATTATTGATTGAATTGTGGCGTATTGATATGATGTGACTTAGTTGTAAATTCTTATTTGTTTATGTGTTTTATGTAATTAGTATTTTAATTTAAGTATTTATTTAATTATTTTATTTATTTAGATTAATTGGTTTGGGCTTAAGGAATGTTGGACCAAAGGATATGGTCTTGGGCTTGGATGAAGCCTTGATGGGTTAATTAATAAAGGCCAATGGGTATTTGATTATTTAAATAATCATTTTTATTGATTTAATTATATATAAATATAATTAATTGATAAGTGTTACAGAAGGATATAGGTTTATGGATATATATATATAGGATTTAGGATTTAATTAACCGATGGTTAATTATGGGAGATATATATATGCATAAGTAATATAATATATGTTTATATATATATATATTATATTATTTAAATAATATTAGTTTATTATTTTATTTTGTAATCCTACTAGGAATAGGATTTAGGGTTTAATGTGTATAAATATACACATAAGGTTTAGGGTTAAGAAGTTTTCATGTTAAAAAAATAAAAGAGACAAAGAGGGAAAAAGAAGAGAGAACGGACAAGGAGTAGGCCGGATCTGAGAAAGCGGATACCGAAATTGGAAGAGACAATCAAAGGTTAAAGTTTCGATTTCGTTTCGAAATCTTCAGGCAAGTTGTCTCTAACTCTCCTCTTAGGACCCATAAATTTATCACCTTGGGTGCCAGAATTTAGTTTAAAATCATTAATGAAATCATGTTAGATCGAAATAAAAAAAAAAAAACATAAATTATTATATTTAATTTGTGGATTCGTTGGATTTTAATTATGTATATAGGTGTGCATATTGTTTAAAATTAAGTATAGGTTTGATTTGTGAACCAAGAGGGTTAATTATAATTTCTGGAATTTTTCTAGGATTTCTGGAAATTTTTTCTATATTTTTCTGGATTTTATTTATATTTTTCTAATATTTTAGAAATTATATATATAATATATATGTGTATAATTATATATATATATATATATATACACTGTATACACTGGAGGCGGCATCTGTAGAATCAGCGCCTCAAAAGAGGGTGTGATCCAGTGCGGCGCGGTACAAAGAACTATGGTGTGCCGCGGATCTGACCCTTGGATGCGGTTTGATCATAGGGAGAGGGATCTGGTGTGATGCGGTATAAAGAACTTCAGTGCGCCTCAAATAAAGACCATGGGATGGTCATGATGACTAGCGAATAATCCAGTGTTAGCGTATACGTGGGAAAGGTTGCAATCGCTGATCTGGGCTGTTGATTAAAGTAGATGGGTGTGGGATGATTCAGTGTGGTACGGTTCATAGGAAGATGGTACACATGCGGATCTGGCGGTTAGATTTAGCTGAAGAAGGGCGGACGATCCTGTGCATCGCGCTGCACAAAGAAGAATGCATCCAGCGAATGCAGGTGTGCCACATTAGTCAGAGAGAAGTAAGAGGCGCGTGGGAGCGCGTGAAGGAAGCTGCCAGCTAGTGGTTGCGCGTGGAAGCGCGTGGGATGTGTTTAGGAGCTTGTGGTGGCGCGTGAGATACTGTTTAGGGTTCCATTAAGGTCCTGTGAGGTCCGGTGAATTTTCAGAATTTGTTTTAAGCTTATTGGGGTTGAAAACAACCACTAGAGGAGGTGTCTTGGTATTCTGAAAACCATAGAGTGTTACTGCGAGGATTAGTAGCATTTCTTTTGAGTAAATATAATAATTTATTATATTGTTATGGAAGGATGTGTATATATGTATATATAAGTATATATATATATTTACCTATATGTGTGTATAAAAGGGATTTTATTAAGTTATGATTAGTAAGGAAGGAAGGATGTATATATATATATATATAGGATTGAAATAACCAAGGGTTATTAGGGAAGGATTATACACATATATATTATATTAAATAGGTGTATATATATGTATGTGAATTAAGATTATTAGTATTATTCTTTCTTATTTGATATATTTGGATAGACTGGTTATTTAATTAAGTATGTGCTTATAATCAGTAGGGGATATCTATGTATAAATTAGTTATTGTTAAACTTACAATTTGTACATGGATGAGTTGCCATAGGCGTAATTATATTGCCTAGGTATTTGTATGAATAAAAATATATACATCGGAAGCATGGATGAGTTGCTAGGTTGTTAGTATAAATATATATACTTAGAGGAGGCATGGTTGAATTGCCACATGTATAAATAAATATATTTAAAAGAGGCATGGTTAAATTGCCAAAGGTATAAATAAATATACTTAAAGGAGGCATGGGTGATTTGCCAAAGGTATAAATAAATATACTTAAAGAAGGCATGGTTGAATTGTCAATATATAAATAAATATATTTTTAATGGCATGGTTGATTTGCCAAAGTTCAATTATTGCTATGTGTTAGATGATTAAAATATATCATCTATGGTTACTGCATGTATAGGTTGGATTATGATTAATTAGATATTCTTAAATTAGAATAGTCTAATATTTTCAGGATAGTATATTATTTTATACATGTTAACAAAATATTACTGGTGGTGACATGGATGATTTGTCAAAGCCTAGTTGTGTGATTTAAATACTTATAAATGATGGTTTTGGTCTAGGGATGATTAAGAATTAATCGTTGGTGAATGGTTTAATCAAATTAGTGAACCTATTAATTGATAGGATTACTGTTTTATATAAAAGTTTTTTATATATATTTGTAACATCTTATATTAAAGGTTAAAACTTTAATTAGGATGATGTTGGTTAGAGATGCTTTATTTATTGGTTTTCAGAGGCTTGGTAGAGGGAACTTGCTCGTGGGTCTAACCCACGATTTATTTTTCAGGTTATTAGAAGTTCCAGTCTCGAGGTTGAGGATCCGCAGCTGGGAGACTGTCATTCATCTACTCATCTTGTTTACCTTTAATTAGTATAGTTAATTATTGTTAAATGTTTTGTATAAACTGGTGGTTTATAAGATTTTGGTTTAGGGGTCCTTAACTTATGGGATTCCCGAGTTGTATAATATTTTCAGAATTTGAAACTCATGGAAATATTTTTGTAACAGAGATTTAATTTTATTAATAGAATTCCATTCAGCGATTTAATCATTTTTTTTATTCCTCTTGTATTCTGTGTTCGTTTAAGTACTATATTGTTTTGATATTCTCGCATTTTTGGGTGTGGGCCTGGCCAGCCTACACGTGGAAATGTGGGGGTATCACAGCATCCCTACTAATCATTATAGGAAGGGGGCATAGGTAGGGAGATATATGACAGTGCACCAATAAGTTGTGCGCAAAGTACAAACTACTACAGATTGTTTACAAGGGAAGGGACCCCCTAGGTCTACAAGGGGTGAGGGACAAAAACAGCGAAAAAGGATTCCCATGCTATCAAATTATGAATCTATATATATGTATGTATATAGGTGTTTCAAACACGAGTACATAGAATAGGGTTCTTATCTACTTTGGTATATAAGTGGGCTTGGTCAGAGAGAGTTGTCATTGCAACTTTTCAAGCTGTTCAATCAAAAACTCACTCGTCATTTTTAGGATAGGAAGACAAGAAAGGGCAGCAAAGAATGGTGTTCTTGTCCTTTGCCCTAGAAAGCAAAATATCCAATCTCACACATTTAATATTTATTATAATGTCATATTAATACACCCTTGACAATTAATCTTCCAAAAAGTGTCAATGTTTTGGCATCATCCCACATTGTTTTCACTTCATAAATTTTCAATACACTTTTAAATTTCTTACTTCTTATCCATATTATCAGATTTTCATCTACTCTCACAAGAAAGGGCCAGAGAAATGTGTATATGATAATACTGCCAATACTGTCTCTACCTAAGAGGGGAATGGGACATAATGTTATCTTCTTCCCTCTAACTTTTTCCATCATTGGTCTGATTTTAGGATTCATTCACCTAATCCGAGCTTAATTGTGCTTTGAAGCATGGACACGCGATGCAAAACTGCAGATTTTGTAACCGGTACTAAGCGTGTCCAATTACATTATTTTCTTTTTATTTAGTTTTGTTAAGGATTAGGTGAAATCTGCCAAATCAAGTCTCTTAATTAGTATCTAATTAACAACTACTACAAATTAGAGGATATCACCTTTGATTGCCATCTCAGCCAAGTAGGTGAAATACATTCACATGTTAACAAGACGAAATGCTTGATAAAAATTTATGCATTTCAACTTTGAATTGCTTAATTAAACTATCATATATATATATATATATATATATATATATATATATAGGTGTGCGTGTGTGAGAGAGAGTTTTTTTTTGACCAGCTGATGCTAAAATGGAGAGGGGAAGTTGTGTACTATGTAATGTTTGCCCGTAGGTTGGGATGGCATTAATATCTCCACGTAACTGCATCTGTAAAGACATGGGCCCATGAACTGGAAAACGCCCAAATGGCAATATAAAGCTCAATTCAGTAGCCACCAATACCCACTCCTTGTGTGCCCGTGGCTTCAGTAGGCTTTGTCTTCTGGGTCTCCTTAGATCATCTCCAATGTAAAATGCTATTTTTGCATGTCAAATTTATATTTTGAGAGGAGTTATATGTCAAAATGTTATATTTTACCAATTCTGCTTCAATGGTGCATTTCATCCAAAATGTTATTTTTTGACACAACAACCATTATTTTTCAACTACCCATTCTCAACTATAATTTTTAACAACCATTTTTTTTTTTTGTATTTTATTTAGTTTGTTTGCCTTATTAAAAATAAATAAATAAAAACACTAACATATATATGTATATATATATATAGAAGCACAACTGACATATATATATATATACACAAGCACAACACCAAATTGGCGGCAGCCATGAAAGAGAGAAGAGAGAAGGAAGAGAGCAACAATAGATTTGACAATAGGTATATGTTGTGTTATATTTGGCACAACATTTGGCAAAGTTATATTTTGACAGCCCATTTGATATGCCATTGAAGAGCCTATTTTAAACTCACATGCTATATTTTGAAAATAGCAACTCAATGGAGTTGCTCTTAGAGCATCTCCAATGGGATTGCCATATGAGTTGCCAATTCAAAATATAGCAAGTGGGTTAAAATTGGGCTCTCCAATGGGCTGCTATATTGGCTGCCAAAATTTGCCTTTGCCATTTTTTGTGCCAAATCTAGCAAAACAAATAGCAATAGCTATTTCTATATTTTGTGCCAAATCTAACAGAAATTTATGGGTTTTGAACTTTTGATTACAAAACAAGAATTACAGACCTTGATATATATATATATATGCATACACAAAATCAAGAATTACAGACCTCGATTAGTTGATTTAGGAAAAAAATTAATACAAAACCCATACATACAAGTTAGCAGTTGCAGAGAGAGAGAGGGGGGCAAGCTTGAGAGTTGAGAGACAGCAGTTGAACGGTGAACCTGAACTGGAACAGCGGGCGATGGAAACTGAAAGATATTGGTTTTGATTTTTTGAACAATTTGAAATGATACGCCGATATGGGTTTTAATATAAGTAATATGTTTTGAACTTTGGATTCTTGCAGACAGATAGATAAACTGAAATATATGGGTTTTGAACTTCTGATTCTTGTAGATTTTGTAGTTTGCAGTTGCAGAGAGAGAGAGAAAGAGAGGGCAAGTTCTCAGAGTTGAGAACGAGAATAAAGATGAAGGCGATTGGGGAGGCTGAAATGATTTGCCTTAAAAATATATATATTTTTAATAATAATATAATCAAATATATATAATATACACACACGCGCACACACACGCACACACACACACATATATAAAATATAAATTTTTGAAAAAGAACAAAAAATATTATATAAAAAAATTAATTCACAAATAGTGGTAAAAAAATAATAATAAATTGTTTTTTGTTTTTTTTTTTTGGGGTCATTTTTTGACCTGATATTTTAGATTTTTGCTTCTTTTTAATTAGGTTTAATTTTAGTTTCCTTTTAATACTTACAATTTGACTTGAAATGTGTCTAATATTAATATTACTGATGCAAATATGAATGGTAGGAATAGTAGTTGAAAAAGAATGGTGGTTGTGACAAAAAATAGCATTTTGCATTAAATGTACTATTAGAGCAAAATTGCTAAAATGTAACATTTTGACACTATAATACCTATCAAAATATAGATTTAATATGTGAAAATGACGTTTAGCATTAGAGATGGTCTTAGCTAGCTTATTACGTTTCTTGTTTGCAATAAGCAAGTTAACCCAAAGGTTGGCGTGGGCCCACTAGGATGATTGGCCACATAAACACTCAATGCAATTCCGCTCCCTGAACTTAAAAGGATCTAAAGCCTATTAGCGTTTCCAAATTTCAGAACTGATACTCAACAAAATACTTATTTTACAAGGCTATAATAATAACTAGAGATTTACTTAATTGCTTAATTTTGAAATTAAAAAAAATAAAAAAATTATATTTAATATAACATTATATAAAAGAGTAAATTACACTCACACCCCCTGTGGTTTGGTTATATTATACCTAGATTAAAATTTTGGTTTTAAATTTTACTTATATTTGAATGAGTTATTTAGGATTTCACTCACACCACAAATATTAATTTTTGATTGATTCAGAGTACTTTTGAGGTATTAAATGACTGTATTACCCTTTAACCGCACATTGACTTTTTTTGTGACCAAAGTACCCCTCACAATCACCACTGCCTCTCTCTGTCATGAATCTTCTCTTTCTCATTTTGACCTCAGATATGTGTGTAGGACGATGTCTATACTATCCGATGACATTTTGTTACTTTTGTTGGTTGAAATTGTTGCACTCAAAAGGAATACTCATTTGTTAGTATCAATTATTTTGGCTGAGTTTTCTCCACAACCCGTCTTCATTTTTGTCGTTCCATCCTGCCGTGCACCGCCGCCCGTCCACGGCTGCGCCACCATTCCGAAGCTCACTGTCGCAGTTCATCCCAAGCTGCCGTTCATCCATCGGCCGCGTGTCCACCGGCATTCCGTGCTATCAGGCTGTCGTCCACTGCCGTTTCAGCCATCTTTTCCGCTTCTTTCGCTGCAGAAGAAGTTGGGATTTTCGCCGACGTTGTGAATTTGTGGTCGCCGATTCACTTCCCCACCCTCACCGGCAGACTCTCCACCGATCCCTACGGCCATGTTCAAATCCTCTGCAACGATGCCGGCGTCGAATTCGTTCAAGCCCGAGCCAAACACCTTTTTATTGACGACATTCTAGCCCCTCTAGACGTACCCAATTTATTCAAACAGTTCTTAACCTTCGACAACACTCTCAACTACGCTGGCCACTATAAGCCGTTGACCGTCGTCCAGGTCACTGAACTCGGCGACGGCGTCTTCATCGGATGCACCATCAGCCACTTCCTTCTGGAATTTCTTTAACACCTTCGCGGATGGTGGAAGGTGCAGACAGAAAGGAAAATTGCAGATCGATAAGGATGGGTTTTGGGGGTGGGTTTTGCCTCAGATCGATTCGCGATGAGGGTGGGTTTTTCGCTCGGTAGATTTTGGGTGATGGGTTAATAGTGGTGGTTGTAAGGATGGAGGTGGGGCTGGTGGCAGTGGTTTGGGATATATGGTGATGGATGTCGGGATGGAGATGGTGGCAGTGGTTTGGGATAAGTGGTGGTAGATGTAGGCTGTACATGAACTGGTGCATCTGATGGAACTAGAGATGGTGGTGGTTGTGTGGGGGTAGGAATAGGGTTTTTTTTTTGTCATTTAAGATTATATATATTTTGTATTAAAAAATTGAGGGTCAAATGGTCCATTCACATGATTGGTGTGTAAGTGAAATTTAAAACTAAAATCTTCATCTAGCAGAAAAATGACCTAACCTCAGGGGGTGTCGATGTAATTTACCCTATATGAAATCATATTTTTATTTTCATAAGTGATTTTGATATTCAATCCTAATTAAATGATTGAAATATTGGAAGAAACTAAACATGCAATAATTTCTCAAAAACAACGATTAACTTTTTTATTTCTCATTTATTTCAATTCTTAATATTTCATATATATATATATATTTTTTTCAAGAAAGACAATTCATACAACAGAAGGAAAAATACAATCAGAAAGAAAAACATCACACAACCACGGAGGCCAGATACTCCACTCAATATCACCACATTTGGCTACAAGAGCCTTTTTGCTCAACAAGTGAGCGACCACATTTCCCTTGCGAGAAACCCACGCTAAGGAAGATCCCAAACACTCTTTAAGAAGAAAAGAAACATCATCAAGAACTACCAAAAGAGCTTCCACAGCAAACTGCAAACGTATAACTGATTGGCAATCTCCCTCAATGACCACATTATGGTAACCCCAATTTTTTAAAAGAAAAAAGGATTCTCGAAGCACCAAGCCTTCAGCCAAAGACGGACGGCTAGCATGATTGAAAAAAACAGAAGCAATCTTCACCGGATGGCCCATGTGACTGTGCAAAATCATTCCCCACTACAAGTCTTCTTTGAAGAGCGGAAAGACGCATCAAAATTAAGCTATCCACATCAATATAAATGATCTGTCTGACTGTAAGTATAAAAAATCTGGTTTCACGAGATAAAAATTTCCATCCCCACGTGTTGTAGTATCTGACCATCCAATTCTCTAAGTACACCTTATTGTGTGCAAAAACGTATTTAATATATAAAAAAATGCTACTTGTGGTTGACTTTTTCAGGTAAGTTATATTTATGGTTGATCTTAAAAATGAAGAGAGACGGTTGTATATTATGAAATGCCCCATTAACTGTCAGCCCAAATAACAACGGGCAGCCCATTTAAGTAGCCACCAAGGCCCAAGGCCCACTTTTGTCCCAGACCAACCAAAAGCCTGCTCTCGGCCCACCGGGATGATTGGGCAGCCTTACTTAAAAGGATCCAAACCTATTAACATTTTCAAACTTTTGTCAAGATTAATATCAACATAAATTCTAATAATATAATAAAGAAAAATAAATAAATGAAAATATTAGTGAGATATTTTTATTAGAAATATCTCGCTAATAAAATAAAACAATAAACCATTGTTACATTTATTAATAAAATAAAATAAAACAATTTTAATTAATAAAATAAAACAATAAATGTATAAATAATATATTTTATTTTATTAATTAATAAAATAAAACAACAAATGTAGGTAAAAAAAAAAAAAGCAAGAAAGATATAATTAGAAATGAAAATATTAGTGAGATGGTTAAAATAACACCCATTGTTGATTAAATAAGAGAGAATGATTAAAATAGTTTGCACATGTGTAAATAACGTGCATCACTTAAAGCAGTTGTTAGGAAGGGTGAAATGCCCACAACATGAGTGGAGTATTCTGAAAAAGTTTAAATAAGTTCATGGTATAAATTAGAGCAATATGACATCTTATGCCCTTACCAAGTGCAATATTCATGGATTTTAGTAGAAAAGGTAAGTGTAAATACATAGCGCAAAATGTATTTACCTAAAACTAAAACAAAAGAAAAAAAGGGAATGAATTCAATCAAGAGAGAAATCATTCTTGTATTGATTCATAAATTCTTTTGCACATGGGGTTTAATACATCTACTTAAATTCCAAATCCACGATCCTTACCAAAATTTGCAGTTGCACTAGGGCTATATATCAACATATAG
The DNA here is from genome assembly GCF_030987335.1 of Cornus florida. Lineage (NCBI taxonomy): Eukaryota > Viridiplantae > Streptophyta > Magnoliopsida > Cornales > Cornaceae > Cornus > Cornus florida. Next base: position 127,440,671 of record NW_026775581.1, read on the forward strand.
TAATGTTCTGAAGTTTATGCAATTTTATATAATTCACACAAGAGCAAAATGTACACTGCCATATCAACATAATTTTCTAAGAACAGCAACAATGAAACTATGTATCAATACGCATTCATATCTTTATGTATAAAAAAGGCTAGTAAACGATATTCCTTCCATTACATGGTGTAAGGAGGATAAGATATAAATAGCCTTATATATTATTCCCTCAATCCTATATTAGTTATCCACGTAAAATTTTTTAATTCACTACCACTTTTCATCTTTGAGTCATTTGAGATCATTTTTAGTCATATTCTTTTTATATATTTATATACTATCTCATATTAAATGTTTACTTAGGAAACTTTGATTCACAAAAATTGTGAGTCAACAATTTCGAGGTAGATATTTAATATGGGACGGAAGATAGTATAATTTGGAAGCACTTAAAGTACCTAATTGTCATAGAGCATGTATATTGAGAGTAAGATTCTTAAGCTTTTACTCATTCCGCTATAAGAGAGAAAATTTTGAAACCAAGGACATCTAATAGAACCCGAAATGCAAAGATGCTAACTTTTATGGCATAATATTGGTAGGTATGTTTATTTTATTTTGTTAGAAAAAAATTTCTTTGATTTTGATTTTTTATAATTAAGAAGTTTTATTAAAAAAAGTAAACAAGCAGCAACTAGAGAGGCGTACCTCTCAACAACAAAAAAAAACAAACTAGATCATAAAGAGGGTATTTGAGACTTTAATAATAATTCTGGATGCATTTGTAATTATTATTTTTAAATCAATCAAATAGAAAAAATAGACTTTTAAAATAGATTATTTTGTTATTTAGTACTCCTAACTCTACTTATTATTTAGTGCTACTAACTCTACTTATGTATAATTTTTCCCTTTTTTTTTTTTTTTAGATGCATCATCGTATTTTTAATTAAAGAAAATTAAATAAATTTAAATAAAGAAGTAAAATTTGTAATTATGAGTGCAACTACATATAAGTTCAAATTTCATATATTTACTCATATTATTTATATTATATTTTTATTTTATATAATGGTACACACACACACACACACACACACACACACACACATATATATATATATACATTTGATAGAAAATATAGTTCGATAAAAATGAATTTTAATTACAAAGGTAATTGAATGACATAAAATAGTAAATTTGTCTTTTAAAAAAAATTAAATATAAAAAAATGGCAATAAAAAGATATTTCAGGGTTTAACTATTAGACTTATGCTAAAGAAATAACATGTTGTTGCACTCATAATTATAAATTTTATTTTTTGATTTAATTTTTAAAATATTATTCTCTATTAAAAGTATGATAATAAATATAACGAAAAATATAAGTTCAAACATTATTATTAGTAAAAGAAAAAAAGATAATATTAAAAAAAAAAAAAAAAAAGGTAGCTTACTGCAAAACGGTAAAAAATAAGAGAGGTTAAATGCAGTTTATACTAAAACTTATATTAATGCTCTGCATGGCCACCTCATTCGTTCGTGGTGTAGCAGAATGAAAAGGATTAATGAAAGTTATACTCCCAAAACGGATTACACATGGATAAATTACTGCACACACAAACACATGTACAAATTAGTTAGGAATATTTAATGAAATTAATAAAGATGATTAAATAATAATTTTATTAAATACCATTATTATTTTATTTTAATTTTATAATTATAATAGTAAAACGGTTACAACGCTTGTAAGAGGAGGTCCCCACATTTCCAACTGGCGCAAACTTATCGGATAGATTTCATCAGCATCACAATATTCATATTGCATGTCATGCTTTCACATGTACCATGTGTATGTATTGCAATAAACCCCACGCTTCAAGTTGTCAACCACCTAACAATCTCATTTGTTAATTTAATATATGTTTGCATAGGGCTTTTAAGTCCGAGTGTATATGATCAAGTAGACAGTTTTCGTTTATGTAGTGAATGTTATGTTTAATTCAAATTTTGTACTAAAATTTTTTCAATCCTAAATCTAAGGTATCAATCCACCGCCGCTAAACATAGTATATATAATTTCAACACGTAATTTGAGTTGTTTGAGTTGCATACATGTATTTTAGTTTTTGCAAGTTCAATAACAAGGTACTAGTTAGCATCTTTGCAATGCATAAATTAAAAGGAAAACCACGTAGGATAGAGTTAGGAGTGCTAAATAACAAAATGATCTATTTTAAAAGTTTATTTTTTTATTTGATTGATTTAAATAAAATAATTATAAATACATCAAGAATTATTGTTAAAGTCTCAAATACCTCTTTGTTATCTGGCTTGCTTTTTTGTTGTAGAGATATGCCTCTATAGTTTCTGCTTGTTTCCATTTTTTTTTTTTAATAAAATTGCTTAATTATATATATTAAAAAAAAAACATTCAATAAAATAGAAAAACACACTTAAATAGATTTAGGAGTCTTAAATAACAAATCGATCTATTTTTAAAGTTAATTTTTTGATTTGGTCAAGTTAGGTAAAGTAATTACATATGCATAAATAACTTTTATTTATGTCCAAAATACCCTCCAAACTATTATTTCAAAATACCAAAATATCCTTCCTAGATCAAATAAGTCTTTCATTCATAAAATTTAGAAAAGCAAGATTTTTTAATTGACTTTCAACTTGGCATTTTGGCATATGGTGTATATATTACCAAAATAAATAAAACAAAAAACAGCATATATGTATATTTGTGCAAAAAAACTTTAACGGTATATCCTAATCTATATTGGCTTAAACCTGCAAATGTCAATTTAGAAATATACAAAAAAAAAATTAGTGAAAATTCATTATGTAAAGAATTTTTTATTTCGGTAAGTGGAAATTCATCATATATATATGTGTGTATAATTTTAACCATATCTCTTAATTCATACCAATATAAACCTGCACATGTGAAAACTTTCTTATGAATATATATATATATATATATATATATATATATATATATATATATACACACACATATCTACACATACAGTACACTATGATAAATAGAAATCATGAAAAAACTAAATGGTTGCTTCAGTAAATGGTACACCAGCAATCATTTTTATTTATTTATTTATAAAACAAATGTAATTAATTGAGCAAAAAAATTAATGATCATCTCAAGGCATACACCACAGCAAAGACGATTTATATATTCTTGAGTTTAATTATATTTTTCTTTTTGAGGACTAACCTTTGATTGCCCCATTTTTTACTATATTGAATCTTTTTTTTTATTATTATTATTTGAATAAGTTCTCGTGTGTGTATATATGAAAGTTGTAACAATATGGTTCAAAGTTAAAAGAAATTTCTTATTTTCTTAAATTTTTCAAGTAAATAAATGATTTAAATAAAGTACTTGATTTTTGGAAAATAATTTTTAGTATTTTGGAATAAGTGTTTGGAGGGTATATTGGACCTAAACAATAGTTATTGATGCATATGTAATTATTTTACTTAATTCAACTAAAGTGAAAAATGAACTTTTAAAATAGACTATATTGTTATTTAAGGCTCCTAATTCTATCTAAGTGTAGTTTTCCTAATAAAATAAATGTACCAATAGAAACTTACCAATAAACGTACCAATATTATACTGTAAAAGTCTGATTAAAGATACAAAACACTCTTTGAAACCATAAAATCGTAAAAGTCTGATTAAAGATACAAAGCACTCTTTGAAACCACAAAATCATAATAAGATTTAAAACATATGACTTATTGGTGTGTGCGATACTTCTTTGCTTGGCTTTATAGTAAAGATAACAATTATCTTGAGAATGAAATATTAATCGTTACTATATTATTTTGTTGGTATCATGTGATACTCCTTGTATTCTTAGTAAAATAATATAGGTTTGTATTACTAAGTTTATTTTATTTTATTTTGCATTTTTTTAATTCTATAATCTTGTGAATTTGGTATCAATTTGAAAAGATAATTCTTAAAAGCTTTTATATATATATATATATATTCTTAGGCTAATTAAGTAAATTTATTAAACAAGGAAACAAGCACCAACTAGAGACACTTACTTCTTGACAACAAAAAATTAAGCCAAATTACAAAGAGGGTATTTGGGACTTTAACAGTAATTTTTAATGCATTTGTAATTATTTTGTTTAAATCAATTAAATTGAAAAACAGACTTTTAAAATAGATCATTTTTTTTATTTTATTTAGGACACCTAACTCTATCTATTTATAATTTTTCCAAAAAAACGTAAGTTAAAGATTGGTCTAACCATCAGTTGTTTTGCATTCCTAGCTCACTCATAGAAGTTTGAAGATGAGATCGATTAGTTTTTTTTTTTTTTTTTTTTTTTTTTTTTTTTCCATCGGTTCGTTGAAGGGGAGACTTTTAGGCAGAAAAATAACAAATGCTGTTTACTGCAAAATGGTGCAGTCAAGGATTTAAATGTATTTTACCCTAAGTTTTATTAATATTCTTGTGTTTGTTGGAACACATATAACTTTTATGAAATTATTTTGAAAATATAAATGATACTTTTTCTTTTAGGCACAAATTAAGCCCACAATAATAGCGACAATGAGCAGGGTGGGACAACTATAAAATATGGTATACTCTAAACAAGTAGAGGGTAATATAGAATTTTAAATATTCTAATATTTGTTGAATGGAGAGTTGTAAATATTTAAAATATTTATGTAAACTGTTTTACAAAGTATATAAGATGTCTATAAATAAAATATGGTGTCATTCGTAAATGTTAAGTTCTGACTGATGGTGAAAAGTTAAGAAGAGAAGTATAGTTATTTCCCGTTGCCAACAAAAGTGACCGTGGTTGATTGTGCAAGTTACGTGTGAGAAATATGTTATTAGTCTTCTGATATTAATTATGTCAGTGTAACATTCACACCAATTCCTGCTCACACTTAAAAAAATTTCCGGTGATTTTGCTTAAAGACAAGTGAAAATTTCAAAGATGAATGTTATAATTATTTGTATTTTACAATAAATTATTGTTATCATTGTTGGTGTGTTCCAATAAATTATTGTCATGAACAAACAATCTAAAAAAATAAAGAAATATTATAAATACAATGAAAAATATATTGTCATGATTAACAGTTTTCTGCTCACACGTTAATATTTTTTTTTTGAATGATATCAATCGAAAGAGAAATCATTCTTTTATTGATTCATAAATTCTTTTTTACATGGGTTCAATCAATACATTTCTTTTTTACATGGGTTTAATTTATCTTTGTCCACGATCCTTGCACAAATTTGCAGTTGCACTATGGTATATATCAACATATAATGCAGTTGCACCAAGGCTATTAACATATAACATATAGTAATGTTCTGAAGTTAATATAATTTTATATAATTCATACGAGCAAAATGTACAATGCCATATCAACATAGTACCAATTTCTGGAAAATTATCATGTTTCTGATTAGTCATAATTTTCTAATAACAGTAACAAAAGTGATGGTTCTTTATCCATCTCCATCCACTAAACTAAAGCGCCCTGTACATTCTTTAAAGCCACCATCAGATCTATTATATGACTTATAATGACAAAATCTTGGATTGACAAACTTGAGGATGTGGATTCAAGGATGCAACTACAATGTATGTATCTATATAACTCTAAATGTATGGTCCAGGACTACATAATTTCGGCTATATTATTATATGTAGAAAGTACAAAAAGCAAACATCATATAATTTATTCATCTAGAGAATAGCTTTTATATATGCAATCCAACTAGCTAACATAAAAGACTAAACCTGTTAATGGATCGGATTCTGATCCGAATCCGATGACAAATCTTAACAAATCGGATGTAGATTAGGGCGATCCTGATAATAATATGATCCGATCCGATTAAAATTATATATATATATATATATATATATATATATATATATATATATATATATATATATATATATCAGATATGACCGTTAGATTTGTTTAGTTGTAACTTATAATGATGTTCTTACCCACATAATAGAACTCTCCCAATATACATATGTTGTATCAGTATATCATATAATTTAGGTTGAACTATATTAAACCTCCCTTTTCTATCTTTGTTTTTCACTAAACCCCCTCAACTATTAAAGGGGGGTGATTTAACTAACTTCCGTAAACTAATTATTAAAGGGAGGTGATTTAACTAACTTCCGTAAACTAACTATTAAAGGGGGGTGATTTAATTCTCAAATATATGTGTGTGTGTATATATATATATATAGCAAATAAATTTCAAGAAAAAAAAATCCAGATTTATATTGAAAAAAAAAAAAATTAGGCAATATTTTTGGTAGTGTCCCTTTAATAAATCTATATAAAATGAAAATCAATAAAAACTAAATAAATGAATGCGCAACATAGTTCTCAAATATATATATATATAGCAAATAAATTTCAAGAAAAAAAAACCTAGATTTTTTTCCTAAAAAAAAAAAAAAAAAAATACCTACATTTATATTGGTCTGAAGGCAAGATGGAAATGAAACTATATTTAAATAATATTTAATGATACATATTATATATACCATTATATTATGATATAAATTATATATAATATTATAATGATGGGTAAATAAAAGAAGTTGAACAAAAGAAGAGTACATGTTGTTGCAATGGTTTTTTTTCCAATATAAATCTAGGTTTTTTTTCTTGAAATTTATTTGCTATATATATATATATATATTTGAGAATTATATTGTGCATTCAATTATTTGGTTTTTATTGATTTTCATTTTATATAGATTTATTAAAGGGACACTACCAGAAATAATGCCTAATTTTTTTTTTTGCCAATATAAATTTAGGTTTTTTTCTTGAAATTTATTTGCTATATATATTTGAGAATTAAATCACCTCCCTCTAATAGTTAGTTAATGGAAGTTAGTTAAATCATCCCTCTCTAATAGTTGATAGGGTTTTTTTAACAAAAAAAAAATAGAAAATGGGGGTTTAGTGAAAAACATAGATAGAAAACGGGGGTTTAATATAGTTCACCCTATAATTTAAGGCTCGTTGAAAACTGAAAGAGGCGAAAGTGAAGGGGAATTGGGGAGGCTGTGGATGGACTGCCAGAAGTGGGAGAGAAAGGGCGAGCCAACAATGGATTGCCGAAATGCCGAAACCATGGTTGGAACGCTTGTGAAGTAATTTTTATTTCTTTGTTACTTATTTCTCTCACTTTTCTTGTATTCTTCATTTTCTCCTCTCGAACCCTAATTTTCCTTCTTTTATGTTTTTTCAGAATTTTCTTTCGCTTTTCAATTTCTTCTTCCTTCTCAATCGTTCTCTCATTTTTCTCTTTTTTTGGTGATTTTAGGTATGTATTACAAAAGCTGTTTCCCTCTCTTTTAATACCCTAACTTTAATTCTCTTTGTTTTACCAAATTAAACATATTTCCAGTAGTGGAATGACCTTCAGAGATGAATTTCATAGATCAAATACATAGTAAGATTTGGTATATTTGGATCATTTTGCTTGATTTGTATTTCTTCAAACTGCATTTGTATAATATATAATCGGATCGGACATCCGATACCGTTCATATCGGATATGGATTGATTAGGAAAGGATCCATCGGATTATCGGATCGGACCGGATCAGTTATTATACTTATCAATTTCGGATCGGATTAAATATGATCCGGTCTGAATCCGACCCATTGACAGGTCTATAAAAGACACAATAACTATTACATAAAAATAGGACCATGAAGCTACGTTCTACTAACATGCTCCACTACTACGATTACAACTTTAAGACTAGGTAAAAGAAAACTAACCCATAACAACTTCCTATAAGTTAGGACAAAACCATGACAAGTATAGTAACCATAAAACCACAAAATCCTATTGACCAGGACAATTAAAAGACTCAAATACTTAAGTAAGTAAATTATTTCCAACATTCCCTCCCTTAAACTGAAAGTTTTCAATATTCAGTTTAAAGAATATCAACTGCGAACTTCAAATTGAACCTTCAAAAGTGCAGACCCTGAGCAACTCCTTTAACTTCTTAAACAAAGGCATTTTGAGAGGTTTGGTGAATATCACTTCTACAGAAGATAAGATTAATCACTTCATCTTTCATGTGACCCTCTTAAGAAGTGATACTTTACATCTATATACTTGCTTCTTCCATGCAAAACATGATTTTTGGAGAGTTTAATTGTTGAACTGTTGCCACAATAAATTGAAGTGGCTCCTTGTTGCTTGAATTGAAGTTTTTCAAAAATCTTTCTTAGCTAAATAGCTTGACATGCACATGAAGTTGCAGCTATGAATTCGATTTCGGTTGTTGATAAAGTGACAGTTGGTTGTTTCTTTGAAGACCATGAGACAACTCCTGAACCCAGCATAAAAGCATACCCCGAAGTGCTTTTTCTTTCATCTTGATCTCCAACATAATCACTGTCAGTGAAACCCATCAAATCTGAATTTTCTCCCTTCTTGTAAAGTAGCCCAAAATCAGCAGTAACTTGCAAGTAACGAAAAATTTTCTTTGCAACTAGAAGATGCATCTTTTTTAGGCATTCCATATACCTACTAATGGGACTTACAACATGCATTATATCAGGCCTTGTGGCAGTCAAATTCATCAAGCGTCCCACAATTTGCTTGTAAAGGGTGTTGTTAACCCTCATTTCTTCAGGATCTTTGATGAGCTTTAAACCCACTTCAGTCGGCGTGCTAACAGAATTGCAATTCATCATTTGAAACTTGTCTAAAATTTCTCACACATACTTCTTTTGAGAAATAAAAATTCTAGCTGCAGATTGCGTTACTTCAATACTAGGAAAATAATGCATCTTTCCAAGATCAGACATATCAAATCCAACCATCATAGACTTCTTAAATTTGTCAAACATGGCACAATCATTTCCAGTATAAATCAGATCATCCACATATAAACACACAATGAGTATCTATCCTCCATCACCAATTTTAATAATGAGCATCTATACGAATATACCAAGCTTTCGGAGCTTGTTTTAGTTTATATAACGCCTTTTTTAATTTATACACCTTATGCTCATCTCCAATCTTAACATAACTAGGAGGTTGATCAATAAATACCAGCTCTTGTAAGTCACCATGCAAGAAAGCCGATTTCACATCCAACTGAAAGATACGCCATGAGTTTTAAGTCGCCAATGCAATCACCAATCTGATTGTATCAAGGCCTGCAACAGGAGAAAAAACTTCTCTATATTCCACACCAAACTCTTGCTTATATCCTTTAGCTACTAAGCGTTCCTTGTACTTGTCGACTTCACCGTTCTCCTTCAATTTTATCTTGTACACCCACTTGACACCAATTGTCTTGTGCCCTTTTAGAAGCTCAGTCAACTCCCAAGTATTATTCCTTTCAATTGCTTCAATTTCTTCATCCATTGCCTTTTGCCATTTTGTTTCTTTGACAGCCACTTCGAAAGTGGTAGGATCACAAGATGAAAATACAGCAAAGTATGTAAGTGGGTCCTCAGATTGGTCAATCCCAGTTACCTCATAATCGGTCTTCTATGCGGGCCTTCTTCTAGCACGTTGTGATCGTTGTTCATATTGAGTAGAACTGGTTGTTGCTCATTCTTTGTAGGATGTTGCCTTTCTTTATTCTTGCCATCAAAATCTGCAGGAATTTGTTGTTCTATAACAACATTGTTACTTCATGACCAAGTCTTCTCTTCATCAAAGACAACATCACGACTAATAATAATTTTGAATAAATTGGCAAGCGCCCACCCGTTACAGTTGGTATCAGTGTCAGACCCAGTCCTTGATCCGATACTAAACCAAGCGCCGCGTCCAGGTGAGCCATCCAGGTAAGCAGGGTGGCCTGACCGCAATGAGGGTGTTGTGAGCTCAGGTAGGGGAAAATGTTACAAGAGAATATTTATCCCACATCGGATCCGAATGAGAGATTGATTGGGTATAAATTGGTGATTATGTAGCACTACCCATGTAATGACCCGGTCATTTTTCTTCTTTTCATTATTCTAAAATTTTATGGATAAATTTTTTTTGTTGAATTTTCTTTTCCGAGTTCAGTTTCTCGTCACTTGGTGTCGTCTCGAGTGCTCGAAAATGGTTTCCGAGACTCCTTCCTTTGAATTGACAACTTCCTTAAGGGACCACCTCATTTCCACATTTTCATTTTTTCGACACTATTAACTTTTCGTCATTTTCCACGTTTGTCACTTTTTTGGCATAACTATAGTTGTTAAAGGCTCAAGATGCACAAAAGTATAAATGCTTCCTAGAGCTTGAGGCGCAAGGCACAAGGTAAGGTGCACGCTCGACGAAGCAAGGCGCATGTTGAAAAAAAAAAAAAAAAAAACGCATCCAATAAAGTATTAAAGATGCAATAGTATATATAAAGATACAAAAGTCAACTAAATCAATTACTTAAGTTCAATATTCAACATAAAGATGCCAAAGCCAACTAAATCAAGTACTTGAGTGCAACAGTGAATAATCAAACATATTAACATAAAGATGCAAAAGTCAACTAAGGAGAATTATGAAATAAAACTAAAACAAACATAGACATCATTTCTTCCTAAGAAGACAACACCAACGAATCTAAATATCATCCTTGTCATCAATAAGCATAACATCATTTTGATCATCACTAAATGATTCATAATTGTCAGGATCCTCTTCTATCTCGTCTAAATCTGCCCCATCCTTATCCTCATCCTCATCCACAAGTCGAACTGAAGAACTTCCTGTTCCCTTTGTTGGTAACCATGAACTAAAACTAGATTTTGATCTAGTAGACCGGTGCGGCCTGTCATCCTCTCCAATATCAGCAACACTAGCAACATCACCCCATGTCAAGGAATCATCTTCAAAGACTAGATCATGTTCTGCATCAAAATCATCCATCCTCCCTGTTAACCACTCGTTACTCTCATCAATGTCATCGAGTAAAATGGGATCAAGAGTGTCACGTATATTATATCGATGCCTCAATGCTCTATTATATTTGATGAACACTAAATCATTCAAAGTTGTTTGAGCGAGCCTATTTCTTTTCTTGTTATGAAGCAATAAATTCAACTTTAACTAGTAAGTATAAAAAATTAAAATTTTAATTTTCAACAATTAAAGTACAAACCTAGTTAGTAGATAGTATATACTTATATGCTCAAACATGCTCCAATTTCGTTCATAACCAGAAGAACTACAAGTAAGGCTTAAAACCTTTATAGCAAATTTTTGAAGAAGTTTTGTTGACTTGCCGTAAGCTTCCCACCAATTAGCTATTAAAAAAAATTAGTAATGATGTTTAGCAACTTTAGCTTCATCTTTGCATCGATTCTATTTTCAAAATAATTTTAAACTTAGCTATACTAACTTAATATACTTTACCACTTTACCTGGTCCTTATGTACATCTCTGTCTAATAACAAAGGGATTACCAGAAGTGGTCCTCAGCTTCAGAATATAAGGACAGCTCTTCAGTAATTTGTCTTGTTCTTTAACATCCGGGACTAACCTTACAATGCATGCATACAAACCCTTTACAATGTCTTCATCTTCTTTAATTTTCAGATTTGAATAAAAGTGCTCTGGGTTCAAATAATAACCTGCTGTATGCAAAGGGCGATGAAATTGAACATTCCACCTCTTATCAATTATTTAAAAAATCTCCTTGTATTTGTCTTCTACTTCCCCAAATGATTTTGCAATGGCTTTTTTAGCCCTATCCATAGCCGCATAAATGTATCCCATGGGAAACCTTAAGGCTAAAGACAATGGTGTTCCAAAAGGAAGGCATCAAAACATAAGAAGCAACTCTTTTACCAGTTTGCTCTTTCGCCCATTTACTACAACTCCATTCTTCTGAAGTAAACATCTTTCTCAAGTTATTCTTTTACTTATGAATACTTGATAATATGATGAAACATGTAGCAAATTGAGTCTTAGCAAGCCAAAACAACTCCTTTTTGTGAGTAAAGTTCATCATAATGTTTAACAACTTTGGACACATATAAATATAACTAGTCAACTCCACTGCCTTCTGCATTATTCTAGAGATGGACGGTATTTTCCCAATGTCTTCCACAATCAAGTCTAAGCAATGAGCAGCACATGGTGTCCAATACAAATGTGGGTGTTCTTTCTCTAACATCCTCCCTATTTGAAACCAATTGGAAAAAAAAACTGATATAAAGAGACTGAGTAAATCAAAATTGATTTAAATTATATATTTGTAAAGAATGTAAACTCTAAAAATTATAAACATTGAACATTTTTACCGGTATACTTATTGCTTGATTCACTATCTATGACAACTTAGACGACATTTGCTATTCTAATGCGGTTCACAAATTTATTAAGTAAGTCAAACATCTTTTCATCATCCTTTGAAAAAGAAGAAGTGTTTATCGATTCAATAAACATGGTTCCCCTTAGACTATGTACTAGGAAATTAAGCAATGTTCTCCTTCTCTTGTTTGTCCACCCATCTACCATTAATGAGCATCCAAATTTTGACCACTCCTCTCTATGGTCATTCATCAAAGCATTGGCATTATCCAATTCATTCCTAAGCAAAGGAACTCTCACATCATGATAACTAGGTGGTTTCATACCATGACCATATTGTCCAAATGCTTCAACAACCTCGGCAAAGCTATCATACTTAACAACATTGAATGCTGCATTAATTGATAGAAAATTTGAGTTCATCTTACAAAAATCACATGGATGTGCTATTATTATTTTTAAATCAAATCAAATCTAATTTTCATTAAGCACGAATAAAACATTTTTGCAAGCTGCAAGCACCATGTTTGGATGCATTGAATAGAAATTATGAATTTATCTTGCAAAAACCATAAGGATGTGCTATATTTTAAAATCAAATCAATCTAATTTTCTATAAGCACCATGATTGATTCTGTTTTTCATTTTTGGGTAAGTGATTGATTGATTAGGTATATCTCTATTATCTGTTTTAATAAGGAGTAAACAAAATCAATCAGGTGCATCACCCTTCATATTTAATAAAAGCTAAATCGAATCCAGGATAAATTTAAGCATAATAAAACCTTATTCAACAAAATATCAGGTACCATGAATAGTTAACAACTTAATGTAAAACCCCTAATTTTAAAAGGATAATCCCGATATTTTAATATTTATTTTTGGATATTTTTGGTTGTTTAATTGTTTACTAATTATTTTCTGGTATTTATTTATTTGTTTATGTGCTTTTTTATTTTAAATTAACTAATTAATTGTTATTTACTTTAATTATTTAATTTCTTTACTTTGATTGTTTGTCTAAATTGTTTTATTTTCTTTAATTAAGTTACTTGTCTTAATTGTTTTAAATGGTTTGTTAGTTAATTTAAATGGAATAAATGGAATTAATTGGATTAAATGAGTGCTGTTAATTAATTAGGGTTTTAGTTAGTTAGGGGTCACGTTTTAGCTGACTTAGCTTACACATTTAATTGTTCTCTTTTCCTTCTCGGATCATAATTAGAATTAGGGTTATATGTTTCTAAGCCTATAAATATATCATTACGGTGGCTTAGGGTTTTAAAAACATAAACATAGTTCTGTTCACGTAAAGAAAGGGTTGAGAGAACAGAGGCATCGGTTAGGGCTACCAAGGAGGAAAACAAAGAGGACCAAGGAGGTTGATTGTGAATTAGAGCCGGAGCAGTAAAAGGCTTAACGATATTCAGTAATTGCTGGAAACTTAGAAAACAACGCCGAGATTTCAGAACTGAAATAACAGGCAAGTTTTATATTTATCTCTCTCCCTTTGACCCGTGTTCTTTACATGTCTAAAGCAATTCCAGGAGTAAATAAACGTAAAATTTATTGTTTATGCTTGTTAGAATTTTATTAAAACCGTATATGTTTAAATGAATTTTTATGTGCTTATTTGAAGTTTTCCGCATAAATACTCATATTATTTGATGTTGATTAATGCATAAAGGAGTTGGATTATTTTTTTGAATAACTCTAGGACTTAGTTAAGACCATTAGAGACCTTAACATAGATGAATGGAATCATCGGAAGTTGCCAGAGATGAAGTAGAAGACGCGTAGTAGGCAAAGATGCGATTCCTTTAGCAAAGAGCAAGCTCTTTGATTTGAAAGGGAAGGCTCTTTGATTTGTGATGGATTTTGACAAATTTGGCCACAGTGCTTGGATTTTGGAGTTCCAGAGTGAATTAAGAACGTCTAAAAAGGATTAAAATGATTTCTAGGTTATGTATTAATCTCTCAGAATGTGTATTAATGAAACACATGGTATTAATAGATTAAACAGTATAAAATTCTTAATTAAAGTTGCATACTGTTTGGATTTGGATGTTTTAAATTGCTGGTTCATATTTTAGCAATTTTTCGCAAATGGTTACACAGTTTAATGATGGATCATAGGCAGTAAATAAGCATGTTAATGAATATATTTTTATTATACTTATAATGGATTGATGGATGGTTATACCTCTTATCTACATTTTCAATTGTTGAAATCCTGTGTCAGTAGCTTAAAATAAGTGTGTTAAGTTATATGTTCTTATTATACTTATTATGGACTAGTTGATATCTATTTTATCTGTATTATCAACTACTAGATATGGATGGTATGCACCAGTATGGGACGGTGGCATATTAGGTATGTATTCGGATCAAAATGCTAATACCTACCTATTCTGGAATAGGGGATGGATTAACTACATAGGTTAAGTCCTATATATATTTGTGTCAGGTCACTAAATAACTAAATGACACACTTGGTTTTTGATGGATTTTAAATATATTATTATGGTACCACGATATGAGCCTGAGTCTCAGAGTCGATGGTTAGGGAGCGTATATGTAATACTCCTAATTTAAAAAGGATAGTCTCGGTATTATTTTAATAGTTTTAATTGCATTTAATTATTTAGTTATTTTTCTTGACTAATTATTTACTTGTTTAATTGATTTAATTATTTGTTTAAATTGAATTGTATGTGATGATATGTATTTGTTTAGGAATTTAATTGTTTTATTTTTATTTTTTATTTTATTTTTATGCTTTTAAGGAATTGGATATGGATAGTAGTAATTGACCAATCAATTGGGCTCCATGGACTACTTGGATAAGGGGTTTAATGGGTACGGATAATTACCCATGTATATGTATATTTAATAAATAAATAAATAAATATATATATATATATATATATATAAGGAAAGTCCTTAAATAACAATCTGATATATATTTATATATTATATATAAAATGGAGTACACATAGATTATACGTAACATATATTTAAGTTACCTTTTTAGTATTTAAATTTTATTTTATTTTATTTTAGTTTGTCTTGGAATGGAAAAAAGATTAGGGTTATTTTAGTTGCCTATAAATATATATAACTATAGAGTTGTGAAAGAGGTTAGAAAATATATCACGTACTATATTTTAGAGAGGGAAAGAAGGAAGAGGAAGGAAGAGAAAAAGGAAGAAGGAGGTTAGGGTTTTTTTCAAATCCCTAAAGACAAGTTCTTTTCTAACTCTTTTCCTTTAATTCGTACTCTATGCATGCTAGATTAATTCTAGATTCTTTAAATAAATTGATTGGATTACTTTGGAAGCTACAGTTCGTGTGTTTTAGTAATGAATTTGTGATGAATTTAACTCTTTACGGAACTGGGTATGGTTTGTTGGTGGTGTCATTATTAGTATTTTTTTTAAACATGAATTTGTTTGCATGAATCAGTTTATTATATCTAAAATGAAATTAGATTTTTTTTTTGGTTTCTTTCATAAACTTTACACGCGGAACGAGAAAAGAAAATTAAAAAAAAAAAAAACAATGGCTTAAAAGAATGAATCAGTTTGTTACCACAAATAGAATTCGTTTTGCATAAACTAAGCACGCCGAACGAGAAGGAAGGGATATGAAGTCAAAGGCTTTAAATAATGATGCAGCAGTTTACTTTTCTAATTTAAATTTCCTTCTCTTATAATGATGCATCAGTGTGCTTTTTAGTTTAAATTTCGTTCTCCTCTAAATGACGCGTGAGTTTGCTTTGTAAATTTAAATTTCGTTTTCTTTTAATAATGCATTAGCTTGTTAATTTTAATTGAAATTTAATTTTTGGTTAGGTGGGTAGGAATGAATCTTGTATTCATGGAAAATAATAATAATAATTAGTTATGCATTAAATAGTTTTTAAATATATATATATATATATATATATATATATATATATATTTAGTAATGTTATAATATTAAATTAATATATTTTTGATTGATGAATCTGAATTAAATATTTATTTAATTTAATTAGATTCATTAAGAGTTGGAATGCATGTTTTAAGTGTACATGCTAAGTATGGAATTTAATTAATTTTAGAAAGGATAAATTAATTAAATATTGTTGGATTAAATTAGTTTAATCAATTGTTTAGATTTAAATTAATTTAATGAGTACATGGGGATGTACAATTTAATTGAGATGCATGTTAAATTCTTGTGATGTAAATTAAATGCATGCTAATTAGAATTGATATTTTTGCTCAAATAAATGCAAAGGACGTGTATAAGATTTATATCATATTTATTTGGTTTATTAGATGTAAAAAAATATATATTTACATTATCCTTGGATTGGAAACTGTTATTTGGATATGTTATGGATTAATGCACCATTATGGGATGAGGGCATATTAGGGACGGATTAATTTACGAGTTAAGTCCTACCTATTTTTAATAAGGGAACGGATTAACCACAGTGTTAAGTCCTACTTATTCGTGTCAGGTCAACGGAATAGTTGGATGACATTTTATTAAAATAATAATTGGATAGTTTATTTTTGATGGTTGGATTAGGACGAATTTTTACATATATAATTATGCGCCACGATATGAGCTTGAGTCTCAGGATCAGTGGTTAGGGTGCGTATATTGCCAGAGATGTGTAGCTAGATATAGTGTAATTGTGTACCCTGGTAGGTCTAGGTACTTATGCCCACTATATGTGCGTTTTTGTATGTTGCCTACTATTCAGGTTGAGACAACTCTATAGTCTAGTGAGGTTCCTTTAGTGTGTATATATCTATATATGGACTATTTAGTTATTATTGAATTAATTAGGATGTGTATGTGTATCGGGTCTCTGTTTGGGATGTAGTAGATTAAAACTTGTATGTGGGCCTGACCCACCATTATTTTTCAGGTGTTCGTCAGTTGCAGTTTTAGAGATTGTTCGTGCCGATCAGAGATAGTCATTCACTCTTTCAACTCTACGTAGGACTCTTCTACATGGTTTAGTTATTAGTTTTTTTTCAGTTCGGTTATGTCAGTTAGGATAGTATTAGGGGTCCACATTATGGATTCCCGAGTTGTAGTTTAATTAACTATTGGTATCAGAGGATTGAAGGATTCTATTATGGGATTTTTAATTATTATTTATTTGAGGATATTTAAAATAGGGATTTATTATTTAGTTTCCTTCAACTTACTATTTATTTGTTTCTTTATTATTCTTTTTGTATTCAAATGCTTATTTAAATATTAATTGTTTGATATCCCTTGTATTCTGTGCTCGGACTTGATCACCCGTGGCTCTAGAATCGAAGAGTATCACAGTATATACATTGGGATGCATAACTGGCTATCATGGTTTGATGTGTACCCTGCTAGGCCTAGGTACTCATGCCCACTTTAGGTACGTTTTGCATGATGCCTACTAGTCAGGTTGAGACGGGGCCTGTAGTTCAGTGAGAGTCATGTAATGTGAATATATTTATACCTACGGACTATATAGTAAGTGTTGAATTGTTTAGGATGTACATGCGTATAGGATCTCTGCTTGGATTATAGTAGTATAGAACTTGCTCGTGGACCTGACTCACTCTTATTTTGCAAGTATCAAGCGATTCCAGTCTTAGAGTTTGATCGAGCTGAGCAGGGACGATTACTCATTCTTCCGATTATGTAGGGTTTCTCGCCATGGTTTAACTTTAGATGTTCTTTCAGTTATTTACATTTTAGTTTGGATTTTTATTAAGGGTTCACTAGAGATAGATTCTCAAATTGTTAATTATTGGAGGTTTTTATGGAGGTTTGGATTTCTGGATTTTAATTTTATTTATTTAAGGATTTTTAAATTTAGAATTTCTTTTCAGCTTTTAATTATTTAATTCTTAATTCATTTTGTGATCCGTGTTTGTTAAATATTAATTGTTTGATATTCCCTCGGGTTTGGGCTTGGGCTTGGGCTTGGGCCAAATTAACCCATGTCTCGGAGTCGAGGGATATCACAGTTGGTATTAGAGTACTCCAGATTCAAGTGTCTCTAGGGTATTTCGTATTAAGACTTCCGCGTAACATTTTCTTTTGATTAGAGCTTAAGTTTAGGATTCATTGTATTCCTTTACGGTCCATTTAGAAATTGTACTGATGTCTGTCTTTCTATGTTAACAGTATGGTTAACGCTAGAAGAGGACAAAATATGCAAAGAACCCGGAAGGAATGTAGAGCAGCACGTAGTGTGATACCCCTCGAATCCAAGACACGGGTTGATCAGGCCCAGGCCCAAACCCAAGGGAATATCAGACAATTAATATTTAATGCGAACATAGAATACAAGATGAAATAACAAAAAGTAAATAAAAATGGCTGGAAAGAACTCTAACTGAAAATCCTCAAGGTAATATTATAAAAATCCAAACTCCGAAACCTCCAATTATTTAACAACTCGGGAATCCATTTAGTGGACCCCTGATAACAATCCCAACTGTAAAATAACATAATTGAAATAAGATCCAAAACTAATAAGTAAGCAGTCATACGTAGTCGGTGGAATAGAAGTCTGTATCTGTTCTGCATGACCAAGCTCTAACCCTGGAACTGACGAGCACCTAAAAAAATAAAAGAGTGGGTCAGGCCCATATGCAAGTCCTATTCTACTACTGATCTCCACTTGGATACTGATCTCAGGTCTCTTGGCTTACCCGGAACGATCTTCTCATCCTACTCACGAGCTACCATCAACAACATGACATTGGATTAAGGTTGAGTCTACTCTAATACAACTTGTCACATGTTGAGCGTATGCAATTTGACTTAAAAACTTAAGCTATTAAGTAGTATTGCATACCCAACTTTACATGTTCAAGATCCTCGCCACATGAATCGAAGGTGGAACAAGAACTCATAACGTTACACTAGGTGAACATAAAAGTCTCCTCATTGTTCTCTGCTAGTACATAATTAACCACATGGCATGCACAAATATGCGGCATACATAATTACATTTCATGACGGGGCGCATCTGTACATTTCGTCTTTATTATGTTGTTGTGCCATCGTGGGTGAGTTTGTTAAGCTACGTGTAATAGCAAAATTGCATATAGGATGGGACGGGTCGGATGTCTTTTTTTGGACCCGATTTAGGAGGTGTAATGCCTTCCCAAGTCCGTGGTGGGAAAAGAGTGCAGAACTCTCTCCCAAGTTGTTGATTAAAAATTCATTTGGGACTGTTAAGACTTCAATTTTATGGTCACCGAAAAAGCACGTCTCATCTTTATTGATCAAATTATATTAACAAACGCAACCACATTTCATGTCCCTCAAACAACATTAGAAGTTTTGAAGTCAATATGTTAAAATCGTATTGTATTCGTATGCATCATCCCTAATTGCTAGACAAAATTTCTAATTGCTGGACAAAATTTAAAATATCAAGCAGTGAACATGCTAGACACAGAATTGATGTTTCAATTTTGAAGACTTGGGATTAAAAATAGACATGATATTAATTAGTTAGAACTTGACTTGAGATTCAGGAGTTGATAACATTAGCAGTCACATATCGGAATTTTTTTGGGCTTATTCCAGTTTCAGATTTGACATGTTTGGATTAATATTCCATAGACATTTAATAACATATTGTTCATTGGTAATAATAGAATATAGCAGAAGTTGTGTATATATCACTTCCCTATAAGGAAGACACAGAACTTGGAGAAGGGATCACTAATCTGGTATCATCTAAGAATACTGGCATTCTAAGGGTTGATTCAAGGATTTCAGTTAAAATTATAAATTTGAATAAAGTTGACACGTTTGATTGTGTTATTGGCCGAGACCACATATATCAAGCCATGTAGTAATTTCTTTTCGAATCAGTCCTAATAGCATTGACAGTGGAAGTGATGGTGTCACTGTCACGCCCCGCTCCCCATGGCGAGTTAACTACCAACTTCACAACTAGGGGTAGCAAATGGGCGGGTTGGGCTGAGTTTGGGTTGGGTTGAAAATTGGTAGGTCAGACATGAGTCAAGACCTGTATTTAATCCGTTCATAACGGGTTGAAAATGGGCGGGTAAAAAATGTATAGGATCAACCCGTTATGACCCGTGAATCTATTAATTATTATTATTATTATTATTTTAATTATTTTTTTCGGGAAGGTTTTAAAATTTTATTTAGTAACAAATAAAAAAAAATAATCTCAAACTCAACAATATTTATGACTCATTTTAGAGAGAGAGAGAGAAGTGAGGGAAGGAGAAAAAATATTGATGTTTTAAAAATAAAATTTTCTAAAATATTTTGATATTTACAAATATGGAAAATGAAAATATAATTTGCATATATATATATATATATTGACCCGTGGAACCCGACCGACTAGCCCAAAATATTGATGTTTAAAAAATAAAATTTTCTTAAAAATTTTGATGTATACAAACATGGAAAAGGAAAATGTAATTTGTAAAAAAAAAAAAAAAAATTGACCCGTGAAACCCGACCGACCCGCCCAAAATATTGATATTTAAAAAATAAAATTTTCTTAAAAATTTTGATGTTTACAAACATGGAAAAGGAAAATATAATTTGTATATTTGTAAAAAAAAATTGACCTGTGAAATCCGCCCTGACCCACTCAAAATATTGATATTTAAAAAATAAACTTTTCTTAAAAATTTTGATGTTTACAAACATGGAAAAAGAAAATGTAATTTGTAAAAAAAAAAAATTTACACGTAATACCCACCCCACCCACTCAAAATTTTGATGTTTAAAAAATAAAATTTTCTTAAAAAATTTGATGTTTACAAATATGGAAAAGAAAAATGTAATTTGTATATTTGTAAAAAAAATAAAATTTACCGGTGAAACCCACCCAAAATATTGATGTTTCAAAAACAAAATTTTGATATTTACAAACATGGAAAAGGAAAATGTAATTTGCATATTTGAAAAAAAAAAAATTTTACCCGTGAAACCCGACCGACCAGTCCAAAATATTGATGTTTACAAAATAAAATTTTCTTAAAAATTTTGATGTTTACAAACTTGGAAAAAGAAAATGTAATTTGTATTTTTGTAAAATAAAAAATGACCAGTGATACTGACCCGCCCAAAATATTGATGTTTTAAAAATAAAATTTTCTTAAAAATTTTGATGTTTACAAACATGGAAAATGAAAATGTAATTTGCATAATTGAAAAAAAAAAAAAAAAAAGGCCTGTGAAACCTGCCCGATTTCGAACTAGCCCAACCAAACCCGATTTTAGGTTGAGGTTAGGTGATTGGACTGGTTGGGCCAGCCTAACTTACAATCATAATCGTGACTGGGAGAATTTTAGAAAGAGAAATGAGTTGTGTGCAATATAAAATAGGTGTGTGTTGTGTATCTATTATGTGCTGGGTGAAATATGGGTAGAATATTACCTATATTCAACCCATCTTGACCCTCAAATTAAGTGGTTAAAAATTATCCAACCCATTTTTGACCCATTTTAAATATAGTTCATCCAAAATCATTAAAAAATGGACGAATATAAGCGGATTGTTGGGTTGTGACCCATTTTACCACCCTTCACAAGAATCACAACTAATAAAATACCTCAAATATTTATCGAGACATGTCTCAATATAAAAGTGACCATGGAGATATCAAAATAAATTTCAACTCTCAAACTATGCCACTATGGCCTCAAAATCTCAACTTTTCAGAAGTCCGCATTGCTGGCATAAATCAAATGTCAGACAACCTTAACATAGACACTAGTCTTGAGTATCAAGCTAAATTACCGTATACTTTCTTTCACTTTTACTTTTTCCCTAAGCTTGCCCACCATGTCTACCACCTGAAAATAATTTTAGAAAATTTGCGTGAGCTCAACCAGCCAAGTAGGGAAATATATTCTTTTTCACAGATGCTGGAAATCAGAACTGAACAAATGGGATTAGGCAACCGAATATATGAAATTAAATAACTACATATAAGGCACTCAAATTTTCTTTTCAATTCAAACTGTCACTATCATAAAAATCAACTTATTAAAGAACAATGGACTATTTTATCCAGTAAAAGAAATCCAAGAACCCCATCAATACAACCACCAGTCAATCACTGTGTACCCTATGCGTCTTCAGGGTCTTCCCCCCGGAACTGCCGCCCCTGTCCTTCAGCTTAAAGGGCTCGCACCCAGGGACCGTGAACATACCCTCATTAAACCCAGGCCGTTTAAGGTCTTTCAATCAAAGGGAGTTTCTTTTATGCTAGGCACGCACATATACAGTTGAAGGACCAAAAGCAAATACCGACATAGGTAATCATAAACAATTCTTTGAACAACCTTTTTTTTCCCACAGACTAAGCTCGTTTTAGACAATTCACCCTAACTCAACCCAAATACTTCAAAATAAATAATAAAATAAATTTTTGGAGAATCTCTTAAGCTTATATTTTCACCTCTCAAAATTTCATCTCTAATTTCAAACTTTGTATGAAATAAAATTTCACAAAGGTGCCGCCATTTAAAGAAGTTTCACCAAATACAGTGTCTTTTAAAATTCACCCACAATATATATATACAGGTCAGAAATTGGAAAAAAAAAAACAAATAAAAATAGTGAAGAAACCTGCTCTATAATTTGGTTTGGTTTGAGCAGCAGAGATCATCAAGAAAATACATAATAGATTCAAGTTGTGACCAAATTAAATCAAATCAAAACCCACAACCACAAATTTCAGTATACCATATTATTTCAAAGGAAATGAACAGGTCCAAGTCGTATAAAATTTAGGCCTAACCCATAGGTGTTCAGCTCAGATCTTATCACAGAATCATATTCAAAGTCTACAAACTTTTCAATCATTTCTCATGCTTTAACAACTAGAGTAAAAAAAAAAAAAAAACTATAAATCATGTTTTCACAAGTAAAACATCATCTAAAACGATGAATCTTTCGCAATTTAGAACAATAATTTGGATTTTGGATTTTTCCAAACTTACCTCTCTTTGTGTTTGATTTCGTCTTTTTGACCCTTTCTTTCCTTTTCCCTCCTTCTTCCTTTTCTTTTTCCTTCTCTTCCTCTGTTGACCGAATGGCCGCCCTCTTCTTTTCTTTGGGTCCAATACTGAAGATAATTCACTAAGACATACATACATACTTGGGTGGTATCCACATATCATTCATATACTAATGCTTCTCATGTACAGGTACAAGTGATCTATTATGCCTGAACTATTTCTACACACGTTTGTTACTTACTGTTTCTCCCATTACGGAGACAAGAGTGTAGTGTACTTATGTATATGCATATGTATAAGGCACCGAGTATCTTTTATGAGCTAAGTTATGTTATAGATATACGAGTGGCCTGGTCATGTGGCAACATGTGTTTTTGAGGATGTTACATGTGGGTAAAACATTTATGAGTGGTAAATGCAGAAGCTAAGGTTTGTAAAAGATAAGGTTCAACTCCTCTTGGTACAAACAATTCTGAGAGAGGGAGTGTGCCTATCAACTAGGGAAAGAAAAAAAAAAAACTAAGCAAATAAAGATTTTGCAGTGTACATGTGGCCTCTTATATATTATTTTCTCTCCATACCATAGCACACAATGCCCCATATTATTCCATCACCTCATGCATTTATGCAAATCACACACATATATAATATTTCATCTCATGTACCAACACCCGTCCATCTACATATTCTATTTATGTGCTTTTTTCTTTTTCTATTTTATTTCTTTTGAAGCTTCCCATTTCACCACTAACAAATTTTATTATTTACTTCAAGCCTTGTAATTTTCTTTTTTATTTTTTCTCATTTTTCACCATCATCACTCATCAAAGAACCTATTTTGAAACTCAGGATATTACAGATGGTGATGCAGACAAAGGTCCTTGATCTATTGAGCCGAAGGTGGGATCGAATCAATGGAGCACAGGCACTCAAATTGTTACCGAGGGAAACTAAGTTACAGGTAATGATTTTCGTAATACATTTATGAACTTCAATCTCTAGGAACTTTCTTACATATGTGAGTCATAGGTTCAAAAAACATAAGCAATGTGTTTCATGATGTAGTCTTGCTGCATGGTGCAAGCCCACAAGGCCTAGGTATTAATTATGTACTTATGCTTGTCTAGAATGTAAGAACTTGTTCAGTCATTTATAAATACGATTTCAATTTCAGGAAATTTTGTCAGCTTTAGATTCTCAAAACTTTCAAGCAATAACATCTCAATGAAATGCCTTCCAGATATTTGGATGGTAATAAAGCTGTTGAATATAAAGAATTAATGTTAGTTGTATTGTGATAGTGTCACTGTTCTAAATTCCAGTAAACATATATCCACTCGGGCAACCCTTGATGTAAAGCATTGAACTCTGGCTGTGTTAATTAAAATGAACAAAATTATAGCTGAAATAATTTACAAGAAGTTAACAAGGTAATAAAATTTAGGTTTTGCGATAGGGCCTCCCATATAGTGTTGTGTGAAGGATTTTTCCAGAATGATATTGTCGACAAGGAGTACTCTGTCTGCCTCATGAGAATGTCACATCCTGAGGACTAAGCAAATTGTGACATTCAGCCAATTGCCTGAAGACATTTCCATGAGGGGAGCACTTGGATAATAGGTTTGTTATTATCTTTTCATGCTTCATACTGTTTATAGGGCATGCATTTAGCTTGACTCTCCAGTAGTTTATTTATTTATTTTTGTAAGTACTCTCCAGTAGCATATGATAATATTAACATCTATTAGCATGTCAATTTTTACCATTAGGATCTGATTTCTCTCGATCTCTCTCTCTCTGATGGATATGTCTCCCGAATTATTACTCCTGTGGTTTTGTGTTTCCCTTCCTAATTACAAGAGCAACGCGCGGAACAAGGAAGGAGGCAGTATTAGTAATGAAGAGCAGAGGTAACCGCCTAATGTCACCTTTAACTAGTAGTGAAGTTATGGTGACCAAATTGCATTATATCTTGTGTGAGGCTCATATTCATGTATATATACCCGTCCCCTGCATGCGAATTAATCTGTGATATTCTGTTGCAAGTGAATTTTTTTTGGTCTCACCCACACCCAATTATGAGAACCTAATCTGATTTTGTGAACTAAAAATTATTCTCATCTGGTGAATCAGTGTTTTAGATGCAAATATGTAGAGCACCTAAAGGAATGTAACTACTCTTCTATCCCCTCAACAAAAGAAAGGCCCACCCACAATGACCAGCTAATAATCCTAGTTTCCTACAACAAACAGTCCATGAGGGAGGTCAATCCGTACTCCAAAATGTAATTTTCAGATAATATACCTTTTAACCTCAATGCCTTAAATTTGATATAACTTTTAAATTCTTATGAGTCATGACTGCCAGAGTTTTTACTTTTGAAAATGGGTGATTAACCATATAGATTGAAGTAATGTTCTTCAACTATTTCTTTTTCTTTTCAATTTACAAACCTATGAACTTGCTACAACTTTGAGATTAGTTAATATTAGTATTAACAAGTTGTGGTATAACCTACCCAAAAAAATTTATGTGATCTGAACTGAGCAAAACAATTAATCCAATGCATATATAATCAGGTAACTAACCATATTGACCAAAGCTACAAAATCTAATGTGTACCCTGTTATTTTTATTGAAATGGCGAATTAATCCGATAACTCAGTAACAAGAAGAACAAAAGATGATATTACATATAGCAGAATTAGAATAGATGGTGAAGGGATGATTGTCAATTACATTGGGAAAGTGGTTGACAAGTTGAAGCGACACAACGGGCACATAAGACTCCTTTTGAGCCATTCTGCAATGCAGAAGACATGGTATAAATGAGAGCATGGCATGCGAATGACCCGCGAACCAATTAATATCTCATCTTTACAAATGGCACAAAGTACTTGTTCATCACCATCAACATTATTAGTATTACCTTCAAATCTGAGCGTCTCTAATGACTGGAAGTAGTCCTTCATAGCTCGTTCCAACAATGACAATTCCAAGTCACGTTCATACTTGTTGTCCAAGAACGCCTTCTCCTTGGGCGCTGTGTCCCTAACATGATTTTTTATTTCCCTCGTTATTATACAAAAGTCCAAAAAGAGATCAAAGGAAGAAACCAATCGATGAAGTCGTAACACACGGTCTTCCTTCTCTCTGGCCCGGTCCATTGCTTCGAATTCATGGCGGGGTAAAATCACTCTATTCTCAATGTAGAGATCCAACGCCAATATCTTCTTATTCTGACTATAATTACTATTCACCATGGAACGAGCCTCGTCCAAAACACGAATGATTAGGTCGTCCACGTTCTCCAACTCGGCCTGCTGCGGTTTGCAGTTACGGTTACCATCCCATTGCATCTTCTCTAATGGGAAAGGGATTTCCATTCCATCGATCATTGTGGAGAGGAGATCATAGGTTATGGAGTGATATGGATATTCTGATGAAATCTCTCCGATAAGGTCTCTGATGATGCGCTGTCTGTCTCCGTCTCTGGTGATGCTTTTAAGGGCTCCATCGGAAGATTGATAAGTCCGCTCCACCAGTAAATTGATTTTAAAGTTGATACAAGGCAGGGACTGATCATCACCTCCTCTGATATTAAAAAAAGCTAAAGCCCTAACATACACCTCTCTTGTTGTCGCCATACCCAGGAGAGAGAGATCTAGATCTATTAGTATTTGCTAGAACTGAACTGGAGGAGTTACTAAATTTACTAGTACATGTCTTCGCGTATGTCGTATTTTATACATGTGCATTCTAATCCTTGTGGGAGTATGACTTTTGTGAATCCTTTACCGGAATGGAGAGAACCCTTTCTTTATTATCTTTTGTTTTTTGGGCAAATTTGTAAAACCCCAAAACTATTAATAAGTGATCATAAAACTCCAATCAGTTTTAAAACCCCCAATAATATAATAAAGTTATCATTTTACCCCAACTCTGTCAATTGGGCGTTAAGGATATGTGAAATGACTAAATTACCCTTATTATATTCCCTTTTATTTAAAAAACTAAAAAATTATATTTTTAAAATTACAATACTATCCTTTAGGTCAAAACGACCACGTTTAGTGCTAATACTATCCTTTAGGACAAATTATTGTATGAACCATTGTCGCCTTCACTGGAGTCTTCCCCTATGGTCACCAACGCCGATCTCTGTTCAACGCTGATCATTGGCTTCGTAGTCTAGCTCCGCCATCGCCCGATCCCAAAATCAACGATGTGAATCTTCATCGCTCTGTAGGTGGCTTCGAAGATTGCTTGGTTTGCCGTCAAACAGGCGAATTTGGAGTACGATGAACTAGAACGGGGAGGGAATCTGCAATTACCTGAGAGGGCTCGCCGGCGATGGCGACTGTGACTTGGAGTGGTGCTGCCTCATACAATAATTTCTCATCTTTTAGGGCAAATTTCTGTATATTTTTGCTCCGGCGCCAAATATCCCAAAGTCCCCACCACTCTCGTCGTGTTCGGCACCTCCCCTTGCGTATACAACTTCGCTAGACCAAAATCACCCAAGCGACCTCTCATGTCAGACCCCAACAAAATGTTGCTCGACTTAATCATTCTGGAAAGGATTTTTCCAGAATGATATTGTCGACAAGGAGTACTCTGTCTGCCTCATGAGAATGTCACATCCTGAGGACTAAGCAAATTGTGACATTCAGCCAATTGCCTGAAGACATTTCCATGAGGGGAGCACTTGGATAATAGGTTTGTTATTATCTTTTCATGCTTCATACTGTTTATAGGGCATGCATTTAGCTTGACTCTCCAGTAGTTTATTTATTTATTTTTGTAAGTACTCTCCAGTAGCATATGATAATATTAACATCTATTAGCATGTCAATTTTTACCATTAGGATCTGATTTCTCTCGATCTCTCTCTCTCTGATGGATATGTCTCCCGAATTATTACTCCTGTGGTTTTGTGTTTCCCTTCCTAATTACAAGAGCAACGCGCGGAACAAGGAAGGAGGCAGTATTAGTAATGAAGAGCAGAGGTAACCGCCTAATGTCACCTTTAACTAGTAGTGAAGTTATGGTGACCAAATTGCATTATATCTTGTGTGAGGCTCATATTCATGTATATATACCCGTCCCCTGCATGCGAATTAATCTGTGATATTCTGTTGCAAGTGAATTTTTTTTGGTCTCACCCACACCCAATTATGAGAACCTAATCTGATTTTGTGAACTAAAAATTATTCTCATCTGGTGAATCAGTGTTTTAGATGCAAATATGTAGAGCACCTAAAGGAATGTAACTACTCTTCTATCCCCTCAACAAAAGAAAGGCCCACCCACAATGACCAGCTAATAATCCTAGTTTCCTACAACAAACAGTCCATGAGGGAGGTCAATCCGTACTCCAAAATGTAATTTTCAGATAATATACCTTTTAACCTCAATGCCTTAAATTTGATATAACTTTTAAATTCTTATGAGTCATGACTGCCAGAGTTTTTACTTTTGAAAATGGGTGATTAACCATATAGATTGAAGTAATGTTCTTCAACTATTTCTTTTTCTTTTCAATTTACAAACCTATGAACTTGCTACAACTTTGAGATTAGTTAATATTAGTATTAACAAGTTGTGGTATAACCTACCCAAAAAAATTTATGTGATCTGAACTGACCAAAACAATTAATCCAATGCATATATAATCAGGTAACTAACCATATTGACCAAAGCTACAAAATCTAATGTGTACCCTGTTATTTTTATTGAAATGGTGAATTAATCCGATAACTCAGTAACAAGAAGAACAAAAGATGATATTACATATAGCAGAATTAGAATAGATGGTGAAGGGATGATTGTCAATTACATTGGGAAAGTGGTTGACAAGTTGAAGCGACACAACGGGCACATAAGACTCCTTTTGAGCCATTCTGCAATGCAGAAGACATGGTATAAATGAGAGCATGGCATGCGAATGACCCGCGAACCAATTAATATCTCATCTTTACAAATGGCACAAAGTACTTGTTCATCACCATCAACATTATTAGTATTACCTTCAAATCTGAGCGTCTCTAATGACTGGAAGTAGTCCTTCATAGCTCGTTCCAACAATGACAATTCCAAGTCACGTTCATACTTGTTGTCCAAGAACGCCTTCTCCTTCGGCGCTGTGTCCCTAACATGATTTTTTATTTCCCTCGTTATTATACAAAAGTCCAAAAAGAGATCAAAGGAAGAAACCAATCGATGAAGTCGTAACACACGGTCTTCCTTCTCTCTGGCCCGGTCCATTGCTTCGAATTCATGGCGGGGTAAAATCACTCTATTCTCAATGTAGAGATCCAACGCCAATATCTTCTTATTCTGACTATAATTACTATTCACCATGGAACGAGCCTCGTCCAAAACACGAATGATTAGGTCGTCCACGTTCTCCAACTCGGCCTGCTGCGGTTTGCAGTTACGGTTACCATCCTATTTCATCTTCTCTAATGGGAAAGGGATTTCCATTCCATCGATCATTGTGGAGAGGAGATCATAGGTTATGGAGTGATATGGATATTCTGATGAAATCTCTCCGATAAGGTCTCTGATGATGCGCTGTCTGTCTCCGTCTCTGGTGATGCTTTTAAGGGCTCCATCGGAAGATTGATAAGTCCGCTCCACCAGTAAATTGATTTTAAAGTTGATACAAGGCAGGGACTGATCATCACCTCCTCTGATATTAAAAAAAGCTAAAGCCCTAACATACACCTCTCTTGTTGTCGCCATACCCAGGAGAGAGAGATCTAGATCTATTAGTATTTGCTAGAACTGAACTGGAGGAGTTACTAAATTTACTAGTACATGTCTTCGCGTATGTCGTATTTTATACATGTGCATTCTAATCCTTGTGGGAGTATGACTTTTGTGAATCCTTTACCGGAATGGAGAGAACCCTTTCTTTATTATCTTTTGTTTTTTGGGCAAATTTGTAAAACCCCAAAACTATTAATAAGTGATCATAAAACTCCAATCAGTTTTAAAACCCCCAATAATATAATAAAGTTATCATTTTACCCCTTTCTTTATTATCTTTTGTTTTTTGGGCAAATTTGTAAAACCCCAAAACTATTAATAAGTGATCATAAAACTCCAATCAGTTTTAAAACCCCCAATAATATAATAAAGTTATCATTTTACCCCAACTCTGTCAATTGGGCGTTAAGGATATGTGAAATGACTAAATTACCCTTATTATATTCCCTTTTATTTAAAAAACTAAAAAATTATATTTTTAAAATTACAATACTATCCTTTAGGTCAAAACGACCACGTTTAGTGCTAATACTATCCTTTAGGACAAATTATTGTATGAACCATTGTCGCCTTCACTGGAGTCTTCCCCTATGGTCACCAACGCCGATCTCTGTTCAACGCTGATCATTGGCTTCGTAGTCTAGCTCCGCCATCGCCCGATCCCAAAATCAACGATGTGAATCTTCATCGCTCTGTAGGTGGCTTCGAAGATTGCTTGGTTTGCCGTCAAACAGGCGAATTTGGAGTACGATGAACTAGAACGGGGAGGGAATCTGCAATTACCTGAGAGGGCTCGCCGGCGATGGCGACTGTGACTTGGAGTGGTGCTGCCTCATACAATAATTTCTCATCTTTTAGGGCAAATTTCTGTATATTTTTGCTCCGGCGCCAAATATCCCAAAGTCCCCACCACTCTCGTCGTGTTCGGCACCTCCCCTTGCGTATACAACTTCGCTAGACCAAAATCACCCAAGCGACCTCTCATGTCAGACCCCAACAAAATGTTGCTCGACTTAATCATTCTAGAAAGGATTTTTCCAGAATGATATTGTCGACAAGGAGTACTCTGTCTGCCTCATGAGAATGTCACATCCTGAGGACTAAGCAAATTGTGACATTCAGCCAATTGCCTGAAGACATTTCCATGAGGGGAGCACTTGGATAATAGGTTTGTTATTATCTTTTCATGCTTCATACTGTTTATAGGGCATGCATTTAGCTTGACTCTCCAGTAGTTTATTTATTTATTTTTGTAAGTACTCTCCAGTAGCATATGATAATATTAACATCTATTAGCATGTCAATTTTTACCATTAGGATCTGATTTCTCTCGATCTCTCTCTCTCTGATGGATATGTCTCCCGAATTATTACTCCTGTGGTTTTGTGTTTCCCTTCCTAATTACAAGAGCAACGCGCGGAACAAGGAAGGAGGCAGTATTAGTAATGAAGAGCAGAGGTAACCGCCTAATGTCACCTTTAACTAGTAGTGAAGTTATGGTGACCAAATTGCATTATATCTTGTGTGAGGCTCATATTCATGTATATATACCCGTCCCCTGCATGCGAATTAATCTGTGATATTCTGTTGCAAGTGAATTTTTTTTGGTCTCACCCACACCCAATTATGAGAACCTAATCTGATTTTGTGAACTAAAAATTATTCTCATCTGGTGAATCAGTGTTTTAGATGCAAATATGTAGAGCACCTAAAGGAATGTAACTACTCTTCTATCCCCTCAACAAAAGAAAGGCCCACCCACAATGACCAGCTAATAATCCTAGTTTCCTACAACAAACAGTCCATGAGGGAGGTCAATCCGTACTCCAAAATGTAATTTTCAGATAATATACCTTTTAACCTCAATGCCTTAAATTTGATATAACTTTTAAATTCTTATGAGTCATGACTGCCAGAGTTTTTACTTTTGAAAATGGGTGATTAACCATATAGATTGAAGTAATGTTCTTCAACTATTTCTTTTTCTTTTCAATTTACAAACCTATGAACTTGCTACAACTTTGAGATTAGTTAATATTAGTATTAACAAGTTGTGGTATAACCTACCCAAAAAAATTTATGTGATCTGAACTGACCAAAACAATTAATCCAATGCATATATAATCAGGTAACTAACCATATTGACCAAAGCTACAAAATCTAATGTGTACCCTGTTATTTTTATTGAAATGGTGAATTAATCCGATAACTCAGTAACAAGAAGAACAAAAGATGATATTACATATAGCAGAATTAGAATAGATGGTGAAGGGATGATTGTCAATTACATTGGGAAAGTGGTTGACAAGTTGAAGCGACACAACGGGCACATAAGACTCCTTTTGAGCCATTCTGCAATGCAGAAGACATGGTATAAATGAGAGCATGGCATGCGAATGACCCGCGAACCAATTAATATCTCATCTTTACAAATGGCACAAAGTACTTGTTCATCACCATCAACATTATTAGTATTACCTTCAAATCTGAGCGCCTCTAATGACTGGAAGTAGTCCTTCATAGCTCGTTCCAACAATGACAATTCCAAGTCACGTTCATACTTGTTGTCCAAGAACGCCTTCTCCTTGGGCGCTGTGTCCCTAACATGATTTTTTATGGGATAATTACATATAAATGGGGTTAGGGCTCCGTATTTACTCAGAGGCGGAGTCAAAGTTTCATATTTCCCTAAAATGAATTGCTGACGTGGCACATGAATTATTACTGTTCAAGAAATGTTTTGCCAAAAATGTCCTTCTCACTTTTTTTTGTGTTGCCTAAAATGCCCTTTCTCCATAATTTAATATATTGCCCTAATTCGTTCGGTAAATACGATCTTCTTTGGCCCTAAAAATAAAATTCTCTCATTCGCTGCTCTCTCTCATCGCTGCTCTCTCTCTCTCTCTTTCTCCACGACTCTTTCTAAGCCGGTCCCTCCACCCTCTCTCTCTAGCTTTATCGCTGTAGGAATTGAGAAACCCAGCTCAATTTTCAGTCCAGCTACAATGGGCTCAGAAGAGGGATCAAGGGTTCTCGGTGAGCTTCAAACCATACATTTGTCAGTGCATTTTCATTGTTTCAGTTGAATTTTTCTTGTTTTCTTTTTTCAGCTGTAAATTTGGATTGAGTTATGATGATTTGGTGTTTCTTAAGCTTTTTTGTTGTAATGGTTCTTGTTTTTGTGTTTTCTTCTTATTGTAGGCTATTGGGTTTTCTAAAATTAGGGTTTTCTTCCTATTGTAGGCTATTGGGTTTTGTAAAATTAGGGTTTTCTTCCTATTGTAGGCTATTGGGTTTTCTAAAAATAAATATAGAAACTACACAACAGGAGCCAGCTGCAACTCCTTTTTTTTTCACTCAATTTAATAGGAAAAATGTAGAGAGCGTGATTTTACATCATGGATCGCTGGCACTT
Source organism: Cornus florida (assembly GCF_030987335.1). NCBI lineage: Eukaryota > Viridiplantae > Streptophyta > Magnoliopsida > Cornales > Cornaceae > Cornus > Cornus florida. The sequence continues at coordinate 127,474,208 of NW_026775581.1, forward strand.
ATAAAATGTTTTACATAGCACTTGAAAAACAAGAGTTCAAATTTGAGGAGTTGTCACTTAAGAAGCAAGGAATTACTCTTATCGTGCACTATGGTTGGTGTCTCTCAAATTCGTTGTGAATCAGTTGCTCTGTTTCCAATTTATTTTAATTTTAATTTTTTTTTTAAAAGAAATTGTCACTAAAATTTTCTTACTTCATCATCAATCAATTGCACAGAGCACCATCACATCAATCACTACAGACTCAACTGATTGATTTAACTGTCTAACAAGCTATTGGTTGTTTGTGAATAGGGGAGTAATGGTGAGGAGCCAATGAAGCTGAAGCTATATTCTTCCTGGGGGAGCTCTTGCTCTTGCCGTGTTCGTATCGCTCTCAACTTCAAAGGTCTCTCTCACTCTACTACTTTCGCTCTCTAAATTTTGATCAGTCAATTTCTTCTGCCGGTTTCACTTTCTAAAACCCTGATTTTTTATTTGATTTTAGTTAAAAAAAAAATTTTTTTGTTAATTATTGACCATTAGTTATCGCCTCTTTCAACATAGATCTCAAATATGAGTACAAAGCAGTTGATGTCATGAAATGAGAACATTTAGTCCTGGTGAGAACATACATGGTGTCTCAAGAAATTTCTTGTAGTATTTAGGCTTATTTATATGATGATAAAGTATGATATTTATAATAATTAACATATTGGGTGTCTGGCATTAATGTTACACTATGGACATTCAAACTTCAGAATTCATTTTTTGTTCACACATTATGATCAGTAACTTTTGTTGGTGGTGGATAATTTATCAAAGAAAGTTACTTTCAGCTGGAAATAGACATCAATTTAAAGGAGAAGTCACCCTCTCTTGAAAAGAGTCATAAGCTCTCTTCACTGGCTATTGGATTGAGAAAAATATCGTAATTTGTGAATGTAAAAACACAGTCTGAGAATCTTATATCAGTCCTATCCATAAAGAGAATTCATGGCTCTTGTCAACTGGAGATCTTTGGATAGCTTTACTATTAATTTAAAAGGTTTATTTGGAAATGCAGAAATGTAACACTAATTTCATAAGTTAGTGTTTGTCTTAACTTTTTGATCCATTTCATGCATCTAATAAGTGAAAACAAAATAGAAACTTGATTATTATCTATTGCTTGTAATATTATATATATATTCAGTTTGGCTTTATAAAATAGAGTCTTGAACGGTCGTTGCAATTTAATCATTGGCCTAAAAGTTTTTGGGACTCTAGCTCCATATTCTTTTTTGGTAGTCTTTATATATCTTGTTAATGTGTTATCTGTTTTTTGAGTATAGAATATTTAAATATCTTGTCAATATCTTGCTATTGTAGGCTATTGGGTTTTCTAAAAAGAAAGATAGAAACTATTAGATATAAGGGGACTACACAAAAGGAGCCGGCTGCAACTCCTTTTTTTTTCACTCAATTTAATAGGAAAAATGTAGAGAGCGTGATTTTACGGGTTGGATCGCTGGCACTTATAAAATGTTTTACATTGCAATTGAAAAACAAGAGTTAAAATTTGAGGAGTAGTCACTTAAGAAGCAAGGAATTACTCTTATCGTGCTCGTATCATACTCTTTAAATACTAACCAATATGTGTTCCATACTTTTTAAACTTAGTGCTTTCTAGACAGTGGCTTTAAATTGAATGTACCCACTAAATGGTTGATTTGCTAAAATAAGCTATATCCTATTATGCACTAAAATAATTGGATTGGTTATGTACTTTCTGCTACAATGGTTTTCACATAACATAATTGTCTGTGTTCGATGATTAACACTCGCAATCAGCATCTTTCTTGAGCCTCTTTGTTCTTTTGAAAGAATATTCTTTGAGCATTTGACTTGACCAATATATGAAAAATGATATATCTCAAATTTCTGTTGTTTCGAGACAGGAAACCTTCACTGACTTCAATTTTTTGTAAATAATGACAGGATAAGTTCTCATCTAGTGAAGATAAAGTGGAAGTTGTTATTAAGATTTTTTAAATTGATGTCATTCCTGTTATTGTGAACTTCAGAAGGTTAGTTTCTATAATCCTCTTAAGAATGTATAATCCTCTGAAAAATACCCCTGCACACTATCATACTCTTTAGGATATATAATCGAAATCGTTATAAATTATAGGGATTATTACACATAAATGGACTTAGGGTATCATATTTACTAAGAGATTGAGTTAAAGTCCCATAGTTTCTTTAAAATGGGTTTGACCCAAAAGCTGAGGTGGCACATGAAAAAATACTGTTTGATATTTCTGTTGCCTAAAATACCCTTCTTCCTATTTTATGTGTTGCCTAAAATGCCCTTTTCTACACTTGCCTAATTTCAAGCCCTAAGGCCTTTCATATTCCATTCGGTGTAACCCTCTCTCACGACTCTTTCTCCCTCACTTGTTTCCTGCGATACAGATACAATATGCCATGGCACGAACAATCTTCGATCTGCTAAAGGGAAATCAAATACTCAGGCTCAACGGTTCCTCTTTCCCTCTTTGCTGAAACCCTAACCTTTCTCTTTCTAATTTCTGGTGTAGCGGCAATAACTGGACGGTTGCAAACAATTGGGGTTTTTTACCGTCATCTCAGCCTCCGGTCACGTTATAACTCTTGAAATAGGTACTTTGACCTAATTAGAGCCCTAATGCTCTTTCATATTTCTATTTGTGCAGACCCTTCTCTCTCCCATTCTCAAATGAGACCTAGCCCTCACTCTATTGAATCCATCAATGAAAGCCTAACCCTTTCTAAGCACTGACATAACTTTGCCTCAATCACAAAGGCTGATTGTTTGAAGCTTTGTCTTTTGCAAGTTTCACCTTCAGAGGAAAATCGCCCAGGTACTGGCCTTGTTCTCCTTTCTTCCTTTTCTAAACTTTCATTGATCTTTATTATTCTGCTTTCTTCCTTCTCTGAACTCTCATCAATTTTCTAATTTTTTCTTCAATCGCAGAAGTTATTTCTTCAAGCATAGGGATAAGCCCTAACCCTCTCTAACCCGGGTACTATTTTCCAATTTCTTCTTTCATCTCTGCCTTCCCCTAGAAAGTTGTAGAGTCTCTCTGTAAATGATACTATGTGTTGAAAATTTTAATCAATTAAGTTGTTGTTACTTTCTGCTGACATGATTTCAATTCATGTGTTGTTTACATATTCACTAGATTTGAGGATTCATATGTTGTAAGCTGTGTTTTTCTGTCTTATGAAGTTGCTGGTTTTTTTTATTTTCTTTTATTTATTTATTTTTTTAATAGAAGAATGATTCAGTTTTATCCTTTTTGGTTTTGGTTGTGCTACTGCTCCAATTGGGTGCATACTAATTTGCAATAAAAAGTGGAACTAAACTTTCTTGTTTCTCCAAAGATAAGATTAGAGGATTTTTTTTACTTTAAAAAAAAAAGATAAAAAAATATTAGAGGATTTTTCAAAATAACTGCATACCAGTAATACTGGTAATTTCTTTGTAGTCTCATTGTAAATATGACTATGATTACTATTGATAACTCCTCTGTTCATGGTAGGTGTGATGGCAATACAATTATTGGTTATATATTATGCAAGGAAGTAAATAAGTCAAATCCAAAAGTTAAGGGAAAAATAACTGTGGTGTTAATGAGTTGTCATTGGGAAACACTTGTAACTAATCATGCAGAATTTCATAAAGTTGTGGTAAATCTCAAATTTCTGTTGTTTCGAGACAGGAAACCTTCACTGACTTCAATTTTTTGTAGATAATGACAGGATAAGTTCTCAGCTAGTGAAGATAAAGTGGAAGTTGTTATTAAGATTTTTTAAACTGATGTCATTCCTGTTCTTGTGAACTTTAGAAGGTTAGGTTCTATAATCCTCTTAAGAATATAATCGAAATCACTATAAATTATATTAACCCAAAAAGACAATCAGAGCTACTTCACCAAAAACCCATAAGCCTGAACTCTCTTCAAGGACTTCACAACTGTGACTAGTACCATGTGATGAGAGGTTATATACAAATTTATAAACTCAATCTACCATAGAGCACAAATCCATGTATAATGGGTAAGGCAGTCAAGTAGTTCCTAATATAGTAGTAGTTATGTAAGGAAGAAGCTCTTCAATATTGGTATGTATAGAAGAGACTACGTACCTATGCTATGTCTGGCTGTGTAGTTAAAAATGCTATTTTATAGCCAGAAGTTAGACACATACGCGATAACTAAGTGGTTGCCATAGGGAATATCGGAAAGAAGTAGTACCTTAATCTGCTACAAAATAAGGAACTACGGCTACAAAATATTTGCTACAAGATATATGTATTGGCTACTAACTACCTCCTGGGACATAGTATGCACTACCTCCAATAATGATACTAACATTATATTTCTTCAATTATTTGGTACAATTTCAAGAATCTTGTTTAGTCACTTTTGTTTTTTAGATAATTACTCCAAAAATATTATTTTTAAGTTTTCTAGTTAAGTTTAATGGTGGTTAATAGCATGCTTTTTACATACGTGCTTTAATTTTGGTGAGAAGGTGAAGATAATGATTATGGAAGTATCAACTAGGTATAATCTCTTATATAGGAATAAGTAGTTGATATATTCTACCAACAATTGCAGTTATCTTATACAATAAATGTGTTAATTATTTCATCTTTGTCTTAGTTTTGCATCTTTAATCTTATGACTTTACTTCTCAATTATTAGGGATTAGATTCCATATTATGCCTATTTGATTACTGAAATGTCACAATTTTCTCCCCTTACCAGAAACATATGCATACTAAAGATTTCTTTCTATTAAAATGTTGAATTCCAAGCGAATAATGTACTTCTTTTGTAGATTTTATACCTCAAGTTGCTAAAATTTTGTTCCAGACATTCCATCAAGCTAAAGTACAATTATTTCTAATAACGTAACAGTAGAAGTGCATGTTATTCCCAGCCATGAAAATGGTATTTTCTCTCTATTTTTTTTTTCCTTGGCAAACTAGAAGGAGAAAGGACTCGAACACAGGAAGCTGGCCACTCTATCAATTAGGCCACTGGGTGATACTCTTTTCTCTATAGAATGAACAAGTTGACTGAAAAATAATTTAGGATAAGTAGATTATTTTTGATTAATTAATCTCATTTTGTTGGATTTGTCTTACTAATAATGGTGTATATGCAAAATTTCATTTTGTACCATATGTGGATGATGTTTCTTTGTGTATGTTGAGAATTAACAATGTAGGACAAAGGGCTAGCTATGTCATTAAATTTGTTTGCTAGAAGGCATGGACTTTGGTATTGATCATCCCAATCTTTTATAAAAGTTTAAGTCTTTGCTTGGACTTTTTAAGTTAAGATGTAGGTTAAATTAGGCTAGAACACAACAATTTTGAACTGTCTATTATTTGGTAGCAGAGAAAATAAGGAAAGAAGAAAAACTTTAAGATTAACAAGTTTCTATAAAGGAGTAGAATTGTTACAAGATTCCATGTTTCCTAATTTCTTCTTGTTTTCCCAATTTCTTGGCAACCAAACATAGGATAAAGTATAAGGACTTAGGAAAAGATTGGTTGAATGGACTTGTATCCAAATTTTCAGATTTTCCAATAGTTATTAGGAAGCCTTTTTATGCATAATGTACAGTTTATTGCAAATTTCAATCACTTGTGAAAGTAGTACAGCAATTATTGAACCTTTTTTTACTATTTCGTTGTTATTATTGTATATATGTTTGAATATTGTTGATGTAGCAAGTCTCATGATTGTTTTTTCCTTTATACCTTATGTGGATACATAATTTGAAACTTTGAACTAGCATTTAGAGACATCGTAGAGCATTCCTTGGCAGATTATCCTGTTAATTTAAGTTTTTCATGCGTTTCACCTATCTTTTAGATTTGATATTCATTTGTTTACAGAAAAAGAAGTCAATGGTCCAAATTTAATCAACAATTAAAACTAAGAATCTACAGTCACACAGACACATTTTCTCAATCTTTTGCTCCAACAGTGAGAAGTTGCAAAGCATGACGCGCGTATTTTATTTTGACTAACAATTATGATAACAAGGCTCCAAATTTCCCATCCTCCAGAACTTCTTAAGAACTCAATTCATTTATGCGAACCGAGCTGAGTAATTGGTTTATTTGAGTGAGTCAAGTTTGATCACAACTGTTAAAAAATTAACCAAGCTCAAACTAAGCTCAGACACTGCTTCTAACCAGCCAAGCTGAGCATAAGCTCTATAAAGTTGGCTTGACTCAGCTTGTTTACAGCCTACGAAATGGCTGATCTCATACTTAAATATGTCTCCTTATAGTGGCCAGTTTAAGCTTTCACCATGTCACCTGACCCCTTTTTTTTTTTATCAAATATATATATATATATATATATATATATATATATATATATATATAAAGTAGCATTTTGAATACTAAAGAGTTGAACTATCACAAAAATATACTAGGCCATGTAGAAATTCCCACGTCTTGAAGAACCGGCTGGCTGGTGATTGTCCCTTCCACTTCCAAAACCTTTTCTCCTTTTGCTGATCGAAATGCAGAAAGGAGAGATGACCCTGATTGGGTCTTCAATTTTCTTATTGCCCTTTAAGAAAGACAAAAAAATTAATATTTAGAAGTTGGATTTGATGTGACCTTATTTATAAATTCATGATAGGATAAATTATTTAAGCTTGAAACTTGAACGGAGACTCAAGAAAACGTCATCAGAATATCTCCCATCAGTTAACTGGACTCATGTACACATATTTTTCTGAAAGTAACATGTATGTGTGAGATTTGTCAAACCACCAAATTACAAATTCTGAGTTTCAACAAGAGTATATCTAAAGAAAACAAGGGTTGAAGTAGTTTTTAGTTTAGCATACAGTTGCCAGTTTGAAGAGAGCCTTGCATTCCTATGCATGCTAACTCTATTTTCTTTCATTAATTCTTTCTTTATTTCTTTGTTTCTGATGCACACTTTCTTATTTCTTTACACTTAGAATAGCCTTCCTTAATTTATAATTATAGTAACATAAAAGCTAAAGCATATGGTTCCTATTTTGTAGCATAACTACTGCATAAGACTCAGCTTAAATGAAGACTGGACTTATAAATTTGAATATCTGTGTCATGTTCGATTTTCTATTAATAGTTAATAAGTTGGTGTATATGTCTTAAGATGACTGTTCGTGTTCATTCTAGCTTCTCGTGTTTATGGTTATCTTGTTCTGAGATTTGTAACTGTAATTCTTGTTTTGCAAACTAAATCCTATTTGGTGAAAAATTTTATGATCTTTTTTATATACTTTTTTTTTTTTTTTTTATGAATTTTAGTTATAAATATTTGTGAAGATAATGACTGAAACAGGATCTCCCTTTGCAGGATTTGAAAGACTAATTGGTAAATTTGGGTTGAACTTTAGTCTTGAACAAGCTGAAGGCCCTTATTGTGGATTATAATTTTTACAATTGCAGCACCCTACGGTCTTACCATATTTTAGAGTGCTTTCATCACTTCATACTGGTAAGTCATATCTTTAATTATTTAAATATATATATATATTTTTTATTCCAGTTTTTTTCATGCTAATAATAAATTGGATGTTAACCGCATGAAGCATAAATCTGTCAATTAAGACAGGCACCCAATTGTATATGAAACAAAGTACAATATAAAGTAACAAAATTTATTAATATATAAACAACAAAATTTTCATTTTTTTATTTTTTTATTTTCTTTTGTGTGTGTGTTTTTGTGTTTGAAGGTTGAAAGATTTGTGTAGTTATTCAGTTGTAGAAGCAACAAAAACACTTCCAGTGCTTCCCAAAAATAAAAATCATCATTATCATGGTGTTGTCATAAAACTTTATTTGAAAAAGGATAATTCTTAACTTATTTATTTGACTCGAGAAACTGATGTTATTAATATTTGTGGGCCAATTTGGGTGCTTAATTGGTAATTGATTGTGTGTTTGAATTTTGAATGTCCTAGATTTAAAGGGGGAAGCCACATAAACTTGCACTGAGAATGGCATAGACTTTATAAGTTGTAACCTTCCAGCACAAAATGAGTAGTTGGTAGTCCAAAACTCCTCAATTAAAGGATCACAGTGCTGTTTATTCAGTCTATTAGACAATAATAAAACTCCCAAATATCTAATTGGGAGGGTCCTAATAGAGAAATTAAGCTTTCTGAGAATTAGGTTTTGAGTAGCAGTCTCTATACCAGATCAGAATATGACACCTCTTTGCATTATTTGGAATCAAGCTAGAAATAGAAGTTAAAACTAAATTGAGCTATTGATTCTGTCAGTATTTTAACAGATTCAACATCCCAGCTGTGATTAACATAAGATCATCAACAAAAAGGTCCATTACTTATCCTCTGAGCTGAGCATTTCCAATGGTAATCAAAAACCCCTAGAGTTATTCTCTAATTAAAAATACGAGGTAGAACCTTCATTCCTATAACAAATGGTATGAGGACATTGGATCCTTCCTCCTTCCCTTATTAGGTAAACCATACGACCATTAACATCCAAGGAAAAGAACTTTTCAACAATTTCAATAAAAGAAATAAAAATAAAAACTGTAAGTGTTTTTTTTTTTTTTCCTTTTATCTATTCGATTGGGTTAAGTGATGCTTTATATATGCTTATTTTTGTGTGTTTTACCTATCATTAACGTGCTTAGTTGGATTAATTCCGAAGAATGTGTATTGAATTAATGAATTAGGAATATATGAGTACTCCCAAGTGCCTTTGTAAGCTAGCAGATTTGAGATTGAATCTTTTCAACATGTAATGTGTAGAAGTGCAAATTGGTAAATTTAAGTTGGACTGTTATGTCCATATATGTGCTCTATCCTTCCTTTTTGTATCTAATGTGCCTGTGTTGGTAATTTATTTGTAGATGTTGAATACCCGGTGTTCTCCAAATAAATTCAAGGAAACGGTTTGCAATTTAAGTGAAGACAAAAAGGTTGCCGTACAAGAGATTGGGTTTGGGTCCCTTTTAGACATCGAGTGTACCATTTTGAAGCGCAACCTGTGCTTATGGTTGGTAGAACACTTTGACCCTAGAACATCTCATCTCACCCTTGAATCTGGCGCTCGGATCCATGTTACGCCAAGTGACGTTGAAGAGGTACTTGGCCTACCCTCGGGAAGAGGAGAAGATGTGCCAAATTATATTGTACAAAGTGTACATTGGTTAGAAAATGGCATTTTTTTAAAGGACGGTGTAATAGAAGTGCCAAACTTAGTGCATCAATTAGACGTTCTTCCTGTTGGGGATGACTTCAAGAGGGCTTTTGTCCTTTTCGCTTGCGGATCACTTCTAGCACCCATATCGAAAAATGAGACAAGCAAAAGGTTATTGGCAGCGGTTGACAATGTGGATGCTATTAAATCATATAATTGGGGGAAGTTTGTTTTAGATTGGTTGAAAAAAGGAATTGCGTCCTATAAAGGAAAGGAAGGAAGAGAAGGTTGTACATACATACATGGATGCTTGTTCTTTCTCATGGTATGTTCTAAGATATAATATTTGTAATGTGTCTATCATTTTATTTTAAATAGCTATAATGTCATTATCATAATGGCTTATATGTTGTAGCTTTTCTACCTACACCGTGTGGATGTCAATGGACCAAAACCGAAGCCTGAGATGTCATGCGTACGTGGATGGACCAACAAATTAATAGGCGAGAGGTTGAATTTGGAGAAGCATAAATATAATGGTTTCGGCTTCGGTGAGGTAAAGTTTACAACTGATACATCTGAAGATGCCGATAAGGTAATCACGTCAATTATGGCTTTTTATAATTGGTACTAAATATACGGTTATATTTGCATATTCATAATTACTTGGAACTCTACGGTTACATTTATATATTAACTGATATATATATTTATTAAACTTGTTTAAAATTGTTAGGAGTTGGCATATGAAATTATTAAAGTTGTTAAGAAATGGAAGCAACGGCACAATGTAGGCCAAGGCAGGGGGTCGAGATCCTCAGAACCCAGTTCATCCACACGACAACCTAACCCATCTTCGCAATTGTTTGCACAACACAATCCGATTGAGGAGGAAGATGAATCCCACATACCAGTGGAGGAGGAATTCGAAACCTCCACAAGACAAGCAAACTCACCCTGGCAATCTTTTACAAAACACGATCCCATGGAGGAGGAAGGAGAAATCCCCGCACCAATGGAGGAGGAAGTGGGAACCTCCACAGCAATGGAAGAGGAGCGTGATGTGCAGGAAGCAGTGATCCCTTTATTACGTGTTATAAAGCCTGGGCGCCATAAGGGATCACCTTGGGTTGAAATGAAGGTCAACCGATTGCGTGTCCTTCGTCCAGAAGCAAAGGCAGTCATCTCATATGCCATGGATGAGAGCAGAAATGATGAGTGAGAAATTATATAAATAATTTCTTATTTGCTCTATATTTACTTACTTTCTATGCTCAAACACTTAATATGTTATTGTTTAATTATAGTGAAATGCTGGTGAACATAAATGATATTTTCCTCACAAGAAAAGAGATGAGAACAATCTCTTACAATCATTGGATATCAAATATGGTATGTTCACTTAAAGTTCATTGATTTTTCAAACCAATCACACGCATGCATTAATGGTTTAAATGTGATCATTGTAGGTGGTTGAAGTCTATTGCCAAATGCTCCAGCTGAAACAAAAGCGTAGAGGAACCAAATTTTTCTTTCCGCCTTCGATTGGGGTAACAAATTCTTCTATCTATAGTGAATGTTTGTTTGACACATATTAGGTTATCAATTGTGTGCATTTTCAGATTGAACTTTCCAAGATACCTTCAAAAGTGGTTGATAGGAAAGGTAAAATACAAGCAGTTTGGAACAACTATAAAAGGATAAGGAATGTCGATGATAACAAAGTTTGCCAATTCAATATGGTAATATTTATCGCTTGCAAACATAAATAATTATTATACTTTTATCAAAAAAATATGATTCTAAAAGTAATTAAATTTTTACATTGTTAAATATGCAGCTTTTCTTTCCAATACTTGTAAATGAGAAACATTGGTGCTTGTATGTCTTTAACATTTGCGATAGTCGTATGGATGTGTTGGATTCAAACAAACATTCTTCGCATGATAAGCGTACTCCAGACAAGATGTCAAAAGATTTGGTAAACGCTTATTACATATGAGCTCATTTTTTTGATTATGTATTCATTTACTGTTAAATTAAGACGGTAAAGTATACAAGTTGAAGAACGTGGTACTGAATTTTTTACTCTAATCATTTATATATTGTGCATTTGTAGGTAATGTTGGTTGAGGTATTCACCGGAAGAGATCTACAAAACTTCATATACAATGTGCCCAACGTACCTCAACAGCCCGATAGGTAATTTTATCACTTAATGTTCCTAGTTTGGTGTACTGATTATGTTCACAATTATAATTAACAGATACCTAAACAGTCTTTTATTCAGTGATAGTTGTGGTGCTTTCATGTTGGACTTCATGGAGAAATGGGATGGTTCACTCAGTCACCCAAAAGAGAAGGTGAAGCCCAATTCTATTTTTTACATGGGTCTTATTTATTTTTTTCCCCGAATGAAGAAATTACCGAATTACTAAATCACACAATCTCCTCGATACTCTTCGTTAATCATTTAATTCTCTGTTTTCTTCTAAACCATTGGTGCATTGTTAATCTAAGCACCCACTGGTCATTAGTCTTCAAAGGAAGAAATGGGTCTTGCCTTTAAAGGTTTCAAAAAATATATTTGTAAAACTGATCCACATTCCTACATACTTTTGTTCAAGGGTTGAAACTGGAGGGTCTTCAATTCCAATACATGCAAACATAATTTAAAAAATTAATGCAACCACAAAATGCATCCACTATAACGTTTTCCTTCCTCTTCACTGCACTCCCCATTCTGTTTTTACACGTTTTCCAGCTTATACCTTTCTTTTTTCTTTTTGCATCTTTTAAACCCATGTTTGTGTGCAAGTACTTCGCTTTCCGATCTCTCCCCGCTAGGCTGCAATGTCGTAGTGTCAATAGCGGGAAGACCAGGGGACTATGGCACGTGTTGAAACAAAGAGAGCGGTAAGCAACCCCTTTAGGCAACAAAATTTTCAACCTTAGAACCCCCTAATGCAGTATACCCTTAATGTGTGCCATTTTTTTGAAAGAGAAAGCATCCAGCTCTAGTGAGTTTTAATCTAACATGAAGTAAGCAACAGTACTCCCTTGTAATGAATGATATAGAAAATGTTTGACATCCACTGTATAATGGGTCCTATCGAGTAGAAACCAGCTTTGCTAGATGAGGTTTAAATGAATAGCATATTCTTAAATATTTTCAGACAGTTTTTCATTGTCAAAGAATTCAGTATGAGATCAGTAGCTTAAATCATTAGTCAACCTTGTTTTTCCTACATCACCTAACCAATTAGATACGCAAATACTGGACTCCTGTCATTTTAAATGAACATATTGCAGTTAATATGGTCACTTCACTGTACTTAGTGGTGCTCATTAAAAATGAACCGAACACAAAAGATACTGAAACTACGACATATTGAAATGAATGATTAAAAAATTTCAAAATAAATAGTCACTTTAAGATTACTTTTGGAATGTCAGAAAAAAGGTGTGTGCCATTGAGTGTTTGGAATCAGTAAAAAGGGATAACTATTTTGGGACAGGGAGATCTTTCGTATTATTAGATTTGTTTTGGTTTTGTTTATGTTCTGTCTCTGTGCTGATCTGACCAAATTGCTAACATATTTCCCAAGGATGAAGCTACCTGTTTATGCAATATTTCACATATAAAAGTTTAGTATCACCGAGATTTTGTGCATATGCCAAATTCAACATTGTTGAAAAAGTTTTCTTTATCAAATATATAGTTTCTGCAACACTAGATTCCTATCTATTTACACTTATATGTATTCACGCATGAAGTCCATTTCCCAATCCTATATTCATGATTTGTCTTTACCTGGTTTAATTTGCAGGTGGATGTTGATAGATTACGTGCAATTATTGCTTCAAATTTGCTTTCAGATGACAATAACACAATGAAGGATTTTGTAAAGAACAAAGCACTTTATCCATTTGGTCAAGCATGTTGATTTCAAGTAAGCTTCCATCAGCTTACTTGTGGTTAGTAATTTTATTTTTTATTTTTTATTTTTATGATTCTAACATCACCTCCATCAGCTAACAAGGTACCATTTACCTCAAGGAACCTCACATACCAGTATTTGCCCAGTTGGAAGCTAGAGGAAGTGGGATAGGACGATCGTTGAATTTTCTAAAAAGTGGTACCTGAAATGATGTGGGATATGGGACATTTGTATTGTTGAATAGTGTCATTTTTTTTTCATGTATTTTGCACTCTGTTGGTGTTAGCTATTTTTAAAGTTTTAAAGAATAGTAGCTTTGCAACTTTTGATTGTGGATTAGGTTGGTATATTTTTGCAACTATTGTATGGCTTATTATATTGGCATCTACCTTACATGAAATCAAATGAAGTTACTCTTTTGGGTTCTCAGGAATTAGTATTGTATGGCTTATTATATTAGGGTCTCAATGAAATTTCTTTCACTACTATATTAATGTACTAATTTCAAATTTGATGGAGTTTAAAACTGAAGCAGTTTATAATGAATGAAAAATTGGTTTGGATCTTCCTTGGTTCCATGGTGTCGATAAATGGATAGTTTAATGAATGAAAAATTGGTTTGGATCTTCCTTAGAGAAAACGTGGTACCTTGACGCCAAAAAGAAGTACCTTCAGTTCAAAAAACGTGGTCCCTTTGGGAAAAAAGTAGTACCTTTACAAAAGGTACCAATTTTTGCAATTGAATATGGTATTACACCTCACATCGCTAATTAAGTTGCACATTACATCCACAAACAGTTCCATTAGCGCCATGAATAAGTGTTTAGAGAAAACGTGGTACCTTGACGCCAAAAATGAGTACCTTCAGTTCAAAAACGTGGTACCTTTGGAAAAAAAGTGGTACCTTCGCAAAAGGAATTTATTTTTGCAGTTGAAAACGTGGTTTTATACCCCACACCGCTAATTAGGTTGCACATTACATCCATAAATAAGTGGTACCTTTAGTTCAATAACATGGTACCTTTGGAAAAAAAGTGGTACCTTTGCAAAAGAGATTTATTTTTGCAATTGAAAATGGTATTGCACCCCACACCGCTAATTTTCTTGCACATTACATCCACAAATAGCTCCATTAGCGCCATGAATAAGTGTTTAGAGAAAACGTGGTACCTTGACACCAAAAAGTGGTACCTTTAGTTCAATAACATGGTACCTTTGGAAAAAAAGTGGTACCTTTGCAAAAGAGATTTATTTTTGCAATTGAAAATGGTATTGCACCCCACACCGCTAATTTTCTTGCACATTACATCCACAAATAGCTCCATTAGCGCCATGAATAAGTGTTTAGAGAAAACGTGGTACCTTGACGCCAAAAAGTGGTACCTTTAGTTCAATAACATGGTACCTTTGGAAAAAAAGTGGTACCTTTGCAAAAGAGATTTATTTTTGCAATTGAAAATGGTATTGCACCCCACACCGCTAATTTTCTTGCACATTACATCCACAAATAGCTCCATTAGCGCCATGAATAAGTGTTTAGAGAAAACGTGGTACCTTGACGCCAAAAAGTGGTACCTTTAGTTCAATAACATGGTACCTTTGGAAAAAAAGTGGTACCTTTGCAAAAGAGATTTATTTTTGCAATTGAAAATGGTATTGCACCCCACACAGCTAATTTTCTTGCACATTACATCCACAAATAGCTCCATTAGCGCCATGAATAAGTGTTTAGAGAAAACGTGGTACCTTGACGCCAAAAAGTGGTACCTTTAGTTCAATAACATGGTACCTTTGAAAAAAAAGTGGTACCTTTGCAAAAGAGATTTATTTTTGCAATTGAAAATGGTATTACACCCCGCATTTCTAATTAAGTTGCACATTACATCCATAAATAGCTCCATTAGCGCCATGAATAAGTGTTTAGAGAAAACGTGGTACCTTGATGCCAAAAAGTGGTACCTTTAGTTCAATAACATGGTACCTTTGGAAAAAAAGTGGTACCTTTACAAAAGAGATTTATTTTTGCAATTGAAAATGGTATTACACCCCGCATTTCTAATTAAGTTGCACATTACATCCATAAATAGCTCCATTAGCTCCATGAATAAGTGTTTAGAGAAAACGTGGTACCTTGATGCCAAAAAGTGGTACCTTTAGTTCAATAACATGGTACCTTTGGAAAAAAAGTGGTACCTTTACAAAAGAGATTTATTTTTGCAATTGAAAATGGTATTACACCCCGCATTTCTAATTAAGTTGCACATTACATCCATAAATAGCTCCATTAGCGCCATGAATAAGTGTTTAGAGAAAACGTGGTACCTTGATGCCAAAAAGTGGTACCTTTAGTTCAATAACATGGTACCTTTGGAAAAAAAGTGGTACCTTTACAAAAGAGATTTATTTTTGCAATTGAAAATGGTATTGCACCCCACACCGCTAATTTTCTTGCACATTACATCCACAAATAGCTCCATTAGCGCCACGAATAAGTGTTTAGAGAAAACGTGGTACCTTGACGCCAAAAAGTGGTACCTTTAGTTCAATAACATGGTACCTTTGGAAAAAAAGTGGTACCTTTGCAAAAGAGATTTATTTTTGCAATTGAAAATGGTATTGCACCCCACACCGCTAATTTTCTTGCACATTACATCCACAAATAGCTCCATTAGCGCCATGAATAAGTGTTTAGAGAAAACGTGGTACCTTGACGCCAAAAAGTGGTACCTTCAGTTCAAAAATGTGGTACCTTTGGAAAAAAAGTGTTACCTTCGCAAAAGGGATTTATTTTTGCAATTGAAAATGGTATTATAACCCACACCGCTAATTAGGTTGCACATTACATCCATAAATAAATCCATTAGTGCCATAAAGAGTACAAACTTTATTCCAATCTATCTAACTTGAGGGAATGAGTAATACAAAATATAGTCCAACATCACTTAAAACATTACACATAAGCTAATTTTTTTTTTTTTCTATAAGATATCCTAAAAACAATTATTCTCTCCCTAATAGGTAAAGAAGCTGCTTTTAAGCCAGTTCCATTATGAAATAGTACTTTGCAAAAAGTTTTCCTTACCTGATTTGTGTCCATAGTTCTTCAAAGTTTTTCTCCCGGAACGGAGCTCTCAACGACTACAACTTCCACCAGCGTTCCTTAAGCAATTTGATAGAGTTTTACCTTCCAAGTCTATAATTAGGAGTTATGCAAGCAAATCGTAGCGGGTTGAAGTGAGAGAGGTTAATAACACAAAATATTTTTACAAGGGTTAGCATGAATTTATGGAAGACAATTCACTAGAGTTCGAAAATTTCCTACTATCTTATTATATATACTGAGGAGATTTCCTAGTATTTTCTTATATATGAAGGAAGAACATTTGATGGTTGAAGACAATGGCAAGCAGCAAAATCCTATACGTCGGAGGGGTCTCATGGCCTCACGAAATGTCGTGAGGAGTTAAAAATGGAATAGTTTCAAATATGAGGAGTTAAAAATGGAATAGCTTATAATGCTATAATGAATAGAAGCCAAATAATAGCAAAATAAATACAGGGTACATTTGTAAAAACACTTTTGAAACGTTTATTGAGGGAAAAATAAATACACACTTGAACACATTGAAAAATAAATACACACCAAATCTCGATGGAGGCGACGATGATTACATGCCAGGTTAGTTTTACAAAAAAAAATGAACCATCGATGTGAGGAATTATAAATGGAATAGTTTTGAGAACGATTGAGAATGTAAAACAACTACTTTCAATCCATGCATCTCTTAACGAGTACTTTCGTTCTATATACTTTCGATCCATAGATCAACAACTGAGATTTACTAGTGCTAATGTTATGGTTTTGTGCATATGCCATATGTCTATTTATAGAGCCCAATTCACAGACATGTGAATGAATTTTACCCATATCATGATTTGGCAAAAGGGACTTACACATCTCTCTCTTTGGCATGATAGGGGTGTCTTCATAATAGTTGTCGTGTTATACACCTAACACCACTATTTTAAACTTTACCCATGTGATGATAAGATGAGAAAGTGGATTGGTTTTGTGTATCTACAAGAGCTGATTTTTTCAGTGAGAGTCATATTCTGTGACTAGCCATGTGATTGAAAAAAAAGCCAAATAATTTGAAGTGGCCTTACACCATGGCAGATAAAGATGAATGGTCACATCATCAAGAAAAAGCCTTAGTGTCTGAAAAAGTTATAAATAGTGGCATTGTTGTCATGAGGCAGAGTATTGACATCCGTATTTGTAATTACAATTTACTAATCTAAAGTTTTTATTTTAACAAAACTATTATAATGTTAATTTATTTTTTAAATAGATTTCTAAGTGCACTTTGATTATGTAGTATCTTTATTTTTTCTCATATTTGATCAAAGCTATTAAAAAATCTATATGTCAGATGTTGCAGGAATGAGAGCATTTCCATTGCAAAGAAGATGCATAAGGATCCAATTGAAGTTATTCAAGCCATTACTAATGATCCAGACTTATAAGTTGCTTCAGAGTTGTCAGATTATTCAGATACAGGGGATGATGACTTTGTAATTCCACCTCCCCGTTATTGCTAAAAAAAACTTAGTAGTTGAGTTAAATTTTATGCAGTATGTATATGAAATGTATGTATTTTTTATTTATTTTATGCAGTATTTTGTATGAATTCCACCTCCCCGTTATTGCTCAAAAAAACTCAGTCCTTGAGATTTACTAGTGCTAATGTTATGGCATTGTGCATATGCCATATGTCTATTTACAATGCCCAATTCACAGACATGTGAATGAGTTTTACCCATGTGATGATTTGACAAAAGGGACTTACACCTCTCTCTCTCTCTTTGGCAGGAAGTGGGGTGTTTTGCATAATAGTTCATGCACCTACCACCACTATTTTTAACTTTAGCCATGTGATGATAAGATATGAAAGTGGGTTGCTTTTGTTTATCTACAAGAGCTGATTTATTCAGTAAGAGTCCCATTCTGTGTCTAGCCATGTGATTGAACAAAAAGCCAAATAATGTAAAACAGCCTTACACCATGGCAGATAAAGAGGTATGGTCATATCATCAAGAAAAAGCCTTAGTGTTTGAAAAAGTTATAAATAGTGCCATTGTTGTCATGAGGCAGACTATTGACATCCCTATTTGTAATTACAATTTACTAATCTAATGTCTTTATTTTAACAAAACTATTATAATGTCATTTATGAATCAAATAGATATCATCATCATTGACAAACAAAAAGTAGCGAAGAAACTACTACCAAAACGTACGAACAAAATAACATACATAAATAAACAAAACCAAGATAAGAGAGCCTAGTGCTAATTTGGGCAGTAGGCAACTTAATTCCGCCTACTCCTGATAAACAATACTGCTTTCCCATACAATTAATTTGGGTAATGGAGGTCTAAATCCCCGTGACCCGCCTAATTTAATTCCAAAGGTTTTGTATTTTCATGTAAATTTTGGTATACACCCAGAAAGACCAATTAATTATATTGGATTCTCAAGTACAAGTATAATTTAACTTGATTATCAGTGAACAAGATATGTAAGTAGTAATAGACTAAATAGTAAAGGGAACCAAGATCCAGTATAGGATATTTTCAGCAAGGGGTAAGAAAACAGGATCATAAAAGAACTGGACAAAGAAACTGCAACTATATTTCAAGATTAACCAGTTAAACATCACCTTTTGAGTCTTTAATTTCTTTAATAACCCTACTTTGGGATCACTCCTACACCAACACAGTTATTTTATTTTATTTTTTTTTAGTATTTTCTTCAGCAGTATCCTAAAGCCATCATCCATACCAAGACAGTTTTTGGTTTCTTTTAATTTTCTAATACAGTTTTCTAATACAGTGTGTGATTGTCATTGGATATCAAGAGAACCAACCCTTGAACTATGCCCGTCTTGCAAAGTCCTTAGCTGTTCAGAAAAACCATGAAAAATAGAGTACAGGATGGAGAGGTGGCACCAGAAAAATCAAATCTAATGCCTAGATCATGAGAAATGTGACAATTTGCAATAAATACATTTCATTTCACTCCAAATAAAGAATATAATACTCTTAGTTCTAATATTTGTTTTCTAAAATATAGGCCAACTATACAAGCCATAATCCTTCATAGTAGTTCACTTTATGCATTATATCAGTATAATAAAATCTTCAATGATACATGCCTCATTCAACCTTGCACTTCACCACTAAACTGGACTTTGTTCTCTTCCAAACTAAAAAAAACGTAAAAGAAACTACCAACTTTATCAGAACTTAAATGGGATATAAAAATGCATGTTGTGTTGCATTTAAACCCATGTTTTTCTTTAAGTTTTTCTTTTTCCACACAAAATGCAGTTAGAGAAACTGACAGAAGCCCAATTTCTTTTTCCACACAAAATGCAAGGATCCTCTTCCTGTAAGCTTCTTTGGCTGGAGAGCATGGTGTTGGGCTTTCTTTTCTTACCATCCCACCGTTGAGCATGTAATGTGCAAAATCAAAATCCATTGCAGATCGGTTGGGAATAAACCTATCCAGCTGCCATCCCAAAAGAACAAGATTAGTGTGAATTTCCAATAAAACCTATATATATATATATAAAAAGGCAAAATGACAGGAAAAAATCAGCCATAGAGTTTAAAACCCAGGAGCAAGATTAGTGTGAAGCCTATTGCGATGACAAAAGAAGGCAGGCAAAGATATTAAAAAAAAAATTAAATAAATAAAGAGAGTATATTTTGAAATGTAATATTTTCTTTATATGGAACACAAAAACAAAACCTGAAACTATCGTTACTGTCTTCTACAACTATTTTGGTTCCTTTCGAGTAAAAATTCTTTGTAATCCAAGACAATAGGACATATGATAATATTACATTATTATCTATTTTCCTCACTTAGAAACCTAACAACTGGAGAAATGAAAATGCTTACCGGTTCACCTTATAGCCTGTTGGCTTATGGTTTGAATTATAAACCCACTGGTCAAGGTTCGAGACTGGTATATATAGAGAGGAAGCTATATGAGAAGTCACAGATGTTAGATTGTGAATCTTTTGGTCATTCAACCCAATCTTGCTCTTCTAAGCCCACTACTAAGCATACACAAAAATGGAGAATGAAGGAGGACGGCTAGACCTAATTCGAATTAGTGGGAGGAAGTTATAAGGGGAAAAGGGAGAAGTGTTGTGGATCCCCCCAATGAGGAATTGTGAAAGGAAAGCCCAAAAATGGCTATACCTATTGCTTCATTATCAAATATATTTGAATTCACTTCTTCTATTTGATGTGTCTTTGATCACAATCTCATTGCACCTCTCTCAAGAGATTATGGGACCTATTGATTATTTAAACTTTATTGGGTCTATTTCTCTGAATAAAGAAAGAACTACGTAAATCCAAATTTATACAAATAGAAACAAAAACATATTGAGTGTGTTTTCCCTGAATCTTCATGTTGAATCCCATGGAAATCCAAACCATCCAAAAAATTATCTAATGATGTCAAAAATTATAGTCGTGCAGAATCTATACAAGTTGAACAAATAAACCCTAAATTCCTGAAAACTCATATTCGTAGACAATAAACCATCCAAATATGCTAAAGAAACCCTTACGTGAAAAAAAATCAAAATCCAAGAAATTAATGGGAACATCAACCACAAAAATCTAAAGATATTGCAAACAACACTAGATATCGTCTAAAAAAAAGAAACATTCAAATAGTAGACGAAGAAACCGTAGTTCACAGTAAATCCAAAAGTCCAACAAATTCACGAAGACAAACAAAAGAAAGAAAATCAAAAGGAATTCGATACAAAAGCTAAAAGAATTTAAACTTTTCTCGTTTTCTTGAATTCATTGCAACGAAACAGAAAGCCGAAAATATCAATTGGTTGGCGAACATACATAAACACACACAAGCAGATGGAAACACATACTTTTTCGCACAAATTTTGCCTTCGAAGTTTCTGATCGGAGAGAGGGAATCGCGACATTTTTGTGTCCAATTCCTGAATCCAAAATTGATGTTTTAGGAACAGCATATATATATATATATATAGGGATTAAAATTGTATAAAAATAGAGTAGAAATCCTAGCAAAACGATGAACAAGACTAGAGAGAGAGAGAGAGAGAGCAAGAGAGCGTTGATGAATGAGTTGGGTTTAAGAGAAAATTAGCAAAACCTCTACATATCAACATGTACGAAGAACGTGAGAACTTGCATTAACTCATTAAACAACATATCAACAACTTCTCCTCCACAACAATCAATCAAAACCTCCACATACGATGATCCCATACTCCCATGCTTTCAACATTTTAAAACAAGAAAAAAAAAAATGGGCTCCACATGGGCCGATGTAGCAATAAGGTAATAAAGTTCATGATACACCATAAAATTGGTCACTTAAAGGCATGTGACCCCCCCGAGTATGAGTATAAAAAGCATTACAAATGTGCAATCATAAAAGATTTTTATCGAACATAAAGACCATATAACTTACAAATTTGATGTACTTGATAGCCATGCAATCGACGCTCCCGTTGTTATCTCTTCCCAGCCCCTAGCGGGAAGACTACATTTGAAGTACATGCAAATCAATTAAACAAAATATAACACCAAAATATTGTACAAGTGGAGATGGTTAAATGAAAAAACTCAAAAATAAGGGACATATGAGCAAACAACTTTTTTATTAGGCGCTAGTAACCAAAAGCAAGACTCTAAACAAAATAAATAAATAAATGGGGTAACAGTAGTCAACTAAGATTATAGCAAAATCCTTTTTATTATTGTTTATTTATTTTTTTATTCTATCAAACATGATTGGACAATTTGGACAACAAAAAATCAGAAGGAAGCCCAAAAATCTATTTGAAACAATTTTTCCCAGAAATACATACTTCACTTTGAAAAATCAATAAAAAAGAAATTCTCAAACAATTTGCATGAAACCAAGTCCATTGGAAGCTTAAACACACAATTTTTCTTCTATCAATTTAAATCAATAAATTTTCTTACCGATTAAATAAGGTTTGAAGGAAGAGATAGGAAGAATTCTGCTTACAAAACAAGGATCACAGCATGTTAAGATTAACTTCAAAAATCCATACTAATTTCAAAATCCAATCAATTTGAGCCAAAACAAAAACCTGTAAACTCATTAATAATAACTGATATCACATAATTTGAAGTGATTATTGTCAATTATGCTCGTGAGTTTGAAACGTATTCGTTCACGTGATCTTTTGGACATTTAATAGAGAAACAAACAAGTCTTTTTCTTTGTCATTGTATAAAAAAGAACAAGTGATAAATACCAAAAAGTGCCATACATACCTCATCGGTTCGCAACACAACAAATTGGTCTCTGCTGGTTATATGTGACAACACCTCACTTCAGGGACGGATATAAGTCCAAAATCCTTAATAAAGTAGTCCCCAAAGGCTCTAGACATTGCCAATCTGGGGCATTCCTCATTCGGCAGCCAAATTTTATGCACCACAGGCTTGTCGTTTAAACTGAACACTCTTCCTTTGTACTGATTTATCCATTCAACCTCATCTGTCAAACAATGTTGATAATGTAAACACAATGTTCATATAATTTTTGAGACACAAAGAAAGTGAGGAAGAGAGAGACTCACGAGGTAAATTGTGGTTGAAATAACAGTCATAATGCAGTAGGGGAGCTCCAACGAATTAATAGTGAGGAAACAAGTCATAATGACTTTAATATGATGTTATTTTCCTAGCCTTCCGTAAGCATGTAACATGTAAGCCCGTCCATTGTCACATAATCCCATAACCTCCTTGCTTTCACGACCCTCCAGCTGCCAGAAAACTCACACACCTATGATTTTTAAATAACACTCCACATGAGACTCATACGAGGACCCAGGAAAATAATTTCAATACCAAAATAAACCACCAGACGAATAATACAGATTCAACTTAGAATAAGTTACATCATACTTAGAAATGTTTTCTAAATAAGTTAGAAATACTATCACAACATAGTTATACTAATGCAGTAGGGGAGCTCCAAGGAATTAATAGTAATTACAAAATAATTCCATATTTAAGGCCTTAACACCTTACAAAATAACTCCACTAGAATTAGCAATTATATAACTATTCTATCCAGGTATAGGAGCCTTGCACTTTCGACGATTATGACCATTCTCGCCGCATCGCGAACAGTGTAACGACCTTACATTTTGAAATTGTGATTCGATTCGTTTAATACGAGGTCGTCCAGGGGGACGTGTTACCGCAGGAGGCCTAAGATGGGAAGCACCTTCACCGTCAGCTGCAGCAACAGCAGCTGCATTCGGCATATCATGCATGGGGACAGAAGACATGAGATGTTCACATAGTTTTTGTTGTGTTTCAACCCTAAACCATGGATCAACCATCTCATAAATATTTAAAGATAATTCATGGATGGCATAGCATGCATGCGAACAAGGAATCCCACTCATGGTCCACTTCAAACAACTACAAGAATTTTCACTGCCAAATACCACCCTGAATGGTTTTCTGTCTCGATCATATATTGTACACTCAGTAGGCGAAACACGCATCGACTGAAAACCAAGAGCTAACTCTTGCTCTTTTTTTATTTTCTCCTCAATACGATCCCCAACCGGGATAGTCCACTTCTGAACGTCCAAACTCTTTTGGTATAAAAATTTGCTGAGTCTTTGCATGTGTGTATCCATCAACCTTGTGATTGAAAAAACCCTCTCTTCTTTCACCCATGCATTGAAGGACTCTGCTTGATTGGTGTATAATTTATCCCAACGCTTGGAAGTAAACATAGCATTTGACCAATGTTCAGGTGAATTCGCCAAAACCCAATCGCATAACTCCCCTCGAAATACCCGCATGGCAGCCAATGCATTCTTATACTCATCTACAGTTCGAGCATATGCAATTTTATCGAGTAATTTTTTCGCATGCTCTTTACCCGAAGCCCTCAATCCTAAACTTTGTCTCCCAAGAATGGATGTAGAAAAATTCGCCGTTAGGTGACGAAGACACCATGAGTGGTACTGGGAGCCAAAAATATCTCTAATACAACTTATTAGGCTCGGATGCCTGTCGGTTAAGATTGTCACAATGCGACCATCTAGAATCTCTTTCACCTTGCTCAAGAACCAATGCCAATCATCATCATTCTCAGAAGAAACAACAGCATACGCCAAAGGCCACAAGCCGTCATTCGCATCGAACCCCGTTGCACCAAGCATTGTTCCTTTATAATTGCCACTCAAGTGGCAAGCATCGATTGCTAACATGGGCCTGCAATAGTTGATGAAACCTCGTATGGAGCACCCATAAGCTACAAACACTCGCTTAAATCTCCTATCATCCGTGCACTCCCACGATGTAATTGTCCCAGGAATATATTCTGCTATTCGTTCACACAACCACGGGACTAAAATATAGCTATCCTTGGGATTTCCCTCAATGATATGACGTGCACACTCCTTAGCTCTCCACGATTGCATGTAAGTCATTTTAGCAGAAAATTCACCGTTTATGTCTGTGGAAATAGTCTTGGGGGTGCATTTAGGATTGTCCCTAACCTTGTTCACAATAGCTCGACCCATTTCCTTCGACCAAAAAATGGCTTTATAATCTGAAATGTCTTGAGCAGTGTGAGTGTGAACATTATTAAACCGCTTGATTCTCACTATATCACCACTTCCTTCACAACCAGCTGATAATTTCCATGGACAATTATTAACCTCGCACACAACTCTATAATATTTTCTGCTATTGTCCAAGTACTTGAACCGAAAATGATTACGAAGACCAAACAAAACGAGTGCATCTTTGAAATCATTTGGGCTGTCAAAAAGCTGATCCATGCAAAGAATGTCATCAATGTGTCGGAAAGAATCCCGATGCGCATTTATCGGAGGAAATGAAGACGTTGACGCAACACTTTGTAGAAGACCAATTGGCGATGTGGCTTCAACAAATTGTCTACAAGTGGATAAAAAGGTATATTAAAAATCACATAACCTATGCAGCGCATACATCAATGTATTACTTTAAATATATGTGTCTTACCTCTCACTATGATCAGTAGGAATTGTGCATGATGCAATTACAGGCTCTGCATCTTCCATATACACATTTAGCATGGGACCACTCACTAGAAGCATCACTCTAAATCCAGATTCTCCCGTCATCCTCAAAAGTTCATTCTTGTTAGATTCGGTGGTATAATATATGACTTTACCACTCATGTTTGAAGATGAACGTTGTTGTAACTCATTTATAAATGATTCGTATGTTGTTGTTGTTGTTATCATAAAAGGGTCTGTGACACCGCCGATGTATATAATTTCCCCATTCTCATTTTTGTCAATTTTCCCATCAAATCGACAATAGCATATAATTTGTCTCTCATCCATTTGTCCAACTGCTTCGAAAATTGACTCATTAGTTTAAAAAAAAAAACTAAATATGAAGTTCAAAAAAAAATGAAATATAAAACAATTAAATATCATAATTATATAATGTAATTTAGAGATCTATTTACACCGAAACACTACTAATTCCCTCAATAGGGATAGGCGGTGTCAAGATTAAACTTTTCCTAAACACACACTACAGACCTTTTTCAAATCAAAATACAACCACAAAATCAATGCCATTGATTACTAGATAATTGTATCACTATGTGTACAACAAACATATATACAAGATGAGGGAGATTATGAGATGAATAGAGAGTTAAATGGGACAATATAGATTGAAAATAAAAAATTGAGAGTTAAATAGAGAGAGAGCAGAGTGTTGAATATTTTTCACACACAAATATTATATGTGTAAGTCTTGAAAATGGGGGAGACAAGTACAAGGGAATGTTGGAATAATAAATTAATACTAAATACATTTTTTTTATAAATTAATGCTAAATACATATATTAAAAAAGCCTCATTCATAGAGTTTGCTAGCTTTTGCATCAATTCTATCATGTGCGTAGATGCCTAAAGACATATTACACAGAGGTATACTCTACATGCCATTTGAGAAAGAGGCAACAATCTTGAATAATTCTTGATCTAAATTGAGTTATAATAATTAATTATACATAAAAACTAATTGGACTACCTATGTGTTGGTGGCTTTGAATTTTAACTCCTAAATTCCTACGTTCTGCTGAGGATTTAGTCTGCAGTCATCAAAGAGCCTTGAATATATAGCTTGAATACAGATATAGCTGATTTAGTCTGACTCTTTTTGTAGGAAGATACAGATATAGCTGATTTTACATAGATATTATTTTCTAACGGAGTGAATTGATACTACTCATAGCTATCGACCAATATTGTGGTGTGTATTGGTTATAACTGACAATGTGAATTTAAAATTTCAAATGGATATAACCATGGTCAGTATTAATGGTTTTAACTAAATTTTGATATTTCCATTAAAATGGTATCTCTCTTTGATTTTGGATCATGTGTGTGGTTATTAAATTATGTGTTGATTTGTAAGGTTGCTTTCAGATTTGGACAAAAATAAAATGAAAGTCTTGATAGTTTGTTGATGTAATGAGCTTAAAAATTTAAAATTATATGCTTTGAATATATATCTATATCAGTCCATGGCAACTACTGCTTAATGATAAATAAGCCGTGAAACTACTTTGATCATATGGAGCTTATTAGTTGCATCATGATTACTACTAGTTTTGTGTATGTGTTCCATTATGTACTAGTTAATGTGTGGTATTTAGGCTTATGGCCAGTGTGTGTGTGTTAAAATCATGTATAAACATACATATATATGACAAAGTCGTGTTATGTTTAAATATTTCAGCCTAACTCTTGTAAAAATTAGAACAAATTCATGTTGGTTTGGATGACTCCTAAAGGTTTTTTGTTTGGAAGGTTAAACAAGTATTATTATACCATTTCTCTCATTCCTTCTCTTTCTCCTTCCAAATCGAGGTACGTTAGGGTTTTCTCTCCCCTAATGGCACACGTGTTCTATGGACCTGTATTAGAGTATAGTTCACACTATGATTCTTAAGATTGATGTGCTTATTGACGGTCCAGTGCTGTTTCAATCTCCTCCTAACAGCACTTAACATAATCATAAACTAGATTTAGCTCAGCCATTTTGTCTTGAAGTTTTTCCTCAATCTCATTGGGAAGCTATTCATGTAGTGGCTGAAATATGTTTGTTTTTTTATGATCCAAACACACTCAAACAAACAAGAACAGTGACCAATAGCTAGCCGCAGAAGTTACAATAGGTGTAGCTAGCCTATGACAAGTGTGTTTGTGTTAAAATCTAGGTCATACAATTCTTTTTAACAGGTGTAAATCTAGCTCCCATTCTCACGATTTGTTTGTAATTTAATTTTGTTGCTTTTGCGCTCTATCTACCACTTTATGCGACTTAGTATAAAACCAAATATAAATATTAACTTACTGAATTTTTCTGTTACTATCAAATACCATTAAAGCAAAATTACAAAATTAGACCCTCCCTCACAAGAAACAAAATTTTAAGAATTTATTAATCACTCTAATCGATTGCAATAGGCTGCCAACATAGTTAATTGAGAGTCGATAATTCAAAGAGCATTTCATTTTATTTTTGTCCAAAGCTGAAAGCAACCTTACAAATCAACACATAATTTCATAATCACACACATGATCCAAAATCAAAGAGAGATACCATTTTAATGGAAATATAAAAAAATAAGATGTTTGGATACAATTGAAAATCAAAAAATAAAAGTACATGAAGCACCAGATTTAAAATTAGATTCCTCATAAGTACAAATAATTCTTTGAGACTACGCTTTCATGAGTACAAATAATTCTTTGGGAGCTCCGAGAATTAGTGGGGTAAAACCATGTATATCTCGATTGCGAGAAATATATATAATGCAGCTAAAAGAGCATAGGCAGATTTAATAAGGCAATCCCCACAAAAATCTATAAACTCTACCATGTTTGAAGGCTTTTCTCTTAAAACAGACTTTAGTAGTACTACACTTATCTGTTTCCCATTGAAAACTTTAAATCACCCATTAGCTGTTTTGATTTTGATTTTGATTTTGATTTTGATTCCTTTCCTAGTGCAAAGACATGTAGTATCCGTATTCACCTTCACATAAAGGTGGTGTCTTTGGTTTGATTGTAGTGCCAGAGTTTTGGACCAAAAAAATCAGATCCACCTCAAAGAGAGAGAGAGAGCTCTCTCATATAGCCTTTTCAAAACAGAGCAAAATACAAAGAAATATTGTCAGTGTTCCCTCAACCTCTTCACTCCTCATTTATGAAACCTGTCTTTCTTTATTTATTTGACATCAAAGCTCTATCAAGTGAAATTCTCAACTCAACTCACAATATTATATATATATATATATATATATATATATATATATATATATATAATATGTTTTTGGAGTAAGTGTTGTGATTCTGTACACAATAGGAGATTATTTATTATCTATTATTAGAAAATCGAACAGATAAAATGAGAAACTTTGGGAATACCCCCCCTAAGGTAGTGTGTTTAATTGTGGCATTCATATTAAGTCATCAATTTAATATGTATGTTCCACAATATATTTATATATATGCACGGGTGTAGAATATATTAGATAAAAAAGTAGTGTTACTCTTCAATTTATACAAAAAGTAATGTTACTCTTCAATTTAGTTCTAACTTCTATTTCTACTTTGATTCCAAATAATGCAAAGAGGTGTCATATTCTGATCTGGTATAGAGAATGCTACTCAAAACCTAATTCTCAGAAAGCTTAATTTCTCTATTAAGCTCTCCTCTTCGCACTTCTTCAGCTCTCACGGCTGTTGGGGAAGTTCTTAAAAAATCGGCAAACTCTCTCTCATCTCCCAGAGAAATGCTGCCCAGAATTGACGAGAGTGGCAGGTTTTGCAGCCCCAGAGCCGCCAGAGAGATCACCTTCTATGTCCCCCTCTTACCAATTTTTGTTTTTCTGTGTGTGTATATATATAGAAAGTTCGGGCTATTTGTTTTGGTTCTTTGATGGGTTGAAAATTGCTTGAATTTCAATGTCAGGATAATTATTTATGCGGCGTGTTTGGAGGGTTATGACCCAATTCGGCTATTCAAGAAGAGAATCAACGCCCGAAGAGGTATTAGTATTACCAATGCTATGTCTTGTTTTATGACAATATGTTTATCTTCGGAGGAGTTTTTCTGCATCCCTTTTGATAAAACTGAATAAGTACTTAATTTATTTATTTATTATTATTTATATAACTGGTGTTTAGATAACTACCTACTGCTTTATATTTTCTCTTTTTCATCTCGTTAGAAACTAAATAACTTCCAAAGCATCAGTCTTGGACAGAATTTTGATCGAAATTTACTTCTTTCTTTCATTCTCTCTTTCTTTTCCCGTAAATACAATTTAGACGTAAAGGTCATATAACAGTTTTCCCATTATTGTTCGTGTCTTGTATTTTCAACTGAATTTGGGCTTAGGTATAAAGCAGCTTGCACTCTTCACCGGTTGGGGGGGGGGGGGGGCGCGGGGGGAACTTGTAAGCATATCTAGAAATTTGTTGTTTAAAACCATTCAAATTTCATGAACAGATGGTGAAGAAATCTTTTCCATTTCTGGTCATTGCATGGCAATATCTTAGACTAAATTTTTTAATCGTTTAAAAATGTAAACATATTCAATCAGTCTACTAAAAAGAATTATTTATCTAATTTATTTAAATGTTGGTAATTATCAGACACCAAGGCCATCACTGACATGCTCTAAAATGCTATGTTTCCCTAGTGAAAACATTTACCAAAGACTTCCAACCTTGTAAGCTAAGGCACAAATCATAGCATAACCATGAAGATTTGTTACTTCATCTATAAGGCACAAACAGAGTAGCTTCTTCCCTTTTGTTTTATATTGAGAACTAAAATCTTTATTAGTGATTCTTAACACCCAAGATATTAATCATGAAATTATTATAAAGCATTTTCATTTAATTGAACCAAACTCAAATTTTATATTTAATTACATTTCAACCACTAAACCACAACAAATATAGTATGTATGAAAAACTTGTTTTTAATTTAATATTGTAGAACCAATACTAGTAATCTTAAACAATTCTTTTACTAAGCAAATGCAAATGGGAATGTAGATTTCACAAACATTTGATAACAAGTGTCCCTACCCAAAGACTATCACATGCATGCCTCTTTACAGTTTACATTCATTGATTGTATCATAAGGTCTCCAGAGCAAATGACTTATGAAGATAGGATTTAAGCTTGTTACCTTGGCACAAGCTAGTTAGCTAACTAGTGAAATCCAACAAAAAGCCTGTAGGCACCACACGTACTGCCACTTGCTTCCACATGGTCCTAGTAAATTTAAAGAACATGAATTATTTGGATTTAGGGACATTGAATCTCTACTATACACAGGTAGGCATTAACAGTACAATGTTTAAGTTTTAAGATCAGATTAATGTTCTATAAAAAAAAATTCAGCAGGTAACAAAGGACATGCATGGAAATTTGTTTTTTATCCTGTTTAATTATGTTTTCTTCAGCAAATTCCGAGTATTTTAAGTATGAAAACCCATGCTAGTGGAAAGATTGTAGGATAACATTTGGGATTTCAGTTCAGTCAACGTATAAAGAAAGCATGAACTCTTCAAAAACAAGCAAACCTAATTACAAAAGAAGAAGAAGAAAAATAAAAAATAAAAAAAAAAACATTTGATTAATTAAGTATCTACTTTATGAAAATTTTGCCTTTGTTGGTGGGATAAAACTGAGTTTTAAAAATTAATTTTGTCACGCACAAGAGAGCAACATTTTGTTACGCACATTTCAAACATATACAACAAACAGAGCAACAACAATCTTGATTGCAGAATAGAAATTATATATATATGATTGCATAATAGAAATTATAAGAGGAGAATATATATAAACATAACCTACATGAAAATCAGACATCCAATTGGAAAAAAAAAATATATATATATATTATAACACTAAATCAGGACCATAATCATCTAAAATATAAACGTGTGTGTGTTAAGAGGGAGAGAGTACTTACCATATTACTAGAACAACAATAAATGAATGGCAGAAGTGGAGAAGTGCTTCGCTGGGTTACAGAGAGGGCGCACCAACGACGGTTAGACGTGGAGAAGTGCTTTGCTGTTACAGAGGGGGAAAGAGAGAGGGCTTGAATGAGGGTTAGGGCTCAACGGCTACGCTTCAATCCTGTTACAGAGATGGGGGGAGAGAGAGAGAGGGCTCTTAAGGGCTCTTCACGAATGAGATGAGGGAGGGTTAGGATTCCATGTTCGGTGATGCTGTGTTTGCCTGGGCTTGCTTCGCTGGATTTGTGACTGTGTATTTTAGGGCAACAAGTTGAGTGACTAAATTAAACGGGGGCAATAAGGTAAATGTGCTGGAATAGTGAGAAGGGCATTTTAGGCACCACAAGTTTTAAACAGTAATAATTCATGTGCCATGTCATCAATTTAGTCAACCTCATTTTTAAGAAATATGAGACTTTGACTCAGCCTCTTGGTAAATATGAAACTCTAACCCCATTTATATGTAATAATCCCATTTTTTATTTCCCTCGTTATTATACAAAAGTCCAAAAAGAGATCAAAGGAAGAAACCAATCGATGAAGTCGTAACACACGGTCTTCCTTCTCTCTGGCCCGGTCCATTGCTTCGAATTCATGGCGGGGTAAAATCACTCTATTCTCAATGTAGAGATCCAACGCCAATATCTTCTTATTCTGACTATAATTACTATTCACCATGGAACGAGCCTCGTCCAAAACACGAATGATTAGGTCGTCCACGTTCTCCAACTCGGCCTGCTGCGGTTTGCAGTTACGGTTACCATCCCATTTCATCTTCTCTAATGGGAAAGGGATTTCCATTCCATCGATCATTGTGGAGAGGAGATCATAGGTTATGGAGTGATATGGATATTCTGATGAAATCTCTCCGATAAGGTCTCTGATGATGCGCTGTCTGTCTCCGTCTCTGGTGATGCTTTTAAGGGCTCCATCGGAAGATTGATAAGTCCGCTCCACCAGTAAATTGATTTTAAAGTTGATACAAGGCAGGGACTGATCATCACCTCCTCTGATATTAAAAAAAGCTAAAGCCCTAACATACACCTCTCTTGTTGTCGCCATACCCAGGAGAGAGAGATCTAGATCTATTAGTATTTGCTAGAACTGAACTGGAGGAGTTACTAAATTTACTAGTACATGTCTTCGCGTATGTCGTATTTTATACATGTGCATTCTAATCCTTGTGGGAGTATGACTTTTGTGAATCCTTTACCGGAATGGAGAGAACCCTTTCTTTATTATCTTTTGTTTTTTGGGCAAATTTGTAAAACCCCAAAACTATTAATAAGTGATCATAAAACTCCAATCAGTTTTAAAACCCCCAATAATATAATAAAGTTATCATTTTACCCCTTTCTTTATTATCTTTTGTTTTTTGGGCAAATTTGTAAAACCCCAAAACTATTAATAAGTGATCATAAAACTCCAATCAGTTTTAAAACCCCCAATAATATAATAAAGTTATCATTTTACCCCAACTCTGTCAATTGGGCGTTAAGGATATGTGAAATGACTAAATTACCCTTATTATATTCCCTTTTATTTAAAAAACTAAAAAATTATATTTTTAAAATTACAATACTATCCTTTAGGTCAAAACGACCACGTTTAGTGCTAATACTATCCTTTAGGACAAATTATTGTATGAACCATTGTCGCCTTCACTGGAGTCTTCCCCTATGGTCACCAACGCCGATCTCTGTTCAACGCTGATCATTGGCTTCGTAGTCTAGCTCCGCCATCGCCCGATCCCAAAATCAACGATGTGAATCTTCATCGCTCTGTAGGTGGCTTCGAAGATTGCTTGGTTTGCCGTCAAACAGGCGAATTTGGAGTACGATGAACTAGAACGGGGAGGGAATCTGCAATTACCTGAGAGGGCTCGCCGGCGATGGCGACTGTGACTTGGAGTGGTGCTGCCTCATACAATAATTTCTCATCTTTTAGGGCAAATTTCTGTATATTTTTGCTCCGGCGCCAAATATCCCAAAGTCCCCACCACTCTCGTCGTGTTCGGCACCTCCCCTTGCGTATACAACTTCGCTAGACCAAAATCACCCAAGCGACCTCTCATGTCAGACCCCAACAAAATGTTGCTCGACTTAATCATTCTGGAAAGGATTTTTCCAGAATGATATTGTCGACAAGGAGTACTCTGTCTGCCTCATGAGAATGTCACATCCTGAGGACTAAGCAAATTGTGACATTCAGCCAATTGCCTGAAGACATTTCCATGAGGGGAGCACTTGGATAATAGGTTTGTTATTATCTTTTCATGCTTCATACTGTTTATAGGGCATGCATTTAGCTTGACTCTCCAGTAGTTTATTTATTTATTTTTGTAAGTACTCTCCAGTAGCATATGATAATATTAACATCTATTAGCATGTCAATTTTTACCATTAGGATCTGATTTCTCTCGATCTCTCTCTCTCTGATGGATATGTCTCCCGAATTATTACTCCTGTGGTTTTGTGTTTCCCTTCCTAATTACAAGAGCAACGCGCGGAACAAGGAAGGAGGCAGTATTAGTAATGAAGAGCAGAGGTAACCGCCTAATGTCACCTTTAACTAGTAGTGAAGTTATGGTGACCAAATTGCATTATATCTTGTGTGAGGCTCATATTCATGTATATATACCCGTCCCCTGCATGCGAATTAATCTGTGATATTCTGTTGCAAGTGAATTTTTTTTGGTCTCACCCACACCCAATTATGAGAACCTAATCTGATTTTGTGAACTAAAAATTATTCTCATCTGGTGAATCAGTGTTTTAGATGCAAATATGTAGAGCACCTAAAGGAATGTAACTACTCTTCTATCCCCTCAACAAAAGAAAGGCCCACCCACAATGACCAGCTAATAATCCTAGTTTCCTACAACAAACAGTCCATGAGGGAGGTCAATCCGTACTCCAAAATGTAATTTTCAGATAATATACCTTTTAACCTCAATGCCTTAAATTTGATATAACTTTTAAATTCTTATGAGTCATGACTGCCAGAGTTTTTACTTTTGAAAATGGGTGATTAACCATATAGATTGAAGTAATGTTCTTCAACTATTTCTTTTTCTTTTCAATTTACAAACCTATGAACTTGCTACAACTTTGAGATTAGTTAATATTAGTATTAACAAGTTGTGGTATAACCTACCCAAAAAAATTTATGTGATCTGAACTGAGCAAAACAATTAATCCAATGCATATATAATCAGGTAACTAACCATATTGACCAAAGCTACAAAATCTAATGTGTACACTGTTATTTTTATTGAAATGGTGAATTAATCCGATAACTCAGTAACAAGAAGAACAAAAGATGATATTACATATAGCAGAATTAGAATAGATGGTGAAGGGATGATTGTCAATTACATTGGGAAAGTGGTTGACAAGTTGAAGCGACACAACGGGCACATAAGACTCCTTTTGAGCCATTCTGCAATGCAGAAGACATGGTATAAATGAGAGCATGGCATGCGAATGACCCGCGAACCAATTAATATCTCATCTTTACAAATGGCACAAAGTACTTGTTCATCACCATCAACATTATTAGTATTACCTTCAAATCTGAGCGTCTCTAATGACTGGAAGTAGTCCTTCATAGCTCGTTCCAACAATGACAATTCCAAGTCACGTTCATACTTGTTGTCCAAGAACGCCTTCTCCTTGGGCGCTGTGTCCCTAACATGATTTTTTATTTCCCTCGTTATTATACAAAAGTCCAAAAAGAGATCGAAGGAAGAAACCAATCGATGAAGTCGTAACACACGGTCTTCCTTCTCTCTGGCCCGGTCCATTGCTTCGAATTCATGGCGGGGTAAAATCACTCTATTCTCAATGTAGAGATCCAACGCCAATATCTTCTTATTCTGACTATAATTACTATTCACCATGGAACGAGCCTCGTCCAAAACACGAATGATTAGGTCGTCCACGTTCTCCAACTCGGCCTGCTGCGGTTTGCAGTTACGGTTACCATCCCATTGCATCTTCTCTAATGGGAAAGGGATTTCCATTCCATCGATCATTGTGGAGAGGAGATCATAGGTTATGGAGTGATATGGATATTCTGATGAAATCTCTCCGATAAGGTCTCTGATGATGCGCTGTCTGTCTCCGTCTCTGGTGATGCTTTTAAGGGCTCCATCGGAAGATTGATAAGTCCGCTCCACCAGTAAATTGATTTTAAAGTTGATACAAGGCAGGGACTGATCATCACCTCCTCTGATATTAAAAAAAGCTAAAGCCCTAACTTACACCTCTCTTGTTGTCGCCATACCCAGGAGAGAGAGATCTAGATCTTTTAGTATTTGCTAGAACTGAACTGGAGGAGTTACTAAATTTACTAGTACATGTCTTCGCGTATGTCGTATTTTATACATGTGCATTCTAATCCTTGTGGGAGTATGACTTTTGTGAATCCTTTACCGGAATGGAGAGAACCCTTTCTTTATTATCTTTTGTTTTTTGGACAAATTTGTAAAACCCCAAAACTATTAATAAGTGATCATAAAACTCCAATCAGTTTTAAAACCCCCAATAATATAATAAAGTTATCATTTTACCCCAACTCTGTCAATTGGGCGTTAAGGATATGTGAAATGACTAAATTACCCTTATTATATTCCCTTTTATTTAAAAAACTAAAAAATTATATTTTTAAAATTACAATACTATCCTTTAGGTCAAAACGACCACGTTTAGTGCTAATACTATCCTTTAGGACAAATTATTGTATGAACCATTGTCGCCTTCACTGGAGTCTTCCCCTATGGTCACCAACGCCGATCTCTGTTCAACGCTGATCATTGGCTTCGTAGTCTAGCTCCGCCATCGCCCGATCCCAAAATCAACGATGTGAATCTTCATCGTTCTGTAGGTGGCTTCGAAGATTGCTTGGTTTGCCGTCAAACAGGCGAATTTGGAGTACGATGAACTAGAACGGGGAGGGAATCTGCAATTACCTGAGAGGGCTCGCCGGCGATGGCGACTGTGACTTGGAGTGGTGCTGCCTCATACAATAATTTCTCATCTTTTAGGGCAAATTTCTGTATATTTTTGCTCCGGCGCCAAATATCCCAAAGTCCCCACCACTCTCGTCGTGTTCGGCACCTCCCCTTGCGTATACAACTTCGCTAGACCAAAATCACCCAAGCGACCTCTCATGTCAGACCCCAACAAAATGTTGCTCGACTTAATGTCTCTGTGAATCACCACTTGGTCCCAACCATGGTAGAGATAGTTCAAGCCCTCTGCAACATCGGCGAGGATTTTTCTCCAATCATCCCAACCCAAAAACGTCTTAGGTTTGTCGAATATCCATCGATTCAGGCTACCATTCGGCATATAATCGTACACAAGCATCAATTTGTTGCCCTTTTGACACCAACCTCGCATTTGAACCAAGTTCTTGTGTTGAAGACGACCCATACTCGAAATCTCCGCCATGAATTCTCTCAAACCCTGCTTCGAATCGTGGTTCACGCACTTCACGGCGACGACTGTGTTGTTGGGTAGTGTTGCTTTGTATACTTTGCCGAACCCACCAGTCCCGAGAAGCTCATCTTTGGAGAAGCCATTGGTGGCCTCACTGAGCTCTTCGTATGAATAACTGTGCGGCCAGTATTCGAGCTCCCAATCTTCAATCTCATCCTCTTCTTCTTTCATAGTCTTTCGCCAAAATCAGTAAAACCCAGATAAGCAAACAATGAATACAACAGATGTAATCGTAATTCCGGCAATAGCTCTGGGAGAGAGCGAAGAGGACGATGATTGAAATTTAAAAACCGGTAAATTCGTAGTGAAGTTAACTTTGGTAAAACGTGAAGGTAACTTTGGTGGGTTTTTAGTATTACATAGTTGGGGGTATTTTCGGTATAACAGATTCAAATACACATAACTTGTTTGGCACATGTGATAGCAGGGGTATTTTCGTCACAAAAGTCAAATTGTCAAAGCAATTGTTAACCACGCGCTGGGTTAACGGCCCCAATTAAAAAAGTTGGGGTAAAATTATAACTTTATTATATTATTGGGGGTTTTAAAAACTGGTTGGGGTTTTATGATCACTTATTATTAGTTTTGGGGGTTTTACGAAATTTGCCCTTATTTTTTCTATACATATTAGATACAGGTCTATTAAAAAAACAATTTGCTTATATATATTTAATGTGTTCATACTTATAATATTATATATATAATGAATTTATACGCATAATTCAAACATGCATATCAAATTCTCTCGGTCACGCAACTAATTTCATTTCTTCCAAACCGCACGCCACACACACACACACATATATATATAATAATTATTATAGTTTTTTATTTAAGTAATGCTATTGTGAGTGCGTGCTCGCAATAGCACTAACGAGTTCTCCCATCTAAACCGTCGAATCCAAATGGCTTGAGATTAGGAATAAAACAAATGCTTTTTTTATTGTTTTTGTCTTCCTTCTCTCTTCTCTCTCCTCTCTCCTCAAGCTTTTCTTTTTTCTCTCTTGAAACTTTCAGACGCTTTTATTTGCCACAAACTTTCTTTCTCTTTCTATCAGTTCTCTTTCTCTCTCTTTGTTAAACATCTTCCTACGCCGGCCATTAAAAACCCAGAAATTGGGTAGTTTTTTTATGCCCGACGGAGACTGGTGAAAGGAGATCTTCCACCTCTGCTTCCCAGTTCTCATCTCTCCCCTATATTGTAAAATAGCCCATCTAATGCTTAATTCTTTATGATTTTGGGTTGCTTTATTCATAGATTGATAGGGAGGTCTTGCACCGCAGCGGGCGTAGGGGAGGGTGGCGATCTTGGGGTGGGGACGAATCGAATCGATGGACGCCGGCGATT
This sequence comes from Cornus florida, assembly GCF_030987335.1. Taxonomy (NCBI): domain Eukaryota; kingdom Viridiplantae; phylum Streptophyta; class Magnoliopsida; order Cornales; family Cornaceae; genus Cornus; species Cornus florida. The sequence goes on from NW_026775581.1 coordinate 127,512,411, forward strand.
GGAATGCAACTGTGCTCCGGTGATTCTTTGGTGTAGTTGTATTGTCCCTAGTTTCCATAAATTGTGGCGAAGCTTGCTGAAATCCCAACTGAGGAAATTTGCCGGAATTGACGTCCGGACAATTTTTCGGCGACGATTCAATTGTTGGTTCTGGTTTTTGACTACCTTTTTGTTGAATTGAATTTTGTTGTCCTAATTAATATTTCTTAAACCCGAAATTGGCTTTAGAGATGGAGGCAGAAAGAAAGAAAGAGCAAAAAAAAGAAGGTTTTGCAGGAGATTCTTTTTAGAGAGAGAGCTTTTTGTTTTAGGGAGGATGGTGGTGGTTGTTCATATAGAGGAGAGAGAGAGGCCAAAAATGAAAAAAAAAAAATGATTTGGGGGAGAGACGGAGAGGAAACAGAGGAGAAAAGGGAGGGGAAAAAGAAGAAGAAATGATGGTGGCCGGTGGTGGCTGTTCGTATATAGTGGAGAGAGAGAGGCTAAAAATGAAAAAAAACAGAAGACTAATTTGGGAGAGAGATAGAGAAGAAACAAAGGAGAAAAGGGGGCGAAAAAGATTAGGGGGCGAAAAAAAAAAAAAAAAAAAGGGTGTTGTTTGTTCATGAAGGTTTAATTTTCCGGCGAAGGTTGCTATTGGTGAGGTGATGAATTTGGGTTTGGAGAGATCGGGTTTTTTGGTTTTGTTTGATCTGGGTTTTGTTTTATTCCTAATGTCAAGCCATTTGGATAGAAAGAGAAAGAGAACCTTCAGATATAGAAAGAGACGAAAGTTTGTGGAAGAGAAAAGAGAGAGTTTGAGGAGAGAGAAACAAAAAGCTTGAGGACCGAGAAGGGAGACAAAAAAAAAAAAAAAAAAAAAAAAAAAAAAAAAAAAACAACATTTGTTTTATTCGTAATCTCAAGCCATTTGGATCCGACGGCTTAGATGGGAGAGCTCGGTAGTGCTATTGCGAGCGCGCGCTCGCAATAGCATTACTCTTTTATTTTAGATGAATAAAACATTGTAAAAATATACATAGATAATTGTAAATCTTCTAATTTATATTATTTTATTTTGTGACTAAACATTATATATGAAATCATCTATTAAGCTTTTTATAAAACAAATAATTAAATGAATAAATTATGTCGTCCTATTTTAAAATACAGATATAAACATAGGTTTCTTTCGAACAGTAGTATTATATACACGAGGAGTCCATGATGTAGAGAAAATCTTAGAAAGAGAATTTTAAAGAGAGATAGTGGGAGAGAGATAATTTGGAATCGTGTGACAGAAGTTTAAAAAGGAATGGATGAATTTGAGTCAAATAGAAGTTGTAAAATTGAATCTCTTATATAATGGGTGAAATATGGGTCATAATGGGTGACCCATATTCAACCCATTTAATCCTCTATAAAAATAGGTTGAATATGAATCACCCATTTTGATCTATATTTTAAAATGATTCACCCATATTCATTTTAAAGTAGGCGGATATGGGTGGGTTGGTGGGTCATAACTCATTATGTCACCCCTAATTTTAATGACAGTCATTTTCTTGCAACTAATTTTCTTATTTTGTCCCTGAAAGTGGTGTCTTCATATCTTAATTTCCTATTATGCCCATATCACCCTCCTTCACTTTCTTCGTAAACTTCTCTAACAAGTGAGTTTCCTTCTTTTGTAAAATACTTATAAGATAATGTAATATTAATTTAATTGTATATACTTTTATATGTGCATACAAAATTAAATTTTTATTGTATTTTTTTCCTTTCATAATTAATAATGATTGAGAGTGATATATATATATATATATATATATATATATATATATATAAATCTGAGTATTTAGTAACAAAGTGTTGGGTGAAAAATTAGGTGAGGGTCTGTGCACGTATATAAGTTTTTTTATACATAGACTTCTCGTTACTTTAGACTCAAGGTATATTAGATGTATCAAACTCATTTAGTTTTAATATAAGGACTAGATTGATAATTTTTTTTTATTTTTTTTATGTCTAAAAGTATATATATATTAACTTCAAACTTTTATCCTCAAGATTTTTATGATCAATTTTTTTTATTAATTAAACTTACACCTATAATCACATATATCTGATTATTAAACATCAAAAGACAAATACTATAGTATTTATTGTTTCATCTTTGAACTTGAAATTTTAATTTTATTTATAATTGAGGAGATATGATAGTGTCTCAAGGGGAACAAAGTAATCTTATAATTAAAATGATATTTTTAGGAACTACAATTATTTTCTTTTCACTCTCATCCTTTCCAAACTCACAAAACAATATTTTCTCATAACTTTCTTGAAAAAATATTCTTACTAACCAAATATACCATAAAAACTTAATTTTCTTTTCATTTCCTTTACTTTATTTCATTTTCACTTTTCGTACAAAAAAAAAAATTATATCCAACCAAAAGGACCCTGAAAGTTGAACTACAAGACCAATGGCATTAACCTCGTGTTTGGGTATTAATTTTTATGAAATTATTTTGAGACTGTTTGGTACACTGAAGCATATATATATATTTTGTATTGTCTTAAAAAAAATAAAAAATAAAAATAAAGTATTTTTTTATTATTAAAGGAAAATTTAATTTATTTGATAATATTTTTTAAAGTACTTTTATTAATAATTCTACAGTACATGTCTTCGCGTATGCTTGAAGAAGCCATTGGGGCCAAAGAGACCACTGAAGATCTTCAATTTTTTGGCGAGAGCCCATTGACCGTGGCTTTGAGCAACACCGTCACATTTTTTTTTTTTTTTTCATAATTCTACAGGTCATTTGAGCTTAGAGTTTTCATATCTTTCCAAGGCTCATATACTCGAATGGAGTTTTGCAATATCTGTGATTATACTAATATTTGATGATATCAAAATTTGTGTTTTTCATTCGTTTTATAGTTATTTTTGCTACCCTAATGTCTTTGTGAGGGTAAAGATAAATGGTTCAGGCATGAATTGTATTGGTTTCCTTTTATGTCTTGGGTTAGCATTAGCCCAAACACAAGTGGGTGAAACTGCCCCAAATGATACTAGTTCACGGTCACAGCAGATAATAAGGCTGGTGTCTTATTGCTTGGAATTTATCTCGACTGTGCCAGATGAATGATACTAGCTCACGGTCACACCCTATAACATGCAACAAATGAGAATCACTCATTTAATATTTTTGCAACCAATGCAGACAATAGAAGTTGAGAAAATTCAGATTGTGTGCGGTTAAGCCTGGTAAACCTTTTGCCTTCATATATGTCCTAAATAGGTCGAAGAGCAAAAACTGTGACCATAACTGTTAGCATTGATATATTCTGCTGAACTTTGTAGATCTGGCTGGAATTGAAAGAGCTTCACAGAAAATGCAGATTGTGTTAGGCTTAGGGAAAGCTGCCATATTAACATTATTAGGTTGATGACTCCCACTCTCTAGGAAGCTCGGGTCAGATTCATCGAGTTCAATTGAGTAGTGCTTAGATAATGGGAAAAAGTCAAGCGATTGGAGGGCTGGATGCAGAGGATTGAGCAGCAGATCAGGTAGAGGTATGAGCAGGGATCGAGGAGAGAGTTGAGCAGGGGAATCATTCTTAGAAATTCACTGCAGCTAGAGCGGGAAAAAGTGGTTATTCAGAGAGCATCACGTGTCTTCTCAAATACACTAGGCCAAGTGAGTTGCAAATGGCAGGATAAGATTTATGGTGTATAACCAGGACAGAGAACAGTATACCCATGTATTAGAAGATAAAGAGTATATTGAACTAAACCATATCACAACAGATAATGAAGGAAAAAGAACAATAAAGCTAAGCTGATTATCAGCTATGTATACTCAAAATTGCAAATGCAATTAGTGTTCCAGGTTGGTCATAGTCTTGACATAAGGAATAAACTTTGGAGAATTGACAATATAGTGAACTAAACCATATGACAACAGATGATTAAAGAAAAAGAACAATAAACCTAAGGCTGATAGTATTTACTCAAAATGCAATTGGTGTTCCAGGTTGGTCTGAAAGGAACAAACACCATTAGCCCACTTCTACTTCAAATTGCCTTTAGGGTTCCAATTTGTCATACTGTTGATGTAAGGGATGAACTTTGGATCTGTGATCCCATTCCGACTTTTGTGCTTAATTTTCTGATCTTGTATGTTGAACCAGTAAAGTGAAGTAGCTATATTAATGATGATATTACCTGCAATAATGATAGGTAGGGGTTGGCACTCTTCAGCAGTCTCTATGTCTACTGCGGTCACATCAACAGAGTAGATTTGCTTCAGACTCATCGTATTGAACGTCCCTTTCCCATATATGGCAACCCTCAATTCTTTGTCGGTCTCTTGATAAGCCTGGATATAAGACAGTTGACCATCCACCTCTGTGAGTGCTCCTCCTCCTTGCGCTGAAGGGAGTTTGATAACTCCGGAATTCAGACTGTCAATATCAAAATAGACGATGCTCCTTGGGGTTGCCTTCTGCCTATAAGTCTTATTGCCTTTTCGGTAAGTGGTGTTGGAGGTTGTTGTCCAATAGACGCACCTGTCAACATAAAAACCATTTCTGTTTACAGTTGAACATTCGAGGTCAATGTTAGTGGCTTTGCAGACCCTCCATAGGTCGTCTTTGGATGAATAGATTTCAAAAAAGATTTTTGGCTCTTGAGTATCCTGGAATACCCTCACCAACTGAAACCCTGCAGTAGATGGTTCGAAAACAATGCATGGCTCTGAATTATGAATCCCTTGGTTGGATGATGAGGGAATTTTAGTGCACTTCTCATTCACTGGATTGCACACATAAAAAGGATGAGTTGGGTCCTCACATCCTTTGCAAAGTAACAAGCCTTTGGAGGAGCCTAAGAGGACAACGTGCTCAGGGAAGAAACTAAGGCTGGGTGAGGGTACTCCATACGCCCGTGGATTGGATGTTAAGAAGTGTGGTGGGTCAGTACCCAACTGACAAAAATATCCTGACAATTGGTCGAATGTGCATGATTGTTTGAGTGGAAGATTGCTACCCGTGATGCAGTGACCTCATTTCCTCGCAACACATATAAATCTCAGTAGAGATTTTGCTGGCAGTCGCCAAAGAATTTCAGAAGTAAGGTCGGCTGGCAATTCAATGACTGGGAAAACTGGAGTGTCTCGATTATGCTTCTCTATCTTTTCAACATCAGAACTTGCTGTCTCATTGTCTATCATTTCGCCCTCAACAACTGCAGGCTCCTGTTTAAACTGCTCTTCACCAAGCTCGAGTTCTTTTGGTAACCCAAAGTATTCCCAACACTTCATCTTGTTCTAGAAACAAAGAGGAGAAACAAAACAAGGTTACTTTTCATACCAAAGCCCGAACCCTATGTACATGCCATACTAAGCCCGAAATCTGAACCATACAATGACATGAAAAACAGAGTTGATTTTTGAAATAGTAATATACAACAACTAATTCTTGAAATTGATCAAAACTCACCCTTAATTTATGTGTCTGGAAATTGAAGAAAACACAAGTTAACTAAGCATGAACTCTGAACCATATACTACTGAAAAAACACTCACAATAATTGCATTGATCATTCAAACAGTCATACGCATTAAACAAAAATACTCACAATAATTGCATTTATCATTATATGTACACTTTCTAGAATATACAAGCTAGTGTTTTTAAAAATTGATCAAACCTCACCCTTAATTTGTGTTCAGAATCCTATCAGAAGATAGTCTTGTAAGAAAAGAGAGATACAGTTTGAGGTAAGACATGAAAAACTGGGCATTAAATCTTTTCTAGTTCTTCCATTTCACCTCCTTCACTTCGGGTTAAAAACGATCGTGTGTACATATTATTAACTAGAGAGATTAAAGATTCGCACAAAGCCTTCAAGAGTTTAACACAGAAAGACCCTTCAAGAGAGTTTACTCGCCAAGATAGGCCTGTACCCAAATTCCAAAACCCTAGCTCTGAAGAGAGAGAAACGATCGTGTGTACATATAATTAACTACAGAGATTAAAGATTCGCACAAAGCCTTCAAGAGTTTAACACAGAAAGACCCTTCAAGAGAGTTTACTCGCCATTAACCATGAATTAATCACATTGATCATCCTAAAAATACTAAGAACACTGAACACAGCATTAATCAAATATAAAGATTCGTGTTCTTGAATATACAAGTACTATTCTTGGAATTGATAAAAAATAAAAATAAAAACTCACCTTCATTTGTCTGTTGAGCTTTGAGAATCGAATCAGAAGAACAGCCGTCCCCAAAACCCTAACGATCTCTGTAAGCTATGAAGAGAGAGAAATGTCAGAGACAGAGAAATGCAAGAGAGAGAAATGTAAGAGAATTTTTTTTTTTTTTCGGAAGTTATGTAGAGAGAATTTTCCAACGTCTAGATCATATGATCAAATTGAAATTTTAAAAAATTAAGGACAAATTTGATTTTGAAAATTGCCACTTTGTGAAAACAGCATAAAAGTTAAATACTAGGGTTAAAAATAAAAATAAAAATAAAAAACTCCCCCCTCCACTTTTAAAATCGTGGATATAACTTTAGTAAAAGTAAAAAAAAAATCTAAACTAATAAAACTTATCAAATTACCCTCAAACTTGTAACCGATCTTTTTAAATTGTGAAATGTCAAATTTGATATTATTACAAACAAGTATGTGGCCTAGCGATACAAAATTCTTATTTTCTAAAAAAATATCAGGGATTCGAACTTTATGTGAGTCAAAAAAAAAAAATTTGACATTATTATTTAATATTAAATTAAAAGTTACAATTATTATTTTAAAATTACAAAAATACCTGTCTTTGTAAGTATTTGAAATATTTTTTAAATTTTAAAATAATAATTGTAATCTTTAATTTAATATTAAATAATAAAGTCAAATTTAACATTTCACAAGCCTATATTGAAATAACTTGATAAGTTTTCCTAGTTCATATGTTTTATTAAAAATTTTATGCACAATTTCAAAAGTAAAGGAGGGTTTCTTGATTTTAACCCTAAATACTTTACCCAATCTATGCCGCCCCCAACATACTAACAACATTGTTATGCTGGCTGTTGAGTTTCTTTCTTTGTATTTAATCTGTGAAGGATTACTGATGACCCATTCATCGTCTTCCCTTGTCTACTATGGGAGTTATCTTGTCTCCATCCTTCTTCCATTTTACGGGGGAAAAATATATATATATATATATATATATATATATATATATATATAATATGGTTGAAATAACACCCATTTTTTATTAGTAGCACATATGTAAAGAAGATATGTTTGTAGGAGGGTAGAGGACTAAAATTAACTAACATGAGCGGAGCAAATAAGAAAAGATATCAGAACATATGATTGGACTTAGGTTAAGGGCATAGATAGAGCACAATAGAAAATATAATTAAGATATCCCAAATAGTTTGGAAAAATATTTTGTTGAGTTGAATATTTTATTTAATAATTAGATCTGAGAAAAGGCTTAATCTTTCTAGTTGAAAAACCATTTTGTTGTAGTGGACCAAGGGTATCATAAAATTGGTTCTTAATTAATGCCCATGGTAGAGAGAAAATTTGTAATTAAGGGGTGCTTAGAGGTCAGGATTTTCTTTGATAGCATGGCTTGCCAAAGCGAACAGTGTACACGGGTTAGAACAAGAATGATTTCTCCACGATCCTTACACAAATTTGCAATTGTTTATATATTAAGGGTGGTAAAATAGGTTAGGAACTATCAATTTGACCATATCTATTTGTTTTTTAATGGTTATGGGTGAATTATATTTAATTTGAAGGTCAAGATGGATTGGGTAATTTTTAACTACTTAATTTGATGATAAAGATTTAACCATATTCAACTCATATTTCAGCTATCACATAATAAACACACATCTATTATATATTGTACTCAACTCATTTCTCTCTTTAAAATTCTCTCTATAGAAACTCATTTCTTTTATCAATTCCCTCTCTCTAAGTTTCTCTTTTTAAGAATTTCTTCTAAAAAAAATAAATAATTTTAAAACGTTCAGAAAAAAATAATTTTAAAAAATTAAAAAAATTAGGAGTGTCACTTTGAAATTGAGATTCAAAATTTTAATTACATTTCGTTCAATTATAAATTCAACCTGTTCATTGATGTACTACTTACGAATGGAGTACTTTGTTCTGACTTGTCCGACCAACAATTACTTGGTACCCTCAACTAAGATTTTTCTTTGGCTTAATATAAATTGTATTAGAAAAAAAGGGTAAACTACAATGACCTCCCTTTAGGTTTGTCTTAATTGCAACTAAACTTAAGATTTGTCATTTTTTTGCAAAAATCTCCCCTTATCAAAATTTACTGTAAATTTACTTATTTACCCTCTTTATTATATAATTAAAAATATAAAAATATCTTAAAATGTCAAATGACTCTTTTGCCCCCAATATACTTTACAACCACACAATTCCTACCCTGAAGCCAAGAAAGATTGCCTACTGGATGCTCTAATACAACTGTTTATGTATATATATAAACTGTTATATATATATATATATATATATATATGAATTTGTAAAGGCATATACCTCTTTGTAAAATCCACGCACATACATATATATCTATTCATAGAAATACACACAGCACTCTTTTTTGTATCTTTGATTTTGGAGTAAGCTTTGGATTGGAATTAAAGCCAAAATCAAGCTGGGGGCGAGTTTCTTTATTGGCGTCCAGAGAGATTTGAGATTCGGTAAGTAACTCAGTGAAGCAAACCCATTTGTGAGGCTCTATTGATTTCAGAAGTCATAATTCCATTCAGTTGGGTTTCGAAAAACTTGCCAGTTGCGGATTAGTTCGATGACGAATATTATTGCCGCAACTGATTCTTCCAAATTTTAGGCTTCAAGGCACTGTTGAATCAGTTTACCTAATTGTGTGAATATGAAAATCATCTGGCTTGATTAAATCGATTCCCTCTCTTCCAGAACCTCCGACGAGAGCTCTGTTGCAGACCCAATCTGGCCAGAGTAACATTGAAGACCTATATTGTCGAGAGCTCTGTTGAAGCGTCCTGACCTGGTTCACTTCAGTCCAGTGACCTGGTTCACTTCAGTCTAGTGAAGCATCCTGACCTGGTTCAACTGACAAACCAAATGAGTCGATGACGGTGGTGGTATTGGTGTTGGGTTCGATTAGGGCTTTGCAATCGGTGTCGGCAATGGTGGTGGTGTTAGGTTTGATTAAGGCTCTGTAATCGGTACCACATAGTGGTATTGTTGGTGTTGGGTTTCAATTACAATCGCTGATGGTGGTGGTGGATTGTTTGCGTCTGCGTGTTGGTTTTAATATGATAGAGTAGTATATAAGTGAAATTATATATAGCTGACATATATATATATACACACACACACACACACACATATATATATATATGTATATATGTAAAATTATATAAAATCGATATATATATATATATATATATATAATTGAAATTTCTCAATTTCCTTTTGAATTCTGATATTCTTACGCACCTGGGTTTTGTTTTTTTTTTTTTTTTTTTTTTTCTGTATTATTTTTCTCTTATAATCTTATGTTATAGCGGTGACTGGTGGGTAGGTGTAAAGAGAGAGAATGGAGGGAGAAAGAAGGATATTTTTGTCAATGTTTTTGTCGTTTTTTGATACTATACGGGCAATATTGTCTTTTCAAGTTAGTTAATGGGCATTTTAGTCACTTCAATCAATTTTCCTAGCAAAAAGTGTCAATTTTCGTACGGAGGGTGGTCTTTGTAAAATGGGCCAAACCTCACGGGGACAAGTTGAAGAAAAATAACAAAATTCAAGTTTAGTTGTAATTAAGTCAAACCTTAAGGAAAGTCATTGTAGTTTGTCCTAAAAAAAAAAAAATTAAGATGAGTAAAAAGTATATTTAGTGGCAATGGTCAGTTTTACGTTTTATATTATCACTTTCTTGATGATCAACAATATATATAGTTTCTTTTCCAAGTGCAGTGACACTTTGCATGTCCTTTTATCTCTGACCAGTCTTTTCATTTTCTTGAGAAGTAAGCTTACAAGCAGACTACTCTTTTGAGGAGAGAATGAAAAGGTGTTTGTGAGGATACATTTTTCTTTTATGTTACTTCCTTGGGTTTAAAACCAGCAAGTGGACGCTCTCATAATGAGATACTGTACTAAGGGACATGTGTTAGGATATGAAACACAGGTTTTTTGCATTGTACACTAAACATATTAGATGCAAGATTCATGCGTCACTCTAAGCGTCACTCTAATGTAACGTATTGTATTTGTATCTTTTAATATAAATGCATATTACCTGTACAGTTAGGTTTTATTTTATTTTTAAAATGATTAAGTTACGTTTTCTTAAAACACATAATAAATAATCAAATATATAATATATGTTAAATCATGTTAACATTTAATAAAAAAAATTAAAAATAATAATTAATGGATCCACGGTTTATAACAAGTTGATCCTGTCCATTTTTAACCTGATCATTTTTAACCCGTTCTGAACGGATTGAATATGGATCCTGACCTATGTTGACCCGCTTATTTTCAACCCAACTCGCCCATTTGTCATCCCTAATATATACATATATATTTTATGTTCATATCTCCACTGAAATTCGAACACTCAACCTTTTTTTTTTATTGAAAAAAGACAGTTTTTACCGATTAACAAAGTACCAATTCTTGGTAATTTTTCATGTTTATATATAGTCATAATTTTCTAAGAACATTGACAAAAGTAATTGGCCTTATCTCTTCTTTAGCCATCTCTTCATCCACTAATCTTCCATAGATCTTGAACAAACTGTCAACAATTCCTTGTCCAAAATGGTGGCAAATCATTGATTCTTGGATTGCCCTCACTGTCATTGCAACTGCCATTCCATAGCTCATACTGTCCCCAACATCCTTCTCGTATTCGAACATTTCAAGCTGGTCCATTTCAAAAGAACCCTCTCTCTTTACTTCATCTTCTAATTCATCCTTGGATGGTGCGTAAAAATGAACATCATAAGAATCAAGCTTTTCCTTCTCAATTTCTCCCTACAAAACAACATAACTATATATAATAATACACATTCATATAAATATGTACAAAACTGCTAGTTTAATGCACGAAACTCCAGCAATTACAAGGTTTAGAAGGATATGATTGAAGGAGTATTGTCTCGAATTGTATGCTTGATTTCAAACATGTGATTTCTTTGTCACAATAAAGCAATCTTACTGTTAAGACATACTCCCATTCAAATCTATATGTATGCATATAAAAATTGTGCTATTACATAGATGACCAAGTAATTTATTTAGTAGCACTTATGGTACCTGAGAAACCAAATTGGCGAAGGATTGAGACAGAAGTTCCCAAAAGAACGCATTGCCTCGGTCAACATGATTTGAACCCAACCGTCCCAACAAGATCAGCACCATCTTTCCTCCACTGATCAGCTCCTTGGATCGTGATCGGAGGAACATTGAGAAGTCCTCTTGAAATTGCCTGAAGTACGCTTCACCCACCTGAGGAGGACTTGATTCAGATATGTAGACGTTGCCTTTGTTTATTGACTTGCCTTTGTTATCATGAAGTGCAGGAGGAACCTACATATATGATTATTTACATGGATCAACCAAAAATGACATATAACTCATATAACAGCCAATAGGTTATGAAAATTCTACAATATTTTAAGGCCGGACAAGGATCTCCCCCTCATTTGGTTGTTAATGGGGTGATAAAAATATAAAAATACCCTTCTTACAATTAAAATAAAAATTAGTAAAAAATTTAGTTAACGTAGAACGACTATTATGACCTTTATATACAAAAAGGGTAAGGGCATTTTTGGAATCAAATAAAGATATTTTTGTTATTTAATACAATTAATTAGTGATGTGCCTGGTACAAAATTTGTTAACGATATTTTTTTAACGACTGATTGCAGAAAAATCTTAATTTATAATATATTTATATTTTTAAGTGAGTTATATACTCAATCTAAAAGATAGGTTTTCTTTACTCAAAAAATAAACATTACGATATTTTATATAATATAAGTTTTTAAAAGTTAAAACAAACACACTGTTACTCGCAACATGCTCCTATAAATCATACCTGATTTTATTTGTATATCTAATGTACAAATATGTGCTAAGAATTTTCATCTTGGATGGTATTAGTATGTCATCCGCACCATGAAGACAAAGGATGGTAGGACCACATCAACTGATGTGCCTGGGGTGATGGAATCCAAATAGTGCAAACAAACAATACTACATTTATACTCTTAGAACATCTCCAATGATAAAATATTAAATTAGATGTCAAATTTATATTTTGACGGATGTTATAGTGTCAAAATGTTATAATTTACTAATTCTGTTTTAATGGTGCAAAATGTTATTTTTTGACACAACCACCATTCTTTTTCAACTATCATTCCTACCATTCATATTTGAATCAATAATATTAATATTAGGCACATTCCAAGTCAAGTTGTAGATATTAGAAGGAAACTAAAATTAAATCTAATTAAAAAGGAGCAAAAATCTAAAATATCGGGTCAAAAAAGGAATAAAAATAAAAAAATAAATTTTTTATAATTTTTTTTACCACTATTTGTGAATTAATTTTTTTATATAATTTTTTTTCTTTATATATATATATATTATGTGTGTGTATATTATATATATTTGATTATATAATTATTAAAAATATATATATTTTTAGGGTAAATCATATCAGCCTCCCCAATCGCCTCTATCTGAGAACTTGCCCTTTCCCTCTCTCTCTCTCTCTCTCTTTGCAATTGCAAACTACAAAATCTAGCTACAAGAATCAGAAGCTCAAAACCCATATATTCTTGTTCATCTTACCACCCCATCCCACCAATAGGCTAAGAAGACCTGAGGAATCTACTACTGCAGGTGTCTTCATGAGATCTGAACCCTCAGTGCCAGTATTTGGATTATTTTCATTTCCTCTTTCAAGGCTAACAATTGGAGCTGCTGAGCCAATGGAATCTATCTGTCTGCAAGAATCCAAAGTTCAAAACCTATTACCTATATCAAAACCTATATCAGCATTATTATTTCATCATATTCATCCGATCTCCAGTCGCTGCCGCCCTCTTCATCGGCGCTCATGCCACAACCCAGAACCACGGCAACGGCGAAGGGAGCCATGATTGGACCACCCAGAACCACGGCTAAGCAACATCTTGGGTTGTTGCAGATGATAGAGAAATGGGACGTTGCAGATGAGAGGGAAATGGTTGTTGCAGATGAGAGAGAAAGGGTCAGCTGAGATATGAAGAAACGGCGTCGTAGGCCATTAAACAGACTTGCCAAAAAAATTTGGCAGCTCTTACATTTAAGAAAAAAAATGAGATTTTCAAATTTTGAAAGGTCAAATAAAAGGCCATTGGAGAACCTGTTTTCCACTCATCTCTCAGATTATGAGTTTGAGAGCCCAATATAGAAGACCATTGGACTTGCTCTTATGTTTTCATTAGAATGTAACTGGACAATGGACCCCCAGCCTCCTACAGGTCCGTAATGATTGTTATTTCACTTTTTGACACGAATATAAATATATTACTTCCACCCTTCTAAAATAATTGTTGATTTTGAGAATTTAAATTTTTTAAGAAAAAAAACTTTATTACTATTTTTTTGTATTAGTAGCGAAGTCAATAGCCATATAATAATTTATTATAAATTTAATGTAAGAAGGTTAAACTAATAATATTATTAAAAAAATAATAATATATCAATTTTTCAAATGAGATACTTATTTTGGGACGAAAAAAAGTAAAAATGTGAACACTTATTTTAAAACAGAAAGAATGTTTTCATTTTGTCGTGAAAAAAATAAAATTAAAAATTATCAAGTTCTTTATTTTTTTAACAGTGGAGTTCATTAGTTGGCCCTGAGAAAGTGACTGATTCTGAATCAAACTCCTATCATGTTCTTTAGTTTTAAGAACAAGCAATTGGGATTTGGACGGTCATGCAGATCGGATTCGAAGCAGATTAATTAAATTCATATTTAATTTGTTAAACTAACGAATTATCGGATTGAATATTCTAATCCATCTCCTATTTAACATGAATTCAGATCATATTGAATTTGGATTCATATTAAAATCATATTTCAATTTTTTCTATAAAAAAAAAAAGAAGTTATTATTATTTTAGATAACCAAGAATCAACTTATTCATTACCTTTTTTTTCTGTTTTTGCTAGAGGTCACATGTTTTTTTTTTGGGAGGTCTAGAGGTCACATGTTCCTAAAGCTAACAAATTAAGTTGTACAACACTTCTTAATAACACAGTTCCCAACAGCACACTAAGAAAAAGAAAGAGAGGATAGAAAAGAAGTTAACCTTAGAGAGCCAGTGCAAACTATAGGAGGAATAGATGAAGTGCAAGCTGTTGTTTGGAAACAGCCTTCCATAAAAGGTGCCTGGATAACCAGCTATGTAAACACATGGACCCCCATCATCTCTCCCTTCCCTGAGCTCCCTAATAAAATCCGGCAAGGCCTTGAAGATTGCGTTGAAGTCGTTGGCCGGAAGATCATTCAGGTACACTCGGTACTCTGGTGCCGGTTGCAGAAGTTTCTGACTTGTGGCTTCGATGGCATCCACCATTTCTCGTATGATTGATAGTGTGTTCGGTCCGGAGGAACAACCCAAGTCAGCTATGGTGAAGCCCTTTGGAGCTGTTGTGAGATAGACTTCCTGAATGGTCTGTAAGGTTATGTGCTTCACCATATCAGCGGCCTTCTTCTGCAGAAATCAAAAGTTGGAGTCATGCCATGTAATTGCAATATATGAACCAATTTCTATGAGTGTGTATATATGAGATGTTAAAAGGATTAGTTAGTATGTTTGGTTCAGTTTCTAAAGAACTCAGAAAAAAGAAAAAACCTGTCTAACAGATTTTTGTATAATTTTTTAATATTAATTTCTTAAAGAAAAATAAAAAATAAAAAAATAAAAATTGTTCACCAAACACGGCCTAAATGTTTTAGAATATCTGTTCAGAGTTGAAGTTGATCATTAAGATGGTATTAGGATGGTATTAGGAGGGAGGGAGAGAGAGAGAGAGAGACCTGAAGTGAAGAGTTTCTGGCATAGCTAGTTTCTCCAACTCCTACAGTCATGTGGAATACTTTGTCCACGTCCATGATGGTGAGTTCTCTCGAATCTTTGAAGTGGATTGAGTTTGAGCTCTCTTAAGATCTCCTTTTAAAGGCATGTTAGCTTGTTTCAATGATGTCATCCATGATCCACCTCTTTTTTTTTATTTTTAGAATTTGGATTCAAGAAGTGAAACACACACATATTGATAAGGTAAGAATAAAAGATGAACTTTACCAAAGGGTGGTGAATCTAACATAATTGTTATCAAGGGGATTCGATCACTGCAAAAGAAGATTGAAGTGGGGTTGTAAATTAAGCATGACTTGATCTATCTGAAACTTTGATTACAAAAATTAAACAATATTTATATGAAAATCGTAGCTAATATACATATATATATATATATATATATATGTTTACAAATGTATGTGCCCTTATCATGACAGAATTTGAATACATGTCCCAGTCCCACCAACTTTGGCCTTGGAGCAATTTTATTTTTCTGGAGTCTTCGATGATGGACAAGCAACTAGCTTGTTAATGCCTCACTCCCCGGACATTGAAAAATGGGTGAGATCATTGATTCCTATATTGTCATGACATACTTTCCAACATTAAGGGAGGAGAGAAATGAAAGATGTATAAAATAAAAAATTTTATAATTCTTATAAAGTTGTGATTTTGTGGTATCAACTCTATATTTTGAGGTTCATGGTGAGGATTTGAGATATTTGGATCAATTTTCACATATTTTCTAATGTTTAAGATTATTTTTTGTACATTTTATATATATATGAAATTGTTTTGAACTTTACCCTTTTTAGTTTTTATTTTATAATTTTATCAAACTAAGCTCGTCACAGGGCTGTTATCAAATTCATTAGGCCAAATTTCTTTGTTTGAGCAATTTTTTTTCACTCCAGGCCAAGTTAGGGGGATGGGATTATAATGTTCCTTCTTCCTTTTTTTTCTTTTTTTTTTTTTTCTATAATTCATAGTTAATTAGCTGTATTAGGCAGGAATCCCTTTTCCTTTCACAATTTCGGAACAAAAATATTTTCTTTATAAATATTGTTTGCATATATTCACATAGCACGCTTTAATTGCTTGCCAAAATCTCTCTTTCTGTTTGATTATTATTATTAGGAAAATGATAATTTTGACGACACTTTTATACCGACAGAAAAACCTATTTTGACGTCGCAATACACGAATAACTGTTCCAAATCTCTCTTATCACATATTAAATGTAGTACATTTTCCAAACAAAAATACCCTTTTAGTTTCTCTCGTTTTCTTCGTCGCGCATGTGTGTGTATATATACATACCTTTTCTCCTTTACATATTTGTCATTCCTCCAATTTTTTTTTGGTTGTTGTCAATAAAAAAAGTTTCAGTCAACCAAATTTGTTTCTCTCTACTCTCTTCAACTACAATTTTATATGTTTTTCATCCCTAAGAAAAAAATAAATAAATAAAAGAAAAGAGGTCATTTTGAAGATGGGTTATATATATCTATATATATATATATATATATATATATGTAGTTTTTAACAAAATTTATGGTAGTAGGTTTCAATTGACTTTAAGAGAGGAAATAAGGATGAAAGTACTTATTATGAAAATATGTTTCGGCAAGTAATCGTTTCGAAAAAACATTGATGGTTTTGTGTTTATATTGGGTTTTTCGAGAAAACATTGACGGCTTTGCGTTTATATTGGGTTTTTCGGCCACGATTTGAAGATATTATGAAATTTGTTAAAGAAGGTGAAAGTTGATTGTGTTGGAGAAAGTGAGGATTGCTCTAACATGAATTTGGATAGAAAGAGAAAAGATGGTAATTGGTTGGGGGAAAGAAAAGGGATAGACTGCAAATTAGAGAATAATTTAGTCCTAAAAATTTTATCTAGTTAATGTACCCTATAAAAAGAATGCTTACGAATCGAAATAAATAAGTTGGTGAAATAATAATACTTTTCTTCTCCCTCTTCTTCTTATTATTATTATTATATTTATTTGTCTTTTCTCTCGTTTGGTGTTTAGAATAAATATTCTTAGACGAAGTATATTCTACAACTGAATGGATTGACTTCAAATATTAGTCGAAATCACTATTTGAGAATGCGAAACATGTTGGACATTTTTGTTAGTCAATCCACCAAAATAATTATGGATTAAGACTAACAATTCCACCACTAATCAATTTGCTAAAGTCTTCAAAGGTTTTCATCAGATCTTCTCCATTAAGCCGTTTGCTTGATTTCCATACAACATAATTTGCATTTGCAGTAACAATGAAAAAATTCGCACGATCCGGAGCCAACGGTCATTCTTGCAAAATAAGAGAAGTGATGACGATACCGGCCGAGTGCACTCCAACAATTTAGTTAATACTTGACTATTGAATTTCCGAAAAAAGATTTCTCTATTGGATGAGATTTATGACGTACCTTTTTATGTTGATTGGTTTTACTTTTATAGAAATTTGAAATTGTCATTTCCGCTTGCATATAAAAATGAATTAGTTAATTATATTTTTAATACAATCTTTAAATTAATCAAATCTTATCTTTTAAGTACCTAAAATATTCCGTATCAGGCACTTAAAAAACAGTTATGAATTGGACTATATATCATGTATTGATAATACAGATCCAACAATTAGTGCATATCATAAACAATATTAGCATATATAAGGGCATGGACCACCAGTTTCGTAGGACCCTAACCAAACCTTCAACTCTATTGGAGAAATTATTAGGTACCTCATCTGTGATTCCCGCCAATAACAAGGTGACACGTAATATATATTGTGTTAGAGTTTGGAAACCTCATCAGTTAAGATATGAAACGAGGGTTACTTTTGTTTGTTCAGCAACAATAAAGTACGGAAAAAAAAAAAAAAATGGAGAAAGGGCAAAAGGATTTGATCGTCACTATCTTCACAAACCTTTCAACTCTATTGGTTCAGGCATAAATTGGCTAGAAATGCTTTTCTATGGTGTTAAACTTTCCACGCAGACACGATATGCACCAGATAATGCAACTTTTTTTTTTTCTCCTCCCTGTTATATAAACAATATATATATATATAACCCCTATGAAATATTCACAACGACAAAAAAAAAATCCTATTTTTTAAAAATATTTCTAAATAAGTTCAGATTATATAAATAATGAATATTTTTCCACTATTGTCTTTTATTACTAAGTTACCATTATTTTTAATTTTTTTTATATACTAAATTACAAAATTTCTCTCTATTTTCAATATTTTGCAACTAATAACTTTTATAAAATAAATTTATTTGTTACCAAAATATATAATTCTAAAAAAATAATAAAATATATTAAATACACTTTTCGTAAATACTTACATATTAAAATTACTTTTCATTAAATACATTTATGAATAACAAATGAATTAATTTTTAATTTTCCACTTCACATTTATGAACAACAAATAAAATATATTTCTAGTTCTGAATATCTTTTCCCCACTTCCATTAATTTATTACTCTCTAGCAATTATCAGGTGTGAAAAAAATATATATATGTAGACTTGTCAATGCCTTGAAATGGTACAATGAGTTTGTGTCGTTTTTTGGGTTCACATGATGCAGCCAGGAAGTACTGCAATCTGAAAGTGGGATTAGACTGAACTGTCCCAATAGGCACTATACACATATAGGTATATAGTCAGATCATCAGTGCTGCTTAATTGGAACAATAAAATGGGTACAATAATTTTTTTTTTTTTTTGTCTGAATTCTTTTTGGATCAACGTCATAGGCATTCTACACGTGTCGATCGAGGGTTAAATGTAGGTTGCATGCTTAGTGATAATTCAATAGGTGGGGTCCTAGCTTGTAGGGCATTTCTGCTGTTACCCATTACAACCCGGGACTTGTCACGCACACCGCACAAAGAGTCGTCCACCCCCACTAGCCCTCTCTCTATTATCAATCTTGCCTTTTTCTTTTCTTTTTTCAGCTTCTGGTTCTCATATAATTGGGCTTTCCCATTATGAGGTCTTGTCATTACCTTCTGGTGCTTGGTGGCCCCAACACTAGCTTTTTTATTTACCATCTTTTCTTTCTATATTTTTTCATGCTAAATTTTATTCATTGACTCGTTGAATCCATATGTGTAAATTTTAATCCTTTGACCAAGTGGTTAAGAGCCTGAGTTTACCGTAAAAAGTCTTGTCATTCTTTTTCTTTTTCGTTTTTTTTTTTTAAAGGAAAAATTACATTCGCTTCCTTTAAAATTTTCTAATATTTTATATAAACTCTTAATCAATTTTAAAATTTCACTTACTTTTTATATATTAATGGCCGTTCAACTTAACAACAGTAGTGTTTTATTTTATCAATTTGCCTATAAAATTAAAGAATTCATTTCAGAAACTGAAATGAAAAAAACTAACCTTTTACTCATTTCTTGTTACCAGCCTATTATGTTTGTTTTTATCAGATGGCCGGCTAATCTATTATATAAAGTACAACCTCAAAAGAGATAGGTAAAATTATAAAAGTAAGAGAAGTCTGTGTGAGATATTGATAAATATATGTATAATTTATCTTTTTTTAAAAAAAATATTATAATTTACCATTTGGCATGCATAAATACGTGGTTAATTTTATTTTTTTTACCATAATACGTGGTTAATTGGAAGACCGCATATTTCAATTTTTTAATGGCGTGCGTGGATACAGTAGTTTGTTAAGTTAGGTACAATTGCAAATTTTGCCAATATGATGGGACAGTTTTGGAACGGGCCGGATATCTTTTGTCTGGACCCGATTTGAGAAGGTGTCATGCCTTCCCAAGCCCTGTGGGGGTGGGAAAGGAATAATCAATTTTTGTTAGGCAACTCTTTGGAAGTAAGTTGTTAATTAAAAATTCTGTTGAAGCTGTGTTAAGACTTCAATTTTGTGGTCAACCAACAAGCACATCTCATTTTGACTGATCAATTTACATTTCATGTCCCTAAAACAACAAAATTTTATGTTTTTTTTTTTTTCAAAAAAACATATAATTTTATTAAGGAGCATTTCCGTAATTATAACAATGGGATATAGTGTAGGAATGTTTTTGGTCAATTCTTTTTTAGGAGTTAGTGTCCCAAAAATTGAAAGTAGTAAAAGAATTATAC
This sequence comes from Cornus florida, assembly GCF_030987335.1. NCBI lineage: Eukaryota > Viridiplantae > Streptophyta > Magnoliopsida > Cornales > Cornaceae > Cornus > Cornus florida. The sequence goes on from NW_026775581.1 coordinate 127,532,761, forward strand.
TCCTTCCGTCTCATAATAGATGTATCTTATGAGAAGTAGAACTTTTTAAAAGGATATGTAATTATTGTATTGTCCTCTTTGAAAATTACAAAATACCTTTTCAAGTTTAAATATATATATAATCAAGTTTGAAATTTAGATATATTGGAGGGAGCTCTTTGATTTGTACTCTGGCTCTGTAGTCGGACTTTAGGGCTTGTTTGGTTGTGCCTTTATTTTAAAACTGTGGCTTAAATCTTGAACTTGTTTAGATGGACTAATATTTGCAGGGGGACTAATACTATTATTCATTTGTTTTGTTTTAATATTGGGTTAAAATTTTCTATTCTAATTTTTTTTTTTTTTTTAATTCGCCTGTGATTATGAGACGGAGGGGGTATGTAATTTGCCCACTCAAAATTCATTTGGGATTCAACTTTATGATACACGGATCCGTTGCAATAATTTTTGTGGTAATCTTGTGGGCCCAAGGCATTGACAGATTATGGCAGGCTAAGAATGCAGCATTCCTCATTGCTAGGCTTAGAAAGGGCCCAAGGGGAAGTGTTATTCGAATGTTTTTTTTCTCAGTGGCCTGTAAATAATTAGGGCTGATTGGGCTTTCATTTTTGGGAAGAAATAGTCCAATTTTCATTCCATGTTTATTAATATTGGGTTATTAAAAACCCATGTCCACTACATTTATATACACTGTAATTAATATACTTGATGCAATAGGTACATTATATATTTATATGAATTTTACTCGTTTAATTCATCTTTCTCATGGTACTAAAATTCCAAATCCACAATTCTCACACAAAATTGCATTTGCAGTAATGTTCGGCTGTATGAAATTGGAGTCTTAGAATTAGAATTGGTAGAATTGAAGAAAAGTTTGATATAATTTTGAATTTAATTTTTTTTCAATTCCAAACAGCCGAAAATAACTTTATAACACTAGTCATGTTATTATATAAATACATGGCATAGATTTTATTTAAGTCTACTTTGGATGGTGCATAAAAATGAACATCATAAGAATCAAGCTTTTCCTCCTCAATTTCTCCCTACAAAACAACACAACCATTCATTTATCAATACATATTCATATCAATATATATATATAAAATGTACTCTTAAACATATGACCAAGCAATTCAGTAACAGTACTTATTGTACCTGAGAAACCAAAATGGCCAAGGACTTGGATAGAACTTTCCATAAGAAAGCGTTGCCTCTGTCTACATGATTTGAACCCAACCGTCCCAACAAGAGCAGCACCATCTTTCCCCCGCTGATCAGCTCCTCGGATCATAATCGGAGGAACAGTGAGAAGTCCTCTTGGACTTGCCTGAAGTATCCTTCAGATATGTAAATGGTTCCTTTGTTTATTGACTTGCCCTGCTTATCGTAGAGTCCCGGAGGAACCTACATAACATTATAGTTGATATATATAGGTCAGACTGTCACAATTACAACAGGTAAATGTTGCATATATATACCTAATTTCCATTTGTATATCTAATGTACAAATACACTTTTATCTTAGATGGTACTATTAATATATCCTCTGCATCCTGAAAAGAACAAAGACTTCGACTTCCAAATTTTTAATTAAGACATAGAATGCTATTCCACACTAAATAAGTTCATTCCCTCTAATAATTTTTCCTTGGTCGCATATAATTGGAGCTTTGGATTTGGACATTTTGTCTAATTCCACCAATTCAAGACTCCAATTCCATGCAGCCAAACACAATCCTAGTGTTTTGAAATAAAGATCACTCAATAACAATTTCTAAGAATTAGAAAGTCATAATGTGCAAATTTTAGGGGAGTTGATCTATTTTTCCACGAGAACAATATAGAAAGTCATATGTTCCAAAAGCTAACAAAATTGAACAAGACTTGCTTTATACCATTTTCCCAAAAAATCAATAAGATAAAAGTCAAAAAAAAAAAAAAAAAAAAAAAAAAAATTGAGAGAAAAGAAGGTTACCTTAGAGAGCCAGTGCAAACTATTGTTGTAATGGATGAAGTGCAAGCTGTTGTCAGGAAACAATCTTCCATAAAAGGAGCCTGGATAACCAGCTATGTAAATACATGGACCTCCATCATCTATCCCTTCCCTGAGCTCCCTAATAAAATCCGGTAATGCCTTGAAGATTGTGTTGAAGTCGTTGGTCGGAAGATCATTCAGGTACACACGGTATTCTGGTGCCGGTTGCAAGAGCTGCCGACTAGTAGCTTCGATGGCATCCACCATTTCTCGTATGATTGATAATGTGTTGTGTCCCGTTGAACAACCCAAGTCAGCTATGGTTAAGCCCTTTTGAGCTATTGTGAGATACACTTCTTGAATGGCCTCCAAGGTTATGTGCTTCACCATTTGAGAGGCCTTCCTCTGCAGAAGAAGTTGGAAGTCATGTCAGGTAATTGTAATATATGCACCAATGTTTTTTAAAAAAATAATAATAAATAAAAGTGTTGGGTAGATGGTAGAAGAAGAGAGAGACCTGAAGTGCAGAGTTTCTGGCATGGCTAGTTTCTCCAACTCCTACAGTCATGTGGAAAACTTTATCCACATGCATGGTGGTGGGTGGGGAGTTCTTCTGAATCTTTGAAGTCAGTTGATGAGTTTGAGCTCCCTTTAGATCTCATTTTAAAGTGTTTCAACGATGTCATCCATCCTTTATTTTTGTTTTATTTATTATTTAGTCATTTTCGAATTTAGATTAAAGTAGTCAAACGTGATTGAAATATGATTGAAGATGTATGATGGTAGATGGGTGTGGACACGGTAAATGAGGAATATAATCTTTTTATTAATTCTTATAAAGATTGCTAGAACTTTATAAAATAGAAGTAAAAGTGTAAAACTAATTGATTTCTGTCCCTTTTTATTTTATTATTAATCGTTTTTTGAACTTTATAATATATATATATATATATATATATATATATATTCACTATAGACCAAGTTAACTTAAGGTGACGGGACTATAATTATTTTATCTAAAATTGGCATTATTGGGTTTGGGTGGTGGAATCTTGCTTGAAGGGATCTGATGCGTTCACACTTGTCAAGGAGAAAAAACAAATTTAATTTTTTGGGTAGACAAATGCTGTTTAAATGGATAGTAAAAAACAGATTAGAAAAGTAATATTTTATAACTCTCAAACCACTCTGATAAATTACCTGATCACTAACCTGTGTAAAATCCAATCTGATGGGGTTCATACTAGATTATTCTGATAAATTAGAACTTATAAGGATCATCTAAGCATTCTATTATTGATCTGTGCCGTTCAATTTTAATCACATTATATGGTTACATGTAAAAAAAAAAAAAATTTAAAAATGTAATCCATATATATACATATATGTGTGATATTGTGGGGACTTTCTCTCCTCCTTCATAAAACCACAGCCAAGGCTGCCAGAATCCTCCATTCAGGGACGATTGAATTTAGGCAAGAACCGTAGCCTTGCTGCAACGGTTATTTGATTTTCCCTAAGTGGGCTGTCTGCTTGGGCCTAAATATTTTTAGGACTGATTAGGCTTTCAGGTTTGGAAAGAAATAGTGCTGTTTTCATTCTAAGTTTGTTAATATTTTGGCCAATGGCCCATGTCCACTACATATATACACACTAGACTTTGACAAAATATATTTATTTACAGGGAAAAAAAAAAAACTATTTGACAAATCCATAGTGGTGTGAATCTAACTTGGTGAGAATAGGATCTTTGATAATTTCAACTACTTAACAACCAAAATCAAAACAAAATCCACACGTACTATATATATACTCACCAATACAAAAAAAAAAGAGTAGATATATCTATAGAGATTTTATATCATATTTTTAGTTGCTTTCTGTATTAATTATCTTCAATTTCTTAATCTATGTTAGGTCTAACTTAGCCTTCATTGGTTTCTTTGGTCGATATTGGTATACCTGCTAGTCAGTGGCTTTGGGCAGTTGGCTTGTTTATTGCAGTATATGGCGCATGGTGATAGACGGGCCTCATGAAACAACAAGTACGTACATTAATTGATGATTCAATTCGAAATTCAAAGTCAATGCATGCAAAATTGGGTTGAAAACTCCAATGCTTTGGGTGCTTAAATTAATAACATTAATTGCTTGCTTATATATATGAAAGAAGACAATAGCAAAGTTCAATGTCTTTTTGGAAATTTTCAGAGGGTGGTGAACAACCCAAAGCTGGTTTAGCTGGTTTTTTTCTGTATAGATTGTGTGTCCTTAATTGATTAAATATCACACAGAAAGCTTGTAATTAATTTGTAACTTGATCGATCGATCGCGCAAAAGAGAGAGGGTTAATCCATGGTGCAGAGGACTGTGTTGAAGGTTGATATTTCATGCCAAAAGTGCAAGAAGAAGCTGCTCAAAGCAGTGACTGGACTAGAAGGTAATGCAACTTTTGACTATCTATTGTATTTACCCTCCATTCTGCACTTTGTTTTTTTGCAACGTTTTTGGAAGAAAAAGTAATCTACGTAAGAAAGTTCTTATTATTTGTTGCTAATCAATTTAAAGGGTACTGCATCCATATGTTTTTTTTGGGTAAATACTTCATCCATATGTTCTTTGATCATGTCTGCCGGACTAATTCACGGCGGCTTAGCCGCTGCTGCAATGTCACCGGATTGATTTTTAGCCTTTGTCAATGGCTATTGTAGTTACTGGTAGTTACTACACCTGGGTAGGAATGTTTCCTTATTGGGCTTGTTTCACAGCCTTGTCTCAAGCTTGGGCTTGCTTTCTTCATCTTTGGGCCTAAGGCCTTTTTGTAAATTCAATTATTCAATGAAAATTGCTTTAATTTTCCCAAAAAAAAAAAAAAAATGTCTGAATAGTTTTGGCACAATGTGTGTGTGTATATATATATATACATACCTTGCCCAATTAATTATATAGTTAATTTCCACAATTAAGTTTTATGTTATTGAGTATTGACATACTAGAGACATGGTATTTATTATGATGCATGGATTTGATAAGTGGAGTGGCATAGAGTTTTCTCATAATACCAATATAAATCTCTTAGGAAAATATTATACACACACACACAAAACTTGTAATTTTTTTGTGCCCCGGCTATATATGTTATCATTGCAGTGATTGGGCTACCAGTTTTTACTATATATATATATTTAATCTTGGGTGATAATAGTTCCTTAATTTCTTTACTGTGTCAATCTCTTTTGATCAATATTATATATAACTAATAAAATTGGTAAAGAATTTACGTGCAAATATGAGAAGGACAATGCTTTCCTCCTGCCCTGTCCAGAGGATGTTCCTCCTGATAGGTGTGACGTGGCCCAACAAAAAGTAACACGTTGTGAATTTGTGAGGCACATGCGACCTGCAGTGTTTTTTTAAAATTTTTTTTATCATTTATAATTTATTACTACTAAGTACCCCTTTGTTCTAAAATAGTTGTTCACAAATCACAAATAACATGTATTTGCGAACGAAAGAAGTATTTAAAAATTATATAAATGTGAGTAAGTGGCATCTTGGATGAGGAGGAGGATTAAATATTTATTTAATAGACAAAAACATATAAATTATGGTTGAGAGCCGAATTGAGTGTTGGAATTTATAAGATTTAAATTATGTCGCTCTCTTTAAACTAAATAAGTTATATTATCTAAACTAATGTTTCAGTCATGCATATCACATTACAATTTTGAGACGAGTAATGTTATGTTGTGAAACCATAAATTATTAAAATTTCTAGTAAAATATTTTTGTGTGCTTTTTTAGATGTTGTTTCACAAAAATAAATAACCAAAAAGGGTTGAAGGATTATATAAATGTTTTCATTACTATTTATATTATAAATGTGTGGGCAGGTGTAGACAAAGTGGAAGTTGATGAAGCCAAAGGAACATTGACGGTAACGGGTGATGCTGACCCGTATGAAATAATAGTCCGGACAAGGAAAGCTGGTAAACACGCTGAAGTGGTGAGTATTGGGCCTCCTCCAGCTCCACCAAAGCAAGATGCCAAGAAGCCCGAGGAAAAGAAGCCCGATGACAAGAAGCCTGACCAGAAGGCCCAGGCAGAGATCCAATATCCATACAATTGGCCCATGTACCAGCCAATGCCCATCATTCAAGTGGTCCGTTCGGAGGAGCCCAACCCGTCTTGTTCTATCATGTGAATATAAATCTCAATAATTAGTCATTGTGATTGAAGGTTATTTTGTGTAGCATATGATTTATGAGTGTTGAGTAACATTTGCGACATTACACCCTGTTTGGAGTTATACTAACATAATGATATCATATATATATCTATATATATATTATTTTTAATTGTTAGTTGTCAAATGACGAATTCTATAACTATTCTATAATACGTCCCTATTTTGTTGCTAATAATTATGTTTTATTAAAATTTACAAGATTTTGTTTAGTTAACATTGATAAAAAATAAAAATAAAAATAAAAATAAAAAAAATTGTTCATCTTTCTTCAAGATAATAATGATATATCTTTCTAAAAGTAGAATCAAAGTACTTAAAATATATATATATATTGAAATAATTGATGAAGAAAAATTAATTTTTAATTTTTTTTTCCCATTTCTCTACCAATTTAATGTCAATCTATATTTATTTAGGTTTCATTTATCATATTTTAATTATATTTTCTTCAATATATATACTAAGACTAATGGTATAGAAAAAATTATAGTGCAACTGATTCCTAAATATTTCAATTTTTAACACCACAACTAAAAATTCCAAGCTCCGCTCCAATTGAAAGAACAAAAATAGGAGTCAAATTGGGTGAACAGCAAAAATTACTTTGTTGAGTTGGGGAGCAGTGAGCACGGCGCCCATGGGGTTTCTTCCTCTTTCACAAGTAAAAGGCGAGATGATTTTTCAAAAGTAAGGTTATAGAGTTTGTGAGTTTCTTGCAAAAAAATAATAATAATAATAATAATAACAATTGCACAAAAAACGTTCTTTTTATTATTCTCTAATATGAGGAATGATCCATTCAATGAACAATAAGAAGTATCATCGTAATTGAGTTACCAATTACCTTCCAACAAAAAATAAAAAATTGAGTTACCAATAACAATTATAGGAATTGTCAGTGCTCTGATTGTTATTGTTTTTTTAATTTAATCTTTTAAAAACAATTTTTAATTACATCATTTCATATAAATTTTGGTTAAATTATGATTGCATATTTGAATCTACTTTAAAAAAAAAAAAAAAAAAAAAAAAAAACTCTTCCTCTCCCGACCTGTGCATCTCCTGGTGTAGGATGAATAGAGTCATATGACAATATGCATAGTGTTCCATTTTATTTAATCTAATCTCTTATAGTTATTCTTATCATTCATGTCTATATTTATATTTAATTGCAATTGATAAATGTCTCCTTGACAACCTAAAATATTCAGGAAAGTAGCATTCAACATATATTACTCTGTCAAATGTGAACCACATTAGCCAGAAAAACACTTATTAGACATTATTTGCACGAAGTGTCTTGGCCTAGTCAGACTCCTTGAACATGGAAACCCTGACGTATCTATTGGGCAGTAGCGAAGCTTACCTTAATGTCTTTGTAATATCTAGTGCCGGGAATCAGGACAAGAAAGATAACATGGCATCAAAAACTTCGCTGCAGGCTGCCGTGTCACTCTTAGGCGTATTGTGTCATTCTTTTGAGTAATATATCTGGAAAGGCCCATTGATGTCTTATTAAAGCTGTTGTAGGAAGGAATGATCAGTGACGCTCATCAACATGTCGCACATTGCATCGAATGTTATCTACTCAAACAGAATTTTTCATCCAGGTTAGCAACCACGCTAATACTAATCTGTTTATTTAATTTTTTTCTGTACCAATTGATATTTGTTATCAGAATATATTGTTTTACATATCACATTGATACATTTGGGTTAATTGATCATATTAACACAGTTGTCTCAAAGAAATTAAAGAGAGAGATGGGTTGGGTTGGGGGGAGTGTATGTATCGAACATTCTGTCTCAGGTGTGAGTTGTCTTTTGTTGTTTTTTTTTTGTTTTTTTATAGATCGATGTCCCTCTCTTCTCTGGACCCTCTGTAAGAAAATAGTTTTAGATGAGCACAACACTAAGTTGTTGGACTCATATTTTCTATGGTAACACTGTTAGATTTGCATTGCACAATCAACCGGATTTGATACTAGTTGTTGGGGTAGAAATGCAAAATAAACAACATTATTCAAGGAATAAACAAGCAATCACGAAGAATAAAAAAAAATCACACACAAGATATACATGGTTCACCCAAATCTTAGGGCTACATCCATGGAACTCACCGAACAAATTCACTATGAAAAAGATGAAGAATTGCAGTGGAGAATTGTCTCTCAATCTCTCTCAATTGCTTTCTCTTATATTGGCACAAATTTATCTCTAACTTTCACACAATCTAATTAGAGTTGATATTTATAGAGTCCCCAAACTTGTCCTATAATAACTTGCGTTTTGTAAAATTCAAAACCAATAAGGAAGTTAAATCAGATCAGGAAACTGAATTTTTCTTAAACCAATAAGGAAATTAAATCAGTCAGAAAACTAAATTTTCCTTAAACCAATAAGGAAGTTAAAACAGATCAGGAAACTGAATTTTCTCTAAAATTCAGCAGTATTGGAGTTTCCATATAATTAAACATTCCTAAAAATTAATCAGACTCCACAAAACCACAACAATCTCCCACTTGGAGGCTGGAGCACTTGTAAACCCATTCCATCTTCTTCTCATGCATGTCCCATACATGTCGGTGCGCTTTTTTCTGTCTTCAAGCTAGAAGACCGACTGAAGTTGCGCACAACTTCAGTTTCTCCATGGTCACAGTCTTGGTCAACACGTCAGCCGGATTCTTAGTGCCAAATATTTTCTCAAGTGTCAACACCCTATCTTCTAACAAAGATCTGATAAAGTGATACCGAAGTTCTATATGCTTGGTCCTTGAATGAAATGTTGAATTCTTTGCCAGATGTATCGCACTCTGACTATCACTGTGCAAAACATTCTTCACCTGTTCGAATCCCAACTTTGTTAACAAACCTTGTAACCAAATCATCTTTTCACTAGCCTCTGTCATCACCACATACTCTACATCTGTAGTAGATAACGCTACAATCCTCTGTATTTGCGAAACCCAACTAACTGCAGTTGTACCCACCATGAACACATACCCATGACTACTTCTTCTGTGGTCCACCTCACTAGCAAAGTCTGAATCTACATAATCATGTAACTTCACTTTGTCCTTTTTGAAACATAGGCATCTGTCTACAGTACTTCATAGATATCTCAATATCCCCTTCACTGCTTCCCAGTGTAGGTTGCTCGGATCCTTCATGAACCTGTTTACTATTCCCACTACATATGTAATGTCTGGTCTTGTGCACACCATGGCATACATTAAACTTCCAATGGCTGAGGCATATGGAATTTTAGCTATAAAGTTTTTCTCATCCTCTGTCTTCAGACACTAATCTTGAGATAATCGGAAGTGATTAGCTAAGGGAGTACTCACCGCCTTAGCATTATTCATGTTGAACCTCTTCAGAATCCGTTCAACGTACTCAGCCTGAGACAACTGTAAAGTACCTTTCTGTTTGTCTCTGCTAATCCTTATCCCAATAATCTATTTCGCTGCACCAAGATCCTTCATCTCGAATTCACTAGACAACTGCTTATTCAATTTACTAATTTCTTCAAAATCAGAACCTGTCACTAACATGTCATCAACATAAAGTAGATTGATAATGAAACTTGACTTAAACCTCTTAAAGTAGCAGCAATGGTCAGCGTTACTCTTATTGTAGCCATATAGCTTCATAAAACCATCAAACTTCTTCTACCACTGCCTCGAGGCTTGCTTCAAACCATATAAGCTTTTTTTTAACTTGCACACTAGTTTCTTTTTCCCTTTGACTGAGAAACCCTCTGATTGTTGCATGTAATTCTCCTCCTTTAGGTCACCATGGAAGAAAGCAGTTTCAGCATCTAACTGCTGAAGGTACAACCCCTCTGCTGCAACAATGCTAAGATCTGAACGAATGGTACTCAGTTTCACAACTGGGGAAAAAATGTATGTGTAGTCAATGCCTTACTTTTGCTGAAGGCCTTTGACCACCATTCTCGCCTTGTATCTCTTGGAACCATCATGTTCCTCTTTCACCTTATACACCCATTTGTTGTGAAGAGTTTTCTTTCCCATGGGTAACTTGGCTAGTTCCCATGTTTTGTTAGATATAAGGGACTTCATCTCTCTTCCATTGCAAGCTCCCACTTGCTAGCATCTTCAACTTGACATGCTTCATCATAACATTCAAGATCACCATCATCTATGAGTAACATATAATCCAAATATTTTAGATTCGGTACATGAGGTCGCGTGGACCTTTTGGGTGCAGGCTTAGAAGTTGAAATCCGCAGTGAACTATACTCTGTGAGTTCTGGCCAAGAACCCTTATCTGTCTGCTTCGCTTCAATGCTCTCTAGATCATCATCTAACTCAACAAACTCAGGCTTACTCTGTCAGGACTAGTTAACTGTGTTGCATCTCTATCCTTGTACATCACCTTCTCATTGAAAATCACATCTCTACTTCTGATGATTTTCTTGTTCTGATTACCCTAGAGTCGATAACCAAACTCATCTCCGCCATACCCAACAAAGATGCATTTTAGTGACTTGGGGTCGAGCTTTCCTCTAGCATAGTCACTAATATGCGCATATGCAATACAACCAAAAACTTTCAACCATGAAAGATTTACCTCTTTGCCACTCCATACCTCTTCTGGTATTCGATGCTCCAAAGGCACTGATGGTCCACGATTAATTAGGTAGGATGATGTATTGACCGCTTCTGCCCAAAATTGTTTGGGTAGACCCTAATATATGTGCATGCTTTTGGCTTTCTCTGTCAATGTTCGATTCATCCATTCTGCCACCCCATTCTGTTGTGGGGTATCCTTGCACGGTCCTCTCTAGTCTGATCCCATTATTAAAACAGAATTTCTTGAACCCAGTATCTTCATATTCACCACCATTGTCTGACCTCAACCTCTTGATCTTCAAACCTGTCTCATTCTCTACCATGGCCTTCCACTTCTTGAACACATCAAATACCTTAAATTTGTGCTTCAAAAAATAAACCCATACTTTCCTTGTGTGGTCATCAATGAAAGTCATAAAGTAGGATTTTTCGCAAATGGATGAGACAGTGGTTGGCCCCCAAACGTCTGTGTGAACTAGCTCAAGTTTCTCTTTTCTGAGATCTCTGCCACTCTTCTTGAAACTAACCCTCTTCTGCTTACCAATCACGTAACTCTCATAGAAGTCAATATCAATTGCCCGTATGCCTGGTAGTTTCCCCTTTAAGTGCATAATCTTGAGCCCCCTTTCACTCATGTAACCTAGTCTTTGGTGCCAAAAGTTGCGATCTTCTTTGTTTTCTGCAACTGCTATAGACCCATAAGCACTAGTAGTTGTATAGAGAGTGTCATATTTCTTACCACGTGTAATGGTCATAACGCCTCTGGAAACTTTCCACGAGTCTCTACTGAAGGTTGTAACAAAACCTTCCTCTGATAATTGTCCCACCGAAATCAGATTCTTCCTCAAGTTAGGGATATGTCTCACATCTTTCAACTTCTAAACTGACCCATTCAACTTGATTTGCACTTCACCATTGCCAACGACACTGCAAGGCTGATCATCATCAAGATATACTTTGCCAAGGTTACTCGGTTCATAGCTATTAAATAGCTCTTTGCTTGAGGTGCCATGAAACGATGTGCCAGAATCTAAAACCCATAACTCCGCCTTGCTTTCCAAAAAGCATATCAATGCATCATCTGATTCTTCTAAGACAATGTTTGCTTTAGTTTTTCTTTCGGTTCCTTTCTTTGGAAGTCTACAATCAACACGGTAATGTCCCTTCTTTCCACAATTCCAACACTCAACGTTACTGAGATCTGTGGAATTCCTAAAATTTTGAGACTGTGTCATTCCATTTCTTGACTTAGATCTGCCTCTGTTTCTATTACTATTGTCCTTCTTCTTGTTTGAACCCTTACATCTGCTTTCAACATTCAACGCCAAACCACTGGTGGAAACTACTGTTGTTTGCCTTCTGATTTCTTTAGTCAGAATCATGCTCACAATTTCATCAAATTTCAACTTGGTCTTCCCTGCAGAGCTATTAATCACTGTAACTGTGTCATTTCAACTCTCGGGTAACTGCCCTAGAATTAGCAGTGCTCGGACCTCGTCTTTGAAGTCGATATCAACAGACTCTAATTGCTTAATAATCTCGTTGAACGCATTTAGATGTTCGTTGAACTTACCACCTTTGACTAGCTTCATGTTGAACAACTTCTTGATCAACTGTACCTTGTTCGCTACAGAAGGTTGTTCATACATGCTAGAAAGGGCTGCCATAAGGGACATCGTCGTCTTCTCGTTATTGATGTTGAAGGCTACTGATTTTGCCAATGTCAATCTAACGGTGCCAAGTGTGATACCCCTGGATTTTCGAACGCGGGTTGGCCAGGCCCACGCCCGAATACCCGAGGATATCAAAACAAATTGATAATAAACGAATACAGAGTACAAAAGAATAAAGAAGAATAAATAAAATGCTGACAAGATACTAAAATGATAATCTAATAATAAACCTCATAATATATTTCCATTAATTAATAAACTCTTTTGATACAACTGATCTTCTAAAATACAACTCGGGAATCCATACTGTGTGGACCCTTAGAAAATCCAAACTAGACAAATGACAGTAATCTGAAACAGGAAACTGAATCATAAAGGAACTCCTATGTAGCATCGGAAGAATGAAGTACACTGATCCCCGCTCAGCACAAACAACCTCTACTCGTGACGAACACCTGAAAAATAATGGTGGGTCAGGCCGACAAACAAGTTCTACTCTACTACAGTCCAAGCAGAGATCCGATATACGTATACATCCTAGTCAATCCAACAGTAACTAGTAGTCCGTATATATATATATACACACTAAAGGAACCTCACTAGACTATAGGGTTGTCTTAACCTGAATAGTAGGCAACATGCAAAACGCACATATAGTAGGCATGAGTACCTAGACCTACTAGGGTACATAACTACACTATATCTAGCTACACATCCCTGGCGATATACGCGCCCTAACCATTGATCCTGAGACTCAAGCTCATATCATGGCACTATACTTATATATGTAAAATCTAGTAACCATCATATCCAATATAAATTAATCCTCCATAAGTCATTCAACTTGTTCGGCTGACCTGACTTGAATATAAGTAAGACTTAACATTTTAGTTAATCAATTCCCTTATATAATAAATTAATCCTCCATAAGTCATTCAACTTGTTCAGCTGACCTGACTTAAATATAAGTAGGATTTAACATTTTAGTTAATCCATTCCCTTATATAAAATAGGTAGGACTTAACTGATAAGTTAATCTATCCCTAGAATTCCACCGTCCCATACCGGTGCATTAAACCACACAATCCAACAATTGATGTAACAATTAAGGAAATACAACAAATATTCCATAAATAACTATGACAAATATGATATCAAGTTATCACATAATAGGAATGACTTATTATCTCTTTAAACTTCCTATATCGTATGTCCTACACAAACTGAATCTTATACATGATGATATTTTATTATACCGTTAAATAAGGATTCTCTATATCCAATTCATCCTACACATTTAATCTCAATTGCTAAAATATTTTAAAAGATTAAATCCATTCGTTTGTTTAAAACATTCAAATAGCAAGCATCATTATGATTGAGTCTATTTAAATTTATTAGAACCCAAACCTAGTCCCTATTTAATGTTCAGGAATCCTAGGCATGTTTCTACGTTCCATCATTCCACAGATATGAAAAATACATAATTTAAACATGTAAAAATTTACATAAAAAATCAAATCAAAATCATACATTTTATCAATTCATAACACAAGAACAGATATGAACCAATTTCATAAAACCTATGTTCTAACCCAATTAAATATGCATAATTATTTAATTTTATGTGTTTAATAAATTCTGGAATTTCCTAGGCATGTACAGAAACACGAATCAAAGGGAAAGAGATAGAAGAAGAACAAACCTTAAACTTTCGGATCGAAAGTTAAACTTCTTCTTCCTTGATCTTCTCTCTATAAGGTTTTTCTCCTCATTCCTTCCTTTTTCTCCTTCCCTCTCTAACACTATCTTTCCAGTATATATCACGTGAATATTTCTAACTCCCTTTTACAACCTATAGCTATATATTTATAGACTAAATAAAATAACCCTAACCCTTTTCCCAATCCAAGTCAACTAAAAAAAAAATGAAAATAAAAATTTTAAAAAGGTAAGCAAAATATGTTACGTATATAATTTATGTATATGTTTGTTAAATAAATAAATTATACACATTTCATTATTTATTAATGGATTATCCAATAATATTTAAGTTACCATAATATTATAAAGTAACTTAAAACATAACACGCATCAAATCTATGTATATTTTTATTATTTAAATAAACACATACATCATATTAAATATTACTACTCAAATTACCATAAAAGTAATTAATAAATTACTTTCCCTTTTTCATATATTAAAAAGTTAAGTAAAATATGTTACGTATATAATTTATGTATATGTTTATTAAATAAATAAATTATACACATTCCATTATTTATTAATGGATTATCCAATAATACTTAAGTTACCATAATATTATAAAGTAACTTAAAACATAACACGTATCAAATCTATGTATATTTTTATTATTTAAATATAAAATATATATATCAGATTAAATATTACTACCCAAGTTACCATAAAAGTAATTAATAAATTATTTTCCTTTTTATATATGTATATAATATATATCTATATATATACATACACAACTATCCATGGGTAATAATCCACACACATCCAACCTCCTATCCAAGTAGTCCATGGGACCCAATTGGTTAGCCCATTACTACTAATCATAACCATAAAAGAAAAATAAAATAATAAAATAAAATAAAATAAAATATTTAATTTACAATTAATCAAAACACCATTTAAGCACATAATCTAATTAAACAATTAACACATAGACAAATACAAATAATACATAGACACGTAATCAAATAATCAAGAAATACCTAATTCAATTAAACACATAAGTAATTAGTTAAATAATCAATTAAATAATTAACAATACAATTAAAATAAATAAATAAATACCGAGACTATCTTTTTAAAATTAGGGATATTACACCAAGAGCCTTCCTATCAAGTAATTCCCATTCTGCATCCTTTGTATCCTTCAGCTTCTCTCCCAAAGGTTGATACAGATTTTTCTGAAACAAGAGATCTTCAATTTGCGTCTTCCAGAAATCAAAATTTGTGTCATCGAACTTCTCGATCATGGATGTGGATGTCTTATTTTCTGATGCCTTTACTCCCACTCGAACGAACAAATCTGATCGAAAGACCTTCAGAATTTCGTCAAACACCTTCTGCGGCCTAGGTTCTCAACCAAAGGCTCTGATACCAATTGTTAGACTTGCACTACACAATCAACCGAATTTGATAGTAGTTGTTGTGGCAGAAATGCAAAAAAAACAACGTTGTTCAAGGAATAAACAAGCAATCACGAAGAATAAAAAATAAAAAAAAAATCACACACAAGAACACAAGATATACATGGTTCACCCAAATCTTAGGACTACATTCATTGAGCACACCGAACAAATTCACTATGAAAAAGATGAAGAATTACAATAGAGAATTCTCTCTCAATCTCTCTCAATTGTTCTCTCTTGTAGTAGCACAAATTTATCTCTAACTTTCACACACTCTAAAATCTTATTAGAGTTGATATTTATAGAGTCCCCAAACTTGTCCTACAAGAACTTGCCTTTTGTAAAATTCAAAATCAATAAGGAAGTTAAATCAGATCAGGAAACTAAATTTATTTTAAACCAAGAAACTGAATTTTCCTTAAACCAATAGGGAAGTTAAAACAGATCAGAAAACTGAATTTTCCCTAAAATTCAGCAGTGTTGGAGTTTTCATATAAATAAACATTCTTAAAAATTAATTAGACTCCACAAAACCACAACAAACACCAACAAAACAACAAAATTGCGACATAATAAAAGACAAATAGAATCAAAAATGGCAAACACCTACTGCTTGTGATAGATTCAGGTGTAAGAATTTAATGGTCTTATTATAATAATTAATCTTAATTTTATTTAAATTATTTTATTGTCCATATTTAGGAGATATAATGTTGTATTATAACAGTTATTTAATTACAGAGGGATGTGTTGGTTAATGGAACCAACATGTCTCCTCATGGCAATGCTTAGAAACGGTCCCAACCCTCTATATATATACATGAAGAAAATGTCTGAAACCATCATTCAGTTTCACAGATAAAGGTAGAGGGTTGAAGAGTGTTTATGTGTGGTGAAGTGTTTCTGTGTATCAGAGTGTTTCTATAATAGTTGTTCTCAAACACAAACGGCTAAAGATGGCAGGTATGTTTCTAAACAATATTTATGCATTAGAACCATGTATTTTAAATATAGTTGAATTTGCTTACATGTGGTATCAGAGCCAGACATGGACTCTGATGCATAAATCTATTTTATTTTCATCAGTACTCTGTATACACACACACACACACACACACACACACACACACACACACACAAGACATAGTACTGTATAATATAATATATAAAATATATATATACTTGCGACGTTTTCTTTTTACATATATATACTTAAACTGATTCAACAAATTTTTAACTGTTATTCTATACTGGGTTTATCTTGGTAATGAAATTGGTATGCGTGCTTTATGGTTTAGGAATTCTTGTGTTTATGAGACACCACCTTTAAAGATGGCAGCAATTTTATATGCATTTATAAAAGTGATAAAAATAATATATACATATACATATACATATACGACACTATGTATAAAACTCTAGTCAATATATGTGTGTACTTTTGGAATGAAACTCTAGTCAGTTTCATGTGTGTATATATATATACACGCAACTACAAAAAATGATAGAAACAATTTATATATGTACGGCACTATGTATAACAGTATAATGTAAACTTGACCCATATGGGATCATTAAGGCCTTGGAAAGTTAGTTGGGTATGTGTGGTGATGGTATGTAAGGGGAACTGATGGCATTGGCCACCAAATCCAATACAGACTTCCATTGGAATTTGTATGGGCCGTACATATCGTTTTCAACAAGTGTTTTAAACAAGTATAGTGACCAATATTGTTTTTTAAAAAAAAATTCTCATGCCTCAGTGGTTGTGCAAGATATAGTAATATATTATTATAAGTGTTATGAATTATTTGTAAATGATACCATGTTGTTTTTGTTATCATTTGTCTAGTTATAAACAAATATAATAAATGATTTAAATGGTATTATTATTATATAAAAATATTCAAATTGGCATAATAAATATAATTATGCGTATTGCTTCATGTTTAATTTGATGCATACTTGTATATTAGGCAGATTCATTTGGGAAAATTGAATCATTTTAAATCTTAAGCACAAATGTTAATGAGATTAGATTGGGTGCTTAGTCACCAAGTGACACACTCATAATAATTTCAATAGTATTTGAGGCTAGTAGTAAAATTATGTTTTTTCTAAGGTTAAAGGATTTGAATTGCGTTTAGTAGAGACGAGTAATGATCAAACCCAAAGGTGGATTATTGAGATTTGTCCAATTAAACGGATTGAGATAATTAATGTAGAATATATAATAGATAATGTACTATTCCCAAAGGAATTTCTTTTTGATATTGTATTATCTATGATTAATTAGTCTCAAAGGTGAAATTTATTTCACTAGTGGGAGACTAACATTTAACAATATTGGCCCAAGGAAATATTGTTGAATGTGATGTTGATCCCCATTCGAAGTCAATTATTTTGAGGCATAATATATTGATTCTGAAAAGTTTGATTGTTTCCCATCAATTAAACTATTTAATTGTGGCCTTAATTATTTGATTTTATGTGAATTATATTTTATGTTATGGCAGTTGGTTCATTACCGTGTGTGAAAGCCCTGACTGGATCTAATTTCTCAGACTGGAAAAATGAAATAATTTTTAATTTGGGTCTTGGGGATTTAGACTTAGCCATTAGGTCAGATGAACCACCTAAGCCTACAGACACTAGTGGTGCAGAGGTGAAAAAGGAATGGGATAAATGGACAGGTCTAATAGACTTAGTCTAATGTATATTAAGAATAATATTCCTAAATATATTAGGGGTGTCATTCCTGATAAACCATTGGCTAAGGATTACCTTAAGGCTCTAGAAGAACATTTTACTATTTCGACTAAGTCACTGGCTAGCACTCTTATGACTCAATTAGTAACTGCAAAATATGATGGTCTAAGTGGTGTGCATGAGCATATCATGAAAATTACTGATATTGCATGTCAATTGAAAAATCTGGACATAGAAGTTAGTGACTCTTTTCCAATCCACTTTATTATGACTTCTCTTCCTGCGCAATTCGATATTTTTTAAACTATTTATAATGCGCAGAAAGATAAGTGGAAATTAACAAAACTAATTAATATGTGTGCACAAGAGGAAGAGCAAACCCGACACAATAAGTCCGATATGGCACACATTGTGGATCAGAAAACAATCAAGAAAAATAATAAGAAAACTGGGAAAAGGGGTATAAAGGTTAATGATGTTGGACCAGTCAGGCATATAAAATGGGGAAAAAGAAAGTTCAATGCTTCTGGTGTCACAAGCGAGGCCATGTCAAAAAGGAATGCTTTAGTTACAAAAATTGGTTAGCAAATAAAGGTAGCACCCATTGTCTAGTGTGTTTAGAATCTAATTTAGCCATTGTTCCGCCAAATACTTGGTGGATTGATTCTGAGGCTACTATTCATATTTCTAATTCCTTGCAAGAATTCATAAGGAGCCGAAAAATCAATCCCAACCAAAGGACACTCACCATGGGTAATGGGGTAGAAGTATAAGTTAAAGCTGTGGGAGTTGTTCGTCTTGTCCTTAGTAGTGTTTTTGTATCAAAGTTAGAAGATGTTTTGTATATTCCTTTAATGTCCAGGAATTTGATCTCTGTACCTAAACTTGATATGTTGAACTATGAATTTCGTTTTAGTAATAGTAATATCAATATCTTTTATGATTCCAAATTTATTGGTTCTGGTTCATTAGTTGATAGTCTTTATCTTCTAAATCTTGACCCAATTTTTTCACAATCTCTTTTGTCTTTTAATGTGAGTACCAAACGTGGTCTTACCAATGATTCTTCTTCTATGTTATGGCATAGGCGTTTAGGTCATATCTCTAGAGAGAGATTAGAAAGATTGGTTAGAGAAGGTGTTCTGAACACATTAGATTTTTCAGACTATGGCATATGCATTAATTATGCTAAAGGAAAGTTAACCAAGTCTAGACATAAGGGTGCTACTAGAAGTAATGGCCTCTTAGAGCTTATACACACAGACATATGTAGTCATTTCATTCCTGCTATACTAAACGGGAAGAAATACTTTATTACATTTATTGATGATTATTTTTGTTATGGTTATGTGTATTTGATTGGTGAGAAATCTGAGTCACTGGATATTTTTAAAATTTATAAGACAGAAGTCGAGCATCAGCTTGATAAGAAAATTAAAGTAGTACGATCTGATCGTGGTGGTGAATACTACGGAAGGCACGATCATACAGGTCGTAATCCAGGGCCATTTGCTAAGTATCTACAAGAGTGTGGTATAGTTGCACGGTACACTATGCCGGGTACCCCTGAGCAAAACGGTGTAGCTGAACGAAGGAATCGCACTCTTTTAGATATGGTGCGAACTATAATGAATAATTCATCTTTACCAGATTTTTTGTGGGGTGAAGCTCTTAGGACTGGTGCATATATCCTAAATCGAGTTCCGTATAAGGCAGTTTCAAAGACTCCTTTTGAGTTGTGGATAGGAAGAAAACCCAGTTTAAATCACTTGCGTATCTGGGGATGTGCAGCAGAGGCTAAATTATACAACCCACATGAAAAGAAACTTGATCTCAGAACAGTCAGTTGTTATTTTATAGGATATCCAGAAACGTCAAAAGGTTATAGGTTTTATTGTCCATCACATAATACCAGACTTATTAAGACCCTAAATGCTAGGTTCATTGAGGATGGTTATACCAGTGGGAGTATAGAGCCCAGGCACAAGGTATTTGAGGAAAATCGAAATATAAATTTAGTTCCTCGGGATGACATCATTGTCCCACTCGTTACCATGCAAGATGGTGATTTAAGTCATTAAGAGCCTGAAGAGCAAACACCTCACATAAAATAAGTCTCAAATGAACCAATAGTTGACATGCCATTACGAAAATCAAGGAGAGAAAGGAAAAGTGCTATTCCAGATGACTATGAAGTTTATCTACAAGAGATTGAGTTCAACATTGGTAAAGAAGATGATCCACTATCATTTTTAGAAGCCAGAAGTAGCACTTTTGCTCAACAATGGTCAGATGCAATGAAAGATGTTAGTAGCTCATTTTGATTTGGAGTTACATCAAATGGATGTAAAAACTGCATTCCTAAATGGTGATTTGCTCGAAGAAGTTTATATGGAACAACCCGAGGGTTATGAAATTGAGGGCAAAGAACATATGGTGTGCAAGTTAAGAAAATCTATTTATGGGTTAAAACAAGCATCAAGACAATTGTACATAAAATTTGATGAGATAATTACTTCATATAGGTTTAAAGAAAATATTATTGATGAGTGCATTTATATGAAAGTTAGTGGGGGTAAGTTCATTTTTCTAGTATTGTATGTTGATGATATCTTACTTGCTAAGTAGTGACATTGGCCCTACATGAGACTAAACATT
Organism: Cornus florida; assembly: GCF_030987335.1. NCBI lineage: Eukaryota > Viridiplantae > Streptophyta > Magnoliopsida > Cornales > Cornaceae > Cornus > Cornus florida. The sequence goes on from NW_026775581.1 coordinate 127,553,797, forward strand.
TTTTATCTCAAAGTTTTGAAATGAAAGATCTTGGTGAAGCCTCATTTGTCGTTGGCATTGAGATTCATCGAGATAGATCTCGTAGGATTCTTGGATTGTCACAAAGAGTCTATATAGAAAAGGTTCTTAAAAGATTTGATATACAATACTGTAAAGGTGGAATTGCCCTTATAGTAAAGGATGATAAATTTAGTAAATTCCAGTGTCCAAGAAATGACCTAGAGAGGGAGTAAATAAAAAACATTCCCTATGCATCTACAGTTGGGAGTTTGATGTATGCTCAGATTTGCACACGGCCAGATATAGCATTTGCTGTTGGTATGCTAAGCAGATACCAAAGTGATCCTGGCATGGATTATTGGAGAGCGGCAAAGAAAGTAATGAGGTACCTACAAAAGACAAAGAACCATTTGCTTATATATAGAAGGACCGACAGGCTTGAAGTGGTGGGTTATACAGACTCTGACTTTGCTGGTTGTCAGAATAGTATGAAATCCACTTCAGGATTTATCTTCATGATGGCTGGAGGAACAATTTCATGGAAAAGTATTAAACAAACATTAACAACTTCATCCACCATGGAGGCAGAGTTTATTGCATGTTATGAGGCCACTTGTCATGCATTATGGTTACGGAACTTCATCTCAAGACTTATGGTTGTAGATTCTATTTCTAAACCATTGATGATTTTCGGTGACAATTCCGCTGCAGTTATGTATTCAAGGAACAACAAGAGTTCAAGAAAATCTAGACATATAGATATTAAATACCTTGTTGTAAAAGAGAGGATTCAGAACCAACTTGTGTCTATTGAGCACATTAGTACACAACAAATGATTGTTGATCCCATGACTAAAAGGTTGCCGCCTAAGCTATACAGTGAGCATGTTGCTCATATGGGTATTATTGATAGCTTCGATTTACTTAGTTAGTGGGATGTTATTTTTGACTTAGTTGTAGACACATTTGTATTTGTGATCACATTTTCTTATATTATATTATCCTCATATATTTAGTTTTCCATATTGGTGCACACGTGTATGGAAAATTATAAGTGTCATTTATGAGACAAGGTGTGTCCTTATTGAGACGCGGTAGGACCGAAGCATGGCATAATACTTTATTGTTTAGCACATGCGGTATTTATGTATAATATTGAAGTTGAGTGTATTAATGTTTGTGACCATTGATTTCCTATATTATTAAATAATATAATGACGTCCTTGATCCAATATTTGTATACTTGTAAGGACTTCATGGAAGTTGTTTGGTACAATGATTCTCTAAATATAGATAATTTATTTAAAGTGTGCACACCAACATTATTTCAAAATATTTTTTCATAAAAAATAATAATAATAATAATAATAATAATAATAATAATTAATTAATTAATTATGATTATAAGAACAAGTGGGGGAATGTAAGAATTTAATGGTCTTTTTATAATAATTAATCTTAATTTTATTTAAATTATTTTATTATCTAGGAGATGTAACATTGTATCATAACAGTTATTTAATTACAGAGGGATGTGTTGGTTGATGGAACCAACATGTTTCCTCTTGGCAATGCTTAGAAACGGTCCCAACCCTCTATATATATACGTGAAGGAAAGGTCTGAAATTATCGTTCAGTTTCACAGATAAAGGTGAGCGTTGAAGAGTGTTTCTGTGTGGTGAAGTGTTTATGTGAATCAGAGTGTTTCTATAATGATTGTTCTCAAACACAAACGGCTAAAGATGGCAGGTACGTTTCTAAACAATATTTATGCATTAGAACCATGTATTTTAAATATGGTTGAATTTGCTTACATCAGGTTCCTACCTTCATATTGAAATCGATCAGTGGAAAACTTTTTCCACCTTCTAATTTCTCCAGCCTTTCACAAAGCATGTGATCAAGTTTCTGAACAAACTTAGATAATTAAAGAATTCTTGGAGAAAGGATCAGAGATGAGACGCCTAATCCTTTTCGACTCTATTGAGGAGTGCATAGCAAGTTCTTCTTTCCTACAACGTCTGCCATTTTTTTCACATTTCCTTTGTTGAATAGCACAAAGTCATTAGATAATATTGCTTTTGCACCTTCATGTACACTCGGAACAAACATGTGAATCTTTCCAAGTAGTATTGTTTCGAACTCTCTCGCCACGCCTAATTAATCGTCTGGTCTGCCTCAGTTAATTAGCTTCCAGGAAAAAACTGTAGTTTTGAACTCTAAAAGTGCCCAGCATATCAGCATAAATATTTACAGAAAGTGTCAAAGAGCAAGAATGAATTCAAGACAGAAATCATTCTTGTATTGATTCACAATTTCTTTTTTACTTGTTTAATTCAACTTTGTCACGCTACTAAAATTCCAAATCCACCATCCACTGATCACTGGTAATTTTCATGTTCGTGGTCACAATTTTCTAAGAACAGCAACAAAAGTAATGGGCCTAATCTCTTCTTTAGCCATCTCTTCATCCACTAATCTTCCATAGATCTTGAACAAACGATCAACAATTCCTTCTCCGAAATGGTGGCAAATCATTGACTCTTGGATGGCCCTAACTGTCATTGCAACTGCCGTTCCATAGCTCATTTTGTCCCCAACATCCTTCTCGTATTCAAACATTTCAAACCGGTCCATTTCAAAAGAACCCTCTCTCCTAACTTCATCTTCTAGTTCATCTTTGGATGGTATATAAAAATGAACATCATAAGAATCAAGCTTTTCCTCCTCAATTTCTCCCTAGAAAACCACATAACTAGTATCAATACATATTCATATGTATAAAGAGTAAGCCCAGTGGACAAGACATACCGATACGCTATTTCCTGTTTTTAACTTGTGGCCTTCTGGTTTTAATAGAGTAATCTTACCATTGGCCCTCCCTCATTCAAATTTATATATATGTATGTGTATTAAAAAAAAAAAAAATGTGCTCTTACATATATGACCAAGCAATTTAGTAGCACTTACGGTACCTGAGAAACCAAAATGGCAAAGGATTGAGACAAAAGTTTCCAGAAGAACGAGTTGCCTCTGTCAATATGATTTGAACTCCACCGTCCCACCAAGATCAGCACCATCTTTCCCCGGCTGATCAGCTCCTCGGATCGTGACCGGAGGAACAGTGAGAAGTCCTCTTGGAATTGTCTGAAGTATGCTTCGCACACCTGAGAAGGGCTGGATTCAGATATGTAAACATTGCCTTTGTTTATTGACTTGCCCTGCTTATCATAGAGTGCTGGAGGAACCTACATAACATGATGGCCGATATAGGTCAGACTATCGACTTACAAGAAGTAAATGTTGCATATACCTATTTTTCATTTGTATATCTAATGTACAAAAATACATACTAAGGAGGTTTATCTTTGACAGTATTAGTATATGCTCTGCACTCTGAAGAAAAGAATAAGAGTTCAGAGTTCCAATTAAGACAAATGATACTATTCAGGGTAGGACCCCGTCTATATCTGTGGGTGGTGGGTGATAAAACACATCCAACACACACTGCAAACAAACACCACATTTATGTCTCTTATGTTTCCATGAGAATGCCCATCAACTGTTTTCAGATTGTCCATAATGATTGTTGAATGAAATATTTTCTTCTTGTTTTTCCAGATAAATGACTCTCACGGTGCTATTGGAGAGACTTGAACCTTGTACTTTTAATTTTAAAAGAATAAGAGATGTCACTAGACCACAAATTTTGATATTGAATCGGACTTTGTGCCGTGTCATGTAACTCGTGTTCTTTAGTTTTAAGAGCAAACTATTGTGATCAAGCGCTCACTAAGTTTGCGCCCTCTAATTTGAAAAGATATAAGGCTCATAACCCCTAATAACTTTTTCTAGTGTTTAGTTTGAATAGAGATCAATCAATAAAAACTTTTTAGAATTAGAAATTCATACTTGTATATGTTCCCAAAAAGCTAACAAAGTTGAAGAAAAGAAAAGAAGCTTATACCTTAGAGAGCCAGTGCAAACTATTGGAGGAATGGATGAAGTGCAAGCTGTTGTTAGGAAACAGCCTTCCATAAAAGGTGCCTGGATACCCAGCTATGTAAATACATGGACCCCCATCTTCTCTCCCTTCCCTGAGCTCCCTAATAAAATCCGGCAACGCCTTGAAGATTGTGTTGAAGTCGTTGGCCGGAAGATCATTCAGGTACACTCGGTACTCTGGTGCCGGTTGCAAGAGTTTCCGACTCGTGGCTTCAATAGCATCCACCATTTCCCGTATGATGGATAGTGTGTTGTGTCCGGAGGAACAACCCAAGTCAGCTATTGTTATGCCCTTTGGAGCTGTTGTGAGGTAGACGTCCTGAATGGTCTCTAAGGTTATGTGCTTCACCGTATCAGAGACCTTCTTCTGCATAAAATTAAGGTCCATGCGTTTGTACGAGATTTTAAAGGATAATATATATAGTTACATATTAAGCTTTTTATAGCATATGTTTAGAATAGATTTTGCCTAGGATGGTACAAGGAGAGAGAGAGAGAGAGAGAGAGAGACCTGAAGTGAAGAGTTTTTGGCGTAGCTAGTTTCTCCAACTCCTACAGTCATGTGGAAAACTTGGTGGGCATCCATGGTGGTGGGTAGGGGAGTTCCTTTGAAGCTTTCAAGTCAAAAAAATGAGCTTGTGATCCCTATAGACCCCCTTTTATGAGCAATTCTTTCTTCACTATAAAAGGTAATGGGACTATAATTTTTTTTTAGTACAAAATTGTTGATGGACATTTGTCATTATTGGGTCTTGGTGCATTGGTGGGGATTGTTTGGAGGGATCTGATGTGTTCACACTTGTAAAGGGCAAAAAATAAACTTGACCCTATTGGGTGGACAAATTAAATAAGAGAAAAAACTTTAATGCTCCATGGCAGTGGTGACATGGTATTATTAAAATAGCAAAATAATTTAAAGATAAAATATTTTAATTTATTTATCAAAGTGAATTAATTAAGATCATGTCAAAATGAATTAAAGTAGGAAAATGATTTAAAGGTAGAATATTTTAGTTTATTTGTCAAATTAAATTAATTAAGACCATATCAAAATAAATTAAAGTAGGAAAATGATTTAAAGACAGAATACTTTAGTTTATTTGTCAAAGTGAATTAATTAAAACTATAGTAACTGATCGGTAAGTGAAAGTACAGGTCCACTACAAATTATCAATGACTTAATAATAAAGTAATATATTTTATATATATGTTGATAAGGTATGATTAGTAAACGTTATTGATGATGTGGTACTCTGGATGAAAAAAATTATATTTTGGGTGAAGGGGGAGGGATGTGTCTTCCCATGACCAATTTGTCCCCAAAAAAATCCAATGAACAAGAGTTTGACTATCCCAGCTAGCCCACCAAAACTGCGCCAAAATTTTGTGAAAGGATTTACACAACTTTTTCGTGGGGGAAAATTTGTCATAGCATCAACGCAAAACAGTCAAAACACCCTTCCTACTCATTCTCTTCACAAACGTCCCCATCCAATTATCCAAACTCTTCTTTATCAACCAAAGAATGCCCATATCATGTCTCAACCCTGCCAAACTACAACATATCCCTTTCACCAATGTCACCAACCTTACCACTATCCCCATAAATGTTTTTTTTTTTAATAATTAATTTCTCTCTCTCTCTCTCTCTCTCTCTCTCTCTCTCTCTCTCTCTCTCTCTCTCTATATATATATATATATATATATATATATATATATATATTTTTTTTCTTTCTTTTACTCCTCCTCCTCGTCTTCTAATTCCCTTTTTAAAAAAACTTATATTCCTCTTCTTCAATTAAATTCAACATTTTTTTTTCTTCAAATTTCTCTCATATATATATATTTTTTTCTTTTTATTCTCTTCTTCCTCTCCTTTTATTTTTGTTTTCTCTTTTTAAAATTTTATTCCTCTTGAACTGACGCAGGTGAATAGAAGGGAAGATGAAGAATATAGAATAAGAAGACGCAACCAAAAGAAGGAGTTGGACAAACAATAACTAAATTTTATAATATCATTATCAAAATATAATTCAAGTTCAAGTTACATTTTCATCTTCAATCAAACACACACACATATATATGGGTACAAATGCAAAAAAAAAAGTATAAATTTAAAATTTTATGAAATTTTTTATTATTGCATTTTTCATAATTTCAGTGGGGACAATTTCAAAATTTTATGGGTACAAACACAAAGAAGTATAAATTTAAAAATGTAAAATGCAATAATAAATATTAGTAATTGAAATAAGTCTTCATCTTCTACTTCTGTCTATAGCTCCCAACTTTTAAAACAAGTCACAAAGTTGACAACTTTAAATTAACCAACTTACTAGATACACAATACAAAATATTATAAATATTAGTAATTGAAATTTTAAGTTTTTAATTGCAAGCCAATTCTCAAAGACAACTTTTGATCTTCTAATTAGTCACTTAAGCACCCACATGGCGTTGATGTGGCTGCCATGTTGGCACTACATCATCTTGAAGTGAAAAATAACTCATTCACAAGTTTGAAACAAATTGTCATAATCGATAAAAAAATTCGAGCACAACATTTGATTCCTTCTTTCTTCTTTTTTGAACTCGAATCGATTATACACAATAATCTTCTTTTCTAATACAGAATACAATTGCATAATAAACATGAACTTTGTTTAGATTTCCTTTGTAGTTTGAATTAATTAAAAATAATGTAAGTTCCTCTTTTGGGGGTCATTTTTTTTATTTATTTTTAAGTGAATGCCTAAAAATGCCTACTATGGGTCTGACCCTCTTTTACTGAGGACAGAAGAAATTATACCACATGACTTAATCATTATCTAAAATGATACAACTTGGGGACATGAGTAATTTTATGCAGTGAAATCTTGCATCATTAGAATTTCTAAGTGTTAAAAGCTAATTTTTATTTACGTTTGGGATGTTTTATATATATAAAATAATTAATTAATTAATTAGGAAGGTCTATAGGTCCCTCCCATTGTCATGCTTTAATTGTGTCGCATTTGTAGATAAAGTTGAAGTTGATGAGCCTAATGAACTTTGGCGGTAACGGGTGATGGTGACCCGTATGGAATTATAGTCCGGACAAGTGCAAACACGCTGAAGTGGCGAGTGTTGGGCCTTCACCAGAGCCAGAGGAAACAAGCTCAAGAAAAAGAAGCCCGACCAGAAGGCCCAGATCTAGATTCACAATCCACATACTTGGCCCAATGAATTCTATCACTTCGCCTGTTCGGAAGAGCCCAACCTGCATCTGCCCATTAATAATTTCACAATACTTTAGAAACACAAATTAATTAGGAAAAACTACTTAGGTGAATTATGAGTACTAAATAATAAATTGGTCTATTTTAAAAACTTATTTTGTATTTTAATTGAATTAAATAAAATAATTACACGTACATTGATAATTATTGTTCACAACTAAAATATCATCTCAGCTTTTATTTTAAAATATTAAATTATCCTTCTTAAATTAAATAATTCATTCACTCAAAATTTTGTAGTAACCATTGTCATTTTTTAGCTACATCTCTTCACTATATTATAATCTTTAAGAGCTAAACAATTAAATTACCAACATGTGAAGCTCCGTGGAGTTGAATGAATCCATTTAGAACCTAAGCTCGATAATCACCAAAAAATAAAAAAATAAAATAAAAAAAGGAGGCTAAAAATGCTTGAATAAAGTTTCATAAATTATAACCAGATCTCGTGGTATTTCCTTTACTTTTTAAAGTGAATGATGAGTGTTCCAGTTTCCGAAAAAACAAAATGGATGTGCAAATTTCTTATCAATAACAAAAAAAAAAAAAAAAAATTTATAAATCATAAAGTGCGCAAGAAAAACAAGATTAGCTTATTATCTGTATATAGATTTCAATTTGATATTTTGACAAAGTAAAAGAAAAAATTCAAAACTTTATGCCTTGTTTTTCTTGATATCTCAAGATATGTCATTTAGCACTTTCTTCTTTAAGTTCTTTTTTCTTGCTGTTTGAATTTTCCATCGGTATAATAAATAAAAAATCATCTAACAACAAAGACAATAACATAAAAATTGAAATGTAAATGAAGAGAACGGTACCAAACCTATAAGGTCCTAAATTAATTTTTGTTTTAAAAATAATAATTTAATGTTTTAAAATAAGAGCTTTGAACCTAAATAATTATTATCAATGTATAAGTTTTTATAGTTAATTATCATTTTATGCTTTCAAATTATAAGAAGATGTTACAATAAAAGTTTGATGGGTATTTTGAATGTTAACAGTAATTATCAATGTATAAATTTTGTAATTAATTAAATTATATGTGTGATTGCCACACGATTTTTTGACTTAAATTTTATTGCTTTCATTTTCAATAATTACATGTACATTGATATTAGTGGAGTTTTACAATATATCTCATCCGCTCTAGAAATAAAAGAATAAGAACATGCTGCCGCCGGTGGAATAATGCATATTCCTGTTTAGCCGGAAAAAAAGCCCGTTGAAGCGTTTGCTGGGCGGATCAATCTCTCTCGGTATGTAGCATATTCATGAAAGAAACAAATAACAAACCACATTGTATTATCTCTCTCTATCTCTCTCTTTATTTATTTATTTATTTATTTCGCAAATAATAAGTAGTTTATGTATTTCTATATTCCCGTGTATTTGTGACAGATATACTCTGGTTTCTTCGACCCACCATCACTTTCACTCCTAGGCTAGCGAGCTCCCCTTCTCTCTCTAGTGTGAGATAGAACTCAAATTCGAACCGAAGGTGGCCTTCCTCTCTCTTACCACTTCCTTTAGAAAGTTCTATTTTGTTTGTGATCAATTGCACTGTGTTTGGAACCTTGGGATTTGATAGCAATTGGAATTTAAAAAGAATTTTAGTTGTTTGAAATGATGGAATTTGAAAAGGGAAAGGGATTTGATGGGATTCTAAAGGAAAATTGGCAAAGTGAAGAAATCCGTAGAAAAATGAAAGGATTTGATGAGATTTGGAATGCAATTACAATATTACTACGTATCATTTTATTAATTGTTTTCTTGTCTCTAATTTTAAAAATCTCCTTCACAACTACCACGTTTCTATATCCCAAATTGGTACAAAGATTATTTTATTTCAAATTCCTTTTTACAAATTCCAGCGTCTTCCAAACACTAAAATATAATTTTATTTAAGTACAATCCAATTCTTTTTCCATTTCCAATTTAGGGTTTTATGGAGAACTGGGGGATGAAGACAGATTACATAATGTTTAGTAATTGAATTTAAGCGTATACTAAAAAATAAAAATAAAAATAAATAAAATAAAATAAAAAAATTGAAATTGAAATAGAAAATAACCTGGGATTGACAAATTAGAAGATTGAGAAGACCCAGTTTAAATTTGGTGAAAGAACTTGACCCAGGTGAAGAAAACTGATTGAAATGGTTGAATCCTTGATGGGTTTTTTATTTTTATTTTTATTTTTATTATCATTTTATTTTTGAGAGAAAGACCCAGTTAGATTGTGCTTATGGCTGAGAATAGGTGTAGGATTTTTGTACATATAATATATTCATGTTACCATGGAACTGTGGAAGTCCCCTTCATGAATACAACTGACATTTGATATATATATATATATATATATATATATATATATATATTCATGGTCACCATGGAAGTACCCTTGAAATGGATATGTGGAAGTACTCTTGGTGTATATACATTTGATATATATAGTTATGTACACATGAACGTATGCATACAGTGAATGTGTATGTATGCAATTGTAGGGTGAGACCCAATTCTATTTAAAAAGAGGGGGAGTTTAGAGAGATAGTGTTTTAGATAAAGAGGGCAGTAAAAGAGAAAATTAAGTGTTAGTAAAAGGGTAAAAGTGTCTTCACATACATTTCAAGGGTAGAATAGACATTTTTAGCTTGATAGAGTAATGACATTTGTGTTGGATACCTTTGGCTAAATGGAGATTGACGGCAAGGGTCAATTTGTTACAAATGTGTTAATTGAAGGGAAGGCAAGTGATTTTTCAAAATATAGGGGAGCATTCTGTAATTTACCCTATCAAGAGGTTAGTGTAATTTGTCCTAAATGAATATGTATTTGCTAGAAGTACATGTGATAATTTAGGAGAGTCTTTTGTTTTCTACTCTAATTTTTCCGTCCCTAAATTTAATAATGAGACTTGAAAGAATAGTAACCAATTCTGCTAAATCTTGCACTTATACTATACAATCCAAGCTTAATTAAAGTGCAAAAAACTCTGTAAATTCACTACTAATATTGAGTCCAGTTTCTATTCCTTCAAGCATTCTAGTTAGGATAATATCTGTTTGGGGGTGATTCAGCCTAGACTTGGACACAAATCAGGTGGCCCCACCGCATGGGACCGGCCTAGCACCACTCTTCCAATTTATATTTTCCTGCAAGCTCGCACAATAGAAGCTCTTACAAACATATCTTCCATCACGTATTTCTACATCTCACTATGATTGCACACACAGCACAAGTCCTTCAATCACTATTCATCAAAGTAAAAAAGAACTCTCGACATCCTTCAAGCCTGGAGATCTCAGGCATTTTCTGACACCTTCATACAAAGAACAAAGAGCCAAATGTCTCAGCTCGCTTCTGTCTAAGTCTACAAGGCCGTTAAGGTTATTGGGCAGCCACTCCTCAACGTTGGTATATGACCTTTGTTATCTAGGGATGGATCAAGATCATCAACCTTCCACCTGCATGATGGAAATGGAAAGGAAGTTATTATTGGCAGCAGGAAGCAGTGTAAAAAATGAAATCATAGTAAAGGGCATTGACTCACTTGTATCCACTGCTCAGTCTATTTAAGAACACCAACAGTGCCACTTTTCCCATATTCATTCCCAAGCATGTCCTAGTTCCCAATCCAAAAGGAAAGTAACTGTATGGCTTTTGCATTTCCTGGTGACATGAAAAACATTTCACATTTTTATCATCATCTTATGACAAAAAAGTACTAGTAACAATCTTAGTGTGAAATATCCAAAGCAGAGTACAGAACTTATTACATCAAATCTTGAAGGGTTGAATTGCATAGGGTCCTTGTACAAAGCTGGATCATGATGTATGCGAGTTGCGTCTACGTTAACATGCCATCCCTTCTTTATCTCGAAACCTGCCATCACCACTTGCACAATATTGAACATTTTACTTGCTTGAAGAGAACAATGAGAGAGAAACTATTTTGATTATCATGTCTTGGTGTGCACAGAAATTCTGTATGGATTAGTCATAAATAAGATGGATATTTCTGTCTGAATCTTGTTCAATCTGTTTTCTCACTTTTTTTTTTTTAATTCAATTATATGAAACGGAGGTGAAACTTGCCTTCAATTATGCAGTCATTAAGTGCAACACGCGGAAACCACAATACGATATTTGACATTCTCAATGTCTCTTTGACAACCTAAAAATTGCATGGTAGTAGTATTCAACATTACTCATAGATGGGGCTTAAAATATCATGAACAAGAGGGTATACATATCTGTTTGATGTACAATCCAAATGTGAACAACATAAGCCAACAAAATCTTCATTGATATAGAACAAGTTGGTTTAGCTGTACTAACCTTTGAGCCATAGGACATGTTGTTAAGATCTTCAAGGGTAAGTAAGTATCCATCAGGCTTGTTTCTGAGTATTGCCAATTGCTCTTCCTGTAAGTACATCAAAATAAGAGCCCTTTTTTTTTCTTTTTTTCTTTTTTTTTTTTTTTTTGTATTAATAGGCTGAGCTGATAGTTTGGAGATCTTCTACTGGACCCTGTATGGTCAAGGGTCTCTAGGTTTGATAGAATCACTTAAGTGTTGGAAGTAGGCATAAATTCTCACCCTGAGCTTGTGTTGGGCTTCTTTGTTCTCATCCAAGAACTTGACACTCCACATCATTGCAGCTGCAGTGGTGGTATACCCAGCAATTATTAGTGTCAATAGATTATCCTTAATTTCCCAGTCATCAAGCTTTTCACTGGTTGTATATGAATCTCTCTGTAACATGGACTGCAAAAAATCTTCAGGAGACTCCTTTCCACTCCGTCGACTGGCAATCATCACTTCAAAAGTTTCCATGAGCCTTTTACGTGCCTGCTTAATTTGTTTCAGTTAGTAGCAAATAACTGTTAAGCTAAGGATGAATAAGATATTGTAATTGTATGTCACAAAATTAATGCTCATTTTGCAAAATATAATCCCCTTTTTTTGCTTTCCGTTTCTCTCATTTGTTTTTGTATTTAGTTTTTACAGTGAACAATGAGCAAGATGTTCTATGGTATCAGTAGAAATATATAAAAAGAAGAGAAATGAGAGAATTGCGTAAAGGCTTGAATGATATGAATTGCTCATTCACAGCTCTAGTATTTATAGATAAAATGAGTACATGCTCATATTACAAGAAAGGAAACTAAATCAAATCAAAATCAAATCACAACTTATTTTAAAGCATATTCTATAGCATATTCTATAGCATAGTCAAATCTCTGCTACTATGGTAAGTCATACCATAAATCGTGATATCATATATGCTAATATATCCATAGTCAAATCTCTGTTATTATGGTAAGTCATATCATAAATCATGGTATCATATATGCTAACACTCCTCCTCAAGTTGGTGCGTGGATATTTGAAACGTCCAACTTGGACAATGCATTCTCAAACACAATCTTGTTGACGCCCTTTGTAAGAATGTCTGCAAGCTACTGAGAGCTTGTGACGAATGGAGTGCAAATTTGACCAGAGGTGATCTTCTCTCGAATGAAGTGACAGTCCACCTCTATATGCTTAATCCTGTCATGCTGAATGGGATTTGCTGCTATGCTAATGGCTGACTTGTTGTCGCAGTAGAGTGAGAATGGAAGCGACACTGGAAGGCACAAGTCTATCATCAAGGTTTTCAGCCAAAGCAACTCACCTACCCCAAGAGCAATAGCCCTATACTCTGCCTTTGCATTAGATCGAGAAACAGCATCCTGCTTCTTACTGCGCCAAGTAACCAAGTTACCACAAATAGTGGAACAATAACCTGAAGTAGAACTCTTATCTGAAATTGATCCTTCATAATCAGCATATGTTCAAGCCTCAACACGTAAGTGACCATGATTGGCAAACAAAATACCATGGCCTGGACACCCTTTTAAGTAGCGAAAGATCCAAATAGCTGCATCAAAGTGGGGCACGAAGAGAGTGCATGAATTGACTCACGACACTTACGACATAAGCAATATCAGGTCGAGTCATGGATAAATAGATGAGCTTCCCCACAAGTCGTTGATATTGACCAATATCTGACAACAACTCCCCCTCAGAATCAGCGAACCAATGATTCTGCTCAATCGGAGTATCAGCAGGACAAGCGCCAAGCTGACCAGAAGCAAAAAGCAAGTCAAGAACATACTTGCTTTGAGAGATGAAAATGCCAGTCTTGGAGCGAGCCACCTCAATGCCCAAGAAGTACCGTAGGGGACCAAGATCCTTAATCTCAAACTGACGGCTAAGATAGCTCTTAACCTCATCAATTCTGGTAGTATCATCGCCGATAAGAACAATATCATCGATATACACAATGAGAGTAATTGTCTTACCGCCTGAATGACGTAAAAACAAGGTATGATCAGCTGCACTTTGATGGAAACCAAACTTGAGCATAGCAATGCCAAAGCGATCAAACCAAGCTCGAGGATACTGCTTGAGGCCATACAAAGAACGATGAAGACGACATACCATACCAGAATGAGCAGGAGAACGAAAGCCCGGAGGAGGAACCATGTACACCTCCTCCTACAAATCACCATTGAGAAAGGCATTCTAGCTGAAATAGAGGCCAAGATCGAATTACAACAACGGAAAATAATACACGAATGGTATTCATCTTGGCAACAGGGGCAAACGTCTCCTGATAATCTATGCCATAAGTTTGAGCATATCCCTTGGCAACCAATCGGGCCTTGTAACGAGCAACTGACCCATCTAGATTATGCTTAACTGTAAACACCCAACGACAACCCACAGCCTTTCATCTAATAGGAAGCGGAACCATGTCCCAAGTCTGATTTTTCTCAAGTGCTTGTAGTTCTTCTGTCATAGCATCACGCCATTGAGGTTGTGCTAGTGCATCTGTAACACTAGAAGGAACAAGAACCGAGGCAATAGAAACAAGAAAACTCCGATAGGAGGGTGAGAGAGCATAATCAGAAACAAAATTAGAAATAAGGTAAGTACAAGAACGTTTACCCTTTCGAAAAGCAATGGGGCGATCATCAAGCAAAACAATAGCTTGAGAAGGCGGAGCTGGTGCCAAAGGAACAGGCCAGTCGATCGTGGGAGAAGAAGCTTGTACCTGTTGTCTCCGATTATAAACCTGTGAAAATGGAACAATTCCCCCTGCTGGAGGGGTATAACGAGGAGGAATCATAGAAGAAACAGGTAATGGTAGAGGAGTTGAAGACAGAAGAAAGTGATCATCCATTATATTCAATAGGAACCATTCACTCTAAGAACCAACTGAACCACTATAGTATGGTGTATGCTCAAAGAAAGAAACATCCATGGATATAAACCGCCGACGACTATGAGGATGGTAACACCTATAACCTTTTTGAGAGTGAGAATAGCCCAAAAACACACACTTCAAAGCCTTAGGGTCAAGCTTTGTGCGAGTCTGCCCCAACTGCTGAACAAAGCACACACACCCGAAGACTCGTGGAGGAATCAAAAAAAGAGATGAATTGGGATGTAAGATTGAAAATGGGGCTGCAAAGTTAAAAATCCTATAAAGAGTCCTATTAATGATGTAAACAGCGGTAAGAACTGCATCTCCCCAAAATGACTGGGGAACATTCATGCCAATGCAGATTGCTCTGGCTAAGTCAAGGATGTGGCGATTCTTTCTCTCAGAACGACCATTCTGTTGAAGAGTTTTAACATTAGCCATCTGATGCTCAATCCTAAATTCTGTACATAACCGTTGTACCTCCCCATAAGTGTACTCTGTACCCTGGTCAGATTTGAATTTTTTAATGGTACGACCATATTGAGTCTGAACCATTGTCATAAAATTTTTAAAACTAGTGTATAACTCATTTTTTGTTTTCATAAGATAAACCCAAGTAACACGACTATGATTATCAATGAACAACACGAAATATCGAAATCCAAGACTAGAAGTAACTGGGCAAGGACCCCACACATCTGAATGAACAAGATCAAAAGGTGTTAAAGCAGATTTATTACTACTAGCAGAATAATTGGAACGAACATGTTTAGCCATATGACATGTTTCACAGGATAAATTTGACACTGCCACGTTACAAAATAAGGAAGGAAATAAATGTTTCAAATAACCAAAAGAAATTTGTCCTAAACGCATGTGCCAATGCATAAGCTGGGCTTTATTAGATGAAACACTATTAGAAAATGAAGCTGAATGCGCTTGAGGTGACAAAGAAACATCCAACAGGTATAAACCGTCCACTTCACGCCCACTGCCAATCGTCCGTTTCGACACCAGATCCTGAAAAATACAATGAGAGGGAAAGAACGTTACACTACAATTTAATTGTTTGGTAGCGCTACTAACAGAAATAAGATTTGTAGTCAACTTTGGAACATGAAGTGTATTTGACAAAGTTAATGAAGGAATAACTAATATGTGACACTTCCCAGCAGTGGAAGATGGAGAGCCATCCGCAAGGCAAACCTTGCGTTGGTTAGAGCAGATACTATAAGATTGGAAGAGTGAGGACATACCAGTCATATTGTCTGAAGCACCAGAATCAATGATCCATGGTATTGAAGATGTAGATACGCTATGTGCAGATACAACAGTACCTGAGTGGGCATAAGTGGAGGTTGGCTGAAATGATGCCTCCATTTGGTTGAAGAATTGCTTGAACTTGTCCAAATCAGCTTGAGTCTAGGTAACTGTGGCAGAAGATGTAGAGGCAGGGTTGTCAGGAGTTGACAACGAGACTGGTTGTGTAACAGAAGGTGCAGAGGATCGAGGCTGTTGTTTCTGTTGCGGTGGACGTCCATGTAAAGCATAACAACGAGATTTGATGTGACCAATTTTTTCGCAATGGTCACACCGTCCACGTTGTCGTCCCAGAGGAGGACCGGTGGTAGTGCTCTAAACTGACTAGGATGGTGAAGTTCTTGGAAGGTTGGGAACCTGAACTGCCATAGCAGAACAATCAACAGAAGCAACACCTAATGGATAAGTTCGGCGGCTCTCATCTAACAACACATAAGAGTATGCATCTTCAAGAATAAGGAATGAAGATAAGCCCAATAAATGAACATGAGCATACTCAAACTCATCGTTCAACCCGGCAAGAAACTGAAACACTCGATTCTTCTCCACAATTCCTGCATATAAAACTGCGTCATTTGGATCCTTCCAAGAGTGGAAGGAATCATAATATGACATCTCCTCCCAAATAGCACGAAACTCGGCGATGTAACCTAAAACTGTCAAGTCACCCTGAGAAATCCTGGTGATATCTCGCCCCAGCTGGAAAATTCGTGCATTATTCTGCCTCTGAGAATAAGTGCGTTGAATTGAATCCCAAATCTGCTTAGTAGTCTTCATAAACATATAGCCAATAGCTATGTTTGGTTGCATTGAATTGACTAGCCAAGACATAACCATAGCGTTATCTGCAAACCACTATGGATATGCCTTCTCTGACTCAACTGGCTCTTCATCAGAACCAGTAATATAGCCAATCTTGCCTTTTCCACCAATAATCATCTTGGCAGACTGTGCCCAAATCAAATAGTTGGAACCATCTAACTTCACTGTGGTGATTTAAAGTCCTAGATTTCTGATGAGTTGGTGGGAAAAATGGCACCACCACCCACAGTACTTGAGCCCAAAGAATTAACAGTTGAGGACCTTGAATATGCCATAATTTGTCACACGACAATAAAAAAAACACCAAAAATAATACAAATTCTGTTAATAAATCAAAGGATCTCCTCAGACCATAAACAATAACAATGTTTCCCCAGATCATTCCCGAAAAATCCAAATACATACCTTTTTTAAGGACCACTGTCCACTTACGTATAGCCAGACAACCTCCTTCTTAATATCCGGAACCTTTTTGTAGACTATTTTTTTTTTTACCCAAGCCCTTCTAGGTGTTGGAAACCAACTATCCCAATTTACCCAACCCTAGAAGAGTGAAAAAGAAATTGTAAAACTTAAAAATACATGTTTTCAATCACAAAACAGCAACATAGAAAAACATGTGTAGGCAACGTCACACAATGTCACAAACAGCCTAAGGTAGCTGTCGCACAAGTAGCAAGGCTGCTGAAAGGTGTAGAAAATGTGTTGGCTCTGATACCAAGTAAAAATATACAAAAAGAAGAGAAATGAGAGAATTGCGTAAAGACTTGAATGATATGAATTACTCATTCACAGCTTTAGTATTTATAGATAAAATGAGCACATGCTCATATTACAAGAAAGGAAACTAAATCAAATCAAAATCAAATCACAACTTATTCTAAAGCATATTCTATGGCATGTTCTATAGCATAGTCAAATCTCTGCTATTATGATAAGTCAAGCCATAAATCGTGGTATCATATATGCTAACATATGTATAGTCAAATCTCTGCTATTATGGTAAGTCATATCATAAATCGTGGTATCATATATGCTAACAGTATCTTTGTTCCAAACTGGCCAGTACACAATTGTCGTTCCCATTAAAAGATACTGGAAGAGGCAAATTAGATGCAGAGCAAACATTTGACATCATTTACACAAAGTGACTTGCCTCGGATTTGAATCCAGTCTGTATAGGTGCACCAAGTAATGGCCCCCAAAACAGTCAGACTTCTAATTCCAGGCCCTTTGAGTTGGCCTGGTCAAAGTCCTTGGACATGGAAAGCCAAACTTACCTTAATGCCTTTGTAGTATCTGGTGCCAGGAATCATGACAGGAAAGGATAACATGGCATCAGAAACATCGCTGCAGTCTCTCTCGAGCTGTCGTAGCAAGTAATGATCAGTGATGCTCATCAGCATGTCACACATTGCATCAAATGTTATCTACACAACAGAAATATACAATGAGGTTAGCAACCTGACTAATACTAATTTCTTAATTTTTAATAAATACTAATTTGTATATTTTTATTTATTATTATTATTTTCTATACCATGTGGCAGACCCTATTCATATGTAATAAAGGTAATGACGACGACAACAAAAACAACAAAACACACGATAATTAAAACATAATAAAAGACAAAAAGATAAAAACAGCAAACACCAAATGCGAGTGATAGAATCAGGTTCCTACCTTCATACTTACGTCGAGCATTGGAAAGCTTTTGCCACCTTCTTCTAATTTCTTCAGCCTTTCACAAAGCATGTGATCAAGCTTCTGAACAAACTTAGATAAAGAATTCATAGAGAATTGATCAGAGAGGATACGCCTAATCCTTTTATGACTCTCTTGAGGAGAGCATAGCAAGCTCTTCTTTCCTACAACATCTGCCATTGATTTCACATATCCTTTGTTGAATTGCACAAAGTCATTGGAAAATATTGCTTTTGCACCTTCAACACTTGGAACAAACACATGAATTTTGCCAAGTAGTCTTGTTTTGAACCACTCGCCATGCCTAATTAATCATCAAATCTATATTAGTTATTTAGCTTCCAGGAAGAACTAAACTTTTGTAAAAGTGCATAGCATATCAGCATTTATATTTACAGAAAGTGTCAAAGTGTATACAAATTTGATCCAAGTAAAAAAGAAAGGAATGATTAGAATCTAACAAAAATTTATCGAAAGTCTCATGCATGAATTCTAAATAGTTGAATAAAAAATTATATTTCAGCAAACTTCAATAGGGGGCTGCAGAAAGAATAGCATATCTAGGAAATGAAAATAAAATTAAGAATAAGAAAAATGAGAAGCTAAATATTTTTGTACTGTGACTAAATTGAATTAGGCAGAAGAGAAATACTAACCATAGTCGTCGGAGTCTCACAAACTCGTACGATCCTTTGGTACTATTAATGGCTGAGAAGAAAGAGAGAGTTTCACCAACAAAAGGTAAGCCTAGCCGGCCAGGGATGCTGCCTTTCTTACTTGCAACTCCTCTAAACATGTTTGAGATGAAAAATGTTACTCCTAAACAAAAAATTGCAGCAAAGATGATATCATAATAGTTCTGTACAAGGAAGAGAAACTCTTCTTCTGATAGAATCAACATCTTCAGCCTTCCTTGGAATTAAATCCTGGAGTCCAAGAAAAAAATAAGTTGAAGAGACTCGAATTATGGTTCAGCAGGTCGGAATCTTATATATGGATAGAAAGATGAGGCTTAACAGAACCTGCTTCAGAACATTGCTTTTGACTGCACCACTCAAGAACAATGCCAAGCCGCTCTAGCTTAATTACAAGATTTAATTTGGTATGTAAAGATGGTATCTATACTACATGTACTGCTAGGAAACAGTGAGTCGACTCTGAGTTTAGCTTAGTGTTAATTGTCACGTTGATTAAAGAAAGGGAGATATTTTAACGAATCTTTCAAATTTTGCATGATTACTGATATGGACTAAAGATTGTGTGATGTTTGATATGCCCTGCCACGAGATATCAAAAAGCTTTTCTCTGGATGATATTGTGAATGTAACATATATGCTTGGCGACTACATGTTGCAAATTCTATAGAATGTGTGATGATATTTAATCACAGGAGAAATAGATTATTAATGATTATATAGAAAGGCACCAATGAATGAACTATACTCTAGTTTTTTTTTTTAATTCTTATTTTTTGGTAATCATATCTGGCAAATATAAAAGGAAGGGACTAAGTCAATTTAAAAACAAGGTGTAATAGCACTTAGTTGTCATATTATTAGTAGTGCCCACATAAGATGCCCACTATGAAGAGGGCTTAGTGACAAACTGGAGTCTGTCCACTGATCATTATTGTGGCATGTAGATGTTCAAAAAGTACCCATTAAACTTGGTGTAGGGGGACAATGTTTTATAATATGATGCGACATGAATTAAACTTTTTTTTTTTTTTTTTTTTTTTGGCAAATTAGGGGGAGGAAAGACTTGAACACCCGTTCGGGGAGCTGGGTGCTCTGCCAACTAGGCCACCAGTAATGCGACATAAATTACTCCAATAGAAGAAGTCTAGATATGTGGAGAGAGTTTCCTTTTGTATGGTATGAACATATTGGAATATGGTTTTTGTACTTCTTTTGTATGTTAAATAATGATATATAGTTCAGTGCATATATGAATCCAGTTCATCACTTTTATCAAACAAGTTTTCGAATAATAATAAATTCAGATGCTTTCGAGGCCCACTACACACACATGATGTTTTGAGTGGATTGGCTAATCCGATTGCCTAACCCCACTCTTCCAATTAACTTTTTCCTGCAAGCTCATACATTAAAAACTCTTGCAAACATATATTACATCACATATTTCTAGATCTCATTATTAGCGCGCGCACAGCACAAACCCTTCAATGTCTCTATTTATCAAAGAAAAAAAAGAACTCTTGACACCCTTCAAGCCCTGAGATCTCAGGCATTTTTTGACAGTCATAAAAAAAATGCATACAGAGCAAAATGTCTCAACTTGCCTCTGTACAAGTCTCATTTGACATGGTCGTTAAGGTTATTGGGCAACCACTCCTCAACCTTGGTACATGTGTGTTGCTTTCCAGGGATGGATCTAGATCATCAACCTTCCACCTACATGATGGAAATAGAAATGAAGTTATTAGCAACAGGAACATTGGTAAAGAAGAAAAATGATACATCCCGGAGAATGCTGACCTGCCAACCGGGAGTTGTGCAAGCGGAGATGTGAATCCCATCACCATGACATCATGTGACGCCGTGGCGGGGCGCACAAAACCACTCACGTATTCCCTTCTCGGTATCTCCGAATTCGGACAATCTTGTTAAACAATGAAATCATGGTAAAGGGTATTGACTCACTTATATCCACTGCTCAGTCTGTGTAAGAACACCAACAATGACACTTTTCCCATATTCATTCCCAAGCATGTCCTAGGTCCTGATCCAAAAGGTATATAACTGTATGGCTTTTGCATTTCCTGGTGACATGAAATACATTATTCATTTATATCATCATCTTATAACAAACAAGTACTTGTAAGAATCATAGTGTAAAATATTCAAAGCAGAGTACAAAAGTTATTACATCAAATCTTGAAGGGTTGAATTCCATAGGGTCTTTATACAAAGCTGGATCATAGTGTATGCAAGTTGCGTCAACGTTAACATGCCATCCCTTCTTTATCTCGAAACCTGCTATCACCACATGTACAATATTTAACATTTTACTTTAATAGAACAATGAGAGGTACGAATTTGATTATCATGTTTGCGTGTGAGCAACAATTTAGTATGGATTAGACATAAATAAGAAGGATGTTTCTGTCTGATGCTTGTTCGATCTGTTTTTCTTTTTTCTTTCCTTTTTTTTCAATTATAAGAAACGGAGGTGAAACTTGCCTCCAATTTTGCAGTCATTAAGTGCAACACGCGGAAACCACAATAAGACATTTGACATTCTCAATGTTTCTTTGACAACCTAAAAAATGCAGGAGTTTAGTATTCAACATTACTCTCGTCTTAAATTGATGTGGGTAAAAGATAAAGAAACAAGTGAGCACACATATCTGTTTGATGTATAATCCAAAAGGGAACAACATTAGGCATCAAAATCTTCATTAATATAGAACAAGTTGGTTTAGCGGTGCTAACCTTTGAGCCATAGGACATGTTGTTAAGATCTTCAAGGGTAAGTAAGTATCCATCAGGCTTGTTTCTGAGTATTGCAAATTGCTCTTCCTGCAAGTACATCAAAATAAGTGTCTTTTATAACTTTAAACATTGATCTTTTGAGAAACTGAAATACGACAGAGGACGTTTATTTACTTTTATTTTTTATTTTTTTGTTTGTAATAGGCTGAGCTGATAGTTTGGAGATCTTCTACTAGGGACTATCTGATCAAGTGTGTGTACGTATGATAGAAGCACTTAAAATTGTTGGAAGTAGGCATAAATTCTCACCCTGAGCTTGTGTTGGGCTTCTTTGTTCTCATCCAAGAACTTGACACTCCACATCATAGCAGATGCAGTGGTGGTCTGCCCAGCAATTATTAGTGTCAATAGATTATCCTTAATCTCTAAGTCATCAAGTTTCTCGCTGGTTGGATATGAATCTCTCTGTAACATGGACTGCAAAAAATCTTCTGGAGACTCCTTTCCACTTCGTCGACTGGCAATCATTGCTTCAAAGGTTTCCATAAGCCTGTTACGTGCCTGCTTAATTTGTTTCAGTTAGTACCAAATGCTTCTAAAGTTATAGATGAATAAGATACTATAATTGCTTATCACAAAATGCTCAATTTGCAAAATATATTCCCATTTTTTTGCTTTCCATTTCATTCTGTTTGTTGTTTTGTTTTTGAATGTAGTTCTTACAGTGAGCACTGAGCAGGATCTACTATTGCAACTTTGACGGCAGCCGTTCCCATTAATGAGGATACTGGTAGAGGTAAATTATGACTTGCCTTGGACCCAAATCCATATTTTATTTTAGTGGGTTAGAGTTCTTTACAGGTGCACCAAGCAATGGCCCCCAAAGCTGACAGAGAAAGGATACCTTGATGTATACTAATTTCAGGCCCTTTATGTTGGCCTAGTCAAAGTCCTTGGACATGGAAACCTTGATGTATCTCTTGGACAGTAGTCAAGCTTACCTTAATGCCTTTGTAGTATCTGGTGCCGGGAATCATGATAGGAAAGGATAACATGGCTTCAGAAACATCGCTGCAGTCTCTCTCGAGCTGTTGTAGCAATGTTTGATCAGTGACGCTCATCAGCATCTCGCACATTGCATCAAATGTTATCTACGCAACAGAAATTTTCATTGAGGTTAGCAACCTGACTAATACTAATTTGTTTCCTATTTGTTTCTTTTTTTTACCCTGAACTGTGTGGCTGACCCCATCCATATGGGATAAAAGCATGGATGATGATTATGAATTTTTTTCCGAACCTATTGAAATTTCTTATCAGAATAACTTGCTTTACATGTCACATTGATACATTTGGGTTAATAGCACAGATATTATTTTGTTTTTTTTTTTTTCTTTCAGTTATAGATACATGTGTCAGAACCCTCTCCTCTCTCGACACACTTTTAGAAAATAGTTTTAGATGAGCCGTTGAAGTTCAATATCATATTTTCTATGTTAACACCAATATTGACAACAAAAGGCCAGGTATTGACAACATAATAGAAGACAAAAAGAATCAAAACCACAACACCAAATGCGAGTGATAGAATCAGGATCCTACCTTCATACTGAAATCTAGCACTGAAAAGCTTTTGCCACCTTGTAATTTCTTCAGCCTTTCACACAGCATGTGATCGAGTTTCTGAACAAACTTAGATAAAGAATTCATGGAGAAAGGATCAGAGATGAGACGCCTAATTCTTTTATGACTCTCTTGAGGAGTGCATAGCAAGCTCTTCTTTCCTACAACATCTGCCATTGACTTCACATATCCTTTGTTGAATTGCACAAAGTCATTAGATAATATTGCTTTTGCACCTTCAACACTCGGAACAAATACATGAATCTTGCCAAGTACTCTTGTTTTGAACCATTGGCCATGCCTAATTAATCAGAGTTAATTAGATTCCAGAAAAAAACTAAACTTCTGTACTCTAAAAGTGCCTAGCATATCGGCATTTATATTTACAGAAAGTGTCGAAGTGTATACAAATTTGATCCAGGTAAAAAAGACAGGAACGGTTAGAATCAGACAAAAACTTATTGAAATTTCTCGCGCATGAATTCTAATAGTTGAATCAAAAATTATATTTCAGCAAACTTCAAATTGCCTTGGACTCCTTTCTATGAAACAAAAATAAAATTATAAATAAGAAAAATGAGAATCTAAATATTTTTGTACTACAACTAAATAGAATAAAGCAGAAGAGAAATACTAACCATAGTCGTCGGAGTCTCACAAACTCATAACATCCTTTAGTACTGTTAATGGCTGAGAAGAAAGAGAAAGTTTCACCAACAAAAGGTAAGCCTAGCCGGCCAGGGATGCTGCCTTTCTTTCTTGCAGCTCCTCTAAACGCGTTTGAGACGAAAAATGCTACTCCTAAAGAAAAAATTGCAGCAAAGATAATATCATAATAGTTCTGTACAAAGTAGAGAAGCTCTTCTATTGATAGAATCAACATCTTCGGTTTTTCTTGGAATTAATCCTAGAGTCCAAGAAAAATATAAGTTGAAGAGACTCGAATGATGAGGCTTAACTGAAAATGCTTCAGACATAACATTGCCTTGGACTGTGGTATCTCAAGAAAGATGCCAAGCCTCTAATTTGAAAGATTCAATTTGGTAAAAGACAATATGATAAATTAAAAAATAAAATATTGGCTGTTTAATCAAAGCATGCTTAGGGATATATATATATATAT
The DNA here is from genome assembly GCF_030987335.1 of Cornus florida. Classification (NCBI taxonomy): domain Eukaryota; kingdom Viridiplantae; phylum Streptophyta; class Magnoliopsida; order Cornales; family Cornaceae; genus Cornus; species Cornus florida. Next base: position 127,578,391 of record NW_026775581.1, read on the forward strand.
ATATATATGATACGTGTAGCCTTCCTAGGAAACAGTGAGTCAATTATGAATTTAGAGTTGATTTGTCACAATGATTAAAGAAAGGGATAATTTTACCTAATCTTTCAAATTAGGGAAATTATGGTTATGCCAAGCCTCTAGCTTCCAAGATTCAATTTGGTAAAAAGACAATATGCTAAATGCAGCCTGCACCGTTGTCTCAACCTCAACAATGATTAATCTTTCAAGTTTTGGATTATACCAGGGGATGCTTGACGATTTTGTTCCTTTGGAAATGCAATACAGAACAGTGATGAGTTAAAAGGCTTGGTCCATGATCAGTGTCTATATAGACCATGAAAACATAAAGTGAATGAATTGATCAAAATTTAAAGATCTACCACTTGTTTCTGTTTCAATTATGGACCTCTTGATGTTTACTAAGCTTAGCAAGTAGTCCATCATTTTTCTTTGCAGGTTTTGGAGCTGAAGACAGGGTGTTTGTCCCTAAAACTTTGCTGTAAAGTCTATATTGTTTGTGTGGGGGCACCTGTGTGCATGGAATAGCTTGCTGTAAAGTTTATTATATGTTTGTGTGCAGGTCTTTTTTCTAGTCCAATTCCTGTGTCTGTCACACTAGGTGAGGGTGGGTGGAGTGTGGGGGTGGAGACCCAGTGATTAATCATGCCAAGACCAATATCGAAGTGTTATGGTGTTAGAGAGATTCTGTCCCACATTAGATCCGAATGGAAAAGAAATTAGGTATATGCAGTCGGGTATGTAGCACTATCTAATAGTTTAAGGTTTTGAGAAATTTTGACTGTTTTGGGGACAGGTAGAGGGTAGGGTTCTCTTTCTTTTGCGTGGGTGACTAAGGATTTAAGTCTCCGCACAATAATGTACATTTAGGTTTAAACATTTTTTTTTTCCCAGAATATCAAGCAATTCTAAACTTAAAAAACCTATGCAAATTGTAGATATGTGAAGTATTTACAGTAGAGTGAGAGAGAGAGAGAGAGAGAAGAGTTTGGGCCAAAACATAAAAAGGCCCATAAAAAAAACAGAGACCGTATAGGCATGACATTTGCAAAAGATCAAGGCTCAATTCCTCAAATTTATTCACAGCCCCATAACTTATACCCAAGCCCTTGTGATCCAAAGCTAGTTGATTTAAAGGGCCCAACCTGGCTCGAGAGTCAAGATCTACACTTAACGAAAGGAGACCCGGGGGAACAGTATCCACAGGTATTCTAGTATATTAAATTCTACAATATTCCAGGTATTATACTCCTAAACCCTTTCAACTGTTAGATTATTCATCAGGTTAGTTTTACCGTTACATCCAACGCCGGAAATCGGAGTAATGGCTTAATTCTTCTCTCTTTCAAAAGGCTTCAATCTCATTTCCATATTTCGCATTTGACATGACTAGCTCGAATAACACTTGAAACAAATATTGAAAAATTGTACATGTCTGTTCTCTCTTTCAAAAGGCTTCAATCTCATTTCCATATTTAGCATTTGACATGACTCGCTCGAACCACACTTGAAACAAATATTGAAAAATTGTACACTTAAACACTTGTTAGGCTTCGTTTGGAGAGAGAGAAAAAAAATTTGAAAGGATCGCCTTGACTTTTGGATAATTTGGAAACAAAAAATTTCACACACATTTATTATTCATTATTATTGGAGTTCTGTTTTATGAAACTCAACACAATTTCTCGGTACATAGGACATTAAGGGTCCGTTTGGATGGCGATAACGTTATATGTTATGGTTTGGTATGATATGAAAACAACCGTTTTGGTATTGGTATGTTTTTAGTAGAAATCGGATCCATGTTTGATAACGATTGTTTTGTTTTTGATAATTGTATATCAGAAACATAATAACACGTTTGGTATTGTCATGCGTTTTAAAGAATCCGAAAACAAAACACGTTTGGGAAGTTAGTTTTGTTATCAAAAATTCTGAATCAATAACAAAAACCTGTTTGGTAAAGACTGTTTTGTTTTTGTTTTGAAAAATTATATATATGAATACAATTATAAGTTTATATATAAATAGTTCATTTTTCTTTATGATTTGAGATAATTTGTTAAAATTAAAAAAAATATATATATTCTGCATTAGAGTTGGAAAAAAAAATTATGAATAAATTTATATGTATAATGGCAACCAAACCAAAAGAAACAAAGCCATTTAGCAGATCTTTGCATTCCATTTATCTTTTTCTTTTGGCTTGCATTCCATTTAACTTTGTTTTGTTTTGTTTCATATATATATATATTATATAAATTCATGATGAATGTAAGCAAGAGATCCTTGTAATTGAAACTAACAAGAAAAGCCAAAACATTGATCTTCTTGAATTGGTCAGAGTTGAGATTTGATGGACAGTGAAGCTTGTGAATAGTTTTACTTCACTGAGATTAGTTTGAAATTTTGTACTGGAGGTCCTTCAAATTGGTAATATTTTTTTTGTTTAGTCACGAGACCATTTCCCCTTTTCTTGAGTATTTATTTTGATAACTGACTTATGAATATTTTATACAATCTCCAACCATAAGCAGAATTGATAAATATGAATACAGATTAAAAACAAGCAATCAAGGAAGATCCCTCTCTTACAAGACTGAACAACATTCACATATATAATTCCACTTATAGTTTTGCTTTGTACATCACAATCTTAAAAACTTGAGTGTTGCACCATTCACATCTATACTTCCACATATAAGGAGCTAGACATTCCTTAAAAATAGTATGTGTGTACACACACACTTCATTACACTTACTTAAAATGTACACAAAACTGGAGATCACTAATATTCATTCCATAAAATGTACACCCACTTCTTTATACTTGCATAGGCCTCCATTTTATTAACTTAGAGATCACTATCTTCCTGGAGTTGTAGCAGCTGGAGAATGCTTCCTATCAATCCCACTGGACATTCCATAAAATATAAAGCAGAGTTAAATTCAATTTTTTTGATTTTTTTTTATTTAAAAAATTCGGCATGATTTCCCCTTAAAAATTGACATTTCCAAAATTCCAAAACACAATATACACAAGGGACACCGCCCACAAAATTAATTCAACAAGGGACACCGCCCACAAAATTCATTTGAATAAGGGACACCGCCCACAAAATTCATTTAATAAGGGACACCATCCACAAATTTAATTCAAGCAAGATATATCTAACCTTTTTTCAGGCTAAGCTGCAAATTTAGAGTGTAAATGACCTCATGCAAAACAAAACACATGAACAATATTAGAGAAAAACAAAATAACATACGGTAGGAATGAAATAATTAGAAGTAGTAAGCAAGATATATCTAACCTTTTTTCAGGCTAAGTTATAAATTTAAAGTGTAAATGACCTCGTGCAATTGGACAAATGGGTGTGTGCGATTACCTAGAGAAAGAAAATAAAAATAACAAATAACAAATAACAAATTTGATTTTTGATCTTGAAACCATGGTCGTACAGTATTGAATTGCCTTTGATGTGATTCCTTCAAAGAGCAGGTGATCATTGGCTCTCAAGACTTTGCAAGGAAAAAATACTCTAATAAGGCACACACAAAATTCATGTGATTACTACATACCACTATCTGAAAACCACAAAATATAGAATGAGAAATGGAATAAGTATGTCAAAATGTCATCCAACAAAAATGTAATACCCCGTAATTTTAAAGAATGTATTTAAATTAATTTTGTGTTAGGTTAATTTATTTTATTTATTTGTGCATACTACATTATTATATTATGTTCATTTAATTGTGCATGTAAAGTAATTGTGTATGTTAAAATAGTAAATTTATTCATTTAATTATGCATGTATTATTAATAATAATTTTATTTGTTGGTTATGCTTATATTAATCATTATTAGCTAATTAAAGTATTATATTTGTGTTATATAGTATTATGATGTTATAATGTATTCTTTTGTAATAATAATAATTATATTAGTTTAATAATAATAATAAAAAAAATAATAATATAATAATCATATAATAATAAAAGTTTATTAATAATAATAATAGTTATAATAAATCAATGTAATGATGGAAAATTAAATACTAGGATAGAATTTCATTTACTATGGTAGAATGGTGGATCAAATATCTTGATTAAAGATAGCATTGTCTTAAAGCCATATAGGTAGGAATATGAGAAATGGGTGAGAAGTTATTATAAATTAGATATTTGTAATATTTATATTATATATTTTGTGTATAAATTAACTAGCTTGCCTTAGAAAAAAAATAAAAGGGAGTTAGAAGCAAAGTATAAATTCTAGAGAGCTATTTTATAAGAGTGAAAGGAAAAGAGAAAGAGAAAGAAGCTTGGACCGGTGTAGGCAATTTTACCCGACTACGCGCAGACCGGCGGATTTATTTTAAATCCAAAAAGGCAAGTTATTATCTACTTTTCCCCTTTGAATTAATAAATTAATTGTTTAGCTTATTTTTATGCATAGAGCCAAGGTTTGGAGGTTAATAAATTATTAATTTTATTTTATTAAATTAATGGAATTTTAATTATATAGGATGGTATATATTTATTTAATGTCCTATGAAATTAATAATGGCTAAAAATAATTAAATACGACTTTAGGGATTTTTCTAGAATTTTCTAGATTTTTCCGGGCATTTTCTGCAATTTCCGGCGACCTTCCGGCGAGTTTTCCGGTCGCCGGCAGTGGGGGAGACGACCGGAGTGATCCGGTGCGACGCGGCACACCATAGGAGGGTGTACGCGCGCATCCTGGCCATTAGTGGAGTCTGATTGATCCGGTGCATCGCGGTCCATGATACCGCGGTACACCCGGATCTGTGGGCGTTGGATGGAGGGAAGATAGGGTGAGATGATCCGGTGTGACGCGAGTACGGAATCCGGATGCAGCCAACCAACCAGGAAGTGACACGTCAGCAAGGCACCCTTAGTGCGCGCGTGGCAGCGCGTGCGCGCGCGTGGGAGCGCGTGGCTGATGCCAGACGCGCGTGGAGGCGCGTGGGAGAGTGGGGAAGGTTGGGCTGCGCGTGGGGAGGCTCTGGGAGGCGCGTGAGGGCGCGTGTGGGGTCCCTACAGCTGCTGGAAATTACCAGAATACCCTTAGGGCCTGTTTTGTAAATTCCAGAACCTTAAACTTGGATTTTTAGGTACTGTGTTGGTAATTACGGGTTAACGGGCCATGAAATTATTATTTTAACACCCGTTACTTATTCTTATGGCTGATTAATCTTTTCTAAGCATTTATTGGCTCGTTCGCAGTACGGATACTAATGTGATTTATTTAACGACATTGTTAAATATAAATAGTGTTATTATCGTATTTAATGGTATCAAACATTACTGTTAAATTAAATAAGGCCATGGTTTTAATCAGATAAATTATCCATGATATCTTATAGGATGTTTATACTGTTAATTGATATATAAACCATGATTATTATGCTGTGTGCATTTCAGGAAATAAATGGACTGTTTAATTATGTCGCATTTATATTATATGGATGTGTTGCCATATAGAACCATATGAGCTGGCTAATAAGTTTAGACTCATTTATACCTTATGCATTCGTTGCGATAGACAGATGTGTGGCTGTCGGGGTATGTGGTTTAATATTATTGGCATGTGTTGCCTAATTGACATACTCGGTATATTTATTAATATTATTGGCATGTGTTGCCTAAATTGACATTCTCGGTACATTTATTAATATTGTTGGCATGTGTTGCCTAATTTATATGCTCAGTATATTCATCAGTACTTTGCGAGGTGTTATCACTGTGTAGTTCGTTATAGTCTGCGTTGTCAGTACCGTACACCATGTATAATAGCTGATTTCCCGGGTAGGGAAAGGCGACACTTGACCACCTAGTGTGAGTCTAAGTGATCACCGTCTATTCTGGTTGAGGTCATGTTATACATCGGATAGTTCCCGTAGGATGTATACAGATATAGTACTCATCCGATTCATAATGATTAATTTATTTGATTCTCTGATTTGGGTCATAGTAGAGAGGACTTGCTCGTGGGGTTGACCCACCATTGTTGTTATTTCAGGATACGGTCAGTATCCGTTTCAAGGCTGAGGTTAGCAGTGTGGGACCATCATCCGAACTCATCTACTCCTACGATCCAGTGCAGGGTAGAAGTTTTATGTAGTATTTCAGTTTCAGTTTTTATTTACTTTTGACGTTGAACTCTCAGGGTTATATTTAGGGATCCCTGACGTAGGATTTCCAAGTTGTAATGAAGTACTGTATTAAATAAAGGATGGATGGATGTTGTATTATTTAATGTTTCTTTCCTGTCTAAATTCTTTTAATTCCATCATTTTGTATTCCATGCTTGTATATTGCCAATTGTTTTGATATCCCTCGTTTTTCGTGTATAAGCCTGATCAACTTATGCGTGAAAAATGTGGGGGTGTTACAGTTGGTATCAGAGCCAGGTTCGAGTGTCTTAGGGATCTGTGATTACTATACTTCCGCGTTGTGTATTCTGATAATTAGAGCCTAAGTATTAGGGTTCTTTGTATTCTTTTAGTCGGTCCATGATAATGTACTGACGTTAGATTCTTTCTGAATTTAATAGAAGGATGTCTCGGCGTGGGACAAGGAATGCGAACCGTCATCGCAGTATTTCCCCAACTCAAAATGAGAATCAGGAATTTTCTCCTCAAGTTGCTGATATCATTGCACGAGCGGTGGCAGCAGGAGTAGCATCTGCTCTACGAAACCAGCAACCTCCTCCGATAGTACCTGTTCCTGAACCAGTGGCACAGCCAATGTCATGGGACAAAGTTCGTCACTCGTTCATCCGGGGAAATCCACCGACATTTGCGGGGTCCACAGATGTCTTGTTAGCATATCAGTGGAAACAGGAGAGCGAGCGTCATCTTCGGATGGTAATCTGTACCGAAGTGCAGAAACAGATGCTGGCTACGTTTATGCTGATAGGCAATGCATTGCAGTGGTGGGAGTCTGTTACTACTGTCGAAGACAGGACCAGATTGACGTATGCTGAATTTCAGACTCGCTTTGACGGCAAGTATTTTCCTATGTCAGTAAGATCAGCGATGAAGACCGAATTTCTGGATCTGCAACAGGAAGATATGACTGTGGCTGAGTATGAACAGAAGTTCATAAATTTGTCATTATTTGCACCAGAGGAGGTCAATACGGAAGAAAAGAAGAGAGACCGCTTTGTGAAGGGATTAATATGGCCGATTAAAGTGGTGATCTTAGGTAGTCCTGCATATACTACTTATATCCAGGTGGTTAATGCCGCCTTACAGCACTGCCAGATGAGGAGTGATTACCGGAAGTCCAAGGGAGATAAGCGGACTAACCGAGACTACCAGACAGTGGAGAAAGGAAGCAACAGTGGTGCCAAGTCCAATGATCGGGGCAGATTTCAAGGACATCAACCTTGGAAGAAAAACAAAGGAAACCTAGATGTGCAGAGGGATGGAGTCCCTAATCAGGGTAGACAAGGTGGGATACCTCAGACCGGACAGGAACAGTGGTCGGGAAATCAACAGAGAAGGCAGGCAGGTCCTTTTACGGGACGTTGTTATCACTGTAGAGAGATTGGGCATCCGGCCAAGATGTGTCCCAAAGCTAAGCAGGGACAGTATGGGCAGCCGAGACCTAATCAGCCGTTACCTCTACCGGCCCCACCGATGCCACGTGGGCAAGTTCAAAATGTTCCGGCACTTCCAGCACCACCATTTCCTCCGGGACAACCTCCACAGCAGTTGCATCATGGCAGAGTTTATAACTTCATGCCACATAATGCGCAAGCTCCTCAGGCTATTGAGGGTATGTTTTCTATACATGGTAGAACTGCTCGTATACTGTTTGACACTGGTGCATCACATTCTTTTGTGTCTAGATCTTTTGTTATCTTATCTGGTATGACGACTCAGTTATGTGACCAACCTCTTAATATTTATACACCATTGGGAGTTGGCGCAATTTTACGAGAGTATAGCGGTGATATCCTTATAGATATGGGCCGACTTCGATTTCTTGCAAATTTGTTAGTGTTAGATATGCATTCGTATGATGTTATACTTGGGATGGACTGGTTATCTCAGTACCATGCTCAGGTTAACTGTTACGAAAAGTCTATTGGATTTTCTATACCAGGACAGGAGATGTATCTTCTTGTTGTACCACAACCTGATAGAGGGCCTAGCACTTATTTATTCGTTCTTGAGGAGGACTCACAGGAAGCGACTGCGGTATCTCTTGACAGTATCCCGGTAGTACAGGAATTCCAGGATGTATTCCAGGAAATTCCAGGCTTGCCACCGAGTCGAGAGATAGATTTCGTTATTGATTTAGCTCCAGGCACTACGCCTATTGCTAAGGCGCCGTACCGAATGGCACCAGTGGAGATGCGAGAGTTGAAAGATCAAATTCAACAGTTGCTCAGCCAGGGATTTATTCGCAGGAGTACTTCACCATGGGGAGCACCAGTACTGTTTGTAAAGAAGAAGGATGGATCTCTTCGTCTTTGTATTGATTACAGAGAACTGAACAAGGTCACTATTCGCAACAAGTACCCGTTGCCCAGAATTGATGACCTGTTTGATCAGTTGAAGGGAGCTACTTACTTCTCAAAGATCGATTTGAGGTCTGGTTATCATCAGCTACGAGTCAGAGAACAAGATGTTCCAAAGACAGCATTCCTCACAAGGTACGGATCTTATGAGTTTCGTGTTATGCCTTTCGGTTTGACGAACGCTCCAGCTGTCTTTATGGACTTGATGAATAGAGTATTCAGAGAATACTTAGATCAGTTTGTCATTGTTTTCATTGATGATATTCTGGTTTACTCTAAGTCGGAGAAGGACCATGCCAGACATTTACGCACAGTATTGCAGACACTTCGAGAACATCAGTTGTTTGCGAAGTTTGAGAAGTGTGAATTTTGGCAGAAAGAGGTCAAATTTCTGGGACATGTAGTGTCAGAAGAAGGGTTAGCAGTAGATCCAGCCAAGGTTGCGGCCGTTATGGAGTGGGGACAGCCTACCTCACCGACAGAGATTCGCAGTTTTCTGGGATTAGCGGGGTATTATCGCCGGTTCATCCAGGGATTTTCCAAAATTGCGGGTCCACTTACTCATCTAACTAAGAAGAATGTACCATTTGTATGGGATGATTCTTGTCAGACTGCTTTTGCTGAATTGAAGAGTAAGTTAACTTCTGCACCTGTCTTAGCCACACCTCAGAGTGGAATCGAGTATTTAGTATTTACCGACGCTTCTCTGAAGGGTTTGGGTTGTGTGTTGATGCAAGAAGAGCGACCAGTTTCTTATGGGTCTAGGAAGCTTAAGCCTCATGAGCTTAATTACCCGACTCACGACCTAGAGCTCGCCGCAGTGGTTTTTGCCTTGCGTATTTGGAGACATTATCTTTTGGGGGAGACTTTTCGATTGTTTAGCGATCATAAGAGTCTACAGTATTTGTTCACACAGAGGGAACTGAATATGAGACAGCGCAGATGGTTGGAGTTCGTGAAAGACTATCATTTCTCTATTCAGTATCATCCAGGGAAGGCGAATGTTGTAGCAGACGCACTCAGCCGCCGACCCTATGTCAGCCTTTCAGCTTTGTTTACAACAGAGTGGGATGCTTTGAAGACTGTTGATGAGTTAGCAGACGCTTTTATGGCATGTGTGGTAGTAACTCCTTCTATCATTCATCAGGTCATTCAAGCGCAACTCTCAGATCAACAGTGTATTGATCGGGTTTCGGAGTTAGCCTCCGGAGATGTTCCTTTTTATTCTATAGGGACTGATGGAGGATTGAGGTACAAGGGACGTTTAATTGTGCCTTCAGCTGATAATTTGAGAAATGTTGTGATGAGAGAGACACACACTTCTCAGTTCTCTGTACATCCAGGGGGAGACAAGATGTATCAGGACATGAAACGCCAGTTTTGGTGGGCCGGCATGAAAAGAGATATAGCTATCTTTGTCTCTAAATGTAGCACCTGTCAGATGATTAAGATTGATCATCAGAGACCGCCAGGATCGTTACAGCCACTTCCCATACCAGAGTGGAAATGGGAGAGTATTTCCATGGACTTCATAGAGGGATTACCTACTTCACAGCATAATCACAACTCTATTTGGGTCATTGTTGATAGATTGACCAAGTCCGCTCACTTTCTGCCTGTTCGGTCAAACTTTACGTCAGAACAGTATGCTAAGCTGTATATTGCAGAAATGGTGAAACTTCATGGAGTACCATTGTCCATCGTATCAGATAGAGATCCGAAGTTTGTATCGGGATTTTGGAGGAGCTTTCAGCAGGCTTTGGGTACAGAACTTTATCTTAGCACTGCTTATCATCCTCAAACAGATGGACAGACTGAGCGAGTTAATCAGATTTTAGAAGACATGTTGCGGGCATGTGTTCTTGATTTTAAGGGCAATTGGGAGGAATATTTGCCGCTTTCAGAGTTTGCTTATAACAATAGTTATCAGAAAACTATTGGTATGGCACCATTTGAGGCTTTGTACGGTAGACCGTGTAGGTCTCCTGTCTGTTGGCTTGGAGTTGGTGAGAACAGCTTTTTGGGTCCTGAATTTATTAAGGACACGTCAGAAAAGATCGCTATCATTAGGGATCGGATGCGTACAGCTCAAAGCAGACAGAAAAGTTATGCTGACCGTCGAACTCGTGCTTTGGAGTTTAAGGTTGGTGATCAGGTTTTGCTTAAGGTTTCTCCTATGAAGGGAGTAATGCGGTTTGGGTCAAAGGGTAAGTTATCGCCTCGTTTTGTGGGTCCTTTTATGATTACAGATCGGATTGGGGCAGTAGCTTATCGTCTGGCTCTACCAGATAATCTTCATAGGGTACATAATGTTTTTCATGTATCTATGCTGCGAAAATTTCTACGGGATGAAGATCGATACCAACACATTGATGTGGGTGAGATTGAGTTGCAACCCGATGCAACCTATTTGGAACAACCTTACTGTATTCTCGATCGTAGGAATCAGATACTGCGCACGAAGACTATTCCATTAGTACGTGTACAGTGGAGTCATCATAGTGCTACAGAGTCTACTTGGGAACGGGAAGATATTATCCGTGCCAAGTATCCAGAACTTTTTACTACAGGTATGTAGTGAATTTCGGGGACGAAATTCCTTTATTAGGGGGGGAGAATGTAATACCCCGTAATTTTAAAGAATGTATTTAAATTAATTTTGTGTTAGGTTAATTTATTTTATTTATTTGTGCATACTACATTATTATATTATGTTCATTTAATTGTGCATGTAAAGTAATTGTGTATGTTAAAATAGTAAATTTATTCATTTAATTATGCATGTATTATTAATAATAATTTTATTTGTTGGTTATGCTTATATTAATCATTATTAGCTAATTAAAGTATTATATTTGTGTTATATAGTATTATGATGTTATAATGTATTCTTTTGTAATAATAATAATTATATTAGTTTAATAATAATAATAAAAAAAATAATAATATAATAATCATATAATAATAAAAGTTTATTAATAATAATAATAGTTATAATAAATCAATGTAATGATGGAAAATTAAATACTAGGATAGAATTTCATTTACTATGGTAGAATGGTGGATCAAATATCTTGATTAAAGATAGCATTGTCTTAAAGCCATATAGGTAGGAATATGAGAAATGGGTGAGAAGTTATTATAAATTAGATATTTGTAATATTTATATTATATATTTTGTGTATAAATTAACTAGCTTGCCTTAGAAAAAAAATAAAAGGGAGTTAGAAGCAAAGTATAAATTCTAGAGAGCTATTTTATAAGAGTGAAAGGAAAAGAGAAAGAGAAAGAAGCTTGGACCGGTGTAGGCAATTTTACCCGACTACGCGCAGACCGGCGGATTTATTTTAAATCCAAAAAGGCAAGTTATTATCTACTTTTCCCCTTTGAATTAATAAATTAATTGTTTAGCTTATTTTTATGCATAGAGCCAAGGTTTGGAGGTTAATAAATTATTAATTTTATTTTATTAAATTAATGGAATTTTAATTATATAGGATGGTATATATTTATTTAATGTCCTATGAAATTAATAATGGCTAAAAATAATTAAATACGACTTTAGGGATTTTTCTAGAATTTTCTAGATTTTTCCGGGCATTTTCTGCAATTTCCGGCGACCTTCCGGCGAGTTTTCCGGTCGCCGGCAGTGGGGGAGACGACCGGAGTGATCCGGTGCGACGCGGCACACCATAGGAGGGTGTACGCGCGCATCCTGGCCATTAGTGGAGTCTGATTGATCCGGTGCATCGCGGTCCATGATACCGCGGTACACCCGGATCTGTGGGCGTTGGATGGAGGGAAGATAGGGTGAGATGATCCGGTGTGACGCGAGTACGGAATCCGGATGCAGCCAACCAACCAGGAAGTGACACGTCAGCAAGGCACCCTTAGTGCGCGCGTGGCAGCGCGTGCGCGCGCGTGGGAGCGCGTGGCTGATGCCAGACGCGCGTGGAGGCGCGTGGGAGAGTGGGGAAGGTTGGGCTGCGCGTGGGGAGGCTCTGGGAGGCGCGTGAGGGCGCGTGTGGGGTCCCTACAGCTGCTGGAAATTACCAGAATACCCTTAGGGCCTGTTTTGTAAATTCCAGAACCTTAAACTTGGATTTTTAGGTACTGTGTTGGTAATTACGGGTTAACGGGCCATGAAATTATTATTTTAACACCCGTTACTTATTCTTATGGCTGATTAATCTTTTCTAAGCATTTATTGGCTCGTTCGCAGTACGGATACTAATGTGATTTATTTAACGACATTGTTAAATATAAATAGTGTTATTATCGTATTTAATGGTATCAAACATTACTGTTAAATTAAATAAGGCCATGGTTTTAATCAGATAAATTATCCATGATATCTTATAGGATGTTTATACTGTTAATTGATATATAAACCATGATTATTATGCTGTGTGCATTTCAGGAAATAAATGGACTGTTTAATTATGTCGCATTTATATTATATGGATGTGTTGCCATATAGAACCATATGAGCTGGCTAATAAGTTTAGACTCATTTATACCTTATGCATTCGTTGCGATAGACAGATGTGTGGCTGTCGGGGTATGTGGTTTAATATTATTGGCATGTGTTGCCTAATTGACATACTCGGTATATTTATTAATATTATTGGCATGTGTTGCCTAAATTGACATTCTCGGTACATTTATTAATATTGTTGGCATGTGTTGCCTAATTTATATGCTCAGTATATTCATCAGTACTTTGCGAGGTGTTATCACTGTGTAGTTCGTTATAGTCTGCGTTGTCAGTACCGTACACCATGTATAATAGCTGATTTCCCGGGTAGGGAAAGGCGACACTTGACCACCTAGTGTGAGTCTAAGTGATCACCGTCTATTCTGGTTGAGGTCATGTTATACATCGGATAGTTCCCGTAGGATGTATACAGATATAGTACTCATCCGATTCATAATGATTAATTTATTTGATTCTCTGATTTGGGTCATAGTAGAGAGGACTTGCTCGTGGGGTTGACCCACCATTGTTGTTATTTCAGGATACGGTCAGTATCCGTTTCAAGGCTGAGGTTAGCAGTGTGGGACCATCATCCGAACTCATCTACTCCTACGATCCAGTGCAGGGTAGAAGTTTTATGTAGTATTTCAGTTTCAGTTTTTATTTACTTTTGACGTTGAACTCTCAGGGTTATATTTAGGGATCCCTGACGTAGGATTTCCAAGTTGTAATGAAGTACTGTATTAAATAAAGGATGGATGGATGTTGTATTATTTAATGTTTCTTTCCTGTCTAAATTCTTTTAATTCCATCATTTTGTATTCCATGCTTGTATATTGCCAATTGTTTTGATATCCCTCGTTTTTCGTGTATAAGCCTGATCAACTTATGCGTGAAAAATGTGGGGGTGTTACAAAAAAGAAGACAACACAGATCAGTACAAAACACTCTAATAAGGCACACACAAAATTGAAAAAGAAAAAAGAAAAAAGAAAAAGGATTTTTAAAAGAGAACAAATTTTACTATCGATCTTGATAATTGATAAAAGATAACTTGATCAATCAAGATGACTTTAGAAAGAAAAGGTGCCAAAAGTTTACCAAAATTGTTCAATCAAAAGATAGTTATACTTGACGATAATTCAGCTCCAGTGCCAACCATATCTCATTGACATTGTAAGTGATCATTCACACACTAAACCACCAGGTTCAAGGGAATAAGCAGAAAGATAGTATTATTTCATTATTTAGACTCCACCTTTAACATATTGAAGTATGTATTTGGTTAAGCAACTTTTATCACACATGAAAATTCAGATGAAATTTGAAAAGTTATACTTTGGCCTAAATTTAAATGTGTGAGTTTCAAAGGTACCACAAAATTTGGAGAGTGGATGAACAATTAATTAATAATTCACTACAAGATTTGTGCTTTCCAAAATTAATCTTTCAATTTAGGTCTTTGGATCAAATAAGTTTCAGGCACAAAAACTTTAAAATCGTCATGATGTAATCAGAAACAACTTGTAATCACTAAGAAGTGACTGGGGTCATAATTTGAGCTTGGTTTTTGATAAGTATTTGAAACCTATACTGAAAGATTAAATTCACACCTACAAATGAGTCTTTGACATTGAAATTTATTTGTTCAGTTGAACAGAAATGTGTACATCAATATAAGAGTATAACAGAGAGAATCATTACCCCCTCGGCCCGGACGTAACCACCACTGATATGCTTGTCACAATGAACGGCCTTGATGAACTTATCCCCAATACTGCATCCAGATTTCTCCAAATGTTCCTTCAATAATTTGAAACCCCAAAATCGCATACAAAAATGTGTACATCGATATAAGAGTATACAAAAGCCTCGAACTACCTCGCATAACGACTGATGAACTGAGAAGGGTTAAAGTTGAAACCCCAAAATCGCATCAAAGAGATGCGCGAAAACAGAGACAAATCATACAACAGACATAGATCTGAGAATCGAGAATTTGGATTTTGCTACTGTATATATATATATAGAGAGAGAGAGAGAGGGAAAGAGCACCTGAAAGAGCGTCGATCTGTGGTTGCGAACAACTCTAGGGTTTCAGATTCGGGTCACAGAAATACATAACAGAGAGAGGATTGAGCTGAAAACCAAGTACGGGAGGGTTGATCGATTTGTATCCTAGCAACGACGATGTAAGGAAGGTTGAGATAGATCTAACTAGCTACGAAGGTGTAAGGAAAAGGATGTCGAATACTTGTCGCCCATGAAATCGCCTGCAAAGGAGCTGCGTGATGAGAGAGAAAATGACGATGAAAAATGGTAGGTTTTCTGATATGTGATTTTTTAAACTTGATATCACCGCTACAGTTAAACGAGGGTTGATATGGTTTTGGTTTAGGTTGATATGGCCGCTACAGTATACCATATCACCCAATATCAACAATTCTTTGATATGGGTTTTGGCCCAAATCTCATAATGTTTTTACACTGTTCAATATCACATCAGCTCACTCCAAACATGATATTGGCCCAAAAATGAAACCAAAACATGAAAACAATAACAGATATGGGCCTTCAAACAGGCCCTAAGCTCTTATACTCTTTGGAAGCCAATTTGGACCAAATTTGAAACAATTTTTCTGCTGTTAGTTTGGGCTGGTTTCGAGTATTTCCTAATTTCTCTATTACCTAAAATATTTCCTAAAATAAAATAGAAGATTAAAAAATAGAAGGTAAAAAGTTGAGTCTTGATAGGAGACGGAAAAAAAAAATGAAAATTTAGTGTTTGTCTGTTCCAAGTTGGAAATTGTTTCTAATCAACTCCTTTCTAAAACAGGATTTGGCCCTTTTATAATAACACGCTATTTCTTCATCAAACACAATACCTAGCTCTCTCAAAGATTCCTTTCACAAACTCCAAACATGTCCTCCAAATCCAAATTATCCAAAGCCAAGGCGGTTCTAACCACCATAGGCTCTCTGGCTGCCACGGCCATGGTGGTCCGCACCGTCGCCCAAGACTTCATGCCACCGGAAGTCCAAGACTACCTCAACCTCCGCGTCCGAAACTTGCTCAAATACTTCTCCGTCGACGAATTAACATTGGTCATCTACGAATTCGACGGCCTCATCTACAACCAACTCTATGAGGCCGCAGAGGTGTACTTGGGCACCAAAATCTCCCCCAACGTTGACCGCCTCAAAATCTCCAAACCCGAGAAAGAAAACAACATCAGCGTCACTGTTGAACCTGGTGAAGAGGTAATAGATGTGTTCGACGGCCACAAATTTAAATGGGTATTGTCCTGCAAATATGTACAGCCCAGCACCCACCACAGAGACACGAAGTCGTCGAGATCGATTCTGCCGTCCGAGCTCCGGTCACTCGAATTGTCTTTTTGCAAGGAACTGAAAGAGAAGGTTCTTGGTTCTTACTTGCCTTACGTGTTGAATGAAGCGAAGTCGAGGAAGGAAGAGGAGAGGACGCTGAAGATCTTCACGATCAACCACTGCAACTTGTACGGGAAGAGCCCGGTTGACGCGTGGACTCCGATCAATCTCGACCATCCGGCCACATTCGACACGCTAGCGATGGAGGAGGAGATGAAGGAGATGGTTTTGGAGGATTTGGAGAGGTTCGTGCAGAGGAGGGAACTGTATAGGAAGATTGGCAAGGCTTGGAAGAGAGGTTACTTGTTGTACGGACCGCCCGGGACGGGGAAGTCGAGCTTGATCGCGGCCATGGCGAATTACTTGAAGTTTGACGTTTATGACTTGGAGTTGTCGGAGTTGCAGTTCGATTCAGAGTTGCGGCTGTTGCTGCTGGGGACCGCGAATCGGTCCATTCTTGTGGTGGAGGACATTGACTGCACCATTGAGTTGCAAGATAGGATTGGTGGGCCTGAAGATTCAGAGAAGAAGACTAAACGTAAATCCGAGGATGAAGATGACAAGGTCGGTTCTTTTGTGCTCGTTTGTTTCTTCTATTCTCAAACTATTATAAAAAACCCCTTTTGTGAAATTATGAGCCCTTTATAAGTCAGTTTTTTTAAATAAAAAAAATAAAATAAAAAAATCAATAATATTTTATTTTTTTATAATTATTCCCCCTATGAAATGCTCAAAACTGAGTCGGCATTATTTGGGCTTTTGAGAGTTTAGATGTCGACACTTGCATAACAATATATTTTGAAAACTCTAAACACAAAAAGTGATTAGAACTTCCTCGAAATAGCTACACTCACGCAAAGCAAGATTTATTTACTTATCGTATATGAAAGTAATATAGTAGCTGATCCTCGTAGCTACTTGGTACTAACTGATTTTCAATCACAAATTTTGTAATGACTCCTACTACATGCAGGTGACATTGTCGGGAGTGCTGAATTGCATTGATGGTCTGTGGTCGACTTGCAGCGAAGAGAGGATCGTAATTTTCACGACGAATCACAAAGACAAACTGGATCCTGCATTGTTGCGACCGGGTCGGATGGACGTTCACGTCCACATGTCGTATTGCACTCCTTGTGGCTTCAAGCTTCTTGCTGGTAATTACCTTGGCATTAAGGAGCATGAGCTTTTCGGGGAGATTGAAGCCCTAATTCAATCCATAGAGGTCACCCCAGCCGAAGTAGGCGAGCAGCTACTCAAGAGTGATGAACCCACTGCAACACTTCGTGGTTTAATTGATTTCCTTCGTCACAAGAGAAACGAAAATGAAGAGGCCAAGGCTAAGAAAGCACTAGAATCAGTTGAGAAAGAAAGCAAGACTTCTGCAGTGGAACAAGAACAAGAACAAGAAGAGATCAGTGTGACATAGAAGATCAGAAACAAGACCTAGACTTGGAAATTTGAAGGTGTCCAATTACTATGTTGTTGAAGCAAATTGAGATAATACAGAATATATACTGACCATTCTTTTATTATCAACTCTACTGATATGATATCATTGTACTTCCATAAATCTTTGTTCAACTGGGTCATTCAATCTAAGAATAACAATCTCAATAGCAGTTTTTCCTTTTTTATTTTCTCAAAGATATTATGCTCAAGAGAAAAATAAGAATAACTTAATCTCAATATCATTTCTTTTTTAGATTGAGAAGAAATAAATTTTGAATGTTAATGTCAATTTTATTTTGGGAAAATTGGTAGGAAATAAAAATTGAGGCAAAGGGAGAAATTAATTTTACCTTACCTTAGCAAACAATTCTCTCACACTATAATTAAATGTAACTTTCTTAGTTTCATAAATAAATAAAAAGTTAAGCAATTAAAATTCAACAAATGATATTACCCAATTCTCAAAGAATTGTCCTATTCAAATTAATCGAGTCGAATTATGCCAAGTCTTCTACAGACACTTCCGAAGCTTAAATAATTTTGATTCTTTATCGGGTTAAAAAAAAAATCACTTCTTCAAAATTTTCACCTCGATTTAATTAGATGGAAATAACAAAAGAAGAAATAATTAAAAACCATAAAAGTTTTTTATATAAAACATAATAATATCGAGTAAGTTTCATATTATTGTATCTATTTAATGCAAGGGACTTGGGCTAATAGCCTTGGGCCTGTGGGTGCCTTGGGTTGGTAGGGGTTGCCTGTTTCTATTGATCGTGGCTTGTATATTTCATTTGGGCTCACCCCACCCTTTGTATATTGTACTTTCTTTATATATTTTGTTTGACCGAATATTATATATATATAATCTAAAGTTAGATATATTTTTCTGCTAAATATTATTGATGGAAATAATATAAACGAATATTATCAATAATAATATCCCAATAGGAGAAGAGTCAACAATTGGTGATAGCACCTCATATATTCAAATGCATAATGAGAATTCCAATATAATATCCCTTATCTTCAAAACAAGACTAATTAATCAAATTAAAATTATAAAATTCAAGGAAAAAAAAACATAGGCAATTATTTGTGAATTTAATTCAATATATGAATAGTAATCAATATATACAAATTACAGTTGAATTTATGGTCATAATTATGACAACAAAAAAATAATAATTCTTTCTACCATGGCTTTTCTGGAAGATAAGGGTCTGATACCGCTAGGTCACCGTTAGTAATATTAGAAAACTTAAGCAATTATTTGTGAATTTAATTCAATATATGAATAGTAATCAATATATACAAATTACAGTTGAATTTATGGTCATAATTATGACAACAAAAAAATAATAATTCTTTCTACCATGGCTTTTCTGGAAGATAAGAGTCTGATACCGCTAGGTCACCGTTGGTATTATTAGAAAACTTAAGCATAATATTAAAAAACTTATTTGTTTAATTTAATAAAATAAAATCTAATTAGAGAATGAAAAATATAATATTAAAAAACTTATTTATTTAATTTAATTCAATAAAGAGAAATCTAATTATAGAAAGAAATATATAATATTAAAAACTTATTTATTTATTTAATATTATAGATTTCCTTCTCTAATTTTGTTTCTTTAAATTTACCTTTTTTAATGTAAATAATTTTTATTTTTTTGAATTGTATATCACCTATAAGTAATATGTTTGTACCAAAATTCATTCAAAATATCATAGCACATATTCTGGTCCTTTAGCCAACTTAAAGCCTTTTTGTTGGTTTGGTTTGTTTTTCTTTAATTCTTATTGTTGGAGGGGGACGATCCCCCTTACCGAGGCTGGTCCATTAAATTTTTTTTAATATGTTTAGACATATTATTTGTAAAATATTACTTTGTATCTCCTGAAATTTATTTCTTTCAAAAATATTCATAAACCTTAAATAATTTTTTATACATATAGGTAATTAGGGGTGGCAATTCTTATTTGTGGATATCGTGTCGTGTCAATGTAAGGGTATTATACTAAATAGGTAAATCCAAACACAACCCATTTAATAATCGTGTCAAAAACAATCCATATTAACCCAACTCATTTAATAAACAGGTAAAGATGTTAACCCGTTAATAACATATTTTTCAAAACGAGACTTTTAATATTTAATTAAATAATAAATAACAGAAATAAATTGTCACAATTAACCCAAATATTTAAAATAAAAAGAAAAATCATAAGGCATAGATAAGGTTTATATTGAAATGACTTAACTATTCATAGTAATTGGGTTTAAATAGGTAACATATTAGATAAGTCATATTCACAATTATAACATATTGAGTTAAACGGGTCATAAACGGGTTACGCGGGTTGAACTTCTCAACCTAACCCGACACGATTAAATAAAGAGGTTAATCGTATCAATTCATTTATGACCCGACCTTGTTTAAGGTTAATCCAAACCCGTATTGTAGGTGCAAAATTTCGCTCAACCAATAATGATTGAGAAAAATAAAACAACTCACTCAAAAAACAATAAGAATAAATAAGAACAATGTATAGAGAAGCGTAGAATTGCTTGATCCCTTTATTGGAGGTCTAAACCTCTATTTATATACAAAAAATTGTAAAATTATAGTAGGACTCGCGTTACTTGCCCTCCAATTCTTTCTATATAAACATTTTTTACTAATAGAGTTCTTTCCATTGTCTAATTTTCCATACATAGAACTTGCCTTGTACAGAACTTCCTATCTCAGAATTTTCCTTCTACGGTAAATCCTTCAACTGGTAGGACGTGTGCATTCTTGAATAATTGGGCTGAACATACTTTGATCCGGCTGAGCTTAAGTAACGGACCGGATGTTAAATATTAACAAGTTGGGCTGATGACCTCTTGATTCGGCCTTGATGGAGGTTGGAGGACAAATAACAATGGTCTTGGGCTATAAATACCCTCAATTTGGGCTTGAGCATGATGGGCCTTATATGTCCTTGGAATGTAGATATGTGTAGTGATGACACGTGCGTTTTTTATTGGAAGGAGTTTTTTTGCCTCCACACTTTACCCCAAATTTCATTTTTAATTGAGTGACGGCTCCTATTAAAGAGGGAATTGAAACCGGTTTTTTACTTTGCTTCAGAAACGGTTCGAGGTCTTTCATTATTACTCCGTCATACAAGATTTTGCAAGAGTTACATTCGCCCTTGCTGCACTTCTGCGTTCTTCATTCCATCGCTTTGTCAGGTTAGTTTTTTTCGCATCTTTCTCTTCAATCTTTCATTATGAGTACTTCATCTACTCCCGAACGTATAGACATTGGGGATTCTGAATCCACACCTTCATCTTCCCCCGTTCGCATTAGGGCTCCCCTTCCTAGGGTTTCTACAGATCGTCTTTCGTTGAATCAATTAGGTACTTCCCCCCTTCCAGCCGAGACATCCACCTCAGGCTCTGATTATGTTCTTACTCATGAAGAGAGGAAAACAATCATCTCTATTCGCCGCATCAAGTTCTCTATTGCTTCGGTAATGGAAGAATTTGATATTCCTGAGGGAGTAGAAATTGCAGAATATCCCGAGGGTGCTGATTTTACCTCCGGCGAGGGAATTGAAGAGAGTGAATTGCTTCTTTCGGTAGGACATCTTAACACCCTCCGGTTCCCTCTTCATCCCTTCTATCATTTAGTTTTCAACAAGTTAGGTCTTGCCCTCCTTCAGGTAAATCCTAATTTCTTTCGCATCCTTTCGGCACTGTTGGTGAGCCGGAAATTAGAGGCTCTGGATTTGACCTTTGCCGACCTTCTGCTTACTTACAATATATCTAAGCATGGGACCGAGCCTGGTCGCTTCTTTTTTACCTCTCCCCTTCATCAGAGGATATGCACGAACCTTCCTTCATCCGAGAAGAAGTAGAAAGAAAGGATGGTTATAGTTAAAGGAAAATGGTTCGTGCCCCAATCAATTACGCTCCCCATCCCGCGCAAGTTCGGGAAATTAGGTATAGAA
Organism: Cornus florida; assembly: GCF_030987335.1. Classification (NCBI taxonomy): domain Eukaryota; kingdom Viridiplantae; phylum Streptophyta; class Magnoliopsida; order Cornales; family Cornaceae; genus Cornus; species Cornus florida. The sequence continues at coordinate 127,600,296 of NW_026775581.1, forward strand.
TACTTAACCTCCCTTCATACCAAGTGTTCTAGCTGTTTTCCTTGCCAAGTCTTAATGGTTCGCCGTACTTATGAGTTTCTTGGTGTTTTTTCAGCTACATTCCCATCCTCCGTAGCAAGGAACAGACTTTCTTTTCTTGAGGAACGAGTTTGGAGTGACCCCTCGCCTATCGAGGACCTGCTAACTTCTTCAAACCTCAAGGATATTGCCTCCAGTGCTGTTGCTGCAGACCTCATGGATCTGTCTCTACCATCCTTTGACAGTTTCCCTATGACTGAGGAGGAGATACGGAGGGCTGAGGCTTTTAAAAAGAAAGCCGAAGATGCCCAACCCTTGGTCGTTATTAGATCTACTGAGGGTGAGGTGGAGGCTGAGGAACCACCAATGAAGAAATCTCGCCTCAACCCCCCATCCTCTGGCAAAGGCAAGGTCCCTTTTAAAAACAGAGGGAAAAAGGCTGGAGAGGCCGAACCTGAAGATGAAGTCAGGGCCTTTGTTCTGGCTGAGACTGGGGCTCCTTGGACTCCTTCCTTCACCAAGGCTGACAAGTCAGTCCTGCACTCAGGGGATTCTGTGATCACAGACCCTTCAGTTGCACTGGCGGTGGCTCGAGGGATGTGGCTCCCAAAGGACGAGGAAGCCATCAGCCAAATGGGGTTGGAACAATTACTCCCCTCTGCCCCGGTCCGGGCCATAGAGGTTCGCATTGCTCCTTCAGAATTATATTACTCTTGCTTGCTTATGTTTCCATTTATGCTCATATTTGTTCCTCTGTTATACAGAGTCTATACCACACCATGGCCCTCTGTGCCACTGCTGAAGCCCAATCCCTCTCCATCAAGAAGCTGGAAAAGGATCTTGACAATGCAGAGAAGAGAGCCACCACTGCCTCTAGCAATCTGAAGATAGCTTCCGAAGCCAAGGATGCGTATAAGAGGCAGTTGGCTACCTCTGAGGCTAAGGTGGATTCTCTTCAGGCCGAAGTTCAACGCCTGACCGAGGCTCTTAATACTTGCTTCAAGGCGGGGAAGCAAATGCAGGGGCGCTACTCCTGTCTGGCACACCTGGCTAGTGCTAAAGCGTTCCGGTCTGGCTATAATCAGGGCTCAGGCCCTAGGACGATGGATCCGGATGCTTTTGACAAGCAGGTGGGGGTGCACTTCCCATATGATGAAGGGCCAGAGGCTTTGGAAGCTGAAATCCGCTTTGCCGAGATGGTGAAGGCGCACCTGAAGGGTACTCCTAGCTCTTCTGCCCCTGCGGCTTCAATTCCTCCTACCCCAAGTCCTACTGTAGTGGATGCTTTTGAATCTACTCCCTTCGATCCGAAGAGAAAGTAGAACCATGTATTTTGTTTTTATTGACAGTATGTTTGGGATAATGAATATAATTTTTTGTCTTAGGCTTTCAATACCTGATTTGTTTTTGCTGTATGCTTTTGATACTGTTCATATTTTTCTGACTGGTAATGTTTTTATGACAAACAAAACACATTGTCTTTATGCTTCGAATTTATGCTATCCGAGAAAAAGCAAGGATGGTGGGAAGAAGGAGATCCTTTTAACAGTTTAGTTGATATTTCAGGATGATTCATATGGACAATGATTTAACTGTTAAGTGAACTCTCCTTGCCTTTGACTCGCCTGCAGTAGACGAGTCATGATGAACTTATGATATATCCAAATCCACAGGGTATTAAACACTTGGAGTCCGGAGGAAAGAGTTCTGATCCGGGCACCAGAGGTCTGAAGCGAATTATTCCTCGGCACTGAGTGTGGAAGAATATTGCTGAATAGGACACTTAGGGTCCGAAGCTGTCTCGGACACTTAGGATCCGAGGCGAATTAAACACTCCCTGGCGCGGAGCCGGAGGGGAGGTTTTGCCGAGCCGGACACTTAGGGTCCGAGGTGAGGTTTTTGCCGAGCCGAACACTTAAGGTCCGAGGCGCTGTCTCGGACACTTAGGATCCGAGGCGAATTAAACACTCCCAGGCGCAGAGCCGGAGGGGAGGTTTTGCCGAGCCGGACACTTAGGGTCCGAGGCGAGATTTTTGTCGAGCCGAACACTTAGGGTCCGAGGCGAATGACCTACTCCCCGGCGCTGTGCCTGAGGGGAGGTTTAAATGTATTACTCCCAGGCGCTGAGCCAGAGGGGAGGTTTAAATGAATTACTCCCAGGCGCTGAGCCAGAGGGGAGGTTTTGCCGAACCGGACACTTAGGTTCCGAGGCGAATGAATTACTCCACGGCGCTGAGCCTGAGGGGAAGTTTGTTTATATTTTTTCTCAAACAACTTATCATGAGGCCGAGGATTCAAAAATGATAAGAGGCCAAGAAAGCGAGTAACAGTGGCTGTGAAGTTTCCTATTTGTTGACTTTGGAGACTTTCCTCCTCCACTGATACTCCCTTCTTGGCAATCAAATGTTGTGGACCACGCATATATGAACCGCATTTCTTTTCTATTTCTATCCGATGTGGGATATAGACTGAATTTTGTCAAAAAGGTCGGTGTAAGGAATGCCTCTGGTATCGAGCTTGACAGCCTTAACTACCAGTGGGCCCTCCTTACACCGTAATTAACTATTTGAATATTCCCATATATAACAGAATGTAGCACATACTTTTTTGTCGATATGGGATAGAAAGTTTTAAGCATAGGCCATAACTCATGTTTTTTTTTTTCTTTTTTTTTCTTTTCTTAAAAATCATTGTGACGAATGCTTTTTAGCAGTTTGCTTCTAATTGCATAAAAATTGCATAGTGTGACTTGGCATGCATAAAAATTGCCTAATGCGACGCATGCATAAAAGTTGTATAATCATAGAGTAATATGGCCCCCATTTTTATAGAAAGAAAAAAAAATAGAGTAGAGTTGTACTGAATATAGAAGCAAAATAAAGAAAAGTTTGGCTGACTGTGGACATACTCAGCCTTATTTGTGAAGAATTTGTAGCAAAATTGACAAACTTAACTAATGGAAATACCTTTTAAGGTGTATTGCGTTCCAAGGACGCGCAATGGGACGTCCGCCAGCTTCGGCCAAACAATATGCTCCTTTCCTCACTACTTCGGTAACCCTGTAGGGTCTGGTCCAATTAGGTTCCAGTTTCTTTACACGAGGTGTCTCCTGCTTCAAAACCCAATCGCCTACCACAAAGCTCCTGAATCTGACGCGTTTGTTATAACTGTTACACACCTGCTGTTGGTATGCCGCGAGCCGAATTGCTGCTGCATCTCTCCTTTCGTCCACAAGATCAAGGCTATGTTCGAGTTGTTGCTCATTGTTCCCTTCCAGTACCAAGGATGTCCGAAGGGTTGGGATTATGGACTCGGTAGGAATGACAGCTTCGGATCCATATGCCGTAGCAAATGGGCTTTCTCCCGTGGGTCGTCTTGGAGTGGTTCGATAGGCCCAGAGCACTTGAGGGAGATTCTCGTACCATTTTGTCTTTAATTTCTCCAATTTTTTCTTTAAGCACCCAAATATCGTGCGATTAGTTATTTCAGCTTGCCCATTGCCTTGTGGATGACTAACTGCAGCCAATTTTTACAGGATTCCATGTTCGCTAAAGAACTTTCTTGTACTTCTGTTATCGAGGTTCTTACCATTGTCCATTACGATGACTTTTGGTACCCCAAACCGGCAAATAATGTTGCTCCAAATGAAATGCTTTACTTCTTCGTGGGTGACGCTAGAGAAGGCTTCAGCTTCCACCCACTTGGTGAAGTAATCCGTAGCCAGAAGCACATGCTCCTTTTTTTCCATGGTTTTGGGTAACGGTCCTACTACATCAATCCCCCATTGGGCGAACGGCCATGGATTAGCCATGGCGTGCAAACCTTCGGCAGGTTGATGCTTTATTGGACCATGGCGCTGACACTTGTCACATCTTCTTGAGTATTCTTCGGCATTCCGAGCCAAGTATGGCCAAAAATAACCTTGGGTTAGAATTTTGCGTGCAAGAGATCTTCCTCCCGAGTGATTTCCACAATCTCCTTCATGAATTTGTTTTAGAATTGTGAGAGCTTCAATAGGGGTTAAACACTTGAGATAAGGACCGGAGAATGACCTTCGGTACAACTGGTTATTGATGATTGAGTACTTAGCCGCGGTAAGCCTAAGCTTCCTTGCCTCAGCTTTTTGATTTGGGAGAACTCCCTCTTTGAGGTAGGCCTCGATTGGATCAATCCAGCATGGCTCGCGTGAAACTTCCGGGATCACCATCACCTCTTGCCGGGGATTAATGCTGGGTTCTTCGAGAACATCGATTGGAACAAGCCGAATCAACTCTTCGTCTGAAAATGATGCGGCTGCGGCCAATCGATCTGCTTCGGCATTTTCATCTCATGGTACCTGATGGAATTCGATTTGATCGAACTCCCAGATAGCATTCTCTACAGCATCTTTGTATGACTTCATACGTTCCTCCTTGGGATAATAGTGCCCTGTCACTTGATTGATCACAAGCTGTGAGTCACTAAAAACTTTTAAACACCGTACCTGTAGCTGTTTAGCTAGCCGAAGTCCGGCAAGCAACGCCTCATACTCGGCCTCATTATTAGTAGCTGGGAAATTTAGCAAAATTGACTGCTGCAGCTTGGTACCCTCGGGTGTTGTGATGTCAATCCCGGCCCCTGCCCTTTTCTGGTTGGAAGAGCCATCAACCCGTAATTCCCAGTACGGCTCTTGAAGTGTCGGTTCCTCAGATTGATCTTCATACTCTAGTAGGAAATCCGCTACTGACTGCCCCTTGTGAGATACCTTCGGTGCATAGGTGATATCAAAAGAGCCAAGTTCAATAGCCCATTTTGTAATTCGACCAGACAAGTCTGGTTTAGCTAGGATAGCCCGTATAGGGTAATTTGTAAATACCACTATGCTGTGAGATTCGAAGTAATGTCGAAGTTTCCTCTTTGCATAAATTAACGCCAGGATTACCTTTTCCGTCTTGCTGTACCGTGTCTCGGCATCCGTCATCGTTTTGCTTGAGTAAAAGATTGGGTACTGAACCTTGCCTCCTTCTTTAATCAACACTGCACTTGTTGCTACAGCTGATACTGCCAAGTACAGGATGAGAGTGTCTCCGGGCGTTGGAGCAGAAAGGATTGGGGGTTTTGTCATGTAGCTTTTCAATTGATTGAGAGTTTCCTGCTGCTGAGGTCCCCACATATCTTTATTTTTGGATCGAATAGCATCAAAGAAAGGTTTATACTTATCAGATAATCGGGATATGAACCGGCTGAGAGCCGCAATTCGGCCGGTTAGAACTTGCATTTCTCTGCGGGTTTTTGACTCTTGGTTCTGTATGAGTGCCTTTGCCTGAGCTGGGCTTACTTCTATTCCTCTTTTATTTACGATGTGCCCGAGGAACTGTCCTGACGAGACGGCGAAGGAGCACTTGGTGGGGTTCAGCTTCATATTGTACCTCTTGAGAGTATCAAAGACCTCCTGGAGGTGCTTCAGGTGGTCCTCTTTCCGTATACTTTTGACCACCATATCATCGATATAGGCTTCAATTGTATTCCCCAGTAGATTATTAAAAATTTTATTGACAAGTCGCTAGTAGGTGGCTCCGGCATTCTTTAGACCGAAGGGCATCACTCTGTAGCAGTAAGTGCCCGTCTCTGTGATGAAAGCGGTTTTCTCCTCATCTTCAGGATTCATGGGAATCTGATTATAGCCGGAGTATGCATCGAGGAATGTGAGCCTCTCATAACTTGTCGTACTATCCACCATTTGATCAATCTTGGGCAGAGGGAAGTTATCTTTTGGGCAAGCTTTGTTAAGGTTGGTATAATTTACGCATACCCTTCATTTCCATTCTTCTTTTGAACGACTACTACATTTGAGAGCCATTGTGGGTATTGCACCTCTCGAATGAATCCTGCTTGTAATAGTTTATTTACTTCCTCGGCTATTATGCGATTCCGTTCAGGTGCGAACCGTCGGTGCCTCTGTTTGACTGGCCTAAATTCTAGGTTAACCCTCAAACTATGGCATGAGACCGTAGGATCGATCCCCACCATGTCCGAGTGATCCCAGGCAAAGACATCCGAATTGCACCGAATGACCCTGATCAATGCTTCCTTCTCTTCGGCTGTGCAAGATGAGCCAATGTAGGTGACCTTCTGAGGGTCTCCGAGGACTACCTCTATAGCTTCGAGGGACTCCTCGGTAGGTGCTTCAGCCTCGGCTTCTTCCTCTGCCTTAAGATACTTGGGCAGAGGATACTGTAACTGCTATTTGATTGCGTCTTTGGGATTCGCCTCTAACTGAGGTGATTTCGACGCCTTCTTTGCTTCATGTAGCGTTAGCATGTAACATTCTTTTGCAGCAACCTGGTCTCTCCAGAGGTCGATGACCTCCCTGCCATCTGGGGATAAACACCTCATTACTTGATGAAGGGTAGAGGGGACTCCGTTCATACGATGGATCCAACCTCTCCCTATAATGAGGTTATAAGATGGATGAATCTCCGTCATGACAAAGTTCTCCTTCAGAGTCCTCTTTGCTGCAGTAACGGATAGATCGATCACCCCAAGCGGATTCACCTTAGTACCATCAAATCCCATTAGGGGGCTGGAAGTTGGCCTGATGGACGATGGTGAAACCCCCAACTGATCAAAAGCTGCTTTTGTAATGATGTTAGCGCTACTTCTCGGATCTATCAGCACCCTCCTGATCATATAATTTGCTACTAGGAGGCTAATGACCAAGGGGTCCTCATGCGGGCGCTGGACTCTAGACAGATCATTGTTACCGAATCCAATGTTGATGCTGCCTGGTGCAACCGTGTTTACCGAAGACAATCTTCGTATCTTATGAGCCTCTCTCAGCCTGGATCTGTACAATTCTTCAGACTCTTCGTCATCCTCTGACCTTCCGTGTATGGCATGGATAACCTTTACCTGACCGCCCTTCACCCGTCGAAGGTTAACCTCCCGAGGTTTTACGTACTCCTTCGTGGCAAGATACTCCACCAACTCTCCTCTCGCTATCATGCTTTCTACCTGTTGCTGAAGGGACCTGCAGTCATTGGTGGTATGTCCATAGTCTCTATGGTAGGCACAATGTTTGCTTTTGTCCCTCTGCTCCAAGGGTTGTTTCATGGGCTGAGGAGTTGCGAACCTCGTCTTATTTTCTTGGAATAGGCGCGCTAAGGTAGTACGGAGGGGGGTAAGCCTGTCCTCTGTCCTTCGCCTCTTCTCAGGCGCTTGGGTGACTTGTGTGGCGGTATGAGGAACCTTCTGCATCCTTGTGCTTGCAGCTTTCTCTCGAGATTTGTTTTCCACTGTGACGAGAGTAGCGTGCTGTGCACGGTGGGCTACGTTTTCCTCCAACCGAATGTAGATTTGTGCCTTAGCGTTCAAAGTCTGCATATCCGGGGGGGAATATTTGATCAAGGATGTATGAAACTTGGTTCCCTGGATCATTGCCAACTTAAATGTTTCGATTGCCGTGGCAGGGTGGCAATCTGCTATCTCCGAGGCTTCCATGTTAAACCTGGATGAGAAATCTTGCAGAGTTTCTCCCTTCCTTTGCCTTATGGTGAAAAGGCTGGCGATACTTTTCTTCTGCTTCTTATTTCCGCAATACTGGGCTAAGAACATAGTGCACAAGGTCTCATAATCAGGGATAGACTTGTGTGGCCTATTCCTGAACCATTCTAACGCTGCTCCGGTTAAACTGGTAGGAAAAACCTTACACATCCACGGATCGTTATGATCGTCCAGTACCATCTTTTGCGCATAATGATTGAGATGCCGAGAGGGGTCTCCTGCCCCATCGAACTGGGTGAAGGATGGCATAGTGAACTTCTTTGGTCTCTCCACAAGGTACACATCGTCAGTAAAGGGGGTCTTGACCAAGGAGTTCTTGTGCTCTTTAGCCATCTCGGCTGGTGTCTAAACTCTTAATAGCTTCTTTTCGTCGAAGGCATCTTGTACGCGTGCGCCATCTGGAATGCCATTGGACCATACCGTAAGCCTATGGCTAGACTCGGCCTGTTCGTCCTGTGTGCGGCACGGGAGATTATCCGAAGCAATCGCCTCGGACCTTGTCCCTTGCTTTTACTGAACCTCATTAGGTCGAGCCCCGTTGGGTGGTGTCCCGTTGGCCGGAGGCTCGTGAACTGGAGGTAAATTCTGGGTGGGAGGTGGTGCTGCAGCATCGCCTAGTGGTAGTTGTGGCGTTAGCCTGGCCATTGCCGTGTGCAGCGTATGAGTCTGCTGCTGAAGCGCAGCTATCTGGGCGACACTCGTATCGTTTGCTTGCCGGAGTGTCTCAAATTGGTGCAAGAACTCCTCTCGCATCTTTTGCATCAATTCTATCTGTTGATTCATTGCTGACTCTCCGTTTGACATTCCAGATACGACTAAGGATTTGATTTGAAGAACAAGTGGGATTATATTTTTATACGATTCCCACAGACGGCGCCAAAGTGTAGGTGTAAAATTTCGCTCAACCAATAATGATTGAGAAAAATAAAACAACTCACTCAAAAAACAATAAGAATAAATAAAAACAATGTATAGAGAAGCGTAGAATTGCTTGATCCCTTTATTGGAGGTCTAAGCCTCTATTTATATACAAAAGATTGTAAAATTATGGTAGGACTCGCGTTGCTTGCCCTCCAATTCTTTCTATATAAACATTCTTTACTAATAGAGTTCTTTCCATTGTCTAATTTTCCATACATAGAACTTGCCTTGTACAGAACTTCCTATCTCAGAATTTTCCTTCTACGGTAAATCCTTCAACTGGTAGGACGTGTGCATTCTTGAATAACTGGGCTGAACATACTTTGATCCGGCTGAGCTTGAGTAACGGACCGGATGTTAAATATTAACAAGTTGGGCTGATGACCTCTTGATTCAGCCTTGATGGAGGTTGGAGGACAAATAACAATGGTCTTGGGCTATAAATACCCTCAATTTGGGCTTGAGCATGATGGACCTTATATGTCATTGGAATGTAGATATGTGTAGTGATGACGTGTGCGTTTTTTATTGGAGGAAGTTTTTTTCCCTCCACAATAGTTATTAAGGTATATTTTGTATGTCGCATGATCAATTTACTGGTGAGATATTACCGGCCGATCGCCGGATGGAATCATTTGCAACAAAATTGTATAGTTTAGAGGGTTTTTTTTACGGTTTTTGTAGTTCAGGGGGTTTGTTACTGATTGGCCAATAGTTTAGGAATTTTTTTTTTTTGCATTTAACCTTAAAAATACAAGTAACAATTTATTTGTATTAAAAAAAATTGAATGATTAAAATTCAGATCATCCAATTCGATCCGTGTTGAAATATGGATCCGTGTTGAAATATGGTAATGTGTGCAATAATGTATCAAATATTGAATATGTTTCCGATCATATCTTCCTAACACCTCACATTAGCAGAAAAATAATTAAACTATCAACTTTTTGTCTGTATTGATCATTTTTTAATATCGAAAGTGTAGAAAGAAGTATACCCAAAAAAACATTTGATAAGAATACCTTCTTACCGAAAAAAAAATATTGAAACAAAAAAAGGTTACAAGGATGCAGAGGCTGAGTCTTCCGGGTATCATCGATGAAGTTTCATCTAAACCTTTTTAAGATCACACAAGAGGCCCGTTTTCACTTGCTCTTCCCAAATCCCAAGACAACGGTGGATCAAACTCCATAAGCAATACACTAGCAAAGCCAACGAAACTTCATATGGGGATTTATATAGTTTCATTGCATCTTCCCCTCTTTTTCCTTGTTGCATCTCTCTCTCCCTATAGTCTTTGGGCATGGTGTCTATATAAATAGAGTGAGTCTCCAAGACGAGAAAGGCCAAATTCACTTATTTCTATTTCCAACCATGTTTTCCCTGTCAGAAATGTCCTCAGCCATGTCCAATCTGTTATCGGCCTGCGCCTCATTGGCTGGTTCGCTGGTGCTGATTCGTACCTTGGCCAAAGAAATCCCGGACCCTGTTTGGTCTTACCTCGATTCAGGCATTCGCTACCTCTTCACACCAAACTCAAATCAACAAACCATCGTCATCGACCAGCATTGCTGCGGATTCTCCTTCTCCCCCAACCAAATCTATGATGCCGCCGAGATATACCTCCGCGACAAGATCAGCCCCTCCACCAAACGATTCAAAGTCACCCAGCCACCCAAACAGAAGAATCTCAACGTCGCTATCGAAAAGTCACAAGAATTGTTCGACAAGTACGAAAACATCAATCTCAAATGGAGATTGGTCACGGTCGACTCCCAATCCCAATTACTCGTTGGTCAACCCGCTGTTGAAAAGCGATCCTTGGAGCTCCGTTTCCACAAGAAGTTCAAAGATAGAGTACTCGACGACTACTTGCCTTCCGTTTTGAAAAAAAGCAAGGAAATCAAGGACGGGAATAAGGTAGTGAAACTTTATACCCCGAGCGGCGGTCAAGTTCCTGGTCTCGGAGGAGGAGCTTGGGGATCGATCATTCTGGACCATCCGGCGACGTTCGATACGTTGGCAATGGAACAGGAGATGAAGAAAATGATAGTAGATGATTTGGACAGGTTCGTGAAGAGGGAAAAGTATTATAAGAAGGCAGGGAGGGCATGGAAGAGAGGGTACTTGTTGTACGGACCGCCGGGTACAGGAAAGTCGAGCTTGATTGCGGCTATGGCGAACCATCTCAAGTTTGATGTGTATGATTTGGATCTGACGATTCTGCGCTCCAATTCCACACTGAAGAGCATGCTGATGTCGACGACCAACCGGTCCATAATTGTGATTGAGGATATAGATTGCAATGTGGAGATGCAAGATCGCAAGATTCCCCGGTATGGGATGGATCCTGTTGACAAAGAGGTTGGTTGAAACATATATACTGCACTCAATACTTTTCATAATATTTTCTCCAACTTGTTGCTCCATGTGTGTTATTCCTGCAGTTGACACTGTCAGGTTTATTAAACTTAATAGATGGGCTGTTGTCCAGCTGCGGCGAAGAGCGGATCATTGTGTTCACCACCAACCACAAGGACGTGCTCGACCCTGCTCTATTGCGGCCTGGTCGCATGGATATGCACATTGAGATGTCATATTGTACTTTTCAAGGATTTAAGCAATTGGCCTCCAATTACCTTGACATCAAAGGTGATCACGGGCTCTTTGGCGAGATAGAGGGCCTCATAGAGAATGTAAAGGTCACCCCAGCTGAAGTTGCTGGAGAACTAATGAAGATTGAGGATCCCAATAATGCTCTTGATGGAGTTGTCAAATTCCTCAAGCGTAAGCATATGGAAGTCATGGAAAGCAAAATCAGTAATGTTGAAGCTCCTGAAGCAAAAAGGATGAAAGTTGATGGGAGTGAAAAGAAATCGCCGACAACAGGCAGAAAAAGGGGCGTTAAAGTCAGAAGTCGCAAGCGGTGAACTAAAAAATATATATGTATTTGTTAGTATTGCTTGGTAGAATAATTAAAATTCGAATCATAAAGTGTTGAAGTCTGGGTTTGAGTTTGTGCGGTTTCTTTAAGCCTTTTATAAAGAGTGAATTACTGAATTGTATTGTATAAGTAGGAAGGGACCTGGGCAGCGGCACGCATGTATCTGTGTTTAAATGTTTTTTTGATTGGTAGAATAATAAAATTGCATTTTACGATATTTTTGTGTTTGTGGGATAGGCAATATCAGATGAAGTAGAAGATGGGAAGAATGAAATTGATCCAATATTAACTTATTGTTGGAAACGGGGTATACAAAATAAAAACTTTGGATGAAATTTGGAATAGATTTCGCTAAGAATTTTTTGCGGATCTATAGACCAGCGCGTTACTCTTCACAAGGAGATGAACGTGGTATATTTACTTTCTCAAATCCGTTTCTGGGTGAATGAGAAATTAGATTCAAAGTGAGGTGTTTGAAAAACCTAAATGGAAAAAATGTTGAAACCAATTGAAGTTTAAATAAGTCAAGCTTGGGCTTGGATTTGGGCTTGGGCTTTGGCCTAATCGTAAAGTCCGAATTATTCCTTTTATTAAATAGAATTTTAGATTGGGCCTATTTTTGGGTTGGGCTTATTTAAATGGGTTTCACAAATGGGTGGGTTTTTTGGGTGGTTGGTTTTTTGAATTAAAAAAAAACTACTTTTTAGTTTTTATAAAGAGTTACAACTTTTAAATTAAAAAAAATAATTTTTTAGTTTTTCTAAAGGGTTACAGCTTTTAAATTAAAAAAACCACTTTTTAGTTTTTTCAAAGGGTTACACCTTTTTCCGAACTATCATAACCCGTGGTTGCACCCACCCGAAAAAGTACCTTACTACCTATAAATACCCCCCTTTGGATCATTTGCAAATTACACCAAATTCAGAAAATTCTTCTTCTTCCTTCTCTCTTTAGTCTGTGGGTTCGAGCCTTAGTATTTGGGTTCGAGCCTTAGTCAGTCACTCCGAGTCCGAGTTCGAGTCAGAGAGTACTACACCGAGCCGGTTCGCCTATTCCTTTGGTTTGCAGTGCTACTACCGAAGGAAGACAAGTCGTTGTATCCTGGGAGATAAACGCCACTGAGTCCGTAAGCACCATAACGGGGCGAATCTGCCTTAAGGACATAGAATCAAATTCTAACTTCGACTTTTAATCAGGTTCCTTTATTTATAATTTTTATTTTATTTTATTAAACTATACATTATAAGTAATTATATATATAGATTATTATTTTATAATATTTATATATATAAGCATTATATTATTTTATATTTACAGATAATATTTAAATAAATAATACTATAGTATATGGTATACTCAAATCGTATTTTTGGACAACAATCTTAAGACAGATTCATAGTATACTATAATTTAATTATTTAAATATTGTTGTATTTTATTTCTGTAAATTTGACTGTGATCTGTATATTTAATTTTAATCAGACAAATGGCAAGTATGAGTACTACTATGCCTAATGTTCTCGTCAGTCATGGGGAGAAGCCCGAAAAATTCAATGGGGCGGAGTTTAAAAGGTGGCAACAAAAAATGATGTTCTACCTTACAACTCTGAATCTAAGCAAGTATCTAACTGAGACTGTGTGATACCCCTCGGATCCGAGACACGGGTTGATCAGGCCCAGGCCCGAGCCCGAGAGAATATCAAACAATTAAAGTATTTATAATGAACACGGAATACAAAATGAATTAAGAAATGAAATTAAAGCTGAAAAGAACTAAAAACAGAATTTGCAAAATATTATAATTATCAAAATCCATCAAACCTAAACTCCATCAGTTTACAACTCGGGAATCCATCCATTGGACCCCTTATTTAAATTCTCCAAACGATACTGAAATAATAAAAACAAAATCCAAAGCTAACATAGAGAAAATTCCTACATAATCGGAGGAGTGAATAGCTGTATCTGCTCTGCACGTCCAAATTCTAACCCTGGAACTGACGAGCACCTGAAAAATAAAGAAGTGGGTCAGGCCCACATGCAAGTCCTGATCTACTACAATCCAAACAGTAATCCGATACGCAGATACATCCTAGGAAGACTCAACAATATCTAGAGTAGTCAATATATGTCTATAGTACACACTATAGGACGCTCGCTAGTCCAGTAGGTTTGTCTCAGCCTGAATAGAAGGCAACATGCGAATACGCACCCTAGGGTGGGCATGAGTACCTAGACCTACCAGGGAACAACACCTATGTCCAGTTATCCATCCTAGGCGATATACGCGCCCTAACCATGGTCCTGAGACTCAAGCTCATACCATGGCACATATAATAAATATATAAAGTCCATACTCCTCCTAATACATAGTACCATCCATCTGTGTGGTGGTCTGGTATATGTATATCCATCCGTCCTAAAACCATATTAAGTCATTAAACTATTTTGTTGACATGACACAAGTAGGTGATGAACTTAACTTATAGGGTTAATCCATACCTTAATCTAAAGTAGATAGGATTTAGTGTTTGACTAATCCATACCTAGTATGTCACCGTCCCATACCGGTACATACAATCCTCCAATTAACGAAGTTGACAAAAACAAAAATAAGTATTTATCAACCATGCTCCAGAATTAGCACAAATATAGTTTAACATGTATATAACCAACTTATGCATTCAATATAAGATTTAGAATCCCAATTACAGTCCGTTAAATTGATAGAGTAGAATTACACAATCTACCTCTCCAAACAGTACCATAACTGATGCAATGTAAAATAGATTTTAACACCAGTTGATCCCAACTAAGCATACATATAACTATACAACAGTATACTTATAACACAGCTACAAAACATGATTTATAAATCCAAGTCATGCAGAGAAATAAAATTCCAAAAATAGTAGACAATAGAAATTAATTTTCAAATCATCCACCCACGGGTTCACTGTTTAATCTTAGATTAATTCCATTCTTAGTTCCTATTTGTAATCATACTTCCCAACAGTTTTACAAGTCTTAAACATTAAATTACAACATCCAGTAGCCTTTAAATAATTTTAGAAAATCCAATTTTAGCCAAAAAGTCCCTAAAACTCAGTTCTGTGCGTTTTAAAATGGAGCAAGCTCTTTAAAAACTTTGAGCCTGCTCAAAACCATTTGGAGCCTGCTTTAGAAAACTTTTAGAGCTTGCTCTAAATCATTTAGAGCCGGCTCCAACTCTTTGGGAGCCGGCTCTAAGGGTTTTGGGAGCCTGCTCTCCCTCCCTTAGCAGCCGTTGTCCGTTCCAGTTTCGTTTTCTCTGATTCCGGTGATTACCAGAGCCTCTGTAACATGTTTTAATTTTTATTCTAGGTTCAATCCCAGTCCTAGGTACATATTTGAACCACTGATATTCAATGATAGCATGCATGGAACATAGGTTTAGAAGCAACGATCACAGAACCTTAGTCTGAAATTTTAAGCAACTCACAACAGATTAATTTGGTGACATTCAATACTGTGTTAATTACTTATACAAGGGTTCATTTAATGTCTCAGACTAATTCTCAAGCATAAATATATATTCACAACAAGAATTTAACACAAGATTCAAAAACAATCCGCAGCAAAATCAAGTAGCAGGAAAATCAACAATCTTTGCAAAGCAGTTAATTCACGAGAGTAAATGAAATTCATACATGCATATAAAACTTGTTATAAAGTTTATTTAAGTCCATTTTATCCTTGTTTTAATCCCTGGAGTCTTAACTAAGTATGCACAGAACACAGATTAAAGGGATAGAGTGGAACATAGACTTGCCCTTGAATTTCAGATTTGAAATTCTAATTCACCGTCTCTGTGTGATATGCTTGTATCCTACACTGTAGTTCCCCACTACCACGCTCCTTCCTCCTTGAGTTGCTTTGCTAATCACTCAAGTTCACTTCGTGTTTCCCTTAAATCTTTCTCTCTGTAACGTACGCAAACTCCCTCTCTGTTACTCTGTACCCATATATTTATAGAGTTATACCAAAACCCTAAATTAATTAAAGCCCTAACTAAATCCTAACCGGCCCATAGAAGTTAATTAAAACCTGTGTCGGCTAATACGTGAATATACAGAAAACACAATCCTACTTTAAACCAATTTAATTAAATAAACCCCATTATCAATTAAGTCAAATAAAACATCATAAAACAATTTAATTTAAAACAATGTAATAAAAGAAAACCAAACAATTGAATCAATTAAAATAAAACATCATAAAACAATTTAATTTAAAACAATGTAATAAAAGAAAAAAAAAACAAATTTAAATAACCATGGAAGAAACACACAATTAAAATAATTTAAATAAAAGATTAAACAATTAAATAAATGCCAGGACTATCCTTTAAAAATTAGGGGTATTACAGACTGCCCCAGTGTTAGATGAGGGTGAGACTGACATTACCAAGCTAGGAGCTGTTGATACATGGAAGCATGGAGACTTCCTATGCAAGAACTACATCCTCAATGGATTGGACAACACTTTATATGTGATACCCCTCGGATCCGACACACGGGTTGATCAGGCCCAGGCCCAAACCCGAAGGAATTTCAAACAATTAATATTTTATAATGAACACGGAATACAAAATAAACTAAGAAATGAAAATTAAAGCTGGAAGGAACTAAAAATAGAATCCGCAAAATATTATAATTATTAAAATCCATCAAACCCAAACTCCAAAACTCCATCAGTTTACAACTTGGGAATCCATCTCTAGTGGACCCCTATTAAACATCCAAACGGAAGATAGAACAACTGTAATAAACATCCAGAAATAAAACTATAGAGAGAGCCCTACATCGTCGGAAGAGTGAATAGAGACCTCTGCTCAGCACGAACACATCTAAGCCTGCAACTGTCGTGTACCTGAAAAATAGAAGTAGGTCAGGCCCACGCGCAAGTTCTATACTACTACAATCCAAACAGATGCCCGATACGCATGTACATCCTAAACAATTCAACAATAGCTAATAGTCTGTAAATATATATATAGTCACACTAAAGGACTCCCACTGGACTACAGGCCGGTCTCAACTTGAATAGAGGTAACATGCTAAAACGCACACGAAGTGGGCATATGTACCTATACCTAAATAGGGTACACCTCTAACCATCATAGCGAGCTACACATCCCGATGCATATACGCTCCCTAACCATCGGTCCTGAGGCTCAAGCTCATACCGAGGCACCATAACAGTACATATATAAAATCCATCCAAAATCCCTGGTATTGCCGCTCAACAAGTAGTTGCCATGACAATACAAATCCACGGGACTTAACTTTTAGTTAATCCCATCCTTATTCCAAGTAGGTGGGTAATGGTATTGTTTTAAACACCAAACCCATCCTTAGTATGCCACCGTCCCATACCCGTGCCTACTTTCCAATCCTCCAGTAGTCAAAAATACCAATAAACCAAGTATATATCAACTAAATTCCAACATCCAACATTCAATGTTAACAGTGATAAAATAAGCATTGATAAACAGGGTCACAGCAACAACATATACTTGCCCAGTTTAAGTTGTTCCCTTTAGTCTGATATAAAGACAGAATTAATTAAAACTTCCATTTAACACCTTACAAATGACATACAGATATGTAGGGTATGTATCACAAAATCCTAACCTCCACAGTTGATATTAACTGTGATAATGTAAGCATCAAAATAATATTCACAGTATGTATGTAGACATGCTCAAATTATAGTGTTCCACAAAACCGATCTAGTGTTAAACTCAAATCCTCCTAGTATTTAAGTTCCAACAGTTGCTATTACAGAAGTTAAGATAGCTATCATCTAGACCCATCCTTCCAATAATTTATACTAGCAGTGGTAAGGAAAAACGTGAACCACAGAACCACAATGCATCCACAAACATGCTTAGTCTAGGTTGAACAAGCATACAACACTACTGTAACTACCAGTTTCATAGCAAAACAGATATCATTTTAGTTTGGTTTAATCTTCATTAATCCTGAAATTATTTAAGAGTGCAAAGAGTATGAAGCCTAAGGGAAAGAGTAAGGATAGAATCTTGCCTCAGAAACTTTTGTTCAAAGTTTCAACGTCGTCTTCGTAAAAAAAGTCCCGGCGAGTTCCAAAACTCGGTTACTGTTCATGGGTACGAAACACTATACCCGAACTCAAAATCTAATCTTCACCGTTCAGATTGTGCGACACTGAGTCATGAACCTATCCTCCAAATTTCAGCTCGATTGGACCACGGACGAAGCAGGATCGGATGTTTGATGAAATCTGGGCAGAATGGAAAAAACCTGTGCGACCCAGTTACTGTTCACGAGTACGAATCACTGTTCCCGAGGTCAAACTATAATCTCCACCGTTCTGATTGTGCGTCACTGAGTCATGAACCTCTCCTCCAAAATTTAGCTTGATCGGACCACGGACGAAGCGGGATCGGATGTTTGATGAAATCTGGGCAGAATGGAAAAAACCTGTGCGACCCAGTTACTGTTCATGAGTACGAATCACTGTTCCCGAGGTCAAACTCTGATCTCCACCGTTCAGATTGTGCGTCACTGAGTCATGAACCTCTCCTCCAAAATTCAACTGGATCGGACCACGGACGAAGCAGGATCGGAGCTTTGATCAAACCTTGGCAGAATGTGAAAAACTGCGTTTTTCCTTCTCCACTTCCACAAAACGTGTGCTTTGTTAAAAAAAACCCTACACAGACGTCTACCTTATACTTATAGAGTTTTCCTAAACCCTAGGTTCATTTAAGTCCAACTCATAATCCTAACCGGCCCATCCAATTAACGTAGAAACCTACGACGGCTATAATATAAAACCCTAATTTAAACTGTAATTAAAACCCTAGTTAGATGTATTTACCTAATTACCCTATTCACCATTAAATACTTAACAAATAATCTAATTGAACAAAATAATAATTAATAAACCCAATTAAACCAAATAAGACACACATAAAATAAGACACACATAGAATAATTAAACCAATTACACTTAAACCATTAATGCCAATTAAATAATTAAAACACTAACAAGTAATTCCAATCAAATAACTAAAAATAAATATCATTTAAATAAATTAAATCATCACAAAAAAAAAAAAAAAATTAAGCACCTAATAATAAAAAAAAATAATGACACATAATCAAATAAAATGCACGTAAATAATAAATTAAATACCATTAAATATCTGGAATATCATTTTTTTAAAATTAGGGGTATTACATTCTTCCCCCCTAACAAAAGGAATTCCGTCCTCGAAATTCACTCTTACCTTCTTCCAAAATTTCAGGAAACCGTGAGCGAATGACATCCTCTCGTTCCCAAGTGGACTCAGACTCATTGTGATGACTCCACTGAACACGAACCAAAAGAATAACTTTATTACGAAGAATCTGATCTCGTCGGTCGACAATACGACACGGTGGCTCTAAATAAGTTGCATCCGGCTGCAACTCAATCTCCCCAACATCGATATGCTGATACCGATCCTCATCTCGAAGAAATTTCCGCAACATGGAAACATGAAACACGTTGTGGACGCGATCCAAAGTATCCGGAAGTGCCAACCGATAAGCAAAAGCTCCAATGCGATCCATAATCATGAATGGACCAACAAATCGCGGTGACAACTTCCCTTTCTTCCCAAAGCGCATAACACCCTTCATAGGAGACACTTTGAGTAGAACCTGATCCCCAACCTAAAACTCCAAAGCACGAGTACGACGATCAGCATAGCTCTTCTGCCTACTTTGGGCAATACGCATGCGATCTCGAATAAGAGCAGTTCCACTCAGTAATGAATAGAGCAGAAGGACTACCAACAGGTCGGCGACTGAGTGCATCCGCCACTACATTCGCTTTCCCTGGATGGTACTGTATAGAAAAATGATAGTCTTTTACAAACTCCAACCACCTGCGCTGTCTCATATTTAGCTCCCGCTGAGTGAACAAGTACTGCAGACTCTTGTGATCACTGAATAATCTGAATGACTCACCCAACAGATAATGCCTCCAAATACGCAAGGCAAAGACCACTGCTGCAACCTCCAAATCATGTGTTGGATAATTAAGCTCATGAGGCTTAAGTTTCGGAGATCCATAAGAAATCGGTCGCTCCTCCTGCATCAATACACATCTAAGACCCTGCAACGAAGCATCCGTGTAAACAAGATACTCTATCCCGCTCTGCGGAGTAGTCAGAACCGGTGCAGAAGTCAGCTTCCTTTTCAGCTCATCAAAAGCTCGCTGACAGTGTTCATCCCACACGAACTGTACACCCTTCTTGGTCAGATGAATGAGTGGTCCTGCTATCTTGGAGAACCCCTGGATGAATTTCCTGTAATATCCTGCCAGACCGAGAAAACTCCGAATCTCAGTAGGTGATGTAGGCTGTCCCCACTCAACTACCGCTGAAACCTTGGCCGGATCCACTGCTATCCCCTTTTCTGACACCACGTGACCCAGAAATTTCACCTCCCGCTGCCAAAATTCACACTTCTCGAACTTGGCATATAACTGGTGCTCACGAAGCGTCTGCAAGATTATGCGAAGATGTCTAGCATGATCGTCCTCCGACCGAGAATAGATCAAGATGTCATCAATAAAGACAATAACAAACTGATCCAAATAAGCCCGGAAGACTCTACTCATTAAGTCCATGAATACTGCAGGTGCATTAGTCGTCCCAAACGGCATAACTTGAAACTCATAAGAACCATATCGCGTGAGAAATGCTGTCTTAGGAACATCCTGCTCCCTGACCCTCAGCTGATGATACCCAGAACGCAGATCAATCTTGGAGAAATATGTGGCTCCCCTTAACTGATCAAACAAGTCATCAATCCTGGGCAAAGGATACTTGTTACGAATCGTAACCTCATTCAACTCCCTGTAATCTATATACAGACGAAGCAAACCATCATTCTTCTTCACAAACAGAACCGGTGCTCCCCAAGGTGATATACTCCTACAAATAAAACCCTGGCTGAGTAACTGTTGAATCTGATCCCTCAGCTCTCTCATCTCTACCGGTGCCATCCTATAGGGTGCCCTAGCAATAGGCGCAGTGCCTGGAGCTAAGTCTATCACAAAATCGATCTCGCGACTAGGTGACAACCCTGGAATCTCCTGAAATACATCCGGGAAATCCTTTACAATCGGTATGTTATCCAATGACACAGTAATCCCCTCCTCGTTTTCCTCCTCCACATGGAACAAATAGGTGCTACCGCCCCCTTTAAAACGTGGCATAGCTACTACATACATATCCTGACCAGGTATGGTAAAAATAATAGATCTATCAAAACAAACAACTTGGGCATGGTAGTGAGACAACCAATCCATCCCAAGTATTACATCATAAGTGTGCATGTCCAGGACCAATAGATTGGCTAGAAATCTGAGTCTGCCAATATCTAGTGTCACAGGCCCATCACTCTCATGTATAATAGCTGTATCACCCAATGGTGTAGAAATACCCTGAGGTCTAGTGCATACCCTCGTCCTCATCCCAGATAAAGCAACAAAAGTCCTAACTACAAATGAATGTGTAGCACCCGTATCAAATAAAGCACGTCCATGCAAACCATGAATAATAAACTTACCCTCAATAGTCTGAGGTGCCTGAACATCCTGTGGCATGGGGTTATACACCCTGCCATAGTGCAACTGCTGTGGTGTCTGTCCCTGAGTCTGCGGTAGTGCCGGTAAAGCCAGATGTGTCTGTCCCTGAATCCGTGGAACCTGTGGAGCTGGTAGAGGCACTGGCGCCCTCTGTCCCTGCTGCACATACTGTCTCTGTCCCTGTCCTTGTCCTACTTTAGGACACTGCCTGGTGGTATGACCATACTCTCCACAAGTGTAACAACTACCCTGGAAAGTACCAAATGGCCTCTTCTGTCGGTTAGCCTGTGGCTGACCCTGTCCTGCCTGTGGTCCCCCATTCTGTTACCTCTGAATATGTGATACCCCCTAATTTTGGAACACGGATTGATCAAGTCCGCGCACAAAATCGAGGGATATCAAAACAATTTAAGTATTTAACAAGCACAGAATACAAAGATGAATAATAAAGAATAAATAAACCGCTGAAGAAAACTAATAAATAAATATTACTTAATGATTCTCCAACAATTACAATTCAGAAATCCCATAACTCAAGGACCCCTTAAACATTATCCAATAATCCAATACTATTTAAAAGTACACAAGATGAATAGACGAATGACAGTCTCCCAGCTGCGGATCCTCAACCTCGAGACTGGAACCTCTAATAACCTGAAAACTAAATCGTGGGTTAAACCCTACGAGCAAGTTCACTCTACCAGGCCTCTGAAAACCAATAAGCAGATCATCTCTGATCAAAACCAAACCTAATAAAGTTTTAACTTTAATAAAGCACGATATACATGTCTATATATAATTATATATACTATACTAATCACATCCATTAATAGGTTTATTAAATTTCCATACCTATTAAATAATTATTAAAATAATATTCATACCTAGACCAATCTACCATTTCATTTTATAAAAACTCCTTTGACCTTAATCCCATCCTAGTCAGTTGTTTAATCATTTAAACAACAAATTATAATAAAAGAAATACTCTATTTAATCCCAACCCGATAATGATTTTAATTGTTTAAATCACATATCCAAAATCCAAGTTTTGACAAATCATCCACGTCTTCCCCAATATTATTTTATTAATGTAAAATAATACACTAACCAGTAAGTACTAAACTATTCTCATTTAAGAATATCTAACCTTAATCCAATCTATACATACAACAACTATAGATGATATTTTAATCATCTAACACATAACAACGTAATTATGCTTTGGCAAATCAACCATGCCATTGTAAATATTTTTATTTATATATTGGCAATTCAACCATGCCTCCATAAGTATATTTATTTATACATTGGCAATTCAACCATGCCTCCGTGTATGTATATTTATACATTGGCAATTCAACCATGCCTCCACAGGTATATTTATTCATACATTTAATTAGCAATTCATCCATGCTTTCCATATATGTATTCTATTCATACAAATATTTAGGTAATATATTTAATCATTTGACAATTCATCCATGCCCACACTTTAACCATGAATTAACTTTAAAATTAACAATACGCTAAATCATACATAGCCATCACATGCATATTATACGCATATTATTAATTTAACAACCAGCCTATTAAGATATGCCAAATAAGAATGATAATATTAATCATCTTAATGATTTATATATATATATACCTACACATATGTTATTTAATGTATTTATGTGTTTAACACCTTCTTTAATAATCCTTGATTATTTAAAATCAATATACATACATACATACATATATATATATTCATCCTTCCATACAACTCATAGACAAATTAAACTATATATACACATATATAAATAATTATATATATATATATATATATATACACTTCCTTCCATAACAAATTATTAATTTATTATATTTACCCAAATTAGTGCAACTAAATATGTCAGAAATAGTTTCCTTTAAATACTCCATACCGGTTTAAATAGTTTTCCGACACCGTCTCACTAAAACGTAAATATCTCTTATTAGGATAAGAATCTGATAATGAAATTGGTACCATTGGAAAGAGGACGAAAAATCCTTGAATTTGAGCTCAAGAACGACCCAATTTCGATTTAAGATGACTAAGTTATGACCGTTTTAATTTTATGTCACAAATAGGCAAAAATAATTGGCTGAGCTTAAACGCTACTGTGAGCGCGCCCACACTGGATTAGCTCACTTGAGCTCACACAAATGCACCCACACCAGATTAATCTTCTGTTGACCAAACCTAATCCATGGTCCAGATTCACATGCGCACCATACTTCAATGTACCGCGAAGCATTAGATCAATCCACTTATATCAAACTTTTTCAACAGCCTAGATTAGCAATCACACCATCATTCCATGCGCCATCCCACACTGGATTACAACCCTATACTTGCGCCAACTACCGACGTCTCCTCCTGTGCATATATGTCTAAATAATATATATATATATATATATATATATATATATATTTCCAATAAATATATAATGATAAATTCTAATAAATTACTAAAAATACCAGAAAAATATCAAAAAATTCCAGAAAATTTAAGAAAAATTCCAGAAATTTTAAAACACTAATTAACCTGTCTTGGGTCCAAATCCAGCATATCTGTTGATGTAAACAAAATATACAACACATATATACAACAATAAAAATCTAAAATTTTAAAAAAATAAAATATAATAATTCATATTTTAAATATTCCGTTCTAACCATCCTTTAATCAATAAATTTAACCTTAGATTTTACTATTCAAGGTGAAATCCTTATGAGTTCTAAGAGGAAAGTTAGAGAAGAACTCGCCTGAGGGTTTCAAAACGAAACCGAAGCTTCAAGCCTTGATTGCTTCCTCCAAATCCGACGTACTCTTTCTCTAACCCGGCCTCCTCTTTGTCGGCCTTCTCCTTCTCTCTTTCTCTTATTTTTCTAACGTGTAAATTTTTAAACCTTATGTGTATATTTATACATTAAAACCTAAATCCTATTCCAATTAGGACTACCTAATAAGATAATAACCGTTAAATAATATAATGTATATAAACATATATTATATTACACCCATATATATATTTATCTTCCATAATTAACCATTAGTTAATTAAATCATATAAACCTATATATATCCATAAATATATATCTCTCTATATATATTTTCATAACAATTAATAATTAATTATATTTATATAAAATTATATATATTTATAATTAATACAAAAATGATCATTTAAATAATTAAATAATCATGGGCCTTTATTAATTAACCCAATAAGGCGTCATACAAGCCCAATACCCCATCTTTTGGTCCAACTTCCCTTAATCCCAAATCCAATTAATTTAAATAAATCAAATAATTAAATAGACACTTAAATAATAAAAACTAAAAATTAATTACACTAAGCACATAAACAAAACAATAAATTACAATCAAGTTATACCATACCAATAAAATTAACACGCCAACAATTCAATCAATAATTAAACACACTGACAACAATCATCATATCAATAATTCACGAAATATAAATAAAATAAAATAATTAATCTAAGCACTCAATAAAACAAATCAATTAAAAATTAAAATAAATGCAATTAATTCAAATTAAATCAAATACATCATTTAAAAATAAAATAAAAGTAATTAATTTCAATTAATAAATCATTTAAAATATCGGGGTATTACAGAATAGGTGCCCCATTCCGGTGAGCATCTGAACCACCTTTGTGCTTCTTCCAAGGCTGTTGTCCTTGGAACTTGCCTATGTCATTCTGCCGGTGACCATTACCATTCCCCTTTTCAGCTAACTGATTAGTAGAGTCTTTATCTCCCCGCTTCTCACCACGAGCCTGTCTGATGTCCACAGTCAACTGATACTGTTGTAGAGCGGCGTCTACCACCTGAGCATAGGTAGTATAGGCTGGACTACCTGTAATAGCTCTCTTGATAGACCACATCAGTCCCTACTCCGGTGCAAAGAGAGACAAGCGTGTGAACTGCTGCTCATACTCCGCCACTGTCATGTTTCCCTGCTGCAGACTTAGAAACTCGGTCTTCATAGCTGCCCTGACTGCATAGGGAGAATATTTCTCATCAAAGCGAGCACTGAACTCATCATAAGACAATGTCAGCCTCTCCTCTGAGGTGGTAACTGACTCCCACCACTGTAGTGCATCCCCAACTAGCTTGAAAGTAGCAAGCATCTGCTTCTGAACCTCTGTGCACTGAACCAAACAAAGATAACGCTCAATGTCCTGTTTTCACTGGTGAGCTGCTCTCGCATCGGTTGAGCCTGAGAACACAGGTGGACTCCCCTTTGTGAAAGAGCTCCTAGCCTTTCCCCAAGAATCCGTCTGAACCACTGGTGCTGGTACAGGTGCCGGCTGTACCTGAGGCTGATTCCGAAGTGCAGCTGTTATCCCAGCCTCTATAGCCCGAGCAACGAGGTCATTGAGGTGAGGAGGAATCTCTGGATCTCTGACCTGGTCCAGAGTCTGTTGAACATTCTCCTGTTCCTCCTGAAACTGATCCATGTCATCTTGAAACCCAAGTCTTTGCTGCTCTTCCTCCATTTGCTGACGCCGTAGGATATATTGTTGCCTACGTGCCGTTCTCCTTTCCTTCCTAGTTCCTTGCATGTTCTGTCCATTTCTAGCGTTAACCATCTGTTAACACGAAAAGACAGACGTCAGTACCCTTTCTATACGAACCATAAGGAATACAATGAATCCTAACTTAACCTCTATTCAAGAAAAAACGCTACGCGGAAGACTTAATACGAAAACATCCTAGAGACACTTGAACCTGGAGTGCTCTGATACCAACTGTGATACCCCTCGGATCCAAGACACGGGTTGATCAGGCCCAGGCCCAAACCCGAGGAAAGATCAAACAATTAATATTTTATAATGAACACGGAATACAAAATAAACTAAGAAATGAAAATTAAAGCTGGAAGGAACTAAAAATAGAATCCGCAAAATATTATAATTATTAAAATCCATCAAACCCAAACTCCAAAACTCCATCAGTTTACAACTTGGGAATCCATCTCTAGTGGACCCCTATTAAACATCCAAACGGAAGATAGAACAACTGTAATAAACATCCAGAAATAAAACTATAGAGAGAGCCCTACATCGTCGGAAGAGTGAATAAAGACCTTTGCTCAGCACGAACACGTCTAAGCCTGGAACTGTCGTGTACCTGAAAAATAGAAGTGGGTCAGGCCCACGCGCAAGTTCTATACTACTACAATCCAAACAGAGGCCCGATACGCATGTACATCCTAAACAATTCAACAATAGGTAATAGTCTGTAAATATATATATAGTCACACTAAAGGACTCCCACTGGACTACAGGCCGGTCTCAACCTGAATAGAGGTAACATGCTAAAACGCACACGAAGTGGGCATATGTACCTATACCTAAACAGGGTACACCTCCAACCATCGTAGCCAGCTACACATCCCGATGCATATACGCTCCCTAGCCATCGGTCCTGAGGCTCAAGCTCATACCGAGGCACCATAACAGTACATATATAAAATCCATCCAAAATCCCTGGTATTGCCGCTCAACAAGTAGTTGCCATGACAATACAAATCCACGGGACTTAACTTTTAGTTAATCCCATCCTTATTCCAAGTAGGTGGGTAATGGTATTGTTTTAAACACCAAACCCATCCTTAGTATGCCACCGTCCCATACCCGTGCCTACTTTCCAATCCTCCAGCAGTCAAAAATACCAATAAACCAAGTATATATCAACTAAATTCCAACATCCAACATTCAATGTTAACAGTGATAAAATAAGCATTGATAAACAGGGTCACAGCAACAACATATACTTGCCCAGTTTAAGTTGTTCCCTTTACTCTGATATAAAGACAGAATTAATTTAAACTTCTATTTAACACCTTACAAATGACATACAGATATGTAAGGTATGTATCACAAAATCCTAACCTCCACAGTTGATACTAACTGTGATAATGTAAGCATCAAAATAATATTCACAGTATGTATGTAGACATGCTCAAATTATAGTGTTCCACAAAACCGATTTAGTGTTAAACTCAAATCCTCCTAGTATTTAAGTTCCAACAGTTGCTATTACAGAAGTTAAGATAGCTATCATCTAGACCCATCCTTCCAATAATTTATACTAGTAGTGGTAAGAAAAAACGTGAACCACAGAACCACAATGCATCCACAAACATGCTTAGTCTAGGTTAAACAAGCATACAACACTACTGTAACTACCAGTTTCATAGCAAAACAGATATCATTTTAGTTTGGTTTAATCTTCATTAATCCTGAAATCATTTAAGAGTGCAAAGAGTATGAAGCCTAAGGGAAAGAGTAAGGATAGAATCTTGCCTCAGAAACTTTTGTTCAAAGTTTCAACGTCGTCTTCGTAAAAAAAATCCCGGCGAGTTCCAAAACCCGGTTACTGTTCACGGGTACGAAACAGTATTCCCGAACTCAAAATCTGATCTGCACCGTTCAAATTGTGCGACACTGAGTCATGAACCTATCCTCCAAATTTCAGCTCGATCGGACCACGGACGAAGCGGGATCGGATGTTTGATGAAATCTGGGCAGAATGGAAAAAACCTGTGCGACCCAGTTACTGTTCACGAGTACGAATCACTGTTCCCGAGGTCAAACTCTAATCTTCACCGTTCAGATTGTGCGTCACTGAGTCGTGAACCTCTCCTCCAAAATTCAGCTCGATCGGACCACGGACGAAGCAGGATCGGATGTTTGATGAAATCTGGGCAGAATGGAAAAAACCTGTGCGACCCAGTTACTGTTCACGAGTACGAATCACTGTTCCCGAGGTCAAACTCTGATCTTCACCGTTCAAATTGTGCGTCACTGAGTCGTGAACCTCTCCTCCAAAATTCAACTCGATCGAACCACGGACGAAGCGGGATCGTAGCTTTGATCAAACCTTGGCAGAATGTGAAAAACTGCGTTTTTCCTTCTCCACTTCCACAAAACGTGTGCTTTGTTAAAAAAAAACCCTACACAGACGTCTACCTTATACTTATAGAGTTTTTCTAAACCCTAGGTTCATTTAAGTCCAACTCACAATCCTAACCGGCCCATCCAATTAACGTAAAAACTTACGACGGCTATAATATAAAACCCTAATTTAAACTGTAATTAAAACCCTAGTTAGATATATTTACCTAATTATTCTATTCACCATTAAATACTTAACAAATAATCTAATTGAACAAAATAATAATTAATAAACCCAATTAAACCAAATAAGATACACATAAAATAAGACACACATAGAATAATTAAACCAATTACACTTAAACCATTAATGCCAATTAAATAATTAAAACACTAACAAGTAATTCCAATCAAATAACTAAAAATAAATATCATTTAAATAAAATAAATCACCACAAAAGAAAACAATAAAGCACCTAATAATAATAAAAAAAATAATGACACATAATCAAATAAAATGCACGTAAATAATAAATTAAATACCATTAAATACAAGGAATATCCTTTTTAAAATTAGGGGTATTACATTATATAATGTGTACAGTCCAATAAATACTGCTAAAGAGCTCTGGGAGTCACTAGACAAAAAGTATAAAACAGAGGATGCTGGCTTGAAGAAGTTCGTGGTCGGACGATTTCTGGACTTCAAAATGATAGACTCCAAGATAGTCATGAGCCAAGTGCAGGAGCTCCAGCTGATCCTACATGAGATACATGCTGAGAAGATGACATTGAGTGAATCTTTTCAAGTAGCTTCAATCATTGAAAAGCTGCCACCTACTTGGAAAGATTTCAAAAATTACTTGAAGCATAAGCGCAAGGAAATGGGGCTCAAAGACCTGATTGTCAGGCTAAGAATTGAAGAAGATAACCGCTCATCTGAAAAGAAAGCCGGGAATTCTTCAATGGTGTCAAAGGCAAATGTAGTGGAAGTTGGACAGAAGAATAAGAAGAGGAAGTACTCTGGCGAAGGTCCCAGCCAAGGAAACTACAAGAGGTTCACTGGGAAGTGCTTCATATGCGACAAGCTAGGATACCGAGCTAAAGACTGTCGTAGCCGCAAAGCACAACACAACCCCAAGAAAAAGACCACTGAGGTGCATATTGCTGAGGAAGATAAGTTGACAGCTGATGTGTCAGAGCTAAATCTTTCAGCTGTGATTTCTGAAATCAACCTGGTGAGCAACAATAGAGAATGGTGGGTGGACACAAGAGCTACTCGTCATGTTTGCTCTGAAAAGAAGATGTTCACTACCTATGAAGCTATAGATAATGAAGAACAATTCTACATGGGGAACTCTTCTACTACAAAGGTTGAAAGATAAGGAAATATCAAGCTACTAATGACCTCAGGGAAAGAACTCACTCTTAATAATGTGCTGCATGTACCAGACATCAGGAAGAACTTGGTCTCTGGGTGACTTCTAAGCAAGAATGGGTTCAAGCTGGTCTTTGTATCTGACAAGTTTGTGCTGACTAAGAATGGGGTGTATGTGGGCAAAGGGTATCTAAGTAATAGACTATTTAAGTTCAATGTAATGACTGTTGTACCCAAAACTAATAATAATAATAATAATAAAGCTAATGCTTTTTCTGTTTATATGATTGAATCATCTGATGTGTGGCATGGTAGGTTAGGACATGTTAATTATGATACAATTCGTAGATTAATTAACTTAGAGTCTATACCTAAATTTAGTATTGATTTAAATAAAAAATGTCAAACATGTGTAGAAGCAAAATTGACTAGAACCTCATTTCACTCTATAGAGCGGAGTACTAAACCTCTAGCATTAATTCACAGTGATATCTGCGACTTTAAATCTGTGCCAACTAGAGGTGGGAAAATGTATTTCATTACTTTTATTGATGATTGTACAAGATACTGCTATGTATACTTGTTAAGAAGTAAAGATGAAGCCTTGGAAATGTTTAAACATTACAAGAATGAGGTTGAGAATCAACTTGGCAAAAAGATAAAGGTGTTTAGAAGTGATAGAGGTGGTGAATACGAAGTACCATTCGCTGACATTTGCTCAGAACATGATATTATTCACCAAACTACCGCTCCTTATTCACCGCAACAGAACGGTGTTGCTGAACGCAAAAATCGTACCTTAAAAGAAATGATGAATGCTATGTTGATAAGTTCTGGTTTAACCCAGAATTTGTGGGGGGAAGCTTTGCTTTCTGCTAATTATGTTCTTAACAAAATACTTTAAAAGAAAACAAATGTGACACCTTATAAATTATGGAAAGGTCAAAAACCTTCTAATAAATTCTTAAAAGTGTGGGGGTGTTTCGCTAAGGTTGCGGTTCCTACTCCTAAGAAAGTTAAGATAGGACCAAAAACCGTTGATGGTATTTTCATAGGCTATGCACAGAATAGCAGTGCATATCGTTTCCTTGTGCATAAATCAGACATTTCTGACATCCATATCAATACAATTATTGAGTCAAGGAATGCTTGTTTCTTTGAGGATATATTTCCTTGTAAAAATCCTCTTAAAAGAAATCATAATATTGCTAATAGCAATATACAAGAGAATATAGACCAAGAGTCTGTAGATGATGAAAATAAGGAAGAACCTAGACATAGCAAAAGAGCCAGAACGTCTAAGTCATTTGGTCCTGATTTTCTGACATATATATTGGAGAATGAGTCACAAAGCTATAAGGAAGTTATGTCTTCTCCTGAAGCTCCTTTATGGAAAGAAGCTATAAATTGTGAAATTGAATCCATCATGCAAAATCATACTTGGGAGCTGGTGGATCTTCCTCCTGGTACTAAACCTTTATGGTATAAGTGGATTTTCAAGAGGAAGATGAAGCCTGATGGTTCAATTGATAAATATAAAGCCCCACTTGTTACTAAGGGATACAGGCAAAAGGAAGGCATGGATTATTTTGATACATATTCACCAGTCACAAGAATAACATCCATTAGATTATTACTAGCTATTGCAGCATTGCAAAATTTAGAAATACATCAAATGGATGTTAAGACTGCCTTCTTAAATGGTGAATTAGAGGAGGAAATCTATATGGAACAACCTGAAGGTTTTATAGTTCCAGGAAAAGAAAAGAAGGTGTGCAAACTTGTAAAATCCTTATATGGATTGAAACAAGCACCTAAACAATGGCATGAAAAATTTGACAAAGTGATGTTGTCAAATGGTTTTAAAATTAAAGAGTGTGATAAATGTGTTTATGTGAAAAACAATCAAAATGGATATGTCATTGTGTGCCTATATGTGGATGATATGCTAATAATGGGTAGTAATGATGTTATAATCAAAACTACTAAAAAGATGTTGACCAAAAATTTTGATATGAAAGATTTAGGCATAGCTTATGTCATACTAGGAATCAAGATTTTTAGAACATTAGATGGTCTAGTATTATCTCAATCTCACTATATTGAGAAA
The DNA here is from genome assembly GCF_030987335.1 of Cornus florida. Lineage (NCBI taxonomy): Eukaryota > Viridiplantae > Streptophyta > Magnoliopsida > Cornales > Cornaceae > Cornus > Cornus florida. The sequence goes on from NW_026775581.1 coordinate 127,631,843, forward strand.
ATATTAGAAAAGTTTAATAAGGAAGATAGTAGTCTTGTAAAGACTCCTGTTTACATCTTCATATATCGAAAAATACGGGTCCTAGTGTGATACCCCTCGATTCTAGAGCCACGGGTGATCAAGTCCGAGTACAGATCCGAGGGATATCAGACAATTAATATATAAACAAGCAAGAATAAAACTGAATTAATAATAAAATAATGATACGCTGAAAAGAATTCTAATTGTAAAACCTCCAAAATAAAAGTTTTAATATAAATAAACTTTCCAATCCGTACAACTCGGGAATCCATCTAGTGGACCCCTAATATTTCCAACTGGTAAAACATTTACAGAATTAAAATCCAAAACCAAAATAAGAAAGAAAATCCTATGTAGTCGGAAGAGTGAGTGACTGTATCTGCATCACCACGATCAAACCCTAAGCCTGGTACTCACGAACACCTGAAAAATAAAGGTGGGTCAGGCCCACATGCAAGTTCCATCCTACTACAATCCGTACATAAACCCGATACGCAGATACATCCTAGATAGCTCGGCAATATCTACAATAGTCCATAGATATATATATACACACTATAGGATGCTCACTAGCCTATAACATAGTTCAGCCTGGGTAGAAGGTGACATATAAAACACGCTTTTCAGCGGCCAAGTACCTAGACCCACCAGGGAACATTAGCTATATCTAGCTACTCAACCTTTGCAATATACGCACCCTAACCGTGATCAGGAGACTCAAGCTCGTATCACAGTACCATAAATATATATATAAATTCATTCCTAATGCCGAAAGATAAAACAAGCATCCATTATGTCGTTCAACTGTTTTAGTTGACAGGACATGTATCCATGTAGGAGTTAACTATTTTAGTTAATCCATTCCGTATGTAAGAAGGGTAGGACTTAGCTTTTTGATCTAATCCATCCCTGATATGTCACCGTCCCATACCGGTACATATAATGCAAATGATCCATAAACGATGCACATTCATTAGAACATCAAATAAATCCAGAAACCAGCATAATAGAAAACAGATATTATTAAGATCCTATTATGCATCCAGTATATGATTATAATCATTAATCCTTCAAATAAATTGTTAAAGTATTGATAAACAATTTATATTATCCACATCCATACAATTGATAAAACAGAAGTTAAACAGTTCATCAATTAACATCCATAACCTGTTATAATGATCAGCCAGAAATATGAACTAAATACATTATACTAAATATCCCAAACCATCCTCTCATACCATATTATTTAAATTGCCAAAACAAAGACAAGTAATGAAATCCTCCATAAATCCTTAACAGCATGAAAGTTAGCATTTACACCACATGACGTCCCTTTGATCCTCCACTCCAAAACCTGTGCCTGATATAATATGACACTCTGAATTCCAAACTGCTCGTTATATGAAACCCCAACAGTATTCCCACACTAGTCCATTTAGTTCGCTAAACCAAAACTAGCAACTAGAATTCCTACCACTCCTGACAGCATACCATTTAATATTTAAGTTAATACTGTCTATGCCCATATCCTACACCGAACTTTCTGGCCTCCATTAAATTATATAAATAATTTATATAATATCCCAAAAGTAATTCGATACCAGTCAGTTTAAGTTATTAAAACAAACTTATTAACTTAAACATTCATCCTTCCTTGACAGCATGCCTATTCCACGTTTCTGTTTCCTGATGCCCCTTAAGATTAGCACCCTAACATAAACCAACTATTTAAGGGTCTTAATAGGTTAATTTTAACATATTTGAAACCCCCTTTAATTTTCAGTATTTGCGTTTAACCCCAAAACTCCGGAAAAATTGCAGAAAACACCCCGTAGGGGTTTTTTTCCATGGGAGCCGGCTCCCCTTTATTGGAGCCGGCTCCTAGGCTTCTAGAGCCGGCTCCCCCTCATGGAGAGCCGGCTCTCTCTTCATGGGAGCCGGCTCCCACCATTTAGGAGCCGGCTCTCACCCCTTAGAGCCCCTCTGCCTCGTTTCTACTTCGTCCGATGATTTTTCTGCGTTTCCGGCGAAGTCCGACGTTCCTGTCCCAAGTATTTTAACATTCCTAGGGTTCAATTTAAATTCTTAAAGCCCTAGAAACTTCTCACCATCCAGCATGCATTAATTGACAAAAATCTAAAACAAAACAAAACCGTATCCAAAAACGCCATTCACAGTTTACTGAACATATGAACAATCTAAAGTCTGATCACATGTGTCAAAATTCCATTATAAAGGTTAACTAACTTCCTAACCATCCTAACAACACCTCACATTGCATTATGAATTAATTTACAGAGGTTTAACACATAATCTAACAATTTATGCAAGAAAAGCCATCTTCAGTTATTATACGGTTAACCAAATTTCAGACTAAACTAATATGCATAAAATTTGTTTTAAAAGTCTTAATTAAATTCCTGGAGTCTGTTTAGAATGCACAGAACACAAGTTTACAGGAAGGAGAGAATGAAACTTGCCTTTAGATTTCGTTTTGAAACCTTACAGCCGCATCGTCTCTAAGTTTCAGAATTCTCTTATACTGCTCCCACCTCTGACCATTGTTCCATTCCTCTGTTCTTCCTCCTTAGCTTCATAGATTAATACTACGTGAATAATGTTTTATTTTTACCCGTGCAGACTACACAAGAATATACACATTGAAGTGTATACAACCCTCTCTATGTATCTCTGTTTTTCCTCTTAAATTACCCCTACGTGAATAGGGTTTTTTCCCAAAACCCTTGCAGCATATATTGTTATATATATATAGACTCCTCTGAAACCCTAATCCCAAATCCAGTAATCCTAACCCTAAGTCCAGCCCAACTACAATTCGGCTACCTAATTACTTAATCATAACACCCTAAACCTAATTAAGGAAAATAAATAAATAAGGAAATTATATATCAATTCAAAATACCAATTCAATTAAACAATTAATTTAAAACCAATCAACAAGTAAAATAAATCAATTAATCTAAAACAAATAATTCACACTTAATCAATTAAACAAACCAATCCACTATATAACAATTAAATTAAATACATACAAAATAATAATAAATCAACTAATTTAGCCAAATAACAAATAAGTCCAATAATTTAAATAAAAATGAAAAACAAACCAAAATATTCCCATTTTATCCTTTTGAAAATTAGGGGTATTACACCTAGCATATCACAACTTGAGTATTCTCGCATTATAGGAAACTTAATGTATTTGATGAATTCCACACGACCAGACATAGCATACTCAGTTAATAAATTGAGTAGATATACAAGTAACCCAGGAAAGAACCATTGGACTGCAATAATCAGGGTTCTAAGGTATTTAAGATATACCATAAGATATGGATTACATTATTCTAGATATCCAGCAGTACTTGAAGGATACAATGATGCTAATTGGATATCAGATACAAATGATTCTAAATCCACAAGTGGCTATGTCTTTACTATTGGAGGAGGTGCCATATCTTGGAAATCTTCAAAACAAACTTGTATTGCCAGATCCACTATGGAATCTGAATTTATTGCTTTAGATAAAGCTGGTGAAGAAGCTGAGTGGTTTCGTAATTTCTTAGAAGATATTCCAAATTGGCCTAAACCTGTGCCCGCTATATGTATACATTGCGATAGTCAATCAGCAATTGGAAGGGCACAAAGTAATATGTATAACGGTAAGTCTCGATATATACGTCGACGACATAATACCGTTAAACAATTGCTCTCAAGTGGGATAATCTCAATAGATTATATCAGGTCAAAAGATAATTTAGCGGATCTGTTTACAAAAGGTTTGACAAGAGAGCAAGTGTATAGTTCATCGAGGGGAATGGGATTAAAACCGAGAGCTAACGAGTCATCTTAATGGAAACCCAACCTAGTTGACTAGAGATTCCAAGATCTAGGTTCAAAGGGATAACAGAAATTCTAAATGGCTCACCAAAAGCACTGGGAAGAATTAATCTTCTACCCATTTCTATGATGAGACAGTGCTACCTACAGCGATGAGTAGGATAAACTATGCTTTTAATGACTCTTATATCTTGAAAATTCAAGTGGGGTATAGTAGGATACTCTTAATAAGAAGTCACCTATATGAGTGTGAAGTGGGGCCGCTTCTATGAGAACTTCTAAGGCTAAGTTTTCTAGAGCGCTCATGAAATACCAAGAGTTGTTCAGGGCCATATGAACACAACCGTGAGAACCGACTTTGTACGGGAAGGAATCGTGTGTTTGCTATTGTCTTGGTTTACATCAACGGCTCAACAGTTCAAGATATCATGTTCACTGGTTAGCCAGTAAATTCGATAGTAATACACTAGGGAAGGTTCGAGGCCAAAAAATACCTATCCCAATGCAGTTACTTTCTAATAGTACTCTCTCTAGTGTCTGTATTTTTTTTATTTGCAATTGATGCTAATTTCCATTCATGTGGGGGATTGTTGGAAATGGGGTATACAAAACAAAAACTTTGGATGAAATTTGGAATAGATTCCGCTAAGAATTTTTTGCGGATCTATAGACCAACGCGTTACTCTCCGCAAGGAGATGAACGTGGTATATTTACTTTCTCAAATCCGTTTTTGGGTGAATGAGAAATTAGATCCAAAGTGAGGTGTTTGAAAAGCCTAAATGGAAAAAATGTTGAAACCAATTGAAGTTTAAATAAGTCAAGCTTGGGCTTGGATTTGGGCTTGGGCTTGGGCCTAATTGTAAAGTCCGGATTATTCCTTTTATTAAATGGAATTTTAGATTGGGCCTATTTTTGGGTTGGGCTTATTTAAATGGGTTTCACAAATGGGTGGGTTTTTTGGGTGGTTGGTTTTTTGAATTAAAAAAAAACTACTTTTTAGTTTTTCTAAAGGGTTACACCTTTTAAATTAAAAAAACAATTTTTTAGTTTTTCTAAAGGGTTACACCTTTTAAATTAAAAAAATCACTTTTTAATTTTTTCAAAGGGTTATACCTTTTTCCGAACCATCATAACCCATGGTTGCACCCACCCAAAAAGGTACCTTACTACCTATAAATACCCCCTTTAGATCATTTGCAAATTACACCAAATTCAGAGAATTCATCTTCTTCCTTCTCTCTTTAGTCTGTGGGTTCGAGCCTTAGTATTTGGGTTCGAGCCTTAGTCAGTCACTCCGAGTCCGAGTTCGAGTCAGAGAGTACTACACCGAGCCGGTTCGCCTATTCCTTTGGTTTGCAGTGCTACTACCGAAGGAAGACAAGTCGTTGTATCATGGGAGATAGACGCCACTAAGTCCGTAAGCACCATAGCGGGGCGAATCTGTCTTAAGGACATATAATCAAATTCTAACCTCGACTTTTAATCAGGTTCCTTTATTTATAATTTTTATTTTATTTTATTAAACTATACATTATAAGTAATTATATATATAGATTATTATTTTATAATATTTATATATATAAGCATTATATTATTTTATATTTACAGATAATATTTAAATAAATAATACTATAATATATGGTATACTCAAATCGTATTTTTGGACAACACTTAATACATTGATATCAAAAGGCTTGCAATTGGGACTCACGTAAAATTACTCAATTGTATTTCATAAGTGTTGTACACTCATTTTTTTTTTTTTTTTTTGAGAAATTATTTAATCGTGTAGTTAGTAAAGTTAGAAGCCCTCAAACTACAATTACGGAGAACTCAAAATTTGATGTAGTAAAATCCTGCTAACTTATAGTCATTTAATGTTTAGGAGTATCAAATTCACGCTAAATAATAGGAATTGCGAAAATATTCATAAACTGCACAGTTAGTAGAATTAAGCACTACTAATGCAGCTGAGCTAATAGGAGAGCAGTATGTTTTCATAAACCAAGTTCATGATGATGACATGTTTTGTATATAGAATGATGTGCAATTATCCCTAATCACATATATTATTTAAATTATTTATTATTATTATTATTTAAACGTGTTTGAGACGAAAAACGCTACTCCTAAAGAAAAAATTGCGGCAAAGATGATACGAAAAATGCTGCTACTAAAGAAAAAATTGCAGCAAAGATGATATCATAATAGTTAAGCTCTTCTTTTGATAGAATCAACATCATAATAGTTAAGCTCTTCTTTTGATAGAATCAACATCTTCAGCTTTTCTTCGAATTATTCCTGGAGTCCAAGAAAAATAGAAGTTGAAAGATTCAATTTGGTAAAAGACCGTTTGACAAATTAAAAAATAAAAAATTGGCCGTCTAATAAAAGCATGCTTAGGAAGATATATATATATGTGTGTGTGTGTGTATATATATATATATATATGATATGTGTAGCCTTCCTAGATTCAATTTGGTAAAAGACACTATGCTAAATGTAGCCTGGACCATTGTCTCAACCTCAACGATGATTAATCTTTCAAGTCTTGGATTATAGCAGGGGATGCTTGACGATTTTGTTCCTTTGGAAATGCATTTTACAGAACAGTGATGAGATAAAAGGCTTGGTCCATGATCAGTGTCTATATAGACCATTAAAACACAAAGTGAATGAATTGATACAAATTTAAAGATCTACCACTTGTTTCTGTTTCAATTATGGACCTCTCTTGATGTTTACTAAGCTTAGCGAGTAGTCATTCATTTTTCTTTGGAGGTTTTGGAGCTGAAGACAGGGTGTTTGTCCCTAATACTTTGCAGGCACCCGTGTGCATGGAATAGCTTGCTGTGAAGTTTATAATATGTGTGGGCGGTGGGCAGGCTTGTGCACGTCTTTTTTCTAGTCCAATTCCTGTGTCTGTCACACTAGGTGAGACCGTGAGGGTGGAGACCGGGTGATTAATCATGCCAAGACTCTAGCGTTAGAAGGATCCTGTTTCACATTAGATCAGAATGAAAAAGAGATTGGGTATATGCAGGGTATGCAGCACTATATTGACTGTTTTGGGAACAGGTAGAGGGTAGGGAATTTAGGCTTGTAGACTTTCTCTTTCTGTAACTTCCCAAGTTTCTCTCGTTTCTGTAACTTCCCAAGTTTCCTTTTGCCAGCGAAATTCTCAATTCATACACTATGGAACCACCGATGGCCTCTAACTGGGACAAGAAACCATCTCATATCAGAGGGACTGTGTTTTTTTTTTTTTTTGGGATTGAAGAACACAATATATAGTATTTTTCCTACCGATTTGCCCCAGAAGCAATATATATATATACACACACTTCTATATGTATATTGTTGATTTCATTTTAATAACTCATTCAAGTAACATTTTTTTTTATATATGCATATCTACTTGTCATTTTCTAATGATTGTTAGGTTCTTTCTCTCTTTTGTTTTAACTTGGTTTTGGTTCACTGGTTTTGTTTATTATTAACGCTTAGTTTATGATTTTGTTTATATTTTAGAAGAATGACAATTGGTACTCCTTTTTATTTTTCTTTATATATGTAGCATATCCTTTGATATGTTCATAAGTCAAATTAGATGCAAGTGGACTGTCATATGAAGTAATACTAAATTGCAACTCAACTATTTGATGAAATTCCTCGTAAGAAAGCTTAACTCTATATCTAAACATATGAACTGTTTCTAATTTTGTTTATGTCCATAAATTCAAAGCCCCGAGAAATTTTTTAAACATCACTGTAAAACCCATAGACAGCTTTATAGTGGTATGTTTTATTAATTGAAAATTTTTAATTACTAGTGGTATATTTTGCAACTTTAATATTTGGTGGTATATTTTGGCACATTATAAGTTGTTTTCATTATGCATATAATATTTTTTTATAATATTTTTTTCCCAGTTTTGTTTGTGATTATTAATGACAATGAAATTGAGTATAATGTGAAACTATAGAAACATAAAAGATAATATGGAGTTCAATCAAATCATCTTGAAGTTTCACATGCAGCCATGTCAAGTTTAATCAAATTATTCTTTATGTTAACTACTTTATATTACTAAATAATTTTAAAAAGGTATTATATCTAAGGGCCAAATAGTTATTTTAGTAGTAGAAGAGTTTTAACAAATATTTTTTCAAACAAATAAAAAATCTCTTCTGACCTTAAAAGCTATTCTAAAATGGACACTAACACATGAGTCAAATGATAAAATCGGTTCATGTTGCTGCCCAGGAAATTGCATTTTGCCTTGTATTTGTGTTTGTAGGTTTGGATTTGTAAGGATACATGCACAAGAGGATAATCTCGTAATAACATGAAAAGGAGGGTTATGAACGGGGAAGGTTCTAAGTTCTAACTTATCCATTTTGATGTTATGTCATGATCAAATGGACAGTTTTATGACCTTTTTTTCGTGTTCAGTTCAATCATTTGGACTCGAGAAGACCCCTTCTTAATGGAAACAACCCAAAAGTTGAGACACACTAGTTTGGCCCATATTGTTTTTAGACCCGAAATCACTTTTTTGGTCTGTTGAATATTTATTTATTTATTATTATTATTTTTTTTTTTGGGTCTGTTGGACTTGTTTTAGGATTCCTTCTATTTATAGGGTTTATCTCTGCTATAAATACATGTATTGGAACAGCAGTCAAAATAGTATTTTAATATTTTGGAAAGGGCGGTACCTATCTATTCCCTAGTGAGCAGATGACCGATGTGATTTTCCAAAAATAATAATAATAAAAAAAAAAGTTTATTTATTTATTTATTTATTACTTTCCTGACCTTAAAATAAATTATACACAATGTGTGCAATTCTGATTGGATCACTTCATTAAGTATTGTTCTTTTGGAAATAGGAAATGAGACAAACAGAATTTTTTTCCCCCTAAGTATTTCACACAGGAATAAAGAGTTGAAGCAACTAAAATTCAACAATGTTATTACCAAATTCTCACAAGAATCGTACTATTCAAGTTAATTAAGTCAGTTTAAGCTAATGTTTTACAAGACACTAAACAGATGTAGATTTGTGGGTCTTACCTAAACAAACTAACTAAATCAAGTCTAAGTCAAACTTGAGACTATTTAGGCTCGAGCTCTTTGTTATAGGCTCAACTCGTATTTGGGCTCGGTCGCGGGATGGTGACAAGTTCAAAAAGTTTATCTCGGGCTTGTGATAGTTCTAAAAAACTTGGCCTCAGTTCAACTTGGCTTGACTCGTTAAAAAGAAAAAAAACAAACTGAATTCATGTTTAAAATCGGTTCATACTCTTTTTCGAGCTTGCTAGGCTCCTTTTAGTAAATTATTGCATTTTATTTTATACTAGTGAAGATTAAAGAATTCTTTAAAAATAGAAACAAGTATAAATAAGCCTATGTACAAGTGTTATATGAGCCTATATTTACGAACTTAAATGAGCCTACATCTGCAGAGTCCGACGTTATTCAAAATCGATCAGTTCATTTACTAAATAAAATTGAAAAATAAATTCGAATTTAACTCATTTGCTTAAAAGAACATGTCTGAATCAAATCCTAAATGAGTTTTACCCTACTTCTTTTTCTTTTCTTTTTTTCAGGCCCAAATCTTTAATCACGCAACCTTGAACCCCAATCACATGATTCCTACTAAATGCATGTGTTGGACCCGACATGCAGAAGATATGGACTAGGATAGGAATTGTTATTTAGTTACTCTTTTTAAAAATACATTTGACAAACCGACTCAGTTGTATATTATTTTTTTGTTAATGACCTTGGAGCCCAAGTAATTGTCAACTATTCCAACTCATACCATGATACTTGTTGGATTGCAAGTTTGAAAGCAATATGGTGTGTGTGTGTATATAATAGTGGACAAAAGTTTATCAATAAACCTGACCGATAAAGTGGGCAAGCAAACCCACCGAGTTCCGACGATGTTTTCTCTGTCAGAGATGCCGTCAACGACTTCGAAGCTATTCTCGGCCTACGCCTCATTGGCGGCGTAGATGATGCTGGTTCGGTCCATGGCCAACGAACTCATCCCCAGCCCTGTTCGTATCTTATGAGCCACTCTCAGCCTGGATCTGTACAATTTTTCAGACTCTTCGTCATCCTCTGACCTTCCGTGTATGGCATGGATAACCTTTACCTGACCGCCCTTCACCCGTCGAGGGTTAACCTCCCGAGGTTTTACGTACTCCTTCGTGGCGAGATACTCCACCAACTCTCCTCTCGCTATCATGCTTTTTACCTGTCGCTGAAGGGACCTGCAATCATTGGTGGTATGCCCATAGTCTCTGTGGTAGGCACAATGTTTGTTTTTGTCCCTCTGCTCCAAGGGTTGTTTCATGGGCTGAGGAGTTGCGAACCTCGTCTTATTCTCTTGGAATAGGCGCGCTAAGGTAGTACGGAGAGGGGTAAGCCTGTCCTCTGTCCTTCGCCTCTTCTCAGGCGCTTGGGTGACTTGTGTGGCGGTATGAAGAACCTTCTGCATCCTTGTGCTTGCAGCTTTCTCTCGAGACTTGTTTTCCACTGTGACGAGGGTAGCGTGCTGTGCACGGTGGGCTACGTTTTCCTCCAACCGAATGTAGATTTGTGCCCTAGTGTTCAAAGTCTGCATATCCGGGGGGGGAATATTTGATCAAGGATGTGTGAAACTTGGTTCCCTGGATCATTGCCAACTTAAATGTTTCGATTGCCGTGGCAGGGTGGCAATCTACTATCTCCGAGGCTTCCATGTTAAACCTGGATAAGAAATCTTGCAGAGTTTCTCCCTTCCTTTGCCTTATGGTGAAAAGGCTGGCGATACTTTTCTTCTGCTTCTTATTTCCGCAATACTGGGCTAAGAATATAGTGCACAAGGTCTCATAATCAGGGATAGACTTGTGTGGCCTATTCTTGAACCATTCTAACGCTGCTCCGGTTAAACTGGTAGGAAAAACCTTACACATCCACGGATCGTTATGATCGTCCAGTGCCATCTTTTGCGCATAATGATCGAGATGCCGAGAGGGGTCTCCTGCCCCATCGAACTGGGTGAAGGATGGCATAGTGAACTTCTTTGGTCTCTCCACAAGGTACACATCGTCAGTAAAGGGGGTCTTGACCAAGGAGTTCTTGTGCTCTCTAGCCATCTCGGCTGGTGTCTGAACTCTTAATAGCTTCTTTTCGTCGAAGGCATCTTGTACGCGTGCGCCATCTGGAACGCCATTGGACCATATCGTAAGCCTATGGCTAGACTCGGCCTGTTCGTCCTGTGTGCGGCACGGGAGATTATCCGAAGCAACCGCCTCGGACCTCGTCCCTTGCTTTTGCTGAACCTCATTAGGTCGAGCCCCGTTGGGTGGTGTCCCGTTGGCCGGAGGCTCGTGAACTGGAGGTAAATTCTGGGTGGGGGGTGGTGCTGCAGCATCGCCTGGTGGTAGTTGTAGCGTTAGCCTGGCCATTGCCGTGTGCAGCGTATGAGTCTGCTACTGAAGCGCAGCTATCTGGGCGACACTCGTATCGTTTGCTTGCCGGAGTGTCTCAAATTGGTGCAAGAACTCCTCTCGCATCTTTTGCATCAATTCTATCTGTTGATTCATTGCTGACTCTCCGTTTGACATTCCAGATACGACTAAGGATTTGATTTGAAGAACAAGTGGGAGTATATTTTTATACGATTCCCACAGACGGCGCCAAAGTGTAGGTGCAAAATTTCGCTCAACCAATAATGATTGAGAAAAATAAAACAACTCACTCAAAAAACAATAAGAATAAATAAGAACAATGTATAGAGAAGCGTAGAATTGCTTGATCCCTTTATTGGAGGTCTAAGCCTCTATTTATATACAAAAGATTGTAAAATTATGGTAAGACTCGCGTTGCTTGCCCTCCAATTCTTTCTATATAAACATTCTTTACTAATAGAGTTCTTTCCATTGTCTAATTTTCCATACATAGAACTTGCCTTGTACAGAACTTCCTATCTCAGAATTTTCCTTCTACGGTAAATCCTTCAACTGGTAGGACGTGTGCATTCTTGAATAACTGGGCTGAACATACTTTGATCCGGCTGAGCTTGAATAACGGACCGGATGTTAAATATTAACAAGTTGGGCTGATGACCTCTTGATTCGGCCTTGATGGAGGTTGGAGGACAAATAATAATGGTCTTGGGCTATAAATACCCTCAATTTGGGCTTGAGCATGATGGGCCTTATATGTCCTTGGAATGTAGACATGTGTAATGATGACGTGTGCTTTTTTTATTGGAGGAAGTTTTTTTCCCTCCACAATAGTTATTAAGTTATATTTTGTATGTCGCGTGACTGTGCATGATCAATTTACTGGTGAGATATTACCGGCCGATCGCCGGATGGAATCATTTGCAACAAAATTGTATAGTTTAGAGGGTTTTTTTACGGTTTTTGTAGTTTAGGAGGGTTTGTTACTGATTGGCCAATAGTTTAGGAATTTTTTTTTTGCATTTAACCTTAAAAATACAACAATTTATTTGTATTAAAAAAAATTGAATGATTAAATTTCAGATCATCCAATTCGATCCGTGTTGAAATATGGATCCGTGTTGAAATATGGTAATGTGTGCAATAATGGATCAAATATTGAATATGTTTCCGATCATATCTTCGTAACACCTCACATTTGCAGAAAAATAATTAAACTATCAACTTTTTATCTGTATTGATCATTTTTTAATATCGAAAGTGTAGAAAGAAGTATACCCAAAAAAACATTTGATAAAAATACCTTCTTACCGAAAAAAAAATATTGAAACAAAAAAAGGTTTCAAGGATGCAGAGGCTGAGTCTTCCGAGTATCATCGATGAAGTTTCATCTAAACCTTTTTAAGATCACACAAGAGGCCCGTTTTCACTTGCTCTTCCCAAATCCCAAGACAACGGTGGATCAAACTCCATAAGCAATACACTAGCAAAGCCAACGAACTTCATATGGGGATTTATATAGTTTCATTGCATCTTCCCCTCTTTTTCCTTGTTGCATCTCTCTCTCCCTATAGTCTTTGGGCATGGTGTCTATATAAATAGAGTGAGTCTCCAAGACGAGAAAGGCCAAATTCACCTATTTCTATTTCCAACCATGTTTTCCCTGTCAGAAATGTCCTCAGCCATGTCCAATCTGTTATCGGCCTGCGCCTCATTGGCTGGTTCTCTGGTGCTGATTCGTACCTTGGCCAAAGAAATCCCGGACCCTGTTTGGTCTTACCTCGATTCAGGCATTCGCTACCTCTTCACACCAAACTCAAATCAACAAACCATCGTCATCGACCAGCATTGCTGCGGATTCTCCTTCTCCCCCAACCAAATCTATGATGCCGCCGAGATATACCTCCGCGACAAGATCAGCCCCTCCACCAAACGATTCAAAGTCACCCAGCCACCCAAACAGAAGAATCTCAACGTCGCTATCGAAAAGTCACAAGAATTGTTCGACAAGTACGAAAACATCAATCTCAAATGGAGATTGGTCACGGTCGACTCCCAATCCCAATTACTCGTTGGTCAACCCGCTGTTGAAAAGCGATCCTTGGAGCTCCGTTTCCACAAGAAGTTCAAAGATAGAGTACTCGACGACTACTTGCCTTCCGTTTTGAAAAAAAGCGAGGAAATCAAGGACGGGAATAAGGTAGTGAAACTTTATACCCCGAGTGGCGGTCAAGTTCCTGGTCTCGGAGGAGGAGCTTGGGGATCGATCATTCTGGACCATCCGGCGACGTTCGATACGTTGGCAATGGAACAGGAGATGAAGAAAATGATAGTAGATGATTTGGACAGGTTCGTGAAGAGGCTTGGCTTGACTCGTTAAAAAAAAAAAAAAACAAACTGAATTCATGTTTAAAATCCGTTCATACTCTTTTTCAAGCTTGCTAGGCTCCTTTTAGTAAATTATTGCATTTTATTTTATACTAGTGAAGATTAAAGAATTCTTTAAAAATAGAAACAAGTATAAATAAGCCTATGTACAATTGTTATATGAGCCTATATTTACGAACTTAAATGAGCCTACATCTGCAGAGTCCGACATTATTCAAAATCGATCAGTTCATTTACTAAATAAAATTGAAAAATAAATTCGAATTTAACTCATTTGCTTAAAAGAACATGTCTGAATCAAATCCTAAATGAGTTTTACCCTACTTCTTTTTCTTTTCTTTTTTTCAGGCCCAAATCTTTAATCACGCAACCTTGAACCCCAATCACATGATTCCTACTAAATGCATGTGTTGGACCCGACATGCAGAAGATATGGACTAGGATAGGAATTGTTATTTAGTTACTCTTTTTAAAAATACATTTGACAAACCGACTCAGTTGTATATTATTTTTTTGTTAATGACCTTGGAGCCCAAGTAATTGTCAACTATTCCAACTCATACCAGGATACTTGTTGGATTGCAAGTTTGAAAGCAATATGGTGTGTGTGTGTATATAATAGTGGACAAAAGTTTATCAATAAACCTGACCGATAAAGTGGGCAAGCAAACCCACCGAGTTCCGACGATGTTTTCTCTGTCAGAGATGCCGTCAACGACTTCGAAGCTATTCTCGGCCTACGCCTCATTGGCGGCGTCGATGATGCTGGTTCGGTCCATGGCCAACGAACTCATCCCCAGCCCTGTTCGTTCCTACCTCGAATCAGCCATCCGCTACCTCTTCACACCCCTCTCCAATCAGCTCACCATCGTCATCGACCTTCAATGCGGATTCATCCGCAACCAAGTCTACGACGCCGCTGAGATCTATCTGGGCACCAAGATAAGCCCCTCCACCGAACGATTCAAAGTCAACAAGACACCCAAACAGAAGACACTCACCGTCGCAATCGAGAAGGGACAAGATGTGATCGACACGTTCGGAGACATCAAACTCAATTTGGAGATTCGTCTCTATTGAGCCCCAAAACGGTCACAATCACACCGGTGAAAAGCGGTTCTTCGAGCTCTCTTTCCACAAGAAGTTCAAAGACAGAGTACTCGACGAATACTTGCCTTTCGTTTTGAACAAAGCGAAGGAAATTAAGGCCGTTGATAAGGTGGTAAAGCTTTATACCAGAGACTGTCCGTACGATCACGACAACGACGAAGGTGGTGGTCGCGGAGGGGTTTGGGGATCTATCAATCTGGAACATCCGGCGACGTTTGAGACGTTGGCGATGGAGCCGGAGATGAAGAAGATGATAATGAATGATTTGGATAGGTTTGTGAGGAGGAAAGAGTTTTATAAGAAGGTAGGGAAGGCGTGGAAGAGAGGTTACTTGTTGTATGGACCGCCGGGGACCGGGAAGTCTAGCCTTGTCGCGGCGATGGCTAATTATCTGAAGTTTGATATTTATGATTTGGAGCTGACGAGTCTGTACTCCAATTCCGAGTTGAGGAGGATACTAGTGTCGACCACTAACCGATCCATAATTGTGATTGAGGATATAGACTGCAGTGTGGAGATGCAAGATCGGCTGTATGGGAATGGGATGGAGCATTCTGACACCAAGGTTAGTTGATACATAGCGCATTTCATTATATTCTCTTTATAGCATAAATTTTGTAAATTTAATGTGATTTATATTTAGGGTAAAGGGCAAAAAAAAAAAATAAAAAAAACCTCTTAATTATTTCAAAATTTGTAAATAACTCTTTGAATTATGTTTTGTACATAAAATCCTCTAAACTATCACATTTAGTTGCAAAATGTTCTATTGCCTTACTTATTTTCATTAAATGACCATAATACTCTTTTCTTATTGTATTACACTTCATATATTTTTCTTGTTAAAATAAATTATGAAAAAAATTCATACTACATTAAATTTAAGTTTGCCTTTAATTTTTAAAATTAATTATTTAAATAAAAATTTTAAATAGAAAATTTTGAAATAATTTAAGTAATTTCTTAATTTTCGTGAATATATTGCATTAAAAAGAAGATATTTTTAATTTACGTAATTTATTAATTTTTCATGAATATTGTTTGAAAAAGAAGATATTTTTTTATACAAATTTTTAAAAAATTGAGTATAATAAGTTAATCATTTTAGAAAATGATAGCTACATATCTATTTATTTTTTTTCATTTTTATAATCAATTGATACTAATTATAAAATTAAGGTAAATGATATAATTAATATTTAAATAAGAGAAAATATAATAAAAAATAATTTAATAAGAAATGAAAATTTTAATAAGAAATGGTAAAATAGTTTTTGTGATGAATTTGTTCTTAATTGTAACAAATAAATAGTTTTGTTGGGTAGGGATGGGGGTGGGGTGTTAGGGTGGTAATTACAAAAAGCCAATAATTTAAGGGGTTTTTTGCACTTTACCCTTGTTATTATATAAGTATAAAAATTTACACCAACTCAAAAACAAGTCCTATAATTTACTGAAATCCTAAGGTTGGATTGAATTATGTTAGGTGGTTATTAGTTTGCAATTTAGCTACTCCTTAAGTTAATGTATGCTTATGTGCGTGCATGTTATTCTTGCAGTTGACGCTCTCAGGCTTATTAAACTTCATAGATGGACTATGGTCAAGCTGCGGAGATGAGCGGATCATTGTCTTTACCACTAACCACAAGGATCGGCTTGACCCTGCTCTATTGCGGCCTAGTCGCATGGACATGCATATTCACATGTCATATTGTACCACTCAAGGATTTAAGCTATTGGCCTCCACTTACCTTAGCATCCGAGATCACAAGCTCTTCGACGAGATAGAAGGCCTCGTAGAAAATGTAGAGGTCACTCCAGCTGAAGTTGCCGAGGAACTAATGAAGAATGAGGATACTGATATTGCTCTTGGTGGAGTTGTAAATTTTCTCAAGCGTAAGCAGATGAAAGCCATGGAAGAAAAAACTAGAGAAGTTGAAACACAAGAAGCCAAAAGGATGAAAATTAATATAAGTGAAGAGGAAACCGTAAGGAATTGTAGAAAAATTAGTAGAAATGGCAATAGAGCGGGTTTGGGGCGTGGGATCCCAGATTCATTCTCATCCCCATTTCCAAGAGCAGGACAAAGACTATACCGGGGACGGGGACGACGAGGACGAGGACGGGGATAGTAAAGTACTTTTATAATTGGATAGTAAAGTACTTTTATAATTATATTACAAAATCATATTCGGGAATAAAATAAAATTGAAAATGAGGATGTATTTGTATCAATAAAAGTAGTTGTTGTTCACAAGGATGATTAAAATCAAATTATCAAGTGTTGAAATATGAATTTGATTTTGTACATGCAAGGTAATGTGGAAATGGTATCAAATGTTGAGTATATAGAGTAATGCATGTGTGATCATATCTTATTAACACCTTACATACATAATGTATATTATGAAAAGTATACAATTTGCTACATTAGTCCAGGTATCCATAAAAACCATCTGCATAGCATGCTGAAAAGTCAAAGCATCATTCAAATGGCACCCGACTATAGCTTATGAAGGCACTAATGTAGCGCATTGAAAGGTCAAAACAAGGCACACATTGCACCAATGGGGGCCATAAAAACACCCACTTGGCTCTTTGAAAAGTTAAAGAAAACGTTGGCATTTAATATGCCATGTTATCTAAATAGGGAGGATGCATCCCTTTGGATTAAATCAAACTTTGATATCAAGAGACAAATAAATAAATCTTAGGCAGCAGTTCTCGAGTCGAAATCAAAACTAGGCATTACATAAGATCACCAAAATTCAAAAGTCACCATATTCAAGCTTAAACTAATAAACCCAGACGTTACTTAAGTTTGTCAAGACTCGAGGTCATCAGATTTGATCTTAACCCCTAACACCATGTCAGGTCAGCAAACCTCAAGACAGTAGTACAAATTAGAAGTATGGTTTGAGTAGGGATCTGATCACTTAGGCATCTAAAGCCATCATGACCTACTAATGTAGGCATGGGTCAAGAGACCAAACTCATTGAGAACCAATGGGTATAAATACAACCGTTAAAGTAAGCATTAATGGCTGAGCAACTTTCCACTTCAACACACGGGACAAACATTCCTACCACCACTAGAAAGTCTCAATGACTAACCTACTTCTTCTACTTCGTTCAGATCATCTATGGGTTCCTCGCATTTATGTATTAATATCCTATTTATTAGTTTAATTTTAGTACTCCAATAAAAATAAAATAAAAAATAAAAAATAAAAAACCCTACGAGTCCCATCCTTGTGACCAAGTTACAACTTACAAGTCTTAGCCCTGATTTTTGTTAGAACAACTCTGTATATGTATTTGAATTTGAATGCTTAAGCTAATTAATCTAATGGGCTTAGGAGGAGTGAATTATATGGAAATGGGCTTCTTATATAGAGGCTTTGGGTAGTAAGGAGTGGACCAAGTTGCATTAATTGGTCAGACGCTATCTGTTTTTAAGAGAGCACCTTATAAAATTGCATTTTGCTATAAGTTAAATTGCACTTTGCTATAAGTTAAAAGGGTCAAGTATAGAAAATACTCTAAAATATACTTTATAAGGCATATCATAGAGCCCTTATAAAATATACCAATACATTATTTATTTGGATGCATTGAAATTAATTGTTTACTATTGTCTTGACAACTAAGTGTATATTTGCATGGATAATCAAAGTGGATTTCAGTCTTCCATACAAACTAAAACATCCATTCTTTTTTCTGATTATGCACACTGCATAGGCGCACAATTATTTATTGATGGTGATAGATTTATAGTTATTAGTTAGTTGTCTTATGCACGTTGCACAGACGCACGATTATTTGTTAGTGTTGATAAATTTATAGTTATTAGTTAGTTATTTTACGCATACTGTACAGACGCACAATTATTTATTGGTGATAATAGATTTATAGTTATTAGGTAGTTGTCTTATGCACGCTGCATAAACGCACAATTATTTGTTGGTGGTGATAAATTTATAGTTATTAGTTAGTTGTCTTATGCACATGGCACATACACATTATATTAGTTGTAGAATTTGAAAATATCGGGTGAAAATTCCGCACTCTTATAAAAAAAAATTTAGCGTGTGAAACTTAAAGTGCCTCGCATTTGAAAATTCGCCTAGGGCCTTTCAAAATTTTGGGAATCTCAGGGCTGACCCTGCTCTCATGTGCAAAATGCACCCCCAAAGTTTCAATTTGGTGCAAATAGGTCCCTCTGACAAATTTAAACACTAAGTTGACTAAATTACTCTTTCTAAACCATTTTATAAAATATATAAAAATAAATAATTTTATAAAATGACCGAAAAAGACATTATTGGAGGATGCCCCTCTCGTGCAAAAAATACCTCTAAAGTTTCAATCTGTTTTAAATAGGTCCTTCTAACAAATTTAAACCCTAAGTTGACTAAATTACCCTTACTGAACTATTTTATAAAATATATAAAAATAAAAAATTATATAAAATGATTGAAAATGTCACTATTGGAAGAGGCTGGCAATGGATAAGTAAAGATAAAAATAAAAGTATAAAAGAAAAGTAAAGATAAAAATAAAAAATAAAAAAAATAATAAAGTGCAAATTAAAGAAAACAAAATTTTTCTAAACTTCGAAAACCATTGCATATTGATATTGAGATTTTTTTTTTTTTTTTTTTGTTGAATAGTGTTGGTACATAAAAATAATAATAATAAAGAAAAAAAAATTTATTAAAAAAGAGTAAACTGGAATCTCAAAAAATTCAAATCCTTGCTTTACAAATTCTCAAAGTTTTTTTTAAAAAAATGTTAAGGGATATATATAGAGAAAAAAGTTTCAATATATATATATATATATATAAGGTAATGTGCACATAACACTCCTATAGTATGAGATTAATTGCATATATACCCTGTTGGGCATTTTTAGAAGAGTAAAAGGGCAAAACGGGTATTACAGCACTAATTTATGTCAGAGGGGGTATTTTTTTGCACAATGTGAAAAGATTATGAGTGTTTTTTGCACATTTTTTCAAATATGGGGTAAAAGAGTAAACTGGAAACTCAAAAAATTCAAATCCTTGTTTTACAAATTCTCAAAGTTTTTTTTTTAAGAAAATGTTAAGGGATATATATATAAAGAAAAAAGTTTCAAATATATATATATATATATATATATATATATATATATATATATATATAAAGTAATGTGCACATAACGCCTATACTATGAGATTAATTGCATATATACCCCTTTGGGCATTTTAAAAAGAGTAAAAAGGTAAAACGGATATTACAATACTAATTTATGTCAGAAGGGGTATTTTTTTGCAGAATGTGAAAAGATTAGGGATATTTTTTTGCACATTTTTTAAAATATAAGATAAAAGTGCTATCCTAAGTATACTTTTAGGGTGTTTTATACGCTTGTCCCAAACTAAAATTCGTCTTTCTCCTTTTTTTAATTTTTTCTTTTCTTTTCTTTTCTTTTTGTTCGAATAACTCATACTCCGTACATTTTAAAGACCAGATTATTGACACCTAGTGGTTCAAAACTTGAAATATATTGACGATCTGGGCGGGTTAGACTTCTTTGCCCTTCTCCACACTATCTCACTCTGCAAAACCCAGATATTTACTTCTTAGGCTTGTTTGTGCCGGTCAAAAGGCATTTCACTCGAACGTAGCGACCTAGGGTTAGGGTTCCAGAGATTGTTTTCCCAATTCCTACATCTCAAGGTAAGGGCTACTGCAATTGTCAATTGGTTTAACTAAAATCGATCTATATGAGCGATCTATTCAATTTATTTGTTATTCCTATATTTATATAGTTTTTGGTGTTACATATGCACCTTTAATGATCGAATTGTCAGAATTATCGTACACTCCTCGATCCTTATTCAGATATACAATTTCAATTTTTTCTTTGTAGAAATAGAAAGATGGATCCCGACTCAGTTAAATCGACTCTGTCCAATTTAGCATTTGGAAATGTAATGGCAGCGGCAGCTTGTAATTATCAAAAGGTATTTGTTGAATCATTTTCCCATTTTTTCTAATTTCGTAAATACTTCCCTATTTACCCTTTTTCATTTTTGAACATGAATTTAGTTTTGTCCGGGAAGTTCCTATTTGATATGTATTTAATATAATCTATCATCTTTCCCATTGTTAGTCTTTTGTTATGTTTTACTTCAGTGTGACAAGACTTGCATACTCACGGGTGAGCCGCTGATGTGGTCCAATTACAAATGCCCAAATAGTCTGTCATTACAAAATTAGGAAAGTGATAAATAAGGATAATAATATTTTTAGAATAAATTCAGTCACCCTCCCTGATTTCCTTATTTATCACTTTCCTGATTTTATAATTGCAGACTATGTGTGAATTTATAATTGGACCACGTTAGCGGCCAGTAGAGATGACCTACTCACTGGTTAGTAGGCAAGTTTTGTCCATATATATATATATATAATTAGGGACAGAAAATACAATTTTAAGACTCAGAAAGGTTAAATTGACTATGTAAGGAAAATGAATAGTGTAATGTTAATTAGTTTCACATTGCTAGCAGCATATTGCTATGCTGATTGTTATGGTGTTTCATTTGCCCATTCACTCATCTTACAGGAATTGTTATCTCAAGAAAGGGTACAGGAATCTACCTCTGTTAATGAGGAGGTCGATATTGATGAGCTGATGGATGTAAGTTGTATAATGCTTGTATTTTGCGTATTACTTGCCTAGAAAATAAAACTATCTACTTTGCTTGCTTTGTGTGCATCTATCTTTTTACTCCATGTTGTGTTTACCTGCAATTGGTGATATCAGGATCCTGAACTGGAAAAATTACATGCCGATAGGATCGCGGCTCTTAAGGTTAGCAATTCATTCTTATCAAATGCATCCACATGCAGTTTCTTATTTAGATTTGGGGTAAACTATCTGAATTGGAAAAATCATTATGCTTGGATTTGTTTGAATAGAAAGAAGCTGAGAAGCGACAGGCATTGAAGAAGCAAGGACATGGAGAGTATAGGGGGATAACAGAAGGGGACTTCTTGGGTGAAGTCACTGCCAGTGAAAAAGTGATCTGTCACTTCTACCATCACGAGTTCTACCGTTGCAAGTAAAGCTTGACTCTGAAATCTCTCTCTCTCTCTCTCTCTCACTCATACACTCACGTGTGCATGAGGACCACACACACAATCACACTGCCTGATAAGGGATTGAGTTCACATTACATGGACCTTCTTGTACCCATTAGTTCTAGATTTCATTCAGCTTGGTTACAGTGTGGAAGAGACTAACATAGTGGTTCCTCATTGGATCATTAGGTCCCCAAATTCTGGATTCCAGATATCTCATCATTTTGTTGTATCTACTTGACCAAATAATCTTAGGATGTGGGGTTTTGAGTATGTGGATATGACCCATGACCTAATTATTTCTTAGAAAGAATATAAAATTTACATTTACTAAAAGTACCTTGCCTTATATTCACAATGATGATTTTGATTGTAGTAAATATAGATAACATAATACTATAAATGAGGGGGGAAAGGCTTGAGATTGCACAATTAGATGTTACCATGTAAAATTAATTTATTAGCCAAAAGAATTACCATTTTAACTGTTTAGTAATGGTTGTTGTTTTTCAACCATGGTTGACAATCAGCAAATATGGATGTTTGAGCTTACAGAAAATGTGTGGCTGGCACTACATATATTAAGGATTGATAAAATATGTGAAATTATGCAATTTATATTGTTAATAGCTTTACCATTGGTATTCAAAAGCACAAAAAGAGAGAAAAAAAAGGAGACAGACTTTCAATGAAAGCCCTAGATTTTTCAGTGTTCTGGATTTCTGAGGTTGCGATGAATATATTGATCGTTGCTTTGATAATATATTAATTTGACTTGAGTTAGTCAAGGTGAATTTACAAATTTTTTGGGGCTTGTGGAATGCATATTAAGATGCCTTTTTAGTAATTCAAAGATTGTCCTTTACATGTTAATTAGGTATTAATATGGTTGCTAATCGTCAACTCTTTCTTGATCTCAAAGTCAATGGTGCTCCCTCTCCTTGTCTAGTCATATTTTACTACAAAATTTTCATTATTGCATTATTGGTTAACCATTATTGCAGTATTTGTCCAACATGTAATATGTACATTTTATTCTCAGCATGCATATTGAACACATTCGTAGGCTTCATATGACCTTTTAACATATTTCTATACTTTTGGGGGAAAAAACTCATTTCAATGCGTATAGGCTTAAAATGCTACTTCGAGAACTGTGCTTTATATCTCAAATTCATTTGTTCGGTTGTCTTATGATTGTGCTGTAGTGGACTGCCATAGCCGTTCTATTAAACCAACCTAGGTTCCCGATGCTGCTGTTGGCATAACAAGTGGAACACTCCCAAATTTGTGATGGATTTGCTGTGCTAAAGTGAAAGGCTATTTGTCTGGTTTTGAATAATTTTATCCACACTATGCTATTTACTTTGTTATTGTGGTATAAATACTTGCTGATTACTTTAATGGAAGATAAATTTGTAATTGGAATGTTAAAATGCATGTTGACAAGCCTTATCTGACAAAAACAATAAAAATGCATGATGACAAGCCCTCGAGGCATGAGGTTTGGTCCAGCATTCTTTAACCAAATTTTTTAAATAAAGGATAATATCATACAAGTGCATAAAAGTAAATACTGATGCGGTCCTTTGGCTGCAGTTAACCATTTTCATCCATATAAGTTTTGATATGGTTTATTCTGAGTCTTATATATTCGTTTACTCTAGGTTTGGAGAAAAGGTAAAGAAGTGATAAAACTACACCTTAAACTAATGCTCCACTCCATGATGTCCATTTGGCAAATGATGGGAATTGGAGTTTCTTTTGGGGTTTTAAACCCCTCCATTTTCAAAATCCAGCAACTGAAAATTTTGTTTGGAATATTATAGAAATAGCTTTAATCAAAGCCAAACTATTGTCTTTGTTTTAAACTTATAATGTCACATCAGGAGAGCCTCATAATAAACTGCACCCCTTACATGAACCTTGCATTTGAGATTCCCCTTGGTGTGCAAGCTTCTGACACCTTTCAGGACACCTTTATAAGTTTACTGAACGTGAATGGTTCATTGGGAGTTGGAATATCTTTTCACCTCTTGCACGAGTCTTGTCAGTCCCAAGAACATGCATACACACAAACAGGAACATATATGTTGTTATTTTATGTAATCATGTTGATATATCGTTCTAGGATAATGGATAAGCATTTGAAGTCCCTTGCACCAAGGCATGTTGATACCAAGTTCATCAAGTTGGACGCTGAGGTCAGTTTATATCAGCTCTTATGTTTTACGGTCTAGTATGGGTCATTTACTCAGATTTAGCCTTAACTGAGTGGTAATTGTAATATTGATTTTTCATTCATTTGTTTGAAGTAAATTCTAGAACATTAGATGCAAAATGGGATTCTAATTATCTGAATTGAAATGCAGAATGCGCCTTTCTTTGTTGCCAAACTAGGAATCAAAACTTTGCCTTGTGTCATATTATTCAGGTCAGTCTTGTATTGTTTCTTAAATATTCTTTCTTACACACTTGTGTAATGGAGTAGTTCTATAAGAGGTATACCATGCAAGAAAACAGAAATTTTTATCTTACAACATTCCAGTCTCAAGTAATCATAGTCATGAACTTTGTTTCTTTTCCTGTTTTATTGCAAAGTAGCTAAATATCCTAAATTGATGCACTAGCAAATGTGGGTGCCTAAAAGATCAAATAAACATTAAAACAATTGGAATGTTCAGCCATATTGCAACTATGATGTACCTAGAGATGCAGCTTGCTCAGGTAGGACTGACCTGCACAACCTTTGGGTGGGATTGGTTTGGAAAATCTTATCCTGTCCTCTGAATTCTTGGGCTTTGGCAAATGTGTTCCATGACCAACCTGAAGCTTACCTGTGCCATGCATAGTAAATTTATTTATTTATTATTATTATTATTATTTTTCGGAAACTGAAGTAAGAACCCCTTTTAAGGATCGTCAGTAGATTCATCATCCTTCACCATAATCAAAATCCTAGCAAGGCTGCTTTGCCACTCCCATGTTGCATTCAAAGTGTTTTTCCTCCTTGTTTGTTGAGTGACTCAACCCCGATACGGATATCAGCTGTAGATTGATTGCGGCATTCTCCGGACCATGAAGCAACCTCATTCTTGAACATTCATATATTTTTTTAATGATCAACCATGAATTGGTACTATAAGTTCTTGATTCACGGTTTACCCCTCAATTTCTCTCTTTGATTTAATGCGCCTTTATGGCATAATGCTTCTTTTGTTTTTTTTTTTTTCCCCTTCTAGATCGTATCGTATATACATATTTTTTCATTTAATAGTAAAAAAAATAATTTTCTATTAAAAAGCCAGAAGTTTCTAGAGAAAAGATTTGAGGTTTGTCTTCATTAGAGTCAAGTCTCTATTTTTCAACCTACTGGTGGATAAACCTTTTCATCATGTCTTCGTTATACTTTTTACTTATTTTGGTGAGCAAGAAAGAAAGTTTTGAATCTTTAATTTTTTATTTTTAATGCCAAAAGCATTTAAGATCTAATTTCTGAAGTGGGGTTGAGTTTGGGTCTGATAGCTTGGATTGGGTTGTTGTTCACCGGGAGAGTGGTGGCCAATAGGTCTCCAGGCCGACAGAAGGTGGCCAGAGTTGCAGTTTTGGAAGTGCCTTGTATGCTTAATTTTATGCCTCAATATTTGTAGAGGCTTTTAAGATCATGTATTGAAGACTTGCGAGATTCCCTTTCAGTAAAGGAATTGCAGCAGATAGGCTGGTTGGGTTTCAGGATTTGGGAGGAAAAGACGATTTCAGCACAAAGACACTCGAGGTTCTACTAATAAAGAAAGGATGCTCCTGTCATTGCTTTGCTAATCATATCCCAAAACAGTTCCTAAACCATCACTTTTTACAGGGATAATTAGTGAAAAGAAAGAAGAAGAAGATGGATACGATGGTTATCCCGAAAGTATACGCAGGACTGTGAGATCCTCTGTGGATCCTGATTCTGATTCTGACTGAAGAGGAAATAAAGTGCCTGTATTGATTTGTATTGGTGGTTGCCTTAAACATGTGCTTGCATATCTTGTTATATTTATCTATGTTTACCACCTCTTGAAGCTTTTTTTTTTTTTTCAAAATTGTACTCTTCTAAACAATTTTGAGTCATCTAATTTGAAAACCGTAGCAATGTAACTGTACTCGTCACTATAACATTTTTAGTGTTTTGTGCATACATGTAGGCCCGTGTGTGCAACCCGAATTAAATCAACTTTAAAATCGGATTGCAAACTCAAATTTAAAAATTCATTTAGAAATAAGTTGTAACTCCACCTAACTATGGTCCTAGCTGATCATATTGCTGCCTAATAAAATTAGTCTGATTATGTATCCACTCTCACGAGGATTAGGTTAGTGGATGCACAAGTATATAAATATGCATGTAGTAACTCCTTCAATTCAATTCCCTCTCTAGATCTCTCATTTTTGTATATGGCCACCACAAGCCAGATCAAGATCAGATGTCGTCCATGTAGCCTTGCATAACTCCTATGGTCTCCTCGGGCGGAGTTGGAGAAATTCGATGCCCTAAAAGTTGTCACCATCCATATAATTCCTTTCTTTACCATCTCTTAATTCTGTAAATAATTTAAGTTATACATTAATAAGTAAATAATTTAAGTTATACATTAATAAGTTCGATTTAGCATATTTATATAAATTTATTGTTTTGCTTCTTTCAAATGATTTTTGAAAGATGTTTATGTACCCTCAACCCAAGCACAACTTATTATTCTATCCACCCTACTAGCAAAAACTTGTTCTCTACAAACAAATGAAAACACCAATTCTATTTATAGGCATCCTGCTCTCTACATAATTTTTCTTAAATATTTACAACACTACAAAATTCTTCATTATTTTAAAATATTCTAAAATTTACTACCTTTTACAAACCTCAAAAACTCTGCATTAATTTAAAAGACTCTATAACTCTAGTCTATTTATGTCATGCAGATACCTCATTAATTCTTACATGTACCCTGCGTGATACAATCCCTTTACAAATACATGGTGCGTGACAAATGGATATTTGTCATTTTATTATGGCAAACTTCAATTACCACTAAATAATTTTACCTCTAAAAACGAGCGCACTTGAAACAAATATTGAAAAATTGTACATGTCTGTTTGTTTGTCCTCCCCCGGCGGCGAAAAAACAATTACAATAAACACATGGGGTATACCCACGGCCCAAACAGGAGGAGATGGGCAAACAAGAAAACACGAAAGTGAAACTGTCCATTAGTGGCCCAAACAAGAGAACATAAAATATTCAAAAACTTAACACTTGACTTGAGATTATAGTGATTTTACCCTGTCATGAAATCCAAGCAATGGACTGGGCTAGGGAAAAGGAAGACCGTGTGTTACGACACCATCAATTTGTTTCTGAGATGATAGAGTCGGATCATGCTTTTGTGGACTTGTGTGTAATAACGTGGAGCATAAGGAATTCGGTGAGGGACACATGGCGGTCTTGGACAGAAAGTATGAGCGTGACTTGGAATCCTCATTGTTGGAACGAGCTATGAATAAGTGCTTCCCGGAATTAGAAACTCTGAAATTTGAAGGTGATGAGGAGGAACAAGTAGAGATATTCATTGGGTTGCCCGCAACATGCTCTCATATATACCATGTCCACTGCATTATAGAGTGGCTTAAAATGAGTCTTTTGTGCTCCTTATGTCGCTTCAAGTTGTCACCAAAATTTAAAGCACATCCACATATGGCTACCCATCTTGGGTATTTGTAAGTATTGGTTAGCCAGCTTTGAACTTTTGTTCTCAATCTTACTATATTAATTTGAGTTATATATATACCTTAGTATCATATTTGTGTTAATAATTTGACTTATACATTAATAAGTACAATTTAGCATATTTATATAAATTTATTGTTTTGCTCTCTTCAAATGG
The DNA here is from genome assembly GCF_030987335.1 of Cornus florida. Taxonomy (NCBI): domain Eukaryota; kingdom Viridiplantae; phylum Streptophyta; class Magnoliopsida; order Cornales; family Cornaceae; genus Cornus; species Cornus florida. The sequence continues at coordinate 127,659,756 of NW_026775581.1, forward strand.
TTTTTGATCGATGTTTCTGTACCTTCAACACAAGGCCAACTCATTATTATATTTTTAAACTCGAATTTGCAAAGGAAGTTGAAAAGAAAAATGTCTTCATAATTTGAATATTATATATAATATATTTAAAATAAAAATTATACATGAAAATAATATTACAAATCGGGTTCGGGTTGGGTAGGTTGCTAGCTCATTAACCCAAGTCCAATCCTAATGAAGTTTAGGTTAAAAAAATCCTATCTAAGCCCAACCCCAACTGCAAAAATAATCATCCAAATTTGAGTTGTCCAACTCAAGTATATCAAGTTGCACCCCTACTTCCTCTTGGACGGGGCGGTGGGGAGGGGTCAGCCCTCCAAATTTTTTGTGGCAACTCTTCTTAAAATTATTTATTTATGGCAACTAACGATAATTTTGTATAGAAAAATTAGAGTTCGCCTCCCTAAATTTTGGTGGAAATTATTTTTTTTCTTACCTGTTTGTTTCGATGTAAAATATTTTTTTTGAAAAAATATTTTTTTAATTAACTTTTTTAGTGTTTGACAAAGGTTTATGTTGAGGTCAAGCTCATCGAGGGCATGTAAAATAACTTGTCAAAAATTTATGGATAAGTTATTTTTGTTAAATTTTAATATATATTTTTTTCCTAAATATTTTACGACAATCAAATACCAAAAAATAAAAATATATTTTATAAAAAATATTTTACATCCAAACAAATGAGCCAAAATGTTAAGCAATTTTATTTTAATTTTTTTTGAAAAGTAATGTTAAGCAATATAAATAAATAAATAATATGTACATGTCCTTCAGCTTTAGCTGAAGGATTACAAAACAGGCCATTATAATAAAGGACCAATGCAAATTAAAACATGGCCATAAAATTAGTCCAGTACACAGGCCCAGAGGGCAACAAAAGGGAAGGTGAACCCAATCAAAATATGACAAGTGTCCAAAATAAAAATAATCAAACCCATTTTAAACCGGTTAGAAATCTAACGACCCATCTGAATTCAACATCTCATTTTTATTTCTCTCACTACTTCTCTCTCCAGCAAAACTATTTTCTCTCTCTAGCAAACCCATCACCACTCGTTCCTAATTTCTTTCACTTTTCTTCTATCTCACATTGCACAACCCAGATCTTTACTTCTTAGGCTTTGTTTGTGTGCACATTGCAGAAGCCGTTTCAAAGTACATTTCACTGAAACGGGAACCGACCTAGGGTTAGGGTTCCGAAGGTTGTTTTCCCAAGTCCTACATCTCCGGGTAAGGGCTACTGCAATTGGCGATTGGTTTAAATAAAATTGATTTATATGGGTGGTCTATTCATTAAAATTGTTTTTCTTATATTTAAAACTTGGGTCTTAGTCTTACAGATGCGTCTTTAATGATCGAATTGTCGGAATTAGCATACCCTCCCTGATCCCTATTCAGATACACAATTTCGTTTTTATTTTTGTTTTCTATTGTAGAAATAGAGAGATGGATCCCGACTCGGTTAAATCGACTCTGTCCAATTTAGCATTTGGAAATGTAATGGCAGCAGCAGCTCGTAATTATCAAAAGGTATTTCTTGAATCATTTTCCCATTCTTTCTAATTACGTAAATACTTCCCTTTTTTTTTTTTTTTTTTTTTTCATTTTTGAACATGAATTTAGTTTTGTCAGGGAAGAACCTATTTAATATGATCTATTATCTTTCCCATTGTTAGTCTGTTTGTTCTGTTTTACTTCAGTGTGTGTGTGTGTGTGTGTATATATATATATATATATATGATAAAATTAGGGACAGAAAATACAATTTAAGACTCAGGAAGGCTAAATTGACTATGTAAGGAAAATGAATAGTGTAATGTTAATTAGTTTCACATTGCTAGCAGCATATTGCTTTGCTGATTGTTAGGGTGTTTCATTTGCCCATTCACTCATCTTATAGGAATTGTTATCTCAAGAAAGGGTACAGACATCTACCTCTGTTAATGAGGAGGTCGATCTTGATGAGCTGATGGATGTAAGTTGGATAATTCTTCTATATTGCATATTACTTACCTAGAAAATAAAACTATCTACTTTGCTTCCTTTGCGCGCATCTATCTTTATACTCCATGTTGTGTTTACCTGCACTTGGTGATATCAGGATCCTGAACTGGAAAAATTACATGCCGATAGGATCGCGGCTCTTAAGGTTAGTTATTTATTCTTATCAAATACATCCACGTGCAGTTTGTTATTTAGATTTGGGGTAAACTATCTGAATTGGAAAAGTCATTATGCTTGGATTTCTTTGAATAGAAAGAAGCTGAGAAGCGACAGGCATTGAAGAAGCAAGGGCATGGGGAGTATAGGGAGATAACAGAAGGGGACTTCTTGGGTGAAGTCACTGCGAGTGAAAAAGTGATCTGTCACTTCTACCATCGCGAGTTCTACCGTTGCAAGTAATGCTTTGACTCCGAAATCTCTCTCTCTCTCTCTCTCTCTCTCAAATGCACGAGGACCACACACACAAACACACAGGCTGATAAGGGATTGAGTATTTGAGTTCACATTACCTGGACCTTCTTGTACCCATAAGTTCTAGATTTCAATTAGCTTGGCTACAGTGTGGAAGCGACTGACTTAGTGGTTACTCATTAGATTATTATGTCCCTAAAGTCCGGATTCCAGATATCTCATCCTTTTGTGGTATTGACCAAATAATATTAGGATACAGGGTTTTGAGTATGTGGATATGAGCTATGACCTAATTACTTCGTAGAACGAATATATATATAAAAAATACATTTACTAAAAGTACTTTGCCTTGTATTCACAATGTTGATTCTTGATTGAAGTAAATATAAATATCATAATACTATAAATGAGGGGGGAAAAACTTGAGCTTGCACAATTAGATTGAATCTTGATTGTAGTAAATATAAATAACATAATACCATAAATGAGGGGTGAAAAAGCTTGAGCTTGCACAATTAGATGTTACCATGTAAAATTAATTTATTAGCCAAAAGTTTTACTATTTTAACTGTTTGGTATTGGTTATAGTTTTTCAATCATGGTTGACAAGCAGCAAATATGGATTTCTGAGCTGTGAGTTAATTTATTTGCCAAAAGTATTACCATTTTAACTATTTACCTTTTATATGATGGATAGTTAACAACCTAACGACATGAGAGAGACCATGAGCATCGAGGATGTTGGGGAGAGAGAAGGTACATGGTGAGATTGATGAAAACCGATAGCTTTAAGGCCAGTGGGCCACTAGTCTGAGTCAAGTACTGAAAGTCTGAAATACATAAAAAAATTCATCCCCTTCAGTCTTCACTCACCACTCACGCGACAGAGCCATATATATACACGTTTATGTAAAAAAGCCCCATTTTATCTTTTTCAGTCTTCACTCACAACTCAACATGATATATATGCACAAGTCACGACCACAGAGCCTTATATATATATGGACACAAGCGATATATACACAAAAAAGTTCATGTACTAAAAGTACCTTGCCTTATATTCACAATGCTGATTCTTGATTGTAGTAAATATGGATTACATAATAGTACAAATGAGGGGAAAAAAACTTGAGATTGCACAATTAGATGTTACCATGTAAAATTAATTTATTAGCGTGGGTTTTGGGCTAGTTATGAATGGGCTAGTCAGTAATGGGTCAATAACCCATTAGTAACCCATTTATGGGGAGTCATAAATGGTTTGGGTATTAAATGGGTTAATCAACTCACATCCAACCCGATGACCTGAATATTTTTAAACACAAATTGTCAAATTATTTTGATTATAAAAAAAGAAGAAGGTTCCTGTAGCAGTTTTCATTAATTTTTTGGTTTCCAGCATCGCAATTTTTTTTTTCCTGAAAAATTCACTTATATATATATAGAAAAAGGAGCTTTGACTGGGTAACATTTGAAAATTTTACCGGGAAAAAAAAAAGGTTCCTGTAACAGTTTTCCATTAATTTTTTGGTTTCCAACATTACAATTTTTATTTATTTATTTATTTTTTAATTCGAAAAATTTACACACACACGTATATATAGAAAAAGGAGCTTTGTCATATATATATAAAGGAGGTTTGACATGTGTGTGTGTATATATATATATATATATAAAGGAGCTTTGACGGGTAACATATGAAGATTTTAATTCGTTGCTGGTGATTTAATCTTATATTTTTTTTATCCAGTAAAATAAAAATTGAAGGAACAATATGGTAATATGGGAAAAAAAAAAGAAATGAAAGATTTATTTAATAAGAGAGAGAGAAGCAGATAGGAGAGTGAAAAAAATAGGAGAGCGCCGAAAAAAAAATAGGAGAGAGAAGCAGGTAGAGACAGAAAATATTAGGTGGTTCGTATCCATAGTGTAATTTATGGTATGGACCAATAAAAAAAACTGAATAAAATTTTACAAAACTTCCCACATTATCATCTTAATGACATACCCTTTTGACTTTTCTCTTTTAAATTTCTCTCACTACAAGTCCAATTCTCTCTCTAACACCTCTCTTTCCTCATGTCCCATATCTTTTCTCTCTCTCTCTCTCTCTCTCTCTCCCTCTCCAACAACAAGTTCCTTACTTTCTACAAGTTGAAAATGATGATTATTGTAAAGAGAAAAGAGGGTTTTGTTTGAACGGGTTAAGATGGGTACCCACTCTTAACCCACCATTAACCTTTGAATTGAATGGATACCCACTTTTTACCCACCTACTCACTTAAATTTGGGTGCTCAAATGATTTAATTTTAGTGGGCGGGTTTGGGCGGTTTAATGGGTTTGTGCTTAAATTGCTACCCCTAGTCTAAAGTATTGCCATTATAACTGCATAGTATTGGTTGTACTTTTTCGACCATGGCTAACAAGCCGCGAATATGGATGTTTGAGCTCACATGTGAGTTGGCATATGCATATCTTAAACATGTATCTTGTCATCTCATTTACTTGTAACTTTGTTATCCTGTGTCCATACATTGTCTTATTTAATATGAAAACTCATCTAGTGTTGATTCTTGATTGTAGTAAATATAGATAACTTAATACTACAAATGAGGGGAAAAAAAGCCTTGAGATTGCACAATTAGATGTTATTTCCATGTAAAATTAATTTATTAGTCTAAAGTATTATTAACTGTATAGTATTGGTTGTAGTTTTTCGACCATGGCTGACAAGCAGCAAATATGGATGTTTGAGCTTTCATGTGAGTTGGGATATGCATATCTTAAACATGTATCTTGTCATCTTATTTACTTGTAACTTTGGTATCCTGTGTCCATACATTGTCTTATTTAATATGAAAACTCATCTAGTGTTTATAGAACATGTGTGGCTTATACTGCATTTATTAAGGATTTATAAAATATGTAAAATTATGCAATTTATATTGTTAATAGCTTCAGTGTTAGTATTAAAAAATTAAAAAAAAAAAAAAAAGGAGACAAACTTTCAATGAAAGCCCTAGATTTTTCAGTGTTTTGGATTTCTGAGGTTGCAATGAATATATTGATCGTTGATTTGAAAATTTATTAATTTGACACGAGTTATTTAAGATGAATTTACATTTTTTTTTTTTTTTGTGGCTTTTGGAGTGCACTTTAAGATGCCTTTTTAGTAATTGAAAGATTGTCCTTTACATGTTAATTAGGTATTAATATGGTTGCTAATATATATATATATATATATATATATGTATATGTCTCAAATTCATTTATTCGGTTGTCTCTTTATTGTGTTGTAGTGGACTGCCATAGCCGTTCTATTAAGTGCCCGTTTGGGATTGCTGTTAGAATGATAAAAGCACTTTTAGTAGTAGAACTGTTATAAAACTGCTGTCAGTAAAAAACATCTTATGCGTTTGGTGATGAATTGTATAAATCACTTTTAAATTTGTTTGGTAACAATGTTGCTTAAAACACTTTTACTACTGAATTTACTAATAGTATCCCTATCTTATGTATGTATTTTTCCGTTCTATATAAGATGAATTATTGCTTGCAAAAGGAAAAAATAAAACATCATCAGCACTCATGTTTTATGAAATTCAAATTGTATAAGATTCAAGATTGAAGTTTAGTTCGGCTAATTATAGCTTGATTTTTTCATGAATATACTAACTACAGCTTTATGTGACTTTAATTTTAAATTAAATTAACCCAAGAGTGAAATCTAATTTTTTTTCCAATTTCCAACCTCACCCAGAATTATTCAGCTGAGCAGCAATGCTTTGCGCATCCATCCTTATCTGGCATCCAAACCCTTCTTTAGATACACTTGCACATTTTAGAACTTAACTGCGATAGATATTGTAAAATGAACTCACCTAATAAATAGGAAATACTCACAATCAGAATAGAAGTTCCAGAAATTGTATTGCTTATTTTTTTAACCCATAAAATAGAATTTACAGAATACTCAAATAGACGAGACGAAGAAGATTTCTGATCTAGCTACAGGTATGTGAATTTTCTTTGGTTCCTGGCTGGATGATTGTAAAACTGAACTAAACTTCTAGTAAAAAAAAACTTTTAATATAATTTGAATTTCTAATATAGGGGTTTTAAGGGGCCATACTAGATAAGATAACAATAATAGTAGTGGTGCAGATCTGTCATCTGTGACAGTGTCCCAGACAACACAAATTGATTTGCATAATCATTATATATTCCTTTAACACCAGGGATAAAATTTTATTTAAAAAAAATAAAGAGGGATTAAATTGTCTTAAAAAAACATAGTTACCTAAAAAAATCTACCTCTACCTAAAACGCAATTCTAAAAGCTACGATTTGTAGCTTCATGTGAACACGCTTTTTTGATAAAATCTTTACTACCTAACCGCACTTATTTTTGTCACCGAGCACATCTCACTACAATTTTTTAAATTGAAAATGCTTTTTTGTAGTAGAAAAGCAATCCCAAATGGGCTCTAAACCAACTCAGGTTCCTGATGGTGCTGTTGGCATAACAAGTGGAACACTCCCAAATTTGTGATGGATGTGTTGTGCTAAAGTGCAAGGCGATTTGACTGGTTTTGAATAATTTTATCCACACTATGCTATTTACTTTGTTATTGTGGTATAAATACCTGCTGATTACTTTAATGAAAGATAAGTTTGTAATTGGAGTGTTAAAATGCATGTTGACAAGCCTTATCCAACAAAAACAATAAAAATGCATGATGACAGGCCATTGAGGCATGAGGTTTGGTCACACATTATTTAACCAAAAATTTTAAATGATAAGATCATACAAGTGCATAAAAGTAAATACTGATGCGGTCTCGTGGCTACAGTATACCATTTTAATCCATATAAATTTTGATTCGGTTTATGCTGAGTCTCATATATTCGTTTACTCTAGGTCCGGTGAAAAGGTAAAGAAGTGATAAAACTACACTGTAAACTACTGCTCCACTCCATATGTCCATTTAGCAAATGATGGTAATTGGAGTTCCTTTTGGGATTTTAAATCCCTCCATTTTCAAAATCCAGCAACTGAAAATTTCGTTTGGAATAGACTTATAGAAATAGCTTTAATTAAAGCCAAACTATTGTCTTTGTTTTGCACTTATTATCTAACCTCAGAACACGAACCTTGCATTTGAGGTATGAGCTTCTGTAAGGTGCACTGACCTCAAGATTCCCTTTGATGTGCCAGCTTCTGACACCTTTCAGGACTCCTTTATAAGTTTACTGAACCTGAATGTGTTCATTGGGAGTTGGAATACCTTCTCCTGTCAGTCCCAAGAACATGCATGCGTGCATACACACAAACAGGAACATATATGTTGTTATTTTATGTAATCATGTTGATATATCTTTCTAGGATAATGGATAAGCATTTGAAGTCCCTTGCACCAAGGCATGTTGATACCAAGTTCATCAAGTTGGACGCTGAGGTCAGTTTATATCAGCTTCTATGTTTTACGCCTTCTAGTAAGGGTCATTTACTTAGATTTTGCCTTGACTGAGTGGTAATTGTAATATTGATTTTTCATTCATTTGTTTGAAGTAAATACTAGAATCTTATTTGCAAAACGGGACTCTAACTATCCGAATTGAAATGCAGAATGCGCCTTTCTTTGTTGCCAAACTAGGAATCAAAACTTTGCCTTGTGTCATATTATTCAGGTCAGTTTTGTGTCGTTTTCTAAATATTCATTCTTGCGCACTTATGTAACACTTCTATAAGAGGCATACCATGCAAGAAAACAGAATTTATAATCTTACAATATTCCGATCTCAAGTAATCATAGTCATGAATATTGGTTCTTTTCCTGTTTTATTGCAAAGTAGCTAAAATTTAAAAGCTAGCAAATGCGGATGCCTAAAAGATTAAATAAGCATTAAAACAATTGGAATATTCAGTCATATTGCAACTATGATGTTCCTAGAGATGGAGCTTGCTCATGTAGGACCAACCTGCACTACCTTTGGGTGGGCTTGGTTGGGAAAATCTTATCCTGTTCTCTGAATTCTTGGGCTTTGGCAAATGTGTTCCATAACTCGACCAACCTAAAGCTTACCTGTGTCATGCATAAGAAACTTATTTATTTATTTATTATTATTATATTTTTAGGAACCTGAAATCAGAATCCCTTGTAAGGATCCTCATTAGATTCATCCTTCGCCATAGTCAAAATCTTAGCAAGGCTGCTTTGCCACTGCCATTGCTGCATTCAAAGTGTTTTTCCTCCCTGTTTGTTGAGTGACTCAACCCCTATACGGAAATCAGCTGTAGATTGATTGCGACATTCTCCGGGCCGTGAAGCAACCTTGTTTTTGAACACTCATATATATTTTTAATGTTCAACCATGAACTGGCACAATAAGTTATTGATTCACCTCTCAATTTCTCTCTTTCATATATATATTTTTTTCTTTTCTTAGTTGGTACTCACACACGCATGCCTTCACTGAGGCTCGAACCCCTAACCCTCCCTTTGGGAAGTAGAGGCTTGGTATCACTAGGCCATTGGCCTGTTGGTAATTTCTCTATTTGATTTAATGTGCCTTTATGGCATAATGCTCCTTTATTTTTTCATCCTACTGGTGGATAACCTTATCATCATGTCTTCATTATACTTATACTTATTTTGGTGAGCAAGAAAGAAAGTTTTGAATCTTTTATTTTTTATTTTTAATACCAAAATCATCTAAGTTCTAATTTCTGAAGTGGGGATGAGTTTCGGTCCGATAGCTTGGATTGGGTTGGTCATTGGCAAACTGGTGGCCAAGAGGCCTCCAGCCTGACAGAAGCTGGCCAGAGTTGCAGTTTTGGATGTGCCTTGTGCTCTTTATTTCATGCCTGAATATTTGTAGAGGTTTTTTAGATCACGTATTGAAGACTTGCGAGATTCCCTTTCAGGAAAGGAATTGCAGCAGATAGGCTGGTTGGGTTCCAGGATTTGGGAGGAAAAGATGATTTCAGCACAAAGACACTGGAGGTTCTACTAATAAAGAAAGGTAATGCTCTTGTCATTGCTTTGCCATTCATAGCCCAAAACAGTTCCTAAACCATCACTTTTTACAGGAATAATCAGTGAAAAGAAAGAAGATGAAGATGGAAATGGAGACAATGGTTATCCCGAAAGTATACGCAGGACAGTGAGATCCTCTGTGGATCCTGATCCTGATTCTGATTCTGACTGAAGAGGAAACAAAACTGTCTGAATTATTGACTTGTATTAGTGGTTGCCTTAAAACACGTGTGCTTGCATATCTTTTGTTATATGTTTACCACCTCTTGAAACCTTTTATTTTCCAAAATTGTACTCTTGAAAACAATTTTGAGTCATAAAAAAGAACCGTACTCAAGGCACTATAACATTTTAGTGTTTTGTGCATACATGCAGGCCATAGAAATTTTAATCCAGTTTATATTTTTCCATTCCTTAGGTTTTCTTTTCACTCTCATCAACCTAAAACTATTATCAAAAACCCATCTTTGTGAAATTTGTATTTTTCAAGCATTTGTCGGTGCATGAACATCATTATCCAATACTTATCGCCCTTTCATTGAATGGTAAGAGGAGAAGAAGAATAGGGACAAATCTAAAATCAACATTATTTTTAAATCAAGTGTTTGCTATATCCTATATAAGACATTCCAATACGAACTCCGGAAGACAACTTATGAATCCGAATTTTTGTCAATAGATATGGTATCAAAACTTTTAAAATAAAATAGGTAAATGAACTGCTTCAGTAAGTTTAATGGGGTGATTGGGTACCGATGGGTGGAGGTTTCTTTATGATATTTTCTTTTTTATTAATATTATACTTGGTCATCAGTGAAAAATTAGTTCTATATACTAGAGACTATCGGAGTATTAATCTTTTCCTCATGGTACGTTACGTGTAACTAACATTGTGGATCGGGCCCACGCGGCTGCTTGGGGCTACATAGAGTGGAAGCAAGCCGGCTTAGTCGGTGCCGTTTGTTTGAAAACAAATTCAAAGTACTGTTCAATTCAAGTCAGGAAACCGATGCTTTCAAGGGAAAGCAAAATCCAAATTTTGTCAAAGTATATTCTTATTATACTATATGCACATCCGCCTACTCCTCAAGAAATCACATGTTCATGTCTCGGCTAAAGAAATTTTTTTAAATACCGAGAATATTACTATATAAAGTACCGTAAATGATTTTTTGCAAATTGAAAGAGAATAAGGGATCGACGAAACATTTTTAAAAAACATTTTGTATCTTTTTTTATTCAAACCCAACATCGCAATATTTTAAGACACCTTTCGAAACCCATATGAAGATAATGTACCTTCCTAAATTTTGCAGTAACCAGAGCCTCGGCTAAACTTTTTTTTTTTTTTTTTTCTCAATTAAAAAGATGATAATGTGAGCCGAGCTCTCTAATGTGAGCCGATGACATAAGATATGATATGAATTAGATCTTTGCTTGTTGGATTGTACATGAACGTGAATGAATGAACATAATAAGATAAGAGTCGGTAGTAGTAGATATATTGATAGATTGATCTTTTCTGATCAAAGTTGTGGAATAAGAGATCCGTAGCCGTCATGGTCGTCGAGCAAATGGCGTGAGGGATTGTCATGCGCGGATGCCCCTTTTGTCTCTCTCTCTCTCTTCCTACTCTCTCTCTATAATTATATATATATATATATAGATTGATAGATATATATGTATGTATTTATGGATCGCTCACGGGATTGATTGCTTCGAGATAAAGAATCGCGTTCGGGTGACAGAGTATGACGACTCTGCGACTCCTCAATACCGATCAGGGACGGGAGTGTTTGGTTCTCGAGAAAATCGGATTTCAAAACTATTTCTTGCTTTGAGCAAGTATGATTTCGTGCTTGTATCTTTAATTCGGAAAAATCTGACCGAAAGTTTAAGAATTTGTGATGCTTCTGCTTTACTTAATTCCCAAATTTGGATGTTTTTTTGGTGGAATAGGTAAAGTTGCAGTGAATTGGGGAAGGTTGAAGGCAAAGAAAAGTGACAATTCCACAATTTAAAAATTGGGGGAAAAAGTGAGGAGCATAAAATTGCAGCGGAGAAGAGGATCAAAGAAGTCCAAATTTTGTTGAAGATTACAATAATTCAGCACCAAGTAAGTATTGATTCTTTTCCCTTTTTTTGGTTCTTTATTGATATATTTTTGGCCTACAACTATCAATTAATTGTTTGTCATAATCCCCAATTCTTTTTTGCTTGGTTGCATCACTTCCTTCCAAAATGAATATAATAGTGTTATTGGCAACTTAATTGTAGTAATTCTCAATTTGTTAGTATCAGTTTTGTTTCTTGGAAGTCATTGTAATCTCATTAGTTACAAGCATAAAGATGAACTCAGATTTATTTTGGGTCATTTTCAGCGAAATGGCAACACTTGTGGACCCTCCAAATGGTGTTTGGATTCCAGGGAAGCATTACTACTCAATGTGGCAAACATTGTTTGAAATCGATACGAAATACGTTCCAATCAAACCCATTGGCAGAGGAGCCTATGGTGTAGTGTGTTCTTCCATTAATAGGGAAACAAACGAGAAAGTTGCAATCAAAAAGATCAATAATGTGTTCGGGAATCGTGTTGATGCATTGAGAACTCTCAGGGAGTTGAAGCTGCTTAGGCACATACAGCATGAGAATGTGATTGCTCTCAAGGATGTTATGATGCCCATCCACAGAACGAGTTTCAAGGATGTGTATCTGGTTTATGAATTAATGGACACGGATCTTCATCATATCATAAAGTCATCGCAACCACTCTCTAACGACCATTGCAAATATTTTATTTTTCAGGTATTAGACTCTCTCAAAATATGTATGCTGCTTTATTATTCAAGCTACACTTGCATATACTTTAATTTTCCTACTGGAAATTTGTTAATGTCATATAGCGGTTCATGGTACAATATGATTCACTATTCATAAAAATCAGATGCTGATTTACTATGATTGCAGTGTTTAACTTGGAATAGTCATTCACATTCCTTTATTTGGCAATATTTTTTTACCAACATAAGCTGCTGGGTATGGTTTAGATGTAGGTAATTAGTATGTATTAATCCTTGGTATTGCATGGGCATTCTAAGAGCTATCCTTAAATTTAGGTTTTAATAGTAAATTTTAAGAGTTGTTTTCATTTTTCTTAAAAAAAAGATATATCTGTTCTAAAGGAATATGTATTTTTTTTTTTTCTTAGTACTCACACACGCATGCCCCACTAAGGCTCGAATCCCTGACCACCCTTTGGAAAGAAGTAGGGCCACTGGCCTGTTGGTTCTAAAGTAATATGTATTACAATTTAATAGTCAAAATTCTGTTTCATAATGTCATGTTTGCTTCCTTTTAATACCCTATTGTGTATGGTTTTTAGCTGAAGAAGGAAAAAATCCAGCGGAGTGCTTGTGGTGATATAGATAGGTTGTTGATATGCCTTTTCCTTGAAGTTAACAAGTGGCCCTCTGTCAGGACACTATTGTTTCGACTTTTGAGATAATGAACCAAAATACTGTAAATAGAGGCAATTGTGAAGCCTTCTATCAAGAGGGGATATGAATTTGTGCAGTGATGTCAAGTCGAGTATGCTGCATATCACCAAGACCTGAGTGGCTAGAGATGCTATCCCCTGGCAAACATAAGACAGATCCATACGCACACTGGGAATATATCTCATATGGTCAGCTACTCCCAACATTTGGAATTTCTAAATCTGTTTGGATTGTGGTGAGGAAGTCGGGATGTTCAAGCAATATCTCTTTCTAGAAGTAATTGTGTGGTATCAATACTCTTGTAGTTCTTTCCCATGTTTTTTCTTGATTAATGAATAATGATAGCTAATAAGTTGGCGTACAAATAGAAAGAACTTTGGTAGTCAACATACCTGCCTCCATTTTGGACAAGTACATTGGAGACCATTTCCATTCATTCCTCGATGAAATTTTTTTTACTCAAAATGTAGAGGGTAGCTTATTGACAGATATAACTATTTGTTAGATTGCATGCTAAGCTCTCTGCACTTGAATTTCATTTGGAAATAATTTTCATGGCAGTTGAGAGGTTTTGTAAGATTCTTCTACTGTGTGCGTGCTAACAATTAGGTGCTAAGGATTTGACCACTTCTGAAGCTGTAATGCTGTATGATGAGCCAAAAGTATACTTGGATATCTAGCACATTCTAAACGATCAATGTACTTTTTAAAAGTCAACCTCTTCTCTCTAGAGCTACTAAAATATCAAAATTTCCTTTGTAGAAGATCATTTTTAGATGGTTGAGGTTAATATAAAAGAAAATTTTATCAGACCTTGCCTTTGAAGTTTGAAGATGATCTTTCAACTGATAATTTAGTTGAAAGCCAATGAAGAATTTATTCGCCCAGTAAATCTAAACTGATTCATCATTTGGGATTTGCCAAAATTCTGAATCCGAGTCAATGTTCTGTGGTCAACTTCCCTAATCTATCACTGACAGCATATGGGTTATTATTACACTTTTATTGATATTGTGAAGCAGGGTTACTATTTGTGTTTCTTGGATCATTGTTTAAGATGCACTATTTAACTTTGAGTGAACCTGTACAACAGTACAAACTGCTGGAATCATTGTAGCTTTTATATTTATATGTTCCGCCCTCTGAAGTTTGAAAATTTAATTGTTGCATACCTTGAAAATATGTTGCTATAAAAAGTTCGAAGTGATTAGTGAACCTTTTCTTCTTTCATTCTCTTGGAGATAGTGATGTTTACTTTAATGTGTACTTTAAACAGTTGCTTCGTGGGTTAAAGTATCTTCATTCAGCAAATGTGCTTCATCGAGACCTGAAGCCTGGAAACCTCCTCATCAATGCGAACTGTGAACTGAAGATTTGTGATTTTGGGCTGGCACGAACCAGCAGAGACAACGGACAATTCATGACCGAATATGTTGTCACACGTTGGTACAGAGCACCAGAACTCCTCCTCTGCTGTGACAATTATGGAACCTCCATTGATGTCTGGTCTGTAGGATGCATCTTTGCTGAAATTCTTGGCCGGAAACCCATCTTCCCTGGAACTGAGTGCCTCAACCAGCTTAAATTAATTATCAATGTTCTTGGCAGCCAACATGAAGCTGATCTTGAGTTTATTGATAATACAAAGGCCAGGAGGTTTATCAAATCACTCCCTTTTTCTAGAGGGATCCACTTTTCTTCTCTATACCCCCACGCTGATCCTTTAGCTATAGACTTGTTGCGAAGGATGCTCGTGTTTGATCCATCAAAGAGGATCACGGTCACTGAAGCTCTCCATCACCCATACATGCAAGGTCTGTTTGATCCCAGCCGCAACCCTCCTGCCCAAGTCCCAATCAATCTCGACATAGATGAGAATATGGCTGAACCAATGATTAGAGAGATGATGTTGAGAGAAATGCTTCACTATCATCCTGAAGCTGCTTATGCCAATGCATAGGTAATGCACTTATTTTCAGAACGCTTTTCCTTTCTCTTTTCTTTTGTGTTTTTAAAATCTATTTATCTTTGTATAAGGCCTCTGTGAAACTAGTTTAATTCTTGTGTAGGAGTATGCGTAAGAGACTTATGCTACTACTTTCGTGATTGTTTGGAAGTTTTGTTTTTTCTAAGTTTGAGCCTTTTGCATGGGACATGGGCTTTTGTAACTAGTAAATAAGTATGTTACTTCTTTTCCGGTGAGTAATGGATACACGCTATTTTGAATGGTTTAAATTAACTTTTCACTTCTATATCGATGATGAAGGTACAGCTTCTTACTTTGCACCAAAATGAAAAATGGATGTGTTGTTTACGACTGTTTTGATGTTTATGATTATTGTAGCATGCAGAGAGTTTAAGCTTCCGCAAAATTTTGTTTGGTCAATTGTGTTGATGAACAAAGTGACAAAAATAAAGCGTCAGAACACAAGTATTCCATCTTGCCTAGGATTTGTTTCATCATCTATCAATCTTAATATGAAGCAAAAAGCTGGAGGGAATTCTCAGCAGAAATTACCAAACATGAGCGTTTGCAGTTTCAGATGATGAACTATGGCAGGTGAAAATTGCATAGTCCACAGCCACACTACAGGTGGTAATTACCCACAGAATCTGTTTTCTCGCCTGAAACCATGCCCACTCCGTCGGTGACGAAACGAATTTTCATCATGCTCGCAGGAGGATTTGGCGTTTTTCTCACCTGAAACAAAGTCGTTGTCATCATTGCAGTTGGAGGAACTTGGGATAGGGTTGAGTTAATTGGAGCTTGAGGAACATAACTTTGAAGCATAGAGAGAATAAAAAGCTTAAAAGCTTAAGCCCTTTTGGGGAACTTTTGATTTAAAATAGACAAACCTTGAAGAAAATTTCGTGCAGAGAGAAGTTGCCGTGCCAGGGAAACACTTCGATGAGACAGAAACTAGAAAGGGAAACAATTGGAGAGAGCATAGATATGACATTGTCAAATGCTATTTGCAAAATCTTGATGGTTCGGGAGAATTTTTGCAATTTATTCTAAAGATTTCTTTAAATAATAAGAGTAATGGTTTTGGAGAATTTTTACAATATACCCTTAAAACAATTATTTTAATAAAACAATTAGCAAAACATGCTGTTCGGTTGAATTTATCAATCGAAATCATGATTGTACATATTTTAACATGATAGACATTAAATAATTTTCAATGCAAAATTATATAAATTGAATAAATTAATCAATATTTTTCACGCTTCGTATATTTCCTCCAAAAAATATTAATTCCTCGGTCTATAAATAGTGAGAGACCATCCTTCTTAGATTCCATACAATTTGCTTTTACAATTGCAAGGTCTCTAATTCTACAAGTTCAGGCACCTACGAGATTACAAAACTCTCGGTCTCGGAGAGGATTTGAGGGTGTTGAAATTCCACGAAGCCGAAGAAAAGTATATTATTGAACAGTTGGGCAGTGAAGCTTTGAAGAGAGTAAAATCCGAAGGAAAAACAATTGGGATTACTTTGTTCGATATAGACACAAAAATTGTGCATGGAATATATCTCAGAAAGTGCAAGCACGATTCTATTGGGTTGAGTCGTCAGAAAAAAGGACGCTTAGGGGTGGTGAATTGATTGGGATGAATGTTAATCCACGTTATTCCCAATTCAGTTTCAAAGTTATTGTTTAAATTGTTGAACGCGAATTACAAATGATATATAGTAAGATGAATCTGATTGGTATTTATAATTGGAGTCTCATTTTTCACATGCATTAGGCAATTATTGAAGATAATTTGAAAAAAATTTGAACTTCAAACATTTTTCTTGAGATTTAGAAGGGATTTTATTTAAAAAATTTACTTTTAAATATGTTTTGATAAATAAAAAAAGTGAATAATATAACATTTCATTATACAAAATGGTTACTCTCAACTTTCAATACACAATCTCATATTTAAAAAGAACATTTCATTCCATTTAATCAGTTGTTCTCACTCCTAACATTTGACGAGTGATGAGCTGTAATGTTTGTGAGATAAATGTATATAAATATATATATTTATTAAAATTATAAAGTTATTCCTTTTTCTCAAAAGTTGATGGGCTCCACCAACATATTAACACACAAAAGGCCATAAGGCCATTTCATGAGTCAACTGTTTCCTTTCTCTCTCTCTGCTGCATCATTTCCCCTTTCGGCATCTCACTTTGTTTTTTTTTTCTTTTTGCAATCTCAAAAGCTTGATCTAGCTTTAATCTTTTGGATTTTGGTAGAACATTGTGAAGCAAAGTTGTTGAGCTCGTCGAGGCCGTCAATTTGATAGGAGCCAATCATCATTTGGTGCACTCTAGGGAGTTCAAAATTCTAGGGTTCTTGGGCTCAAATTGGGGATTTTCATCAATTTGAGGTAGGGGTGTTCTAATCTACAATTTCTTGGCCTTTGGTGAATTTTTCCCCTTGAATTTGATTCTAAGCATGCTAAATTTTAATTACTTAGCTTGTTATTGTTGTAGTTCTTTGTAATTATAATGATAATTGTGCTCCTTGTGTTATTTGAGTTCATATAAATGAGCATGCTTAGTGTTTAATGTGTTGTATGTTTCCATGATTATTTATTTATTTATTGTCTTGAAGAAAAATGGATGCTATGGTTATAAATAAATAAAGGAAATGAATGTTTAAAAATTTTCATTAAATTGTGATGATAATGTAAATGGAAATGTGTGAAAATATATAGTGAAATTAATGATTTTAAGCATGAAGTATTCATGCATCCATGGGGAAAGAGAAAGGGGGAAAAAATAATTGTTAGAACAAATAAAAATTGTTTTGGGGAAAATATTTTCTAAAAGTGTTGTGAAAACCGGATGCCTAGGAGGCGCCTAGTGGTCCGTGATGTTGGTGTAGTCTAGAAGGGAATGTAGTTGAGTTAACTAGGCCGGGTGCGACGCCTTGGAGGTGCCTTGTGGTCGTGGATAGTTAACCAACCTTCCTTTCGTGACGCCATGGAGGTGTCTTGGGTCGGACTACACTAACGGTTTGGTTGTTGAAACGGAATTGTTTCGGAAATGGGGAGTGACATTTGCATAACATTGCACTTCATGACATCGTGGTAAATTTGTGATTGGTTGATATTTGTTATATACTTGTTATTGTGGTTGAGAATGGGTGTTTTCCGATGGCATGATCCCGTTCACCTTTTATCTATTCATTGTATGGATTCACGGGGACATAAGAAGTGTGTCTTAGACACTTCCTACTGAACTTATGCTCACCCCCTTATTTTTAACATTTTTTCAGGATATGGAAAAGAGGTGGCGGACGACGGTCCACCACAGGTTTAGATGAGCTTGAAGACCCATTCTATTTTGTTATCTTTTGTATTAGACTCTAATATTTTGTAAATGTAATATTAACTACCTTGTGACACTTTAGTTTAATTAGTATAATGTTGTAAGTTATGGACTTTTAATTCTATCTACATTTTATGGATTGTAATTTGATGTAACTTAAGTGGGTTCCATGTTTGGATGAGATGGAGGAACGGGACTTTTGTATGTATGTAACTATTTTGGGAATGTAGTATGATATTTGAATTGTGCGTTGGGACATGATAAGTTAGATTTAAGGCCCAGTGAGACCATTGCATTTATTTTTGTATTTCTACAGGTTGTTGAGGGACGTTTTCTGCGGAAGTCATGCCGAAATTTTTATAGATTTTATTATTATTTTAGTATCTTTTCGAGTCGTTACAAATTTGGTATCAGAGCTATGGTTCGAATACCATTAGGACGACGGGTAGAGGCCTACCTAGGATTGCATGGGGAGTTGAGTTATTTGCTTACTTGTTTAATTGCTTACGTGATTGCATGCTTATATGTTTATGTGTTAAGGTGTTTAATTATTTGAAAGGCATGCTTAATTGTTTAAATGCTTATATCATTACGTGTTAAGTGGTTAATGTTGTTGTATATTATTATGATTATGTTTATCCTTAGTTGGGTATTTTGGAAGTATGGAAAGTGTTTATGTGTTTCCATTCTTGTCAAATCATTCGTGTGAGGACTCCGTTCTCGTGCGTATTTTAGTGTCATCGTAATTGATCCGTTTCCTTTTCTTATAGCTTCATGGCAACACGAAGGGATCCCGGGGAAAGTTCTAGCTCCAATCCCGTAGAAAGGGATCAGGAGCAAGTTGAGGAAGATATCTTATTGCGTGATTTGGTCCCACCAAGAGAGGGACAAGCGAGGGGGACCGTTGACCCACCTTTTCAGATAAATAGGGAGCAGTTGAGGTTAGCCATTCAGGAGGCTATTTTTGATGCATATCGACCGATAGGTGTGTCATCATCACAGTTTGTGCCACCACCGGCACCACCACCACCACCTCCAAAGAAAAATGAGTTAGATGATACTCTTTACCACATTGCAAAGTTTGTGAAATTGATGCCAACTCTGTTTGAGGGCGGTCCAGATCCGCTTGTTGCGGATAGTTTCATGGATAGGGTGGAGAAGCATATTAATGCCATGAATTTGGCAACGGACAAGTTGAAGATTACATTGGCTACTTACAATTTTGTGGGCGATGCTGAGATTTGGTGGGAGACCGTTTCTCACACCCATAATCTGGATACTAACATATGTTACATTTAAGAAGTCGTATTATGAGAAGTACTTTCCAGCGCCTAAGCGGAGGGAACTAAAGAAGGAGTTTGATGGGTTAAAGCAAGGAAGTATGACAGTTACAGAGTATGAAAACAAGTTTACATCACTTTTGAGGTTTGCACCGGGAATTGCTAATGATGAAGAAGGAAAGATTGAGAAATTTATTGATGGCCTTGATCTTACCATTAGGCCAATTGTAGCTGCTTCAGAACCGACAGAGTATGCAAAAGCAGTGCGAAAAGCTTTAGTGGTTGAGGCTGAGAGTAAGGACAACAAGGCTATCAGGGAGTGCTACAAGCACAACAGGGGTATGAGTACTTTCTCCGAAGGTCAATCAAGTAAGAAGCAGAAGCATGAGCAGTCAGGGTTCAGAGGACAGCAGCCAGTCAGATCTGCACCCACAGCTTCATTGTCCATGGGGTCTTCTAGACCGAATGTTACTTGTTTCAGATGCGGGCAATTGGGACATTACAAGTCCCAATGCACTCAGACATAGGTAGCTCAGATGATTTGTTTCAAGTGTGGGCAGCCAGGGCATCACAAGTCCCAGTGTACTCAGATTCAGGTGGCATCTGGTGGATGTTTCGGGTGTGGCCAGCAGGGCCATAGGGTGAAAGATTGTTTACAGCGGGGCAGTGGTTTGGGCAGAGGTGGAGGTTCACAGCAGAGGCAGATGCAGTCTGCCACAGTTCAGTCAGGGTTTCGACCACCACCACCACCTCAGCCGTCTCAGCCAACTATGTCAGCTGTGACACCCCCGGATTTCCGGATGCGGGTTGGCCAGGCCCACGCCCGATTACCCGAGGATATCAAAACAATTAGCAACAATCGAACACAGAATAATTATATCAAAAGAGATAAATAAAATTTGCTGAAATGAAAACTAAAAGAGTAATCCAATATTTGAAAACCTCAAAAAAAATAACTCCATTGATAAATAAGATATTTCAGATACAACTGATTCACCACGAACACATATCGTTCTCCAATACAACTCGGGAATCCATCTAGTGGACCCCTAAAATAACCCACTGAACTCAAAAGACGGGAAACAAAACCCAAGTCTACACACAAAATATACTCCTATGTCATCGGTGGAGTGAACAACTGTATCTGCTCAGCACGATCAAGCTCTGCAGCCTGGAACTAACGAACACCTGTAAAGAATAATAGAAGAGTGGGTCAGGCCCACGAACAAGTTCTAATCTAACTGCAATCCATACAGTGACCCGATACGCAGATACACCGTAAATACCTCACAATATCTATCTAGTCCATACATATATATATCCACACTATGGGACATTCACTGAACTACAATAGGGGTCTCAACCTGAATAGAAGGTAACATGCGAAAACGCACCCAAAGGTGGGCATGAGTACCTAGACCTAACAGGGTACACCTCAACCTACTATAGCTAGCTACGCATCCACTGCATATACGCGTCCTAACCAACGAGTCTGAGACTCAAGCTCATCTCGTGGTACCATAACCATATATTTAAAGTCCATTCAAATTCATTCATAGGAACTCCAATAAATCGTTCAGCTTATTCAGCTGCACAGACTTATATAAGAGATCCAGTAAGTCGTTCAGTTTATTCAACTGCACAGACTTAAATATAAGGAGAATTATGTTTTTATAATTCGTGCCCTTCTTCCCAAAATAGGTAGGACTGAGTATTCTGAATCAATCTGTCCCCAATATGCCACCGTCCCATACCGGTGCATACAATCCACAAAATCCATATAACTGATAGAACATGTAAAACTGTTCACCAATTTAAAATCCATAAGGCAGGAATTAGCATTTTAAGCTAAACCATACCTCGTATTCCACCGTCCCATACCGGTGCATACAATCCTCCATATCCAGATAAATTACAAGGCATAAATAATAAGCGCGTAATTTATAGTCCAAAACCAACCATCCACATCGTTGCAGAATAGTATTTAGTATTTCAACAACTTAAAACCAAAACCATGTAAATTACAGACTATGAATGATAGTACAGCAATTTAAAATCCAAAACCAATATCCAATTAATTACAGAAGATTTTTAAATGCTTCAGCAATTTAAATCCAAACAATTAACCATATAGTTGCAGGAGATGATTTAATAAATCAACAACTAACATCCAGAGCCTGCATAGATCACATCTAACACATCAATGACCCTATAATATATTTAAAACCATTTTATAAATATATTAAATCCCACTGGAATGCCTAAAAATAAGCCTAAGTATTTAAAACTTCATCTATCCACTAACCGTATACAATGTACATAAGTGTTATACAGTTTGATCCGTTAATTTAGAATTAACCTTAAATCAATTTAGGATCTTAATAACACCCAAAAATTAACTATTTAATCCCTCCGTGAAGTCTCATTAAATTTCTAAAATTTAATCAAGCCATTTAGTTCCTTTCTTCTGTTAGTAGCATACACCGTTGTATATTTTTACACTGCTACATCCTTTGTCTTAGAGACTTAAACTATGCAACAATAAGTTTAATAACACTTAGAATTAACTACTTAGATCCTCTGTTAAATCCCTACAGTTCATTAGAATCACTCAAAAGCTCAAACAGTGCTCAAAACACCAAACAGAGCCCTAGAAAACATTTTCTGGACGTAAAACAAATTGGAGCCGGCTCTTGGAATGGAAGAGCCGGCTCTTCCCCTATTGGAGCCAGCTCCAATTCCCTAGGAGCCGGCTCTTGCTGAAGGGGAGCCGGCTCTTGACTTTCTAGAGCCGGCTCTCTCCCTCTTGAGAGCCTCCAGTTCATCTCTGCTCCGTTTCCGTCAATCTGTTCCTTCTCCAATCAATTCCTACCCCTCTGCTTGTTTCTTAAACTGATCTAAAGGATCTAACACCCTCCTGATAGCATCCTCAAGGTTTGATTATAGCAATTTAAATCAATTACAAAGCTTAAGTTTGCTACCCAACTTAACATGCTGTTAGTATGAACATTGGAACCATATGCAAATTGAAGCGGAACGGATTGCGACACGCATTTAAACTAGAATAATAACATCCCTATAAGCTTTGTATAACCCCAGTAGTGTTCCTATATTGTGTTTACAAAAGTTGTAATCAAATACAGGGACTAAATTTACAACAGAATCAATATACTTAACGTACAGGATACTGAAACAAATATACACGAACTGTAAATATATTGGATTTTAAAACAAACAGACTATCACCCAAGCATATAATAAACATGTAGGTTTCAATCATTGATTAGTTATTCCCTAGAGATTATCTAGGTGCACAGAACACGGCCCAAAGGGAAAGAGGAAGATAGAACTTGCCTTTACAGTTTTGGATTCAAAACCATGTCGCCGTCTCCTAAGCTTTCCGACTATGTCCGAGTACTGTCAACTCCACCCTCTACTGCTCAGCCTTCCCTTCCCCTAAGTTCAAACCCTAAACCGCAACCAAAACCCTCACCTAGGTTACTCTGTTTTCCTCAAACCCTCTCTCTGTTTGCACTCTACAACTCTCTGTATTTTCACTGTATGTGAATAGGGTTTGAAAATAGGGTTTGTTTTTATTTTTCCGAAAACCCTAAGAAAATATAATGATGTATTTATAGAGGTTTAAGGAAAACGTAAATAGAATTCTGAAATTCTGAAAGGAGCCGGAAAAACTCGTGAGAATAAAACAAAACCCTAAAATTATAATACATATTAAATTAGGATTGATAACACCAGTTTAATTATTAATAAATACTAACAATTAAACTAACCCTATATACAGATATACTCAAATATACATGTATATACTTCCATAGGTAATACTGTACCCATCCCCCTCTTATCCGAATAATCCATGAGACCCAAACGGTTGGTCCATCACTACTATCCAAACCCAACTTCCATTAATCAATAAAACTTAAATTTACAAATAATTTAATTAACATTAATCCAAATAAAAACATATATAAATACATATTCAATTTAAAACAATTTAAACATTAAACAAACAATTAAACATTAATTCAAATAAAAACATATATAAATACATATTCAATTTAAAACAATTTAAACATTAAACAAACAAAACACACATAACTACAATTAAATCAATTAACAAAGTAAAACAATTACACACTTAAATAACTAGTCACATAAAAAAAATGTAATAAAAATAATTGAAATTCTAATTTTATCCAATTTTATCCTTTTTAAAATTAGGGGTATTACATCAGCCCAGAGTTCTCGACCTGGTAGGGGAGCTTCTTCGAGTGCACCTACTCAGCAGTCTGGCTATCAGGTAGGCAGTTCTCAAGGGCAGAGGACCCAGGGTCGCGTGTTTGCACTCACTCCAGCCGAGTCACCATCCAGTCCTTCAGTTATCAGGGGTATATTTCTTGTGTCCCATTCTTGGGCTCGTGTATTGTTTGATTCCGGTGCTTCTTATTCATTCATTGCTTCATCATTTGCACGGGCATTGGGTTTAGAGGTTAGTCAGTTAGACAGACCGCTTGGTGTTGACACGCCTATCGGGGGTTCAGTTGCTCTTAGTAGAGTTTGTAGGAGTTGTTCCATCATAATTGCCGGACGTATTCTTGAGTTCGATCTCATCCTTCTCGAGATGACGGGATTTGACGTCATTCTTGGGATGGACTGGTTGTTATCGTTCAGAGCTGTCATTGATTGTTTCAGGGGCAGAGTTTCAGTGTGTACCCCGGATAGGGATTGTTTATGTTTTGTGGGAGATCGGTGTGATCCTCTCACTCATTCATTTTATGGTGTTAGGGGTCGAGATCGGCAGACATTCTTCTTGGCTAGTCTTTCCGCTGATGATGACGTTGAGTTTTATGGGGTTGATTATCCAGCAGTTGTGCGTAATTTTCTGGATGTGTTTCCGGAGGACTTGACTGAGTTGCCTCCACACTGAGAGGTGGAATTTGCTATTGATTTGATGTCTGGTACCGCGCCAATCTCTATGGCACCGTATCGTATGGCACCGATTGAATTAGAAGAATTGAAGAAGCAACTTGATGATTTGAGGATGAAAGGCTTTATCTAACCGAGTGTGTCACCGTGGGGTGCACCGGTCTTGTTCGCTAAGAAGAAAGATGGTTCTTTGAGGTTGTGCATTGATTACCGAAAGTTGAATCATGCCACCATCAAGAACAAGTATCATTTACCAAGGATAGATGATTTATTTGATCAGTTGAGGGGAGCCAGTTGTTTTTCGAAGATTGACTTGAGGTCAGGCTATTATCAGTTACGGGTTAGAGAGGAGGATATTCCAAAGACCGCGTTCCGTACGCGGTATGGACATTACGAGTTTCTTGTTATGCCTTTTGGTTTAACCAATGCGCCGGCGGCATTCATGGATTTAATTAACCGTGTCTTCCACAATTACTTGGATCAGTTTGTGGTAGTTTTTGTGAATGATATTCTTGTGTATTCACGGACTCGGGAAGAGCACGAGGTCTATTTGGGTATAGTGTTGCAGATTCTACGGGAGCACCGTTTGTACGCCAAGTATGAAAAGTGTGAGTTTTGGGTACAAGAGGTGAAATTTTTGGGACATGTTGTCTCGGAAGGTGGGGTTTCAGTTGATCCTTCAAAAGTAGAGGCAGTTTTGAGTTGGGAGCAACCCAAGAATGTCTTTGAGATCCGGAGTTTCCTTGGCCTAGCGGGTTATTATTGGAGATTTGTGAAGGATTTTTCCCGTTTGGCAGCTCCTATGACCAAATTGACCAGGAAAGGGATCAAGTTTGCATGGAATGAGGCCTGTGAGTCATCCTTTCAAGAGTTGAAAATAAGGTTGACTACGGCTCCGGTGTTGGTGATACCTGAGCGTGGCTTGGGTTATGTGATCTATTATGACGCCTCACGTGATGGTTTGGGTTATGTACTGATGCAAGATGATAAAGTAGTGGCTTATGGGTCTCGACAGTTGAAGACTCATGAGCTTAACTACCCTACTCATGACTTAGAGTTAGTGGCAATTGTATTTGCTTTGAAGTGTTGGAGACACTATTTGTATGGTGAGAGATTTGAGGTGTTCTCGGACCACAAGAGTCTCAAGTACCTTTTCTCCCAAAAGGACTTGAATAACAGACAGAGGCGATGGGTTGAATTCTTAGAAGACTATAACTTTGATTTGCAGTATCATCCTGGCAAGGCAAATGTGGTAGCTGATGCTTTAAGCCGGAAATCTAGTGGGACTTTGGCTAGTTTAGCCATTCGGAAATGGAAGATGCTGGAAAATTTGGCTGAAATGGGATTGTATTGTTTTGATGATGATGATGATAGCAGTGAGTCAACATTCTTGTTTAGTCTCGTGGCTCAACCCACTCTTGTTAGATGGGTGATTGAGTCACAGAGACAGGATTCAGATTTGGATGCCATTTACACTTTTATCTCCAGTGGCGAGATTGTGAAGGATTGGACCTTACATGCAGATGGAGGTCTACGGTTTAGGGGTTTGTTGGTTGTTCCTACAGTTTGTCGTGAGGACGTCTTACGGGAGTTTCATACTTCCCGCTTTGCAGTTCATCCGGGTGGTACCAAAATGTATCACAATTTGAGACGTCAGTATTGATGGAATGGAATGAAGAATGATGTTGCACAGTTTGTAGCTAAGTGCCTTACCTGTCAGTAGGTGAAGGCCGAGCACTAGAGACCAGCTGGTTTATTGCAGCCGTTGCCGGTAGCGCAGTGGAAATGGGAGGAGATTGCAATGGATTTTGTGACAGGTCTTCCTAGGTCACGGAGGGGAAATGAAGCCGTATGGGTCATTATCGATAGATTGACCAAGACAGCTCACTTCTTGCCTATTAAGGCAATAGATGACGCAGAGACACTAGGTGTACTTTATGTGAAAGAGATTGTGAGATTGCACGGAGTTCCAGTGGCTATTGTGTCAGATAGGGATGCTAAGTTCACCTCGAAGTTCTGGGAAGGACTTCAAGCAGCGTTTGGCTCAGCGTTGCACCTTAGTACTGCATTTCATCCACAGACGGACAGCCAGTCGGAGCGTACAATCCAGATCTTTGAGGATATGCTTCGAGCCTGTGTACTTGACTTGGGTGGTAGTTGGGAGGATCACCTTCCACTTATTGAGTTTGCTTACAATAATAGTTATCAGGCGAGTATTCAGATGGCTCCATTTGAGGCGTTGTATGGTAGACCTTGTAGGTCTCCTGTCTGTTGGACTGAGGTGGACGAGACAACCGCCTTAGGACCCGACATTGTACTCGAGACTACCGAGAAGATTAAGCTGATCAGACAGAGATTGCTTACAGCTCAGAGCCGACAGAAGAGTTATGCAGATAGGCGGAGACGACCGCTATCCTTTGAGGTGGGAGACCATGTTTTTCTTCAGGTTTCTCCAAGGAAGGGGTTGATGAGGTTTGGGAAGAGTGGCAAGTTGTCGCCACGATTTATTGGACCTTTTGAGATCTTGGACCGCGTAGGAGAGGTTGCCTACAGACTAGCATTGCCACCATAGATGGACAGGGTTCATAATGTCTTTCATGTGTCGATGCTACGGAAGTACGAGCCAGATCCGTCTCATATTTTGAGTTGGGTTGATGTGGACATTGATGAGGATGTTTCCTACGAAGAGGGACTAGTTCAGATTCTTGACACACAACAGAAGGTGTTGAGGAAAAAGACGATATCGTTGGTAAAGGTTCTTTGGAAACATCATAGAGTTGAGGAGGCTACTTGGGAGCTCGAACAGGAGATTCGCTCCAAGTATCCAGAGTTGTTTTCTCCCTCAAGTATGGCTTAATTTCGGGGATGAAATCTTTTAAAATTGGGGAAAATGTAATGTTTGTGAGATAAATATATATATATATATATATATATATATATATATATATATATATATGGTGGGCCCCACCAACATATTAACACACAAAAGGCCATAAGGCCATTTCATGAGTCAACTGTTTCCTTTCTCTCTCTCTGCTGCATCATTTCCCCTCTCGGCATCTCACTTTGTTTTTTTTTCTTTTTGCAATCTCAAAAGCTTGATCTAGCTTTAATCTTTTGGATTTTGGTAGAACATTGTGAAGCAAAGTTGTTGAGCTCGTCGAGGCCGTCAATTTGATAGGAGCCAATCATCATTTGGTGCACTCTAGGGAGTTCAAAATTCTAGGGTTCTTGGGCTCAAATTAAGGGTTTTCATCAATTTGAGGTAGGGGTGTTCTAATCTACAATTTCTTGGCCTTTGGTGAATTTTTCCCCTTGAATTTGATTCTAAGCATGCTAAATTTTAATTACTTAGCTTGTTATTGTTGTAGTTCTTTGTAATTATAATGATAATTGTGCTCCTTGTGTTATTTGAGTTCATATAAATGAGCATGCTTAGTGTTTAATGTGTTGTATGTTTCCATGATTATTTATTTATTTATTGTCTTGAAGAAAAATGGATGCTATGGTTATAAATAAATAAAGGAAATGAATGTTTAGAAATTTTCATTAAATTGTGATGATAATGTAAATGGAAATGTGTGAAAATATATAGTTAAATTAATGATTTTAAGCATGAAGTATTCATGCATCCATGGGGAAAGAGAAAGGGGGAAAAAATAATTGTTAGAATAAATAAAAATTGTTTTGGGAAAAATATTTTCTAAAAGTGTTGTGAAAACCGGATGCCTAGGAGGCGCCTAGTGGTCCGTGATGTTGGTGTAGTCTAGAAGGGAATGTAGTTGAGTTAACTAGGCCGGGTGCAACGCCTTGGAGGTGCCTTGTGGTCGTGGATAGTTAACCAACCTTCTTTTCGTGACACCATGGAGGTGCCTTGGGTCGGACTACATTAACGGTTTGGTTGTTGAAACGGAATTGTTTCGGAATTGGGGAGTGACATTTGCATAACATTGCACTTCATGACATCGTGGTAAATTTGTGATTGGTTGATATTTGTTATATACTTGTTATTGTGGTTGAGAATGGGTGTTTTTCGATGGCATGATCCCGTTCACCTTTTATCTATTCATTGTATGGATTCACGGGGACATAAGAAGTGTGTCTTAGACACTTCCTACTGAGCTTATGCTCACCCCCTTATTTTTAACATTTTTTCAGGATATGGAAAAGAGGTGGCGGACGACGGTCCACCACAGGTTTAGATGAGCTTGAAGACCAATTCTATTTTGTTATCTTTTGTATTAGACTCTAATATTTTGTAAATGTAATATTAACTACCTTGTGACACTTTAGTTTAATTAGTATAATGTTGTAAGTTATGGACTTTTAATTCTATCTACATTTTATGGATTGTAATTTGATGTAACTTAAGTGGGTTCCATGTTTGGATGAGATGGAGGAACGGGACTTTTGTATGTATGTAACTATTTTGGGAATGTAGTATAATATTTGAATTGTGCGTTGGGACAGGATAAGTTAGATTTAAGGCCCAGTGAGACCATTGCATTTATTTTTGTATTTCTACAGGTTGTTGAGGGACGTTTTCTGCGGAAGTCATGCCGAAATTTTTATAGATTTTATTATTATTTTAGTATCTTTTCGAGTCGTTACATGGGCATGGTAAATTTTTTTCTTTTTTTTTTTTTTTTTTGGGTAATAAAAGATAAAAAGGGAAGAAAAAGAAACCTATTAGAGATTGTGTTGGGCTGGATCTCGATGGTTGGCAATTACTGGCCCATATTTGATAAAGACGAGCGGAAACAATCCGGCCCGATAACAAGTAGATTTTTACCGCCAAATCAAAGTAGGGATGAAAGAGAATGTCGTCGTCTGAGCTTCGCATCTTCGAAAACCCTAGAAAATGGCGATTCACTTGGGAAGCCCAATCTCACATCCCTACCCTTCGATTGTTCCTCTTCAATCCAAACTCCAAACCATCGACTCAATGCAAGAACCTGAATGTCAACTTGGTGCTCCAACAATCTCTACTCATCGTGAGCTGGTCCGAAGAAGAAGAAGAACTCGAGATTTCACTTAGGGTTCCTATTCCTAGGGCTTTGGTTGACGTTGAATCTCCAGTTCACTTCAGAGCATTGGACGATCATATCGATGTTAAACTTGTTCTGCTTCTTCCAGTTGATCACCCAATTTTTACAAACTTGGAAGACGAGTGTAATCGAGAAAATGCGTTCTTGGATGATTTGAGGCCTCTTTTGATGGATTCGGAGATCAAGAATTTGTCTTCTGATGGAGGTGTGCACTTCTACTGCAGAAATTGCTCGACTAAGTTGACAAGGTGTCTCAGGTAGAACATTTTTCTTTTCTTGTTTGTGTTTATTTACCATAAATTGTTTTCTTTTCAAAAATATTTACTATAATTGTTATTTACGTTTTACATTACTTATAATTGTTATTTACGTTTTATATTACTCGAATATTCATATTTGAAGGTGCATTGTTTGGTATAATTATGATATCCGTATTGAAATATGAGGTGCTTTAGCCAATGAACCAAAATCTGGTAGCTTTGTCTTACTATTTGTGGCTATGTTGTTATTTGTTTTTTGGCCAAAAGAATGTTATGTTCCACCTTTTATTATGCTTATTATTTATATATTGTAGTGTGGGGATGGAGAGTATTCATGTTTAGCTTTTTGCGATCAGGTAATGATGAAAATTGAGAAATGAATTTTGGAATTATAAACCACTTCAAAGGCAAAGGACTTTTCAATAAAGATGAAAAGTTTTTAAAATCAGAAACACTAGGAAGAGGCACAATGCCAACTTGCCAACTAATATCTTATGATTTTAGGGGAAATGTTTACAGTTGTTTTTGGTATTTTAGTACCTTGATGATGCTGTGATTTTAGGAAAAAAATTTGACATTGTTTCATACTTGGTCAAAAGGACCAGAGAATCTTATAATTCATGAGCCGGGTAGGATGATGCATGGTTACAATATCGAATGTGTTATGTTTGATCTAGCTTTTGTTGGGATATAGAACATTTTCTGATCATGTATTGGAAAATCTTCTTTGGATTTGCGCAAGGTCTTTCAAATTAATTTCTCTAGCTTGCTTTAATGGTGTACCATGAGCTTCAAAAGTTTTAACTATAATTGTTTAAGTTGTGTCCTTTTCTTTTCCCTGGAGGAGGTTGGCGTGGGTTTGTTAAAGATCTCAGTAGCTTGCTTTGAGCATGGAGGTGAACATAGGATCTCGGTGTTGACTTCCTGAGCCAATAACAGGCCCACTTGTCTTAGACACCCATATAACCAAGGCTTTGAACTTTGTGCTGAAACTCCATCTTTTAGCCCCCTCCCCCTTCCAAAAAATGAAATCTATTTATAGAAACAAATTGGCAAATTAGCTAGTATTAAATTATCTGAACCACAATTGCGAACCAGAACACTGCAAACATCTGTACTAGAGAACTTGTGGAGCTACTATATTTTAAACACCCCTCCTCTTGAAAAAGAAAAGATATCATTGTGCCAAGTGCTACCACACTAGGGTTGTCAGTTTCTATTGGTGTGTCATGTCAGGACATGGGTATCTATTATATGGGTCGACGTGAACACGACACAATTATTATAATTTTTGACACAAACATAACATGATTATTAAACAAATAACACAACACGACATGCGTAACTCGTTTAATAAATGGGTGAAAACCTAACATGTCACGACAAGACATGTTTAATTAAAATTCTATACTATTAGGATCATTTCTAACACGAACATGACATGTTTAGTTAAACGGGTCATTTCTAACATGAATACGACACATTTGTCCAACAAGATTAGTTAAACGGGTTGATAGGTCAAACATGAACACAAAACGTTTAATTGCATTGTCAATTTTGATCGACACAATTATGCTCCAAACACGATTAAACCAAACCCAAACCTCCTTATCCCATGTCATGTTCAGTTGAGTCAATATTGCCACCCCTATGCCACACTACATCTATCACTATCATGCTGTCAAGTGGAATCACTAGTACTGCCCTACCACCTCTTCCATTGTCGCCAGCAAGTCGGCAACATAGTGATTTACTCTAATGTTCATGAGAGATAAAAAGATGAAGTGATGACAAGAAACAAAAATGTTGAAAAATCCTGAGTTCAATTTTTTCAATCCTAGCATCACTATTTGCTTTTGGATTACACAAACAATACATGGCCAATGGAATGACGTGAACAATGCACCGAATGAAGGGAAAGCATTACTGAGAATAGTGAGAATACCATCTTTCAGCATTTAGATCTCTCTCTGTCTCAGTGTTTTTGAATATTATAATGCACATATAAGATGTATATTTGCAACACTAGATATCATCCTCTAGTTACTTTATGATTAAATGTAATCTTTGTTTAAAATGTCAATTTGTCTTTCTTGTTTTCACTACTTTATTTGTTGAAGAATGTGATTCCTTTAGTGCGATTTTCTAGATCTTCTTGTATAATTCCAACGGGCTAAAAAGTTTTATTGCTGTTGAAGTGTGCTAATTTAATGAATTTTGGTATGACTTGGCATATCTTGATTATAGAGACATGGAATTCTTGTATATGCTGCCCTGAGTTGTTACAGTATAAAGTTTTTGAAGTGACTTCAAATTGTTTTGAATTTTTTTCATAAATGCAGCTTTTTTGTGGAAATGCCTTCAGTGAACTGGCCAGAGGTGGCAGACAATTGGTTTGGGTCTTGTTGTTGTTCATTTGGAGGTATAAGTGAGAAGCTGGTGACTAGATATGCAAATTGCTATACATGTGCCGCGGGTATTTGCCTATTAAATACGACATCCGTTATTCTTTGCAAAGATGACCTCCTGGGATGTAAATTGCCTTATCGCAGTGGAAGTGAAAACTATGAGCCCGAAGCTGATTTCACCAATGACAAATGTTTAACCAAATCCATTGTAGATAATGGAAGTGATCATGGAAGAGTGGTATTTTGTGAGAATCAAAGCGGAAATATGCATGAATTTAGTGGGAACTTAAGCTGCATACGTCCAAAGAACGACAAAGTTGCTGCAAATCAAGAACGTGATGTTTTTGAAAAAGTAACTAATGCTGATAGTTTATCTTCCATTTTACCAGCATTGAGATTCTCTGAAGATGTGGCATCAGCACCTGGATGTTGCAATGATATGACGAGTCCTGCCATCAATCATGATACTCAAAATTGCTCATTTGAAATGACAAAAAACAATGGGCTCCTTGCAAATCAAAAGTCTTTTCTGAATGGTTTTCTAGGAAATGTTTTCATGGTTAGATCCTCCAATCTTTCAAAAGATGTTCAGTGGATTAAATTTCCATGCCCTACGTGTTCACGTCTTCTTGGAGCATACCCTTGCGGTAGTGATCTTGCACCATTGGATGGTGGAGTTCGATTGTTCAAGTGTTGCATCTCAACTTGTTTGCCTGTCGGTGGACCAAGTGATTTGTTCAGGTAAGCAAATATTGATTTAAAAGAATGTGTTCATATCTGCAGCATTCCTTTGTTAACAAGAACTTTGCGAAGAATTATGTTCTGGCTTTTTTTGTTGCATAAATTCGCTCTAAAAGTTGCCTTTCCATTTAATATAATCTCTGTCGATTGACCATATCATTTGAAATTGCAATATGGTCATTTACGTGGAGGATGTTTCAGGTCAAAAGAACTCTTTTTAGGATATCAAACTAGTGTTTGAAAATCAAAGTGGAGTTTGAGTTTACGTGCATGTGTCCCTTAGTTGGTGAAGACGATAAAAATACTGTGATGGGGATGAGATAACAAAGCTAAATGTGTAAAGTGAGGGTCAATTGTGTTATTTTTTATGTGAGTGTAGCTTCGGTTATGGCTTATGGTGGTAGGTGGATTGGTATGGTTCACTTTTGCAGGAATGACAAGAAATTTAATGCCAATAAAGGGAAAGTCAGAAGGTGATTAGGCTTGACTCAGTCCAAATTTATGGCTTTTGGAGTGTTACTGTAGATGTTCAAACATGTAATGTTGGTTATATTAGCCAACCCATCAAGAATGGAGTGACACAATAATAGAAGCAAGTGGCGTAACTATTAAAGTCGAGCTCTGTCTTCTTTTGGGGGGCACTATAGGACTCAATTGGCACAGTTTGAACAGTAGGATGCATCTGTCTGGCAGCTTTGAAGTTCTTGCTCAACTCTTCTGCTACAAGAGTTTATGTTGCATTGGAACTTATTGATTTAGGCTTCTTTCAAGTCAAGTAGTGTCTTTAAAGAAACAATGTCTTGAATTTTGACTGTGAATAGAAGTTGAGCCTTGCTTTCGATTCAGATTGATCTTGTTCTCTCATGTTGTATACTTAAAAATTACACAGAATCAATAATAGACAAATTAAAAAAAAATCACTTCATAATAGTTGATTTCCATTGCAGATTGATGCATTTGTTGCAAGCATTACAAATTAGAACTTTTGCAGAGGATTTTCAGGACACCAAACTTTTATAATATTAGGCATTTTGGAAGTTGATTGATGGCACAGGTCAATTGGGTTGCCCCACTGGCTTTTGCTGAGATGGATTGATTTTGTATTTGGAACCATTAAAAATAAGTTTTTGCTATAAGATACTTACAGTTTTGCAATAATGTATTCCCTTACTCTTCTCCATGTATTTTTGGACCACTGGCTCCATTCCACTTATAGAGGTATCAGTTTGACTATGTCATGTTATGGAACTATTAGATTAATAAATTTCAAAAAGGAGAGAGAGAGAGAACAATATCAAGTTTGAACTTTAAAGCTTGTTTTGTCTTTTTATTTTAACCGAAGTGTTAATAGGAGGTGTTTTCCCAAAATAATACTAATAGAGGATAAATAAATGTGATACGCTAACTAATGAAGTATCATGGACAGGAGGTATGACTTGGAAAGGATGTTCACAAATCAGCTACTGGAAAGTGCAAAAGATGAACTATCATTTCGGACTTTAGTTAGGGATCTTCAGACCAGATCCCCGAAGTTGCAAATAGTTCTCTTAAATCCGAATTTATGGTGCTGTACTGATTATTGTCTGGCCATAGACGACACAGTGGGAACAGTTGCAAAGATAGATCTGTACCCTGCAACCAAGGTGCTTTTTTCTGAGTGCAGTAGCAGTACCGACTTCGAACCAAGGTTAGTATCAATTGAGCTCCTTTTCTGTTCTTTTTCTGGAAGGGAGGGGTGAATAAGTGTGGACAGATTCAATTATTTGTGTGCTTTGCTTTCTTTGTTTCTCTATGACGCTGTACTGAAAAAAAAAAAGAAGAAACAAATTTACATTGAAAAACTACTTAATCACTTGTTAACTCCTTCAAGTTTGTTATTTATTATGCTTTATATGTTGTTTGTAGAGAATCAATTCCATCTTCTGGTTGCATGCTGCCCCGTGCAACTGTGCTCAAGCCTTGTTTATGTCAAAACTGTCTTAAAAGAAAACCTTCCATGTATTGAACATTATCTGCTGCTCTCAACTCTCCATTTGTTTGTCTTGTGTAGCATGCCCCTTGATCATAAGATAATCAATTTGTTAAATATCAGTAGCATGTTCAATAACAGGATAATTGCACTATAGATGTGCAGAGTCTAGTAAAATCAATAATTGCAAGTTTTGTAGGTGGAACGTCTATACTTTTTCACTTATTTTATATTCAAGAATTAAGATGACCAAAGTTAATAAGTTTCTATACTTTTTCACTTACTTTATGTTCAAGAATTAAGATGACCAAAGTTAATAAGTTCCATGTTTTGAACCCCTAGTTAGGCCGAAAACCAAGCCTCTCAATCCAACAGCTACGAGGAGGCTCATGTTGAGAGCACCCCCTGAAAGAGGAAATAAATAAAATCAGAAAGCTCTTCTTTGCGGTGGTAATGCCAAAAAATAAAGTTCGCTCAGTTGTCTTTATCTTGATCCTTGAAGGCCTTTCAAGTTTACTGGTCCCAGATATTGATTCCTGTCATTATTATGTGTTGTATATTACTAGTTTTAATTGATTTTGGTCGAAATTCATTGAACATTCATCTAATACATTGTTTATTTATTTTTCATTCTTTATGAAATGACTGAGAATCACATTATGTGCAGGTTGACAGAGGAATGGGTAGCAAAGAATCAAGCTGATGAAGTTTACATGCTGGAGCATCAAATACAAGAATTGATTGGATCCTTGGAGTCAGCTAAAGGTATACTTCCACCTTCATACAGTTCTCTCCAGGGTTTTACTTTATCATCCATGCGACGATAATGATAGTCGCTTGTTTCAAAACTTGGATATTCTGTGAGTTCTTGGTTTGTAAACAAAAGGGAAGGAAGATTTTCCATTTTTGAGATGGTCTTTTGGGAGGCCAGAATACTCATCTGATCGGGGTGGAATTGTCCAGCATACACTTGTCACTCCAGTATATATGACATCAGTTTAATCATTCTGGGAAGTCCTCTCAAAAGCAATCCATGTTTTTTTTTGAATCGTCAACTTGTTCCATTAGAATCCACAAGAAGATCGTAACAACGTTTGTTGCACTGAAGAACTTTCTTGTACTCGCTAGGACATTGGAATTGTCAGATGGTACATCTCTCCTCTTGTTTGTATCACTCTCTTGCATCCATTCATGGGTTGTTTATCTTCTTCACCATTGCTATAATCTCATGTTCACAAACTCGCAATTTCTCTGTTCTCAACTTTGTCATTGCTTTGTCCAAATTGTTGCTCAAAATGTGGAGATTTTCATGGATATAATATGCCCATTCTTATGCTCTTGTTATGTGAGATGTAAATAGAATGGCAAGTTTTCTTTCTTTTGATCTCGTGTTTTTTTTTTTTTGATAAGTATGTGTTTGAGTTGAATTACTTGAGGAAGCTATTACAATGAGGTGTGTTGACTACAAGAATGGAAAGAGAAGTTGATACGTTGCATTTCATGTTGACATTCTAATAAGAAGGTATGTTAATACATTTCATTTCATGTTAGATGGTATGCCCAGGAGGCTGATGAAGGTGAACTGTCAAAACTATATAGTGCAACCTAAGAAAATCCATTTAAGACCTCAATTTAATTTATTTTATTTTTTCCCTTTTGTCAAGAAAAATAAGTGGTGGGAAAATAATAGACGTCTTAAATGGTAATTTAATGTCTAAGCCACTTAGTTTGCAAATGCATAGAGAATTCCCTAGTTTTGTAGATTTGTATGGTGGTGTGTAGAGAATAATAGAATATTGGAGTGTCACAGGAATTGTAAATATCTAGGATATTTAGAAAAAGAATTCTAGTAGGTTAATCTTAGCCATTTATTATGATTTAATTTAATTATTGAAGGAGGTGGTCACTATTTATAAGTGGGGGATCATTTGCTTAGATGCGAAACACATTTACTCTTATTATGTTCTAAATTAACCCAAAAAAAAAAAAAAAAATCAATATTGCAGTCTATGTTTAGCCAAATAAATTTTTTAAAACCAAGCTGATTCTTAATTTTGATTTTGAAATTACTCTTCAACATTAGTTTTCGCACTTGATATTCATAAACCTAGATAGAAAATTGGTGTGTATGTGGACATTTAAAATGCATTTCAAATGGTTTCTTCGTAAAAGTATTATCTTCTGAACAATTCAATTGAAATTGATATGTTTGACATTTTAACTTAATCAATTTAATGATTTGATAAAGAAAAAATATAAAAGCCCTAATTATTATTGGAACAAACCTGCATTCAAACTCCCACTGAAATGGCATGCATGCTAACATTAAATATATTTTTTATTATATATATATATATATTAAGGGGAGTAAACTAAAAAAAAGTATTGGCAGGGGGAACAATCCTTAGTTATGTAAAATGAAAGTTCTCCAAGTATTTCTTGCATAATCACAAATTTGCTGATATACAATCCTTTTAACTTGAACCTAACTTGGAGAAAAAAATTCTGATATGTGAAATACTATTTCGAAATCAATACCTGTACATTCTTTCATGGTATAGAAATGGAAACTTGAATCCTACTTATCCAACCCAAAAAAAGGAAGGAAAAAAAAAAAGACAAAAAGAAAAAAGAAAAAATTTTCATGGTATAGAAATGGAAACTTGAATCCTACTTATCCAACCAAAAAAACAAAGGAAGAAAAAAAAAAAAAGAAAAAAGAAAAAAAAAGACTTGATAGTTGCTGCCTTGGAAAGGCTAGGCAAGCAACAAATACGTTGACACAGTTGACAAACTAGTTCTTTATGGATCATCGGAAATTTACAAGTGGGACTGTTGTGATTAATTGGAAATTTCTATTTTATATTATCATGTGGAAAGATTTTAGGAACTTAAAATGGATAAGGAATGGTTAAACACTCCATTTGAAAACCCTATTAGAGGAAGACTTTCTTGGTGCAACTTTGAGGTTAATCCAAATAATTGTCACAAATTATTAAGGAGAAAGATCAAGGTGAAAATTATCTACATAGCCATATACATGAGCAAAAATTCTCAGTGGTCTTCCCTATCTAGAAGCAGACAGTTGACTACAGGCAAGGGCATTAATTGTAATCCTCAAGTGGATCAACTGAAATGGTTCCATGTTGTCATAAAGAGAAGGATGGTGTAGGGGTAGGAGAGAGAAAACCAATTTTGGTAAGCTTTACACATAGAATTGGACTTTTTCTTTACAAAAAGTCAAATATAACTTTATCAGATTGTTGCTTCCTTCTACGTGAATTTAATAGTCAAACCATGGAAAGGTAGGGTAAGAGTCGGTTCCAAAGAAAATAAGAGGTCATTAGGGCCTAAAGATGGAGCTGGAATGAAGAGAAAAAAAGACTTTACATGTCAAAATATGAACCACATTGTTGCAATTAGGGTACTAAAAATGAAGGGGGATGTATGTTTGCAAAGCCAAGCTGGCTTGGCTCCAATTTGGACAAGCCTGACATTTGTGACACTGTTTGTGAACCAATTAACTACAAGCCTCCATGCTCTTGATCTAATGGCATGCATGTTTCTTATTTTAGCAAGAGAAAACTAATCGAATTCACACATAACTTATGGTTACTCATACCAACTCTAGGTGTGCAAAAATGGTGGGAATTGATCCTCTCCTCTCCAATGTGATGATTGGACTAGACAATGCAGTGCGATAATGAGCATTCGTCCATGAGACAGGGCAGATTCCAATATCAGTTGAGACAGGGCAGATTCCAATATCAGTCGAGCCAGGGGAGGCAAAGGTGGCTTGCCACAGCCTCATTTGAAGAATTAAATAAAGTCAGCTAAATTGATTCAATGCAAGTTGGCTGGTCAGTGTGCAACCACAATTAAACCTTCGAGGACTTTCCTTCATCGTTGAAATTCCTTCTCCATCAACTAGCCAAAAGTACAACAAGCATTTATGGTCCCTACAAATTTAAAGAATATATTCATTCATGGGCGGGTAAATTGTATATGTGTGAGAGAGAGAGAAAGAGGGAGGGAGGGTGAGAGATTACGCATACATGGATGAGGAACATTGAGTATGGAAACTTACTTGTATCCGAATCTGGGGTTTATTCTCTAATTGGCTATAAATAGAGACTTTGAGACAAAGTATTGGCATATCGGGAGAGCATGAATTTGATAGGAAGAGAGGTCTTACGTGAAGATAAGAGTCTTGTTTGATAGCCAAGGATGACTTGCCTGCTGCCACCCAAGGAGTGTGTGCGTAGATGATGTCTACAGCCCTTGTTTGGTTGCCAGGCAGTCACCTTGGCTAACCTGACTGGCCCTTATCTCTCATGCTAGGCCTTCTATTCTTCCCTGATGAGCGATTGGTGTCATCTAGGCATCATATTAGATGGTGCATGTGAACAATGTGTACGGCTATTAATTGCTCACTCTGTTTATGTTCATTAGAAATTTCCTCCTCCACTGACCATCAAAACAGCACATTGAACAAAGGAAAGACGAAGGGCTACTAGAGGTATGAGTACGATCAGATTTTATAAAAAGAATTGTTTTGCGTCGCGCGTGCACGTGTGTGTGAGTTTATACACACACACATAAATTTATATGAATACCTACCAAAAATCTAAGTGTGATTGACTTTCTGGAGATTTTCAAATGGCTCATGTTTAGTTCCGTATGAAAGAATGTTGTGTGTGTAAGTTTCAAGTAGGTTTTTTGAGATTAATTAGCCAAAGTAAATGAGATGTGGTTTAAACAACCAAAATACAGAGGGACTGGCTTCAATTCTTTTATGTTGAACTTCATGTTTATATATATTTTTCAACTCAGCAAGGAAAGAAAGCTATAGATACTAATAGAAAGATGTGTAGTTATATGGTGTATATTTCTATATAACAACTATGCCTCTAGCATCGAGCAGCTAAAAAATTTCGCTCCATTCCATACTCTAAAAAACTGAAAAATTATATATGAAACAAAAAGAGAGAGGCTGTTAGTTTCGTAGAGAGAGGAACCCGAGCTTTTCAAGAGGAAGCATGTGTATAAAGACATATACATATTATGTATAACATTAATATGTGATTTACAATATATTAAACATATAGCATACTCTAATAAACCAGATATGTCAAATAATATATCTTACGTGTAATAATATATAAATTTATTACACTTCTGTAAATTAATTATAATATAAATGCATGTGTATATGTCCCAACGGAATGGTCATTTCTATTAACAGGGGTCATGATCAAAGAATTTTGGTAAGTACATGTCTTTTATAAGCACTCCTTTAGTAACATATACATACCATTAATAGGAATGCTATTCATGATCAAAGAAAGTGGCACTCCTTTGAACTCTTAAGTAACCGAAGCCTAAAGAGAAGCAAAGAACTGGATATCTTTTAAGAAGCTTTATTGAATTTATCAAAAGGGGAAAAAGAAAGTAAATGAATTAATCAACTGCCTGAACTCTTACTGTGAACTGAAAGCTAAGGAAGTCAATTTGGCAGTTCAAGTAGACTTCAGAAACTATTTCTCTAGATACATCAACAATAAAGACCAAACAAGGTGATTTACAGCAGTAACACCCTAGATTCATATATTCCAGGGACACTAAAAAAACCTTTAGTAAAGCATTAAGGATTATCAGAGAAAAATTCAAGATAAATTTAACTGAAGGATATTGTTGTCAATTTATCTTTAACTATTTTTCCAAAGCTTATTTTGAAGAATACAGAGTAGATGCTGAGCCATGTATTTAAAGTGGTAAGTGATTAAGATGATCCTGTGGAAAACTGAAATTCAGGACCGCGATTATGTATTCATTTCTATGCAACATAAAATAAAAAGGGAAAAACAAATAGTACAATGAGATTACCTGATCGCTGTTGTTATTGATGCATCAACTTAAATGTCACAGCCAGAGTCATCACTTTTCAAAAAGAAGGTGATTGTGAGTTAACCTTGAATTGTTATTTTTGTCATTCTACACTCTTCACCGCCAGAATTCAGTAGGAAAAAGCTGCTGTTGTAACCATAAATTAAACCGTATCCACATAATTCAGCTTAAGACAGTATTACTTCAATCACCAAAAGTTGCCACAGGAGCATACCCCACCATGGAAATGGTGGAATCTCAAGTTATCCCGGACAATAATCTCCCGACCAGTGATCTGAGATGCACCACACATAACCAAGTGGCAATCTTCACAAATTCTGAGATTCTTCACGATCCTAATGGTGCAACCAGCATCTGTATTTAGCAACCCAAATGCCAAAGCTAGCTTCTCACTATGACCCATTAGTATTCG
The DNA here is from genome assembly GCF_030987335.1 of Cornus florida. Lineage (NCBI taxonomy): Eukaryota > Viridiplantae > Streptophyta > Magnoliopsida > Cornales > Cornaceae > Cornus > Cornus florida. Next base: position 127,701,052 of record NW_026775581.1, read on the forward strand.
TTTCTTGTCTTCATCACCCACATCATAAGGCACAGAACTCAGGTTTGGCTGGTAACCATGAACCTTCTTTAATCTATCCAGAAGATCCTCCAATGCATGTTTAACCTCACTACACTTTGGATGGGTCATATCTCCAGCAAAGAATTTATGAATTACCCCTTTCTCTACTTCAAACCAGCTACATGCAGGGTTCTTTTTCAAACCCTTCATTCTTATCAACTTCCTAACTCTTGAAGCATCATCCCACCTTCCTGCTGATGCATAAATGTTAGAAAGTAAGATATAACTTCCAATACCATTAGGTTCAAGCTCAAATATATGGCTAGCAGCAATCTCAGCAATGTCAGGATTCCCATGGATGCGACAAGCTCCAAGCAATGCTCCCCAAACGCCCCCATGGGGCTCCATTGGCATAGTTTTGATAAGCTCAAGGGCTTCTTCCAAGCATCCAGCCCTGCCAAGGAGATCCACCATGCAAGCATAGTGGTCGCCAGATGGTGCCACGCCATAGCATGTCTCCATTATTGCAAACAAGTGCCGGCCTTGGTCTACCATACCTGCATGGCTACATGCTGTAAGCACACCTATAAAAGTAATCCAATTAGGTTTTATCTCTGTCTTCACCATCTCTTGAAACAAATTCATTGCTGCACTGGTGCGACCATGCATTGCAAATCCCACAATCATTGAACTATAAGAGACTACATTCTTTTCCTGCATCCTCTCAAATACCTTATACGCGTCCTCCACACTCCCACACTTCGAGTACATATCTATTAATGCTGATCCCACAAGAACATTATTATCAGGTCCAAATCCAGATTTATCAGCAATATCCCGAATCCAATTGGCATGCTTAGGTGCCCCCAGTTGTGCGCAGGCCGAAATGACACCAACCAAAGTGACCTCATCCGTGTCAACACCAGCGTCCTGCATCCTCTCGAAAAATTCCAATGCCTCCCTTGGACTAGCATTTTGTGCAAAACCCGTGACCATCGCGGTCCAGGCTACCATGTCCTTCACAGGTAAACCATCAAACAAGCCAGCAGCAGCTTCCATATCTCCACTCTTCGCATATGCAACAATCAAAGATGTCCAAGAAATCACATCCCTTTTAGTCATTTCATCGAAAACACGATGCCCACAATCCAAACAACCACATTTCACATACATATCGATCATGGTATTACCAACATACAAATCAGAAGTAAACCCACCAATCAATATAATCTGGGCATGAATCTGCCTACCCAAATTGACATCAAGAGAAACAGTACAGGCCTTGAGCAAGGCCGAAAAGGTAAACGACACAGGACAAGTACCCTCCCTTCTCATACATCTATAAAAAAATATCGACTCTCTGAATGATTCTTGAAGAGAATAACCTCGAATTAACGCAGTCCAAAGAAATGGGTTGGGATATTTCACCTGTTCAAAGACAAGACGCGCATAGGGATCCATTGGAGCACCAACTTTGGTGACCATGCGAAGGAGTTTGGTAAGAACAAAGCAGCACTGATCGAGGTCTTTGCGGACGACATGGGCGTGTACCTGTTTGATTTCGCTGAGGTGATTGCAGCCGTCAAGAACAGAGACAAGTCGCGATTCTAAGAGCTTTCGCTGTTGCAGTTGAGAGAAGGGAATGAAGGGTTGTTCTGGTTTTGGTTCTCGTGGTTGAAAACAGTACTTTGGGATGAGAATTGAAGCCCTACATGTACTCAACTTTCGTGACACAGAGACCATTATACAATTTGAACAGCGATCATTACACAATTTGAAATTCTTTTCGTGCTGAACTCACACCACGGGCATAGATTATATAGTATAGAATTGAGGTGCGCGGATGTGTACAGTAGAGAGAGTGAGAGAGAGAGAAGGATAGAGACTTCGCGCCGTCCCGCTCATATCAGCATTCTTCAACAGGTTATTTCGTAATTTTGACACATCTTGAGGGTATCATTGTAAATAAACCTGAGCACAAATAGGATGGAACAATTCCAGTGCAAAATTGCGGTTTTCTTTGGTTTTCAATAGCCACCTGAGAGAGATATAATTCGGCCGGTGCTCGGATTCTCAATATCAAGGTCATCTCTCTCTCTCTATATATAGTATATATAGCTATCCAAATGTTATGTTATTGCTGTAAGCTGTTCTATGTATATGTAAAATCATTAGTGCCACTCAACCTGTTCATTGAAATGCCACTTGTGATTTCACAGTCCTCTCTGTAACTATTGGTTCTTCACAAATAATCGATGAGTTATTTTAAAGAACGTGTTCTCCAGTTTTTTGCCCCAATTGAACGGTCACATCATGCTTGTGTTTCGATATATACTTATATTAATTGTTATATAGATGCACAGGATTAATCATGGGGTTCTTTAACAGAGTTTGCAGTGTTTATACTTTGAAATTTCATTAATCTCATGCTCATTTGCGATATTGGTAGAGGAGATTTTTTTTTTGGGTGTGTGTAACTAACCATAGTTTCATCGAGAACTAAAGATGTAAAGAATTCAAATATCTTGAGTGAAATAATTTTTAAACTGGCTTTATTAATAGGTCCTTTACTAGTTAAAATGAATTAAATATCTCCTCGAATTGTTTGAAAAATAAATCACAAGGAGAAGAGTATTGCCCTCTATCTGTCTTAGATGATTTGAAATTCATTATCCTAATTCAGGTCAATTTATATGTGGGATTATTGTGTCCATACAATTTTATGTTGAAAAGGGGAAAAAAGAAAGATAAAGATCTCCTTTGGCTAGCAATTCTGACTGGCTCATGGTCATCCATCAGTGATGTTACAATATTTAAAGAAATTGAGAAATGAGAGAGCATAGTCAAGACTTTGAGACTTGATAATATATAGCTGAAACATGTTTTCTCAATGACGTTTTTCGTTTTTCTTCAAACAAATTTTTTCATCTTGCTTTTCTGGCCATATGGGGTTTCGTAGTGAGTTTTGTCTTGGGCTTCAAATGTAAAATGTTTATATGAAAAATAAAAAAGTATTATTATTATTATTTTTAGGATAAGCTGACTAATGATTTTCTGCTGCATGTGGTAAGGATCTCTATCTGAAAATTTATTGAAACATTGGTTGCAGTTTGAGTGCAAGAAATTGTGTGATTGTTCCAGAAGATCATCATGTTTGCAACAGCAATTAGGTATATGGCAAAGAAACCAAAGCCAAAGATGAAACCGATAGAGCTTAAAGCCCCTCCAGAGCAAACACAAACAATTACAAGAGTTATCTTTGACATTTTGAAGGAGCATGGTCCTCTCACTATTGCGGACACCTGGGAACGAGTGCAGGTATCTGGCAGTTCTTCTACTAGATTTTAAATTTATCAGCAGTCCCCTTTTTTGAAATTAAATATTTTATATTCAAATTTCTTAAACTTGGGTAAATACTTCTTTTATCTCTATTAATTATCCAAAAATAAAAATGCAAAATAAAGAGAACAAAAGAACAGTAGAAGATAGACAAAAGGACGATCCATTTCAGTGTTGTTCCTTGGTCTTTCTCTAAGGAGGAAGTGAGCAACTTACCAGAAACCTTTGAGATATCCTTGTGTTTGTTTTCATTTCCTCATGTTCTCAATGACCTGAAGTTAGAGTTTTAAATAACAAGAAGATTATAACAATGTCCAACAAATTATCTAATCCTCAAATACTTTATTGGCTTGAGCAGAATAAACCAATGATATGATTTAGTAATATAGATACCTACTTATTCAAAATACATAATGGAATATGCATCTGCCATCTGGCCTTTTCAATAATGGGTAGAGTAACGCTATCAAAAGTCTACCTCTTGACAAGAGCCATGATCTCTCCTTATTCACCAACAGATTCTGAAGCAGCTCGAGATTTGTGAATATAAAGACAAAGTCTCAATCCTATGGTCAATAAAGAGAGGTAATGATTCTTGACAAGTGGGTGACCTCAGTATAGTCTTTTCCAAATGGATATATTATGGGAAGAAAATGTGTTGAAAATCTTTTGGAGAATTAAGTTTCTTCTTATTACGTGTTGGTAAAGTGAATCAAGTTTTTTCTTATCACGTTCAGTTATTTAAGTTTTTCACTATAATCTACTATGAAAATCTTATATAGGAATAACTGATAAAGTATTTTGAATCTTTCGATGTTGTAGATCGAATGGTAGGTTTTTTAAACCCGGGACCCTCTTGCCCCACCCCTAATTGGATGATTAGTTAATAAACATGTAGAGGTTAGGTTTGGAAGAAAACTTTTTACAACCTGCAGGTTCAGAGTGAAGACAAGATTTAAAATCTGTGTTATTCCCACGCAGATTATTGAGATGCTGTGATACTTCTCTAACTCTACATCCCTTGTCCACGTTGAAAGTGAAGTAGAGAGTAATCTTGTACAACCTCTATAAAAGGTGCACAACTGCAGCCTTTTTTAATTTGCAAAATCACATAGGAAACCATTAAAAGGGACACCATTTATTAGCTTATTAACCGTTTAAAGTTTGTTTATGACGTGAACATAACATAATATGATTATACATATGATATATAGGGTAGAACAGGATGAAAACGGATAGCTCGAAGCTATTCAGGTCGTAATATGATCAGATCCTATTGGGCTGGGCTCTTTGGATAAAGCAACCAAAGCCCTTTTCTGAGATTTCCATGAAGAATCTGATGCAAGATGCAGTTCAAAATTTTAATTCCTCATGCATGCAATCATGATTCAACATTTGAACTCAAAGGGCAGGTTTCTTTTCTACCTGGTCTGTGCTTAGCACATGATCCTAGTACGCTATTATGATTATTAGCATAACTATGATTAATGGATTGTCTCACACGGCCAATATATGCAACATCCCTTGGTTCTATGCATTCTTGGGCAATTGCTTTTCTCTCTCTATTTCTGTTACTTAAGTATCCAAGTATGCTCTGCCAGTATCGCTGTCAAGGTTGTCACCCTGTACGTGTTACCTGTGCTATTAACATTTTTGTTGAAACCTACATCATCAGTGCCTCTGGATGACTGGATGAAGAAATTAGATTGGATACCCTGGGGCTCAACTTTAACTTTCCATTTTCTTGTTAAAGTTTACATTTAAGCTTTATTGTCCTTCAACTAGATTCTTCTAGTTTGATAATTATTTATGTGTTCATTTCCTCTTTGGAACAAATTTTTTGGCCTAAAGTTCTACTGGATCAGTGATGTGCATTTAGTGTTGGATCGTAGAACTGCATCATGAATAATTTGTTTCAAATTAGCATTGATGTTGAATGCTTTTTGTATTGGGTGAAGTAGATATGCAAGGTGGTTTGATTGTACTATATGGTTTGAAGGAAGCTGCTGTATTGTTTAAATTTTATTCAAGAGATGCTTATAGTTATAGATTAAAACTGCATGAAGATCCATCTCTTATTATGCCTATACTGAAAAAACAGCACAAATACATTTACCTCCCATAAGAATGAAAAAGATCTGTGTGTGGTTGACTTATTTTCAGTTTTATTTAAATTTGGGGCATTTGAGTGGCAGTTCCGGTGTTTAAAACCAAAAAGATACGCGCTGCATTCCTCAGAAAGACATCCCAGGCACACTTGTTAATACTTAATCTGGGTTCTAGCTGTGTAAGTCTTTCCTAGAGGTCTTGATAGTTTGATTGTAGTTTCTAATCTATCACATTGCTAGGTTAACTAATAAAGGCTTGTATAATGGAGGGCACTAACTTCAGACTTCAGGTTGTGGCTCCAATAGGTTATACGCATGACTAAACTAGACGGTGGTTGGTTTAGGTGACCTTGAAGGGAAATAGGAGCAGCAATTGGTAAAAATGATAGTTGCACCACTTCTCATTTTTGTGAATAAACCATTTGATGAGCATCTTTCATGATCTTTGTTTCTCAGTTTCGTGGTGAATTTTATTCTTCCATGAAATTTTACAATGCATTTCACGCACTGAATTGTTTAAAAACATTTACAGGAAGTTGGTTTGAGAGGACTGACAAGCAAAAGGCACATGAAAATAGTATTGAGATGGATGAGGGAGAGGCAGAAGCTTAGGCTCCTATGCAACCATGTGGGGCCCCAAAAACAGTTTCTGTATACTACCTGGTTCACAAAGCCCAACATCAAGCAGGCAAAGCCAGGAAATGATTCTTCACGACCAAAGCTACCATGAAATTTATGGATTACAAGCTAAGAAGCTTGTTTAACGTCTCAAGTTGCTTCGAGGCCCGACTCTACTATTTCATGAAAATGTGCTGAACATAATTTATCATACTATGCCTCATACGGACCCTTTGTATGGTTGGCTTCTCTCCTATTCATCTGATGATAGCAGGGAATTCTTTTATTTTATTTTATTTTTTAAAAAATAAAATTAGATTAATGGTATAGATTGAACTTTTGTAGAACTTACTGCATTCTAGGTGGTTAATGAATGTGCTATATTTTACCTTCTGTCGATGCTGGCTTACGTCTTTTGTTAATTGTTTTTCTCATTCTTCAACTATATCTTAATACAGTAAAGTTGCTGGACTGATCTCCACAATAGAGCAAGAGTTAGTCACAGTGCAGCCAGTTTGCGCCATGCAGAATCAAGAGAACTATGGCCTGCTATATGGAGGTTTCTATCTGTACATCATGAATCCATTTTTTTTTTTTTTTAAAAAAAAACCTTTTATTTTTTTTATTTTCTCTATTGGTCCATTAAAAAAAAAACCTTTTATTTTTTTTATTTTCTCTATTGGTCCATTAAACACCCCCCCCCCCCCCCACACACACACACAAAAGGTGGGACTAGATTTCAATTGACGAATGCAGATCTTCTCCGGCACACGCTCCCTTGTTGCATCAGAACAATGTAGTTTTTGATTATCAACAACGGAAGTTTTGACGCCCAACAAAATACTAGTGATGATCTGCTTCCCTAGAGCGACACATTTATGCCCAACAGGACATATACTATTGGAGCTCGATCACTCGTTAAGTCCGCTAGCTATCTAAAATTTTCTTAAAACAAAATAAACTAAAATAATAAAATATATTCCGTCCGTCTCATATTAATAGTCCATTATCTCATTTTTTGCTGTCCCATTTTAGTTGTCCCATTTCAAAAATCAATACACTATTTTTTATTACATTCCCAATTTACCCTTAAAAGATTAAACTAATTAAAAATTGAAAATAAGTGGACTCCATTAAAAATAACTTTTCCATATTACTTTTACCAATGTAATAAGTGGACCCCATTAAAAATAATTTTTTCTTATTACTTTTACAAATTTTTAGGGAAGGGTAAATTTGAAAATGCATCATTTACCAATATAATAAACTATGACAAAAATTGTTGCCTTAAAAACTGTGCAATATGAATTTGGACAATTATAAAGGGACAGAGGTAGTATATATATAATAAGGTCATTTTTTATAAATTTATAAAGGCCCCAATTTTTATTTTTATTACTTTATTTATTTTACTATTTATAATTTAAAATTTTATTTTTTAAAAAAGAAATAACTAAAATTCCCGAAATTTATCTTGGAATTTGAAATTTTTATTAAAAAAAATGACAAAAATTGACGCCCAAGTGACAAATTATTATTATTATTTTTTGCACTTTACCATTTATAAATTTTATATCTCCAAACCATGGACCAAAATGGCTAATCCAAACTTTTAGAAGTAAAATATTTCAATCCAAAATATTCATGAAATTTATTAGTAACCCAACTGTAACACAGTGGATACCATTACCAATTCCATAGCTCGGGCTTTGGGCCAAAGACGTGGGCCTGGTCGTTGGGCTTTTAAGAGTGTCCGTTTCGACTTCTCATATTCGGACATTTTTTTTTAACAAGACAGGACCTGAAAGAAAAAGGGTACTTTCGTTATTGTTGAACTGAACATTTTCTCCTGAAATCTCGTTCTTCGTTCGGAGTGGGCAAAGCTATTCTGGGAAGGTACTCCTCTTGCTATGATGATATGTGATCTCCATTTATAAACGTTAAAAATCTGATTATCATGTAAGTCATGTATTGCGATCTTGTTATCAATTTAGAAGTTACAAGTTCAACTTCACATACTCAATCATTGTGAGACTCCAGTGGAATTGGCAACACTCTGAGCAAAAAGAAAACTATCATTATCATTTTTCTGTAATCAATCTTTCCAAGAACGGGTATTATTTTGAAGGAATACTTGAATTCGATGGGTTAATTGTAATTGTTTTTTTTGAGAAAACCCTGAATCAAAAGTCGAATTTATTCATATTCCGCTAACTATTATGGGTACATATTCTACTGTGTGTATGTTTGTGTGTGTATATGTGTGTGTATAGGTACAAATGCTTGTTCATTATAATTGGTTTTGAATTGGGTGGTTTGAATATGTAGTTATGATCAGAAGAACCCCACATAATTTTGTAGTGGAATGCTGGAATGAACGCCTCATTACATTTCTTTTTCATTCTTAGTATCTTTTCATGGGTATAATTCTGTAGTGTGTAATTTTTTAGTTCAAGCTCTAGCTGATTGTCTTTCCACATAAATGTGGCAAAGGATGTCTATTGTTTTGTACAGCTCATGTAAATTTTTGGGCAGGACATATTTGTATTTTTTTTTGAGGAGATGTGGCGCTTGAGAAACCCGCAAGATGCACATTCTTTATGTTGCTTGTTTTTAACTGCATTCACAGGTAAGGTTGTTGATTTGATCAATTGAGGATTGCTCTGTAATAGTATATGTTGGAAGCATTGGCCTCTTGTTTAACTTTGGGGGAAAAAGGTTAATATCTAATTTGTTTTTGCATTTTTTCAGCTGTTCTTTTTCAGGCACTTTGGGCTTCTTCAATTGCGACACCAAGTTCCAATTGCTATGCTTTTGATAATTCCAGTCATATTTATGATTTTGTATCCTACAAAGTTCAATAGGTTTAAAATTACGCAGAAAAATCTAACATGCTTGGTCATATACTTGTAGATCTGTTGAGAATATCTATCATAATCCAAATGTTTTCCATTGAAATATTTTGCAAGTTAAAATTAGCCACTTTTTAGACTTGAGGCAACTTGGAAGAAATATTGTTGTGGATTGTGATCAGGTGGCCCTTGGGTGGAAGTCTTGATTTTGGGTGATGTGTATTGTCAACCCTTTGTAATTCCTCAACAGTATATAGTGGATTATCTCTTCTTATACCTGAACATCTGTGGTTTTTGCCAAACTACTAAAACTATTGTGTTGTTGTGTTACCATTATTTATTTATTTATTATTATTATTATTATTATTATTTTTTGTGATTGATCTCAATGTTAATGCGCTTTCATGTGCATGAAAGTTGGTATGCCAAGAATGGGCATGAACATGCTACGTTTTGTTCCTAAAAATGTTGACAGAACAAAAATACCATTGCTTGAAGAAAGAAAACTTATTTGGGAATTTTTATCCCTTTTTTTATATAATTATTATTCTGAGAATCGTAGCCGACCCCAAGTAGTTGGAAAAAGGCTTGGTTGTTGTTGTGGTTGTGATTATTCTGAGAACCAACTGGTTCCTAAACTTTCCTCACTTGTTTGATCATTCCAAGAACTTTGTACTAAATGTTGGATCTAATGGTTAACAAAATTGTCATCTCCTAAGCTGTTACTTAGAGTAGCTGGATTGGACACCATTTCGAGTATGAGGGGAAGGTAATGGCTCGTATGATAATCATATTTTGTGATTGTCTGATTGTAGATGATATGCTGTGTGTACTGCTCGTATATAGCTATTTTTGTAGCCAACGTTTGTCATGGCTATTTTTTATGCAGGATTCCGACTTGGTGGTTAGATTCTGTAAAGATGTGGAGACTAGAGCACAGACGGTAGCCAATCTCACAATATCTCAATTGTTTTATTAAGATAACAGTTATATGTATGTTTTGCATATGTAAATTGTCTCTTTTGGAAGAAAAACCTAATGTGATGCATTTTAATAAAAATGTCATCATATTCTTTCACTTTGCATTTCCAATTGTCTGGTAACATTTTGCCTTTTGAAGTAAATTATCTCTACATGTGTAGCCTAGTAGTTTAGGGTTCAAGTCCCACTAGGGGACACACACACATACACAAAAGGGTGTGTGAGTTTTTTGCCATTAAAAAAAAAAAAAAAAAAGGGTACCTGCCTTCAGCCGCTTTTAAAAATAAACCACTGGTTTATGTAGAGAACAACTGCATCTAGATTTCAAAAGCTTATGTTCTTGTTTGCCTATCTGTTTAAGGCATCTGATCAATCAATGCTTCTAGATTTCTCCAGAGACAACCAAAAATATATTTTTGAGAACAATGTTTACCTCTATGTCATCTCTTTATTTGCACTGTCACACACAACATCAACCTCTTATGGCAGAACTCTGTACACCATTAATTTTTCGCATTATGACTTTTGTTACTGGTCTTTTTTTATTTTATAACCAATTGCAGTTCTGTTTGAAACCTTGCAATTGTGCTGAGAACCTTATTTTTAAGGGAATACAAAAGAGAGATTAATGTTTTGGTTAATAATATTTCCTGGCATGGATACCTGATACATGCTGAAAGTATGCATTCCAAACAATTGAGTCATCCTTTTTGAGATTTTATGTAACACGGCGGCGACATGGATGTTGGTGTTTCATGTAAATGCATGAATACAACATGAAAGAAAATGAATTTCAATATGCGTGTTGGGGCCCAAGACAGGTGTTGGTATCCCATATAAATTTGTTAATACAACATGAAAGAGAATGGATCTTAATACAAGTGTTGAGGCCCAAAATAGTGTCCAATATTCATAAAATTTCTGTGAATTTAATGCAAAAGGTGCAAAAAGAGGGATGTCCTTATGGTTTGGGTCCCTCATGTAACAACTGCAGGTGACATTGTCGTATCCTAAATTGATGTGCCATGACAACAAGTTAATGGGTTCCAAAGCACTTAATGTTGAACTCATAAATTCAATTGTAGCACAACATTGACATTATACATACTTTTAAATGGTAGTGTGGTCAGAATAATGTTGTTTCATGTACTCTGTTTATTTCACATTGACATATTTTGATATTACTGTTGTGCCATTACTTACATATGTGCTGATAATTTTGCAGGGATATGTGGATTTTGGGAGATTTGATAAGTTCAACTATTTTGTTGCTGGTTCAGGACACATTAACTTTGTTCAAGTAAGCTGTCATTGATATTGATTCTTATTTTAGTTAAACTTTGTGTAAACAGAGTATTTATCGCTGTTGTTGCAATTAATATACTTTGACGGTCCTTCTCTGACCTGTCATATGATGAAGTGGTGATCTTGTTAATATTGCATCTGGCTATAATTGTCCCTTGAAAGCAGTCCATATAACCAAGAGCCGTCCTGAAACTGCTTGGCCTTTTTTCCTGTTAATTTTTATTACTGTTCAGGGTTTGAGTTGGTTAGTTTAACACATTTATAGAACTATTCCTTAATGACCTATCTTAGAATTATAATTACTGTACATAATCATCTGGAGGATATTCATATTTTAAAATAAAGAATATATCTTCCAAGTCCATGAGTGAATGGATGTCGTCAAGAAGTTGCTCTTATGTTGTTGGAATGATTAGATATTGTCAGATGTAAGTTTGTTGGTGGCTAATGAAAAAAAAAAATTACATATGCTACCGATTGACCAACTTGTGATGAAAATGCTACTTAAAAGAAAATTGTATTATAAAATACAACAGATGAATAATAGAATTACTACCATATTTTTAGAACTATATAAAACAATGGATTATAATAAATGAGCCAAACCCCAATACCATCACTTGTAAGTTGTAACATCTTTAAGAAATAAGAGAGTGAGGATTGTGGCATTCAGCCTAGTTAGTTGGAAATCAGTGTTAAAATTGAAAGTGAAGGTCCTTATCTTTTATGACTGATATATATGGAATTTTCTTGCAATGAGCACACAGAGATAAGTGTATCTTCTGCTTTTTTGATGCATTCGAATCATTGCTCAATAATTCAAGGTTGGTGGACTGCTTCTTAGGTTGAACAAGTTTCCTTGTAAAAGCAACTAACGAAGAAATAATGCACCATATGGTTGGCATGCGACCATTGTACTGTTGGGTCACCTATTAAATGCAATAAAAGGAAATATTTACTGACTCGATTGATTATGACTCTTTCTAATTTTTTTCCCTGAGTTTCAATTTAATATTCTTGCTTGGATATTTCTTTAAAATGCAAGTATTTAGATTAAGAAACTCATATAATGCAGGTTACCAAATTATTTTTGTAATTTTCCATTTTCTTATGCCTCTTTCCCCCGTGATATTGCAGCTTTCTTATAAAAAAAAACGGATAATTTCAGTTTTCCCTGTTTACTGCAACAAAATAAAAGAAAATAGGAAAATTTGCAGTGGTTGCAGGCAAATACTTTTTGTGAAAGTTTCCAAGCTACTTTTTGGTGACATTGTTGGTCGATCATTTTGAAACTTGCAAAACCTAATCTTTTTCTACTCATACTCTCCATACGTCAGGAATTTTTCAACGGTGACCTCTTAAACTGTGAGAAGAGTTATGACAAAATGGGACGTACATCTCAGGTTAGTTTTATAACATTCTTTGCTGCTGCTGCTTCTTTCTTTTTCTTTTTCCCCTTCTCCCTGAGAATTTATGACAATGCTGTTAAAACTTCACATCCCATTTTTTTTGTGGTTGTTGTAGAGGTGATGGGGGAGGGTGAGGGGCCTATACACTGTTAACCTTGTAATATTGACTTTCCTCTATTCATAGAAATTTTATTCTTTTGTGAATTTCAGGTAAACATCATATGTGGAAGTTGTCTAAATGGACAATGTAAGGGTATGTGAGTTCTTCATATTCAAATTCCAAAATTGAGTTGTTCATAGTTAAGGAATTAATATAACCCATTCTGATTATTTTGGTATTAGTGATTCTGAACACTGTTTGTCCTGTCTTTGGTTGCCTGGGAAGTGAAGCTGACTTGTGGAAATTCATAACCATGAGTTGTGAAACAGATTTGATGAGCCTGAGTGTTGAGACATGATTCTTATGATGAGCCTTGAAGTTTGAGGCATAAGACTCGTGTTTGCATATTATTAATAATAATAATAAACCCTTGCCCATGAGTTGCATTAAGGATTTGATGAGCCTGAGTGTTGAGACATGCTTCTTATGATGAGCCTTGAAGTTTTGAGGCATAAGACTCATGTTTGCATATTTAACAGTCTTCTAATGCCTCAACTTACATGGATGCTTCAAGTGCAGGTTCATGTGCCTATTTAAAACAATAGTAATTGTGTTTGTTCATCTTAGTCATTCTGCTGGCTGTGACAATTTATGGATGTGTTCCCAAGAGCGGAATATAAGAATCTTCAACAATCAAGAGCTCCCCATTTTTGCAACTTAAGATCTTTGCTATTCCCTATGCTTATATATTGTTGTAATTTGGTTTTCAACTGTAGGTTGTGCACCCATGCATAGCTCTTGTGAATTCCGTGCGTAAACATTGTTTTGTAATAAAATCTATACAAGGCTACAATGTTGGAGTTGTATCCCCTTGTAAACCAGCCTTCCCCTTTTTTCCTTTAATAAACATTTTTATTTATCCATAGAAAGGAAATCTGAAGAAAGAAAAGAAAAGAAATGGCTTTAAGAGGGTAATTAGTTGTTAAATTAACCTTTATATTTGGATGTTGTAAGTTTCTTTCAACTATATAGCCAATGTTGTTGGTGGTGGTTATTTAGTTAACACTGCCTTTTAGGGACTACTTGAGGATCTAGGTCCATGCAAACATGGGATCTCGAGTCTATCTGATAATTTTGCATATTAGTATTGTCGAGACTTCATTATAATTTATCCTTGCTTTTATGTGTTACACTTTGGTTTATTTCTTGTTTCTATATGAATGCTATTGGTTTATTTTTAACAAATTTGCATTTCTGACTTCAAATAAGTGTTGTTAGTTGAATAGTGTGTGATGTTGTGGCCTGAATTTGGCGCCGGGTCATATTGTGACCTGTTGATTGAGCTTCGTGTGGGCGTGGACCCTATTTAGTACTCTCTTGTAGCCCGGTATATAAGGGTGCTTAGGGTTTGGAGTGGGATTATTGAGATACACTGAAAATCGCAGAATAGAGAGTGAGAGCGAGAGCTAGGGTCTGGGGGCTGAAACTTGTAATCTCCAGATTTTCATAGTGAATTCTTTCGCCGGATCATCGTGGATGTAGCCTTTGCCGACACTAAATCTTTGTGTTTTTTGTGTGTGGTGTGTGTTTATTTTCTGTCTTGTTTCTTGGTAGTTTCTTGGGTTCGCTGCATTTGTCGTAACATAGTGCTTATTTTGATTTCAGTACTTTTATCTTGCCTTCAATTGAAGACTTTATCGGCACTGTTTTACTCTTTAAATTGGTTTGTATTTATCAGGTGGACTTGGATGCATATGCAATGTTACATTTGAGTCAGCTTGCAGGTTATTGACACAGAACCTCTAGTACTTCTGTTTACCACTGATTCTTCATTTCTCTATGGTGATCTAGGTTTAATACTTACAGTTTAGTGGGACTACTGCAATATGCTACATATGCATACCTTTATAAATTTTGTGCTGAAGGTGCCATCATTTGGTATCTGATGGGCTTCTTATTTTGAATATCCAATGACTTAGTGGAAGAAAATATGCTACTCCATAGAAGTGCATTATATTATCATCACAACTATTGGAAGTGGAGTGTTCTCTTCCTTCTTTGGATAATCTGAATATACCAACTTTTTATTTTAATTTCCTATCTATAAAATAAAAAATAAAGAAAAAGAAAAAGAAACAAAAATCACTACAACTAGCTGGAGAGATTTTTGAAGCCACCCTCTTTATGGATTTCTATTAGCTGAGAATGAGAGAGAGGGAGTTATAAGGAATTCCATATTGATATAAACCCATAGAGACAAGACGAGAAGACATGAAGTGTCTTTTGATTTACTTTTTCTCGGAAGCTGACTTCTTAGAGTAGCCACTTTATGCAAAATAATGTTGAATTGTAGGTCTGTCTCCAGTCTTCCATCCCATCAACACCAGGTTAACTTTTACTTACAGAAGTCTCTTTTACCAAGGCATGTATTTGCATGCTGCAATTGTATTAATGACTCTTATAGAAATGAAAGATGGTGCGGACGGCTACGATTCAGGGTTGACAAAAATGGATTATATTCCACATGAAATATGCATAATGGTCTTGATCACTGCTTTTAAATTTAAAAGAATTTATATTAAGATATGTGCATATACTTGGGGAACTATATTACCTAGTTGCAAATGTATGTTTTATGCTATATATTAACCATAATCATTTCTTTAGAGTTTTACTCTAGTCAAGTTGGTGGATATCTGAATGGATTTTTCACAAGTATGTCATTTAATTTTGTTAACTTTTATAAGCATTGAATCTGATTTTCCTTTTTCCCCTTTTCAATATTATTAAGTGAGCTGTGAAATTTTGTTGTTTCTGATACTGGTTGTAATGTTTTTGGATGGGCTTTTCTCATTTTATATTACATAGCAGTTTGGTACAAGAATTTTGGTGGAAATTGATCTCAAACTGTATACTGCACCTAAAGGGCAGGGGAAAAAAAAGTAATGGATGGGGAAGAGGATTGGAGTAGAAGTGCGTAACAAATTAAAAAGCTGGTGTCACAGGTTTCTTTGTGTTAAAGTGTGCTCCCTCTATCTGAAAAAGAGTCCATCTTAGTGATTCCAACTTGTCAAGGAAATAATCATTTAATGCATTTCAAAGTGAAAAGTACAAGATTTCAAAACTGACATTTCTTTCACATTTGTTAACACATTCATGCCTGTTGAAAAAAAGGTAACTTGAAAAAATTACAACAGTTTATAAGTTTACTTTTCAAAGTAGACAACTATTGCTGGACATTCATTAATGGAACAATGAACCATTCTTCTGGTGTAGATGGAGTAATATCTCTTATTGATAATGCTCAAATCTTGGCACAATCACATTTCAGATTTTCTTAAAATTTGTTGTACTTTTATGTTTCTAATTCTCAAATGTTGTGGTCTTATGTAACTTCATGTCCAGAGCTCTTGTTGAACTTGCCATTCCATGCGAGAAACAGGGTTTGCGTGTATTTGAAGGCTACACAGTTGGTTTTCATCCACGGTCATGGGAAGTTGTAAGGAATCCTGTTATTCCTCACTGATAATTAGAATTTTGTGCACTTTATTTTAATATTTTTTGGATGACATAATTGTTTCTTGTGAATTGTAGGTTTATAATGGCATGACTCAAGTGGGCTTTGAAAAGTCTTACCATGAATTCAGGTACAGTATATGTATTATGATTTCATTCATTATCCTTTTTTCTAATTTATTCTGTCATCGGGAGTTTGCAAGTAATTTTGATTTATTTCCCAAAATAAGTTGGTTTTTATGAGGATCTAGACTTCATCAATTGTTAGTCTTTTCTTAAGACAAGATACATTCTGTTTTAAATATAACTTGTATATAAAATATAAAAAGCGCAGATAGAGAACGACCCATGTATACAGGAAGTATAAATGAACCTTAAGAAACTCCTCATCGAAGTTCAAA